>NC_084776.1:2700281-3346531 GCF_028858725.1 Colius striatus
CATTAAACCAGCAGCAGCCCCAGGGACTTCAGTGGAGTTTCACTGGGGTCAGACTTGTGTGAGCAGGATCTCTGCAAGAGCTCAGAGAGTGCTTGAACAGCATCACTTAAATGACTGATTTGAGATGAGAGCAGGATGTAGAATGTGCAGTCTCTGGTAGGTGATTATTTACCTAGATGTGTTTTTTCTGCCCTGTCAGGTCTCATGGAAAGGCAAACGAAAGAGCCTTGGATATTACGACCCCTGGGACCGGCTCCTGGTAGCAGTCATAGCTGTAAGCATGGCTATTTGATTATCTGCCATATTTGCTGTAGAGAATTGCTAACTCCTACTGGGAAGCCCCTCTGTTCAGGCATCCATTAATAAAGATTTGATGTAGTGCTGAGCGTTGCTGGAGCCTGCAGCTTTGCAACCTGTTGCAGCACAGTGTGAGCAAAGCTGCTGTGCCCAGCAGCTCAACATCTGCTGCTTCATTAGTCTTATTAACAGTGCTCATATTAATCCTGATTATTGTGGGACTCTGTGCTGATGGAGCAAGGACTCCAGAGCAGGGGACAGGCTCTTCTCTCTCCAAAACCCCAAATAATTGCCGTTAGATCTAAGCAGACTCTGGTTGTGCATCCTCAGTGTCGACCCACTGAGCAGCACCTAATGATGCAGCTCATCTTGGAAACATCAGCCCTTCTGTGGTGGTGAAGAGCTGGAGCTTCTTGTCACTCACCACCCTGGTGGGATCACTTATAGGATCACCAGCCTTGGAGGACTGGCAGGGCTCTTGAGTAACCAGAACAGGACTTGTCTGTTTTAGCCCTATTTGCAGTGTGTCGTGTGGCTCTTCCTACTGCGGTGTTTCGAGCTGAAGAATGGAGGGAGAACAATTAGAGAGGATCCATTTTTCAGGTGTGTCTCTGTTAAATAGGCTTTTTCAAAGTTAATAGTGCAAAGAAATTGTTTCTAGAGCAGTGCTGGTGCTGGAGTGTGCAGGGTAGAGTTGTGGGGGAGAAAATAAAATGCCTTTGGTTATATCCCATGCCAGGTGTGTTAAAGGGCATGTTCTCCTGTCTTTAGCTACCTGGGATTCAGTCACTAAAGTGCAGAAACAGAGTTTTTGTTTCCTTTTAAGTTATGTCAGTGCAAAATCAGGAGTTTTGTGAGGATGCCCCCTATATAAAAATAGAACTCCCTTTGCCATTGCATGGTTAGAGATGCCATACCCCAACAAAGGGCTCAGCACAAAGGTACCAGAGTTGCAATCATTGACAGCCCTTTCTGCTCTTTTGGGGCTTCTCAGATGTGCTGCAGAAATGTCTTACTCCTGGCTTTGGCAAACAAATTGCTTTCTGCATCAAAGCAGGGAGCAAATCTCAACTGGATGCCAAGCAGAGGCATCATGTTGATTTCCTCCCCTTAGAAAATGTTCTACAAAAGCCAAAAGCTGGAAGTTCCCAGATGTCTCACGTGATGAGAACGAAGATGAAGATGTGAAGGCAGAGAGGCTGCGTGTCCAAGAAATACTGAGCAGCCCCAGAAGTGAGGAGGTGATGCTCTGTGCCTACAGGCACTAACCCAGAACCCAGACTGGGAGCTTTCCCAGTGGGATCTGCAACCACTTCTCTTCCTAGGTGCCAGCAATCCTGGTCAGCAGCTTACACAAAGAGTTTGATGAAAGGAAGGAATTTCTTCTGGGGAGGAAAATCAAGAAAGTGGCAACAAAACACGTTTCCCTCTGTGTAAAAAAAGGTCAGAGTTCAATGGCATCCTGTTGGGATGGTTTAGTTCGGAAACCAGCTCTTGGACCTGACTTATGGGCAATGTTTTGTGTCTTTCTTTAGGAGAAATCTTGGGTTTGCTGGGACCCAACGGGGCTGGGAAGAGCACATTGATGAGTATGCTCGTTGGGGAGATCGAGCCCACCAGCGGGCAGGTGTGTCACACACTGCAAACCACACAGAAAATTAACCTCTAGTTCAGCTTTTCATGATTATTGGGAGCATTCCCATGTGGGTTTTTCTGAAACTTAGAATGGAGTCAAGTCCATGTGTTTTTCTCACAGGTCCTGATGGGAGATTGTGCTTTTGGCCTGAACAGCGAAGATGACTCGGTGAAGTTTGTGGGCTACTGTCCTCAGACAAATCCCCTTTGGCCAGATATTACACTGCAGGAACACTTTGAAATTTATGGTGCTATCAAAGGGATGAGTCAGACTGATGTTAAGGAAGTCATAAAGCGGTAAGTAGTTTATTACACAAGTGCTGAAGGTTCAGCTCTATTTTTCTTGCAATAGAATCATGGAATCATTTTGGCTGGAAAAGACCTTTAAGACCCTTCCCCTCACCCTGCCCAGCCCAGCACTGAGCCACAGCCCTCAGCACCTCAGCTTTGGGGTCCCTCCAGGGCTGGGCACTGCCCCAGCTCCCTGGGCAGCCTGGCACAGGGGCTGACACCTCTCTCAGGGAAACAGTTCTGCCTCAGCTCCAACCTCAACCTCTCCTGGGGCAACTTGAGGCCATTTCCTCTATTGCTTGTTAGCTGGGAGCAGAGACTGACCCCTCACTTTCCTGTGAACCTCCTGTCAGTCAGTTGCAGAGAGTGCTCCTGTCTCCCCTCAGCCTCCTCCAGACTAAACACCCTTAGTTCCCTCATATTCTCCTTACCAGATTTGTGCTCCAGACCCTTCCCCAGCTCCAGTGCCCATCTCTGGACACGTTCCAGCCCCTCAGTGTCTTTCTTGTAGTGAGGGGCCCAGCACTGAACACAGCACTCGAGCTGCAGCCTCTCCAGTGCCCAGTACAGGGCACAATCACTGCCTCAGTCCTGCTGCAACACCGTTTCTAGTATTAGCCAAGATACCATTGACCTTGGCTACCTGGGCACGCTGCTGGCTCATGTTCAGCTGCTGTTGATCAACTGCCCCAGGCCCTTTCCCTCCAGGAGCTTTCCAGCCTCTCTGCCCCAGCTTGGAGCAGTGCCTGGACTTGGCACTTGGCCTGGTTAAACCTCATCCCTTTGCCCTCAGCCCATTGCTCCAGCCTGGCCATGGCCCTCTGCAGAGCCTTCCTGCCCTCCAGCAGACCTGCACACCAGCCCAACTTCGTGTCATCTGCAGACTGCCAGAGGGTCACTTGATCCCTTCATCCAGACCATCAATATTAAATAGAACAGGTCCCAACACTGAGCCCTGGGGAACACCAAATGAGACTGTTTGCATGCTGGGGTGATGTGGGGAAGCCAAACCACCACGCTCTCAGCTTTTCACCTGCAGTCCTTCCCTTCTGCAGCATTGCAAGTGCCCTGGATTTGAAAGACCACCTGCAGAAGACAACGAAGAAGCTGGGTGTGGGGCTGAAACGCAAGGTACAGGGTGCTGTTCTGCTCGAGCTGCCATGTGGGGTGTCTCTGACAGCCCTTGGGACCTGACCCTTTCCCTTTGCCTTCTTCCCAGCTGTGCTTTGCCTTGAGCATGCTGGGCAACCCACGGGTCACGCTCCTGGATGAACCATCAACAGGGATGGATCCAAAAGCCAAGCAGCACATGTGGTGAGTGCCACCAGGCTCCTTTCTCGTGTGTTCATTATCCTTGTTAACACTAGGGAGAGCCACAGACAGGGAATCAACTCAGCTCTTTATGTGTGTCCTCTCCCAGAATAGCTTGGGCATTAAAAGCTTGAGAGTCAAATCCTTATAAACAACACAAGGACTATGAGAATTGAATCATCTCTGTGCAAAACTCAGCTGGGAATTGTTTCTGTGGGAGTGGTATTGGTCCTTAAAGGGTTTGTGTTTGACCATCCCAGCCTTTCTTTTCCTGCTCTTAGGTGCCAAATGTTTTATTCAGGGGTGGTTTTCTGTTGTGGTGATGTGTTGTAGGCGGGCAATCCGAGCAGCATTTAAAAACAAGGAGAGAGCAGCTATCCTGACCACTCACTACATGGAAGAAGCAGATGCTGTCTGTGACCGTGTGGCCATCCTGGTGTCTGGGCAGCTCAGGTACCATCTGAGCCCTCCCCTGTGGGCAGGTGTTGTGGCAAGGAGGAGACAGCTGTCAACTAGAAGAGTTTTCTTTGAAAATGTAGTTAGACTGGGGGGGGTTTGCACCTTCAATTTGGAGAGAAATTAAACCTGAACTGCAGAAAGGGTCTGGGGGGGGTTGGCTGCTGAGTGCAATGTAACACGTACAACTCTGCTTTTCTCCCTGCAATTGGTAGATGTATAGGTACTGTCCAGCACTTGAAGAGTAAATTTGGCAGAGGATACTTCTTGGAAATGAAATTAAATGAAGCAGCAGATGTCCAGCAGGTGGAATATCTGCAGAGCCAGATTTTGCACATCTTCCCCAACGCCAATCGTCAGGAAAGGTGACGCTTCACAAATACACAGCAAACGTTGCTCTTGGTACCAGCCCCTGGCTTCTCAGCATCTCCTTTGCACCAAGGAGGGAATGCTGTGATACAGAACTTGCCCAAAATATTTACACATAGCTTAAAACAAAAAAGAGGAAGGGTTTTGTGGGCCAGTGAAAGCTGCCAGGGCAGTGGCTGCAAGCCCTGAGTGCAGATGTTCAGCACAGAGGAAGCAAACTTCAGCTTCTGGAAACCATTGCACAGCTTCCCTCTCAGTCAGGGCTCTCAGGAAATGTCAAACCTGAGTCACTGGCCCTTCTCTAGAAATTGGGGTCCCTTAAAGTGTGAGGGTAGGTTAGTCAGTTGGTTTTTTTTCCCCAGCAGCTTTGCTGGAGAAGAGTTAATGTTACAGAAGCCTTTGTGTGAGGTTGAGCAGCTGGAGCCTGGGCTGCAAAGCCCCAGGAGATCCTGTGACCTCTGTCTTGTGTTCATCTGAAAGGCAAAAGCTCATCATTTTGGGAGTTCTGGGCAGCAGTTTTTCCTCTCATGAGGTTATAGGCAGAATAGAAATGGTTGTGTCTTAGTTGAAGAGTGGAGTGGTCTGAGGGGGGGTCTCAGCTGATGCACCTTGACCTGCATCTCTGAGACTCTTATAAACCAGATGGTGTCCTGGAGCTGCACCCTTCCTGTTGTTTTTTATGGTGATGACTAAAATACCTAGAGTAACCTCCAGAAAATGAGTTTAAAGCCATTCACTTGGCTAGTAATATATTTGCATTGAGTCATTTTACCTGAAGCTACATCTTTCTTTCTTTCTTTCTTGCAGTTTTGCTTCTATTTTGGCCTATAAAGTTCCCAAAGAAGATGTACAGTCGCTTTCACATTCTTTTTCCAAGCTGGAAGAAGGTAATTGAGCCCTTGCCATGCATCACATGCAGAAATCATGTTGTCTCTCACAACTGGCACGTTTGCCATGTGCTGACACTTTGCATTTCTGTTCCAAAGTAATGGAGTTATTTCTTTTCTGTTATTCCTGGTGTCCCCAGCTCTCTTTCCTGTGAAGAGTAAACACTTGTCCCACCTTAAAACTGCTTCAATCCAGCTGTGTCGGACTTGAAATATTCCTAAATATGCATTCTCATTCATTCTTTTAACAGTAAAACACACCTTTAACATCGAGGAGTACAGCTTTTCTCAGGCTACACTGGAGCAGGTATGTTAAAGCAAATTGTCCTTCATGGAAAGCTTCACCAGGTGAAGGTGGTGGAGGTTGTTTTGATGGGGTTCTTGCAGGCATCTGGGGTGGATTCACTTTCCCTCTGCCATAGAGGAGCTGTGCATCCAACCTGGGCAAGGCTTAGTAGATGGAGGGGCTGGTGACAGACAGCTTGTCCCCTGTGCCTGGCTTTCAGGCAGCTGTAGCTGCTCTACTGCTGCCTACTTGGGTGTTTTTGGGGAGGTGAAGTGCCCTTTTCAAAGTGAATAGGGGATTTCAGTTGCTCTGCTCTTCTTTATTCCCATTTTCTGCTTTAAAAGTGATGCCAAAAGAGAGTTGTGTTTGTGGAAATGTCAGTGATTTATTCTCTGTTCAAAGGTAAAGGTGAAGTTTAAAATTGCTTATTCTGCATTAATTATTGCTGATGAGAAATGTCCTTCAGTGTGTGGTGCCCAGTGATGGGACAAGGGCTGAGTGGCACAAGCTGGAACACAAAAAGTTCCACTTGAGCATGAGGGAAAGCTTCTTTGCTGTGAGGGAGCCCTGGCCCAGGCTGCCCAGGGAGGGTGTGGAGGCTCCTTCTTGGGAGGTTTCCAACCCCACCTGGATGGGTTCCTGTGCCCCCTGACCAGGGGGAACCTGCTTTAGCAGGGGGTTGGGATGGAGAAGCTCTAGAGGTCCCCTCCAACTCCCATCAGTCTGGGATTCTTTGTATTCAGCTCATCTTCCTTTTCCTTGTGCTGTTGAAGAAATGAGGTGGGACAGCAGGAGCAAAGAGAAAAAAACTCCAAGCACTAAAAACTTCCTGCTTGGAGGTGAAACAACACATTCAATCCAATGTGGGGCTTACCATGAATTCTCTGTGCCCAAGAAAGTTCCTCCAAGGAGCACAGAGTATTCATGTCTTCCCTGTCTGTTGCAGGTGTTTGTGGAGCTTGCTAAGGAGCAGGAGGAGGAGGACAGCAGCTTTGGCACCCTGAACAGCACACTGTGGTGGGAGAGGACACAGGAAGACAGAGTGGTGTTCTGAGCTGCTTAACAGTTCACATCTGCTCAGCAGCTCCTGTTTCATGCTGATGGTGATCCTCTGAGCACATGGGAGCTGGGATGGACATGGAAAGTCATCCTTGGAAGCACTGAGTGTGTTACACCATCCTGGCCTCAGGAACAAGGCTGCTGTAGCAGTGAACATCCCCACTGCTACTCTGGCTGAGCTGAAGTTCCTTCTGCCCTCTTATTTCCCAGTTTGCATTGAATGAGAAGATGCTGCTGTGACAGTGGGTCATCTCCTGGTGTTGGGTGCTGCCTTTCCTCCCTCAGCCCTGCTGCTCTGGCATCAGGCTGCCCTGAGGTTGGAGTGTCCTCACTGGAAACCATGCATTTGAGCAAAACCAGTTGCTGTTGGAGCATCCTGCCCTGCTCACTGTGTCCCAGGGTCGTGCTGTGCCCTGTGCCCTCAGTTGGGCATAGCTGCCTGCCCAATGAGGGGCCATGCAGACATGTGTCCCTGCAAGGTCCTGCTGAGTCCTCCCTGCTTCTGCTTAGAAGATGCACCTTCTTAGAAAAAGAGGGGGAAAAACCACTCCAAAGTAACTGTATTCACTGCAAAGAGGGTCCTGAATCACACTGCAAGCTTAGCTTAGTGTCCAGCCAACACGAAAACGTTCATGTACAGATCTAACAGCACTTGTTGACACATATTCCCCTGGGCTGCAGGTTGGCAGGTGTGGTAGCTCCTGCTGCCCTTCTGGGTGGTGTTGGTGTTTGTAATGCATGCTCTGGGAGGTTAATGGGAGGGTATACAAGTGGATGCTTTTCTTTTTCTCCCTGCCTGGTCAAAGTACAAAGACCAAACTGTGTAGTTCTGGGATTTGCAGAGATGTATTTCTCATCTTCATGAAAAACAGTCTAATTCTTTGGTTGGGTGTAACAGTGTGTATCCTGCCAGCTGGTTTTAGAGACAGTCCTTTTGTAGATGTTTTCATTTTCCTGGACAGTGGATTCCTAAGTACATGCAATGGTATTTCCTAATCCATCCTTGTGATAGCAGTAAGTCATGCACTAGTGTCCTTAGCACAGCAATGTGTGCTTTGTCCTGGCCTGGCAATTTTCTCTTCACCTTCATAAACCCAAATGAAAAGGATCCAGATTCACAGCCTCATCAGTAGGAATGATGCCTTTGGTTTGCACAGAAGCACGAAGAAGAGCAGGATGTGTGATCCTTAATCCTAAGGTGTGACAGATGTGTGTTGAAAAAGATATATTTTGGGTTGTTTTTCTACCCAAAGCTATCAGCACTGTTTTAGTTTTACCAGGTGAACTGGAGGATTGCTTCACAGCTCACTGTGTTCTGCAGTGAACAGACGTAGAGATGGGTTTATATCAGAACTTTGGCTTCATAAGTCATAGAGTTTGAATAGTGTCACTTGGAAGTTAGGAAAGACCTTTGGTTTTTGTGTGAAAACTCATAAAACTCTGGGCTGAGCTGGAGTTGTGTGTCCCAACTGTAACTATCAGGCAATAATGTGTGTAATGTGTCTGGTGATGGTTTATCACCACGTTGAGCCAAAATCTCTTTTCATTAGTTTTTCCTATGGGGAGATGTGAGCCCTCTGTGTACAACTTCAGTTTCCTCTTTCATGTCTGTAGGTTGCATATAAACCTAGTAGTTACAACTGGAGCCCAAGAGCTGCAGAAACACTTGGACATCTCATTTGCTTCCACAGGGGAAGCTCCCTTCCCCTCAGGAGCACAGGCCTTGGATCTGGCTGTACCCTGAGCCCTGCTACTTGCATAAAGCCAGATCTCCTGTGCTGGAAACAAACAGGTAAAGAACAGGATTAAAGCACCAGCCTTTAAACTGTAGCTACAGTAGCTTTTCTAGGGCTGAAGCTTCCCAGTAAGAAAAGAAAAATGACCCAAATTTAACTCTTCTATTTACACAGCCTTTTCTTTAGCCCCCTGGGAAGCCCCAGCATTGCTCCCAGCTGCATCCCTGCTGCTGCCTGAGCATTCTCCTTCATTTAGAGCAAAGGTGGGACCCAGAATTCTGTCTCCCAATACTTACCCATGTATGTACATACAAGTTAGGGACAGCTTCTCCAAATCCCATGTTTCTTACTTCCATCTGTCTTTGTAAATGGTGTTTCAGCTGAGTGTCATCTGCACATCTCTCCAGCAGTGTACAGCAAGCTGTTTCCACATGACCTTATAGGAGTGCAGTGGTGACCTTTTAGCCTTCATATCTAGCTTTATTCTTTAACTTAGAGACAGAATGAATAACCTGTGAAATAGTCCTGTGCTCTCTGACATCACTCTGTTTCAAATGGCTTCTTCCTTTCTAACGTTTCCAATGGATCAGATGAGAACCTCCATCAGCAGTGAGTTTTGCTCAGTTTGGTACTGTCCTTGTTTCCCCAGCAGTAACCTGGTTGGTGTTGGCACTGTGTTGATGCAGCTATGAAGAATTTGGCTCCTTACCTGTATATTTGGGTAGGATCTTCATGTGTCAGTGTGGTGTGAGATACCACCAAAGCATCACTGTAATCACAGTGTGTTGTATCAGGAGCCTTTCAAAGCATCATACCAGGTTTAGAATTGACAGAATAGTGGAAAACACCTGCAAAATTGAACCAGGGAATCCCCTGGAAATGTGAGAGCTTTATTCCTGCAGTTTTAAGTCCCTTTGTTCAGCTGTTATCAATGACATGCCAAGTCCCAGCCATAGGGTACACACACCTGGTTGGTTCACTGGGAGATGAAACAGAGACGAGGCATCTGGATTGAAGCTGGCTGTGGGATTTGGGGCAAACCCACTGTTCCCAGGTGTAGTGGTTTTAGTTACCTCACAGGGTTGTTGTGCAAAATAGTCAGCTACTATATCCAAAACTTGGAAAGTGCATTTACTTTGTGGTGTTATTGTAAGGTTGTATTTTCCTATGGAGGAATTTAATGTGCCTGATTTCCATTGCCAAGAAAAACCCTTCTTTAAAAAGATCTGTGTGTAGTGGGCAAAGTCTGTTGCAGAGCTGACATCTAGTAGCAGAAACAGAAGGTTTGGGGTCTAAAGGTGATGTGTTTGTAACACTCCTCAGGCACCTTGAGTCGTTTGCAGTTTCTTTTATACACCTGTCTTTCTTTTTACCACTTTGCTGCATTTGTAAAGTCAAGGGTTTTTTTTCCTTTTCCAGCAGAAAGTACTACCAAAATAAAGATGGATTGGATTGTTAAGTGCTTGTGTTTCCATCATGCACGTGGTTTGCTCTGCTAGAAACAGGGGCATTGGTTTCAAAAGCTTTCCCTGGGGCTTGCAGGGGAATGGGTTGGGGCAGAGCATGGGGGGGCTCTTGGCATGGCTGGGGGTGGCAGCCTGCAATAATCACCTGTTTTTAATTGAATTCAGGGAATTGCAGTATTACAACACTTGGGGTTCCACCACCCACAGTTGTGTCACGTTTCAGACAGATTAATTCAGCCCAACTTGGGGCTGACAGTGCCCCCGCGGCAGCTGTGCACTCCTGGCATGGCACATGGAGCCTCTGCAGGGATGAGTCAGCATCAGCCCCCTCAAAAGGAGCCCCACCAAAAGAAGAAGAAATCAAACCTCATTTCTCTGGTTGGAGCTGTGCCCAGGATGAACTCACTGGGTGGCTGCATGGGCACAAGGAGCTGCTGGGGACAGGTTTGGCTTGTGATGGGATGTGACACTGGAGGGATGGAGCATGCTGCCTGCTCCTTGTCTCCCATTGTCACCCACTGCCCAGGAGGAAGAGGTCTACCTCCAGCCCTGAGGGTCAGTTGAGGATGTAGCAAAATGAACAAGGTTTGTGGTCCCTGGACCCCCTCAGTGGGGAAGAAAATCACTGCAAAGAAATTGAACCTGAACTTGGTGAATGTTCCCAGCTTTCTGCCCCAGTTTTGCTTCAGAGGGGTGCTAAGGGCAGTGTGCCTTTATTTTTCTTAAGGCTCTAACACTAATTCATTGCCTCTAATGATTTCTTTAACAGATCTTCAGACAGTCCCTAGTTTAGCATGCTGAATTTCTTGGTAAGAGTTTCCTGAAGCTTTCACTTCTCTTTTCTTACTAAGACACATTGCTTGGAGTGTCCTGCTCAGCACGTGCTGACTCCATCCCCAGCCCACACTTGCTCCCACCCTCTACTGAGGCACACCATGCTAGGGAGTTTTTCTAACTGTCCAGCATTCTTTTTCTGGTAGGTTTTGTCATTTCATGGTGGTATCAGTCTTCCTGAGGCATGGAAATTCTCCTTCATAGCTGTCTTTGCAGCAAGGAGCCGTTTGATGACAGTTGTTTGGGAAAGGATGACTCTTCTTCTCATGGGATGGACTTTCATTGGGCTTGTGTGACTCATAAATAAAGTGTGGGTTATGTAGCCAAAGTTTCACATGAAATGCTGTCAGGGGAGGTAATGGTGGGCTTGTGCCTCATGTAGCCCATGGCTGCTGTACCAGATGTGCACAAAATGGTGGGGGATTAAGTGGAGTTCATGTATAAGCCAGGGATGTTATTAATCAACTAATCAGTCTAATGCTGCCTCTACAAAAGAAAGATGTGATCTCTGAGCCTGTAGAATGCCTGCTGAGGAGCATGTTATTTGAGTTAAAGATGAGTATGAAGTCAAGGCTTTTGCAAATGACCTGCATATGAGATGGAAATATATGCAAAGCATCCATTTAACTTCTCCTTTTGGGCCTTTTCAATAGCTGAGGTTAATGAGATAGGTCCTTGCATCCCATTATCACTAAAATTAATAGAGTGCCTTGTTAGCTTGTCTCCATACAAACCTGATTCATTTTTACTTTCTAGCCTTACATCCATTGTGTGGGTTTTGGTTCCCTCTCGTGCTGTTTGGAGATGAGACATGGAGCAGCAGTTAGGAGACATCCCATTTTCAGGTATGTCCCAGGAGCTGAGGTGATCCTGGTCTGGGGAAGGGTTGGTGCTGCACAGCCAGACAGGACCCTCCTGGCTCAGCCCTGACAGCAGGGGGAAGGTGGGGAGTGAACTTAAAACACCATTTTGCAAAGCTCATGGGTTTAGTTTCATCTGGTTTATGTGGAGGGGAGGGAATTAAGAATGAAGGGAGGGATTTTTTTACTCCTTTGGGTCATTATTGTTTCTGGCTTTACTGACTGGAGTTTCCCTGAGTGTGTCTGGAGGCAAATTCCCACCTAGTGTGTTGCAATAGAAGGTCAGTTGGACTCAGAATCATTACTGTTGGAGAAGACCTTTAAGATCTTGAACTACAACTTCCCAGACATAATAACAACTGTGATTTAAACATTTTTTTATACAAGTGAAGCCTCACAGCTGAGCTTTCAGGCCATTTCACTGCAAAGCTGGTTAAAGCAAGAATTACAAATGGAAATCCAAAGGTTTGACACCTTTTGCAACGTGTCAGTGTTGCCCTCTGCAGCTCCTAAAGCTTCACCAGGCTGGGCTTGTCTGGTACCTGTGTCTCAGCTAGGAGTTGGGTGCCCAAAGAGCTTTGAAAAGCTGCCCTGTTTGTTTTAATTCTCCTCGAACAAGTTGAGCAGTTGATTCTCACCAATGAAGGAAAAGCTAAAGCTGGCCTTTATTTTCTCATGCATGCCAGTGCAGTGTTTCTTTTTCCCTCATAAATAAATATTTGAGCAAACACTGTGGAACAGTTCCAATCCATTTTGATGCTCAGTGAAACTCTCTCTCCTCCTCCCCTTGTAGGATCCAGCAGAGGACAGCGATTGCTCACCAGAACAAGGACCACCCTGGGGAATAGCCCCTAGAATCCAGGCAGAGAGGGAGAGGGTGAGGAGTGGGATGGCCTCCCTGCAGCAGGAGGAGGTGAAACCAGCCTTCTGGCTTGTTTTCTTTTCATTCTCCATCTTTGGGTCTGCCTCTGCTTTCTTAGCTCATGCACTCATCATTTAGTGATGTCCCAGTGCACGTCTCACCATCCAGCCCAGGGTCACTCTGGCATCAGAGGGAATTTAGCTGACACTATATTTTTACTGCCATTCTGCTTTTTCTGTTCTGTTTCCTGAATTTTTAACTTAGAAGTTTTCTCTTCAGAGTCATACTTAATGGTAAGATGAGTTTTCTCATGGGATAGGAAGAGAGGTTTGATTTCCCACCTCATCTTTTCACAGGAGCCAGTCATCATTGCCAACAGTTTGCATAAGGAACGTGAAGCCAAGAAAGCCAGTTCCATCTTGAAGAGAAAGAAGAAAGGTGCTGTCAAAACCCTCCCTTCTAGTGTTAAAAAAGGTCCAAGTATTTTGACCCACTCCCTATCAATGACTAAAATTGAATGTGAAGCTCACACTTGGAGATCATATTTTTTGTTTGGATTCTCTTGTGTGCAACCAGACCCAAAGCACCTGGGCTCCTCACCTGGCCTTAACTCATGGGGGTCAGTTAATAAACAACCCTTTCTCCTTGTGTACTTTTAGATATTGCCTAGCAGACAGGGAAAAAGGCCTTGTTGACAATAATGATAATTAACAGCTCTTGCATATTTGTTCCAGGTCTGTTTTAGGTCTGTTGGGCTCCAGTGGAGCTGGGAAAAGCACAACTATAAACATGATTTCTGGAGGCACAATGGTGAGTGCTGGGGAGGTGATTCCTTGGAGCAGCTGGGGTGATGACCTTGATGCCTTTATAGATGAAGGATGTGAGAAGGCAAGTTGGCAATGCAGCCCTTAAATCAGTGCATTTATGTACATGCAACCCTGGTTATTTGCAGAAATAAGAACTATTGAGTTTCTCAAAGCACATTCTGCTTTTAAACCAAATCCATAGTACAGATTGAAGGGCCTGAACTGCACAAAACCTTTGGTGTGTGTTTGAAACCAATCATAACATTTCACAAGCCTTGTCAGAAATGTTGACATCCAAAAAGACACCCCCCACTGTTCATAAACAGCCTTGCAAAACCAGGAATTGAAAACTCAATGTGCAGGATGACTAATGATACGTGTTGGAGGAGGGGAAATGCCATTGCTGTTAGAGATTTGGGATTGAGTGTTTGAACTAGAAAAGTATGACTAGGAAAAGTTAGTCTTGTGTTGGTACCATTACCCAAAGCTTTCCAGTAGCACAAACAGTTTGGTTGTGTGAAGATGCTGCCCTGGATGCAGAGAATTTCAGGCTTGAGGAATGCAGCTTGTCACTGCACACACTGCAGGTGTGTTGATGGAGAAGTCCCATGTTAGGAATTGCCTGAATAAAAAGAAGAAATCACCCATGACCAGTGTAAATATTGTCAGTTCTGGGCAATAAGAGGGTCATTTCTGCTGTGGTGCATTGCAGGTGTTTGTAGACCTCACCAGGGACCTAGAGGAGCATGACCTGGATGTGGCATCTGGTGGGGCTATGGAGAGGAAACCACTTCACCTCTGAGCCCTTGGGGCCACCAAGGAGAACAGTCAGTGCATTTCATCAGTGTTACTGATATGTGTGATCAGGTATAGCCCTGAGATTTGCTTGCCTGTGGCACCATACATAGCACTCTGCAAGTTTTCTGCCCCAAAGAAAAAGAAAGGCTTCTTACTTTCATAAATAAAGCCTTTTTCCTGTGACAAATTGATGTCTGCCATTCATCTGTACCCCTGCTCAGCAGAGTTGCTGTGCTGAGAAATAACCCTGCTGAGATGAATTGCTGGTCCCAAGGCAGTGAGGAGGGCACTGAGGCTGAGCACGGGGGCTTGGCTGCTGGAAAGAATCACATGCAAACTGAGAGGAGGCTCTGAGATCCTCAGTCATCCATGGCAGGAGGACACCAGGGCTTTGGCTCACTCAGTTAACCCACTCCCTGTGGATGTTTGGGAGGGATGAGGGCACTGGTAGGGAGAGGAGGACAAGCACCAGCACACCAGGCAGTGGAGCATCTCTCCTTAAACATCTGTCTGCCAGGGCTCAGTTTAATAAATTAATAAACAGCTCTGCATATGCAGGCAGCCAAGTGTTTCCCCAGCTGCCCTGATGCCTTGTCCCCAGCACTTCCAGCCTCTGGGAAAGGCTGGGCTGGAGCCCATTGGAGGACAGGGACAATGCCATCCCATGGGACACACATGGCTGCAAGACCCTGTCCTACACCATGAGCTCCCCAGTTTACAGGGACTATGCATGTGAGGAGGATGCAGGTGGTTGCCATGGCACTGATGTGTGTCTGGCAATGCAGGCAGGGATGTGGGCAAGCAGGTACCAGCAGGTGGCTGCAGTGGCTCAGGGATGGGCTGCTCCTGCCAGGAAAAGCCCCCAGAGCATTCACCCCACACCTCCAGAGAGCTGCTCTCCAAAGAGATCTCCAAACATCAGTGCCCCTGCCAAGGAGGTGGGCAGGGAGATGTCTCTGCTTTAGATTCACTGACTGGGACCTGTCCTCTCCATTTCACCTAAGATGAGAAGTTTTCTCTTTGTGAGGAGGGGCTGAAAGGACAGGAAAAGGTTTGGACATCTAGAAGCTGCTCTGGGGACTGGTCTTAACTTCATTCTGTGTCCTGACATGACACCTCTGCAGTCTGTCTGCCTCTGAAACCTCTAAAAGTTCTTTAAACATTAGGAATGGGGGTTTTTTCCCACTAGGCAGAGTAAAGGGAAGCAGATCCAGATCATCTGTGTTTATGAGTCCAGCCTCTGTCCCAGCTGGTCCCTGCTCCCTCCCAGGCAAGCTGTAGCAGCGGATGCTGTGGGGGGTGACCCAGGCTCCTCACTCAGCCTGGGGATGGAATCCAACCCATCCCCTTTAGAAGCACAGAGTTAGTCAAGAGAAGTTTGTTTTCATGTTTACAGTATGCTTTTTGCTTAGAAGAGCTGTTGCTATCCAGGAGGCAGCACTTCACTGCTCTTCCTACACCACTCAAAACAGTTTGCAAACACACCTTGGCCATTCAGAGAGGAGCAAGAGTTACCCTTTGCTCCTCTGCATACAGGGACATGCTGTGATGTTGCTGTTGACTTCAGCCTCTCTTGCTGCACTTGAGAGGCATAACAAAGTTTGCCAGAGAAAAGGGGGTTTGTGTGGTTTGTTGTTTGGCTCGTTTTCCTTCTCTTGGCAAAGACTCAAGAATTTCCTGAGTAACTTTGTAGAGAATCCTCTCCAGCAGCTCAACAGCAATATGCTCTGTTTGCTTGTTAGAACATAAATAAATCTGAAGCTCTGCCAGGGAGGAAAGGGGGAGGAAAGCAGGGAAAAGCAAAAGTGATGGTGTGAGGAATGCCTTTTGGCAGAAGTGCCTGAGCGAAAAAACGAGTGCGTGGACAAAGGAGCCCTGAGAGCTGCTGCAGCCACCACCAAGCCCTGCCCTGGGAGGCTCAGCACCTCTGCTTTTACAGGCACACTGCAAAGGACAAGCTCTGGATTCCTTTCAAACCTTCCCATTAAGGTAAGGCATTTTTAAAGTAAACCTTCTGCTTAAAGCAAATAAGAAATGGCATTTAAAAAAGTATGAAATCATCCAGTGATCAGGAACAGCATTACTAGTGCTGGGTGAGGGTTGGATGAGGAGGTGGAACACCAGGCATCCTTCTAACAGGCTGAGTTAAGCTTGTGACCAAGCTCAGTCACTATTTAAAGGCAACAGAGTCTTTTTAACCTGACTTTGATGTGAAGTAGCACACAAATGGGGCTCAGTTTGTGGCAGAGGTGTGTTTCCAGTGTTCCTCCGTGCTAAGAGGATGCAGCAGCTTCGTTTCTGCTCAGTATTTGGAGTAATACAGCACTCAGGAGGAGCAGATCTCTCTCCCTACATGCAGTGCAAGCCAAAGATTGGATTTTAAAAGTCTTCTCTCCATCTGATGTTCTTAAAGATTCCCTCCTGTAGTTCTGAAGGAGTGATGAGACCAGTGCTGCATTTCCCCAAGCCCTGCAGCAGTGTGGCTGGGGTCAGGCAGCACTGAAGGGGTGATGAGGAAGGGAAACACATGGTACATATGTGATGTACCTGGTGTGCTGGCTCTCACCCCACCCAGGATCTCCTGAGTGTGAAGCTGAGGCTCCAGCAGTGTGTCAGCTTGTCAAGGTTCATTTGTGTGACTATTAAAGTGAGGGACAAACTGGAAACCTGCTTCAGCTGTGACACAAATCCCCTTTCAAGTTGTGGAAATGCATATGGGTGGTGTGTACTGTCTCATATCTTGCTTCTATCAGGTTTAAAAGGTGACCAAGCAGTTTAACTTCAGTTTCCTCAAGGAGGTCTGGAAGTCACTAGAGCAGGCTAATTCAAATCTTTATGTGGTAATGTCATCTGTAAGAGAGAAATCTACCCAGGATGTGATGGCAAAATAGCAAACCTCTGCCACTGAGCCAGTGTCCCTGCCCCATCCTCCCACCAGCCTGTGCCACTGCATGTGTTTGCAGCCTGTGCCTGGGGAAGACTTGTCAGAGCTGCTTTTCCAGTGTTTCAGTGTCTGCTGCCTTGTTACAGTGGAGACAAATGAGCAACTCTGGCTTGCCTGTCAGCACCAGGAGGCATCATTCCCCAGAGGGAACAGAACTACACAAATCATCCCTCTGTACAACAGGAAGGTTTGAAAGGATGAGATCCAGAAATGCTCTGGTATTTCTACCTGAGACTTCCCTTGGAGACCAAGATCTTGTTTGGAAGTGTATTGTAACTTCATGTGTGACAGCAGAGCAGTTTGGCTGAGTGGAACCCTTTGCATTGGAGTTATGTATTGGTTTGCTGATGTTCATATGGACATATCCCATCTGCAAAAGTCACTCTGACAGCTCACTTTGTGCCCACTTCAGTAAATTTCCACCAGCAGCATTATTCCAGGCAACAAATCCTTGTTTTGCTTTAACCACATCTTTTTAAAGGACGCTGTCACAACTTTTGGGACAACAGAGCAGCTCCTGCTCCAGCCTGTTTCCCTCTTGTTTTCCATGAATAGCCCAAACAAGGACAGCCCTCCCAATTGCACTTCCAAGAATTTGTTTTCTCGTAGCTCCACGTTACCCTCCACCAACTCTGCTTTCCAGATGAGCTCAGCTCACGCCACAGCCAGCAGTTGCTCAACACTTCTTGGTGCACAGCCCATAGCACATCAAGATTAGACATAAAAAGACTTGGGTGATTTTCATCGACCATGTTGTTGTCGTTATTTCTTGGATATTAAGGCCACCCAAAGCTAATTGGGTCATGTAATATGAACTTCTCCTTTTGATTTCCTAAATGACTCCTCCCAGCCTTACCCTGCTACACCAAGGAAGCGTGGTTATGCTTCGTAGCTCACTGCTGAGCTGCAAGGACCAGGAGTGTGTTGGGGACAACAAAGTTTCTTGGTCTCTTGCTGCTAGAAGCTGTGCTGCAGGGTTGGCTTATGCTCAGCACTTGAGGTCTGAGTTGCTTCAGCTCCCTCTCTTGCAGCAAAAAAAAAGAGAAAGGGAATATTACTGTGCAGATGTGCAAGCAAAAGCAGTCACTGCTGGTCTAGAGTTTGTTGTGTTTGAGAGTCATTTTGGTTGCATTGTTTGTAGGTCCAAAGATGAAGACACTTCAGAGGAATATAAGTGTATTCCAGCAAACTAAAATCCTCTTGTGGAAAAATGTGCTTCTCAAGTGGAGGATGAAGATGCAGAGCTTTCAGGTAAGCTAACCAGAAAACCACATGAGTAGGTAAGCCCTGGCAGTGGCCAGTCCCTGCCTGCCTCTTACCCTGATTTCTTTTTGTGACATTAGAAGTTAAAGTCCTTTCAAAGAGCCTGACTGGTAACGAACACTTTGAGGCTTTGCTTTCTTAACTGGCAGTATTTCTGCCTTTTCTGTGACATGTGAGAGCACAGACAGGCTCTTTGAGCAGGGTAATTTACTGAGGTGACGGGCACAACGCCAAGGCTGTGTGTGAGTTGACATCTGAGAGCCAGTGTGACTGAGTGCCTCTTGTTTGCATTTTAACCTCATGGAGAACGTGCTCTTGTGCTGTTATACTATTAAACTCTTCTCTCCACTCTCTCCCTTACCTAGGAGTGGGTGTTGTCTCTGTTCTTTCTGCTGCTGATGTTCATAGTGAGCATGTTCATGATGAACACTCGTTACCCCGAAGTGCCTTTCAGCCCCCTCGGGAAGCTGGATGATCCTGCCTATAACGCCACTGGGGTCACCATCGCTTTTACCCCCAGCACTGGGACCACAAGGCAGATCATGAATAAAGTGGCCCTGAGCTCTTTAATGACAGGTGTGTTTTGCTTTGTAAACATTTAGTTTTGCTTTTATCTCACTTATTACATACATGTTGTGTTTTAGTCGTTCTCTGATGGTTTTGGTCAGTAGAGAAAATTCACTCCAAATCCTCCCCCTTGCAATTATTGCTTCTGGAGTATTTCTGTTACTAGTGAGGCTAGAGTGTGCTTTTGAGCTTTAAAGCTCTGCTTTTGGAGAATAATACTCTTAAGCCACCTTGGTTCAGTCCTTTGAGGACTCCTCCTTAACTGGTAAAGCACAAGCTATGGAAAGGTGCCACCCTGCCCAGTGAGGAGAGCTGGAAAAGGAGGATTTGCAGTGCTGGAAAAGCAGAATGTACACCCAGTATCTGTGCAGCCACTTCCAGCCATGCAGAAGCTCATTGCAATGTTTTTCTTACAAACTGCAGGTATAAAACTAAAGGCACTGGACAATGAGAGAGCCCTGGAGGAAGCCTGGATTTCAAATAATGAAATGATAGGGGTTGTGTTTAAGGACAACGTCTCCTATCGCCTGAGGTTTCCTACTGGGAATGTGGTTGTTCCAAATGACAACTTTGGACACATAGGTAATAGGAAATGAAAGTGTAGGGGTGGGTGATTGCCTGGCATGGATAGACATCCCTGTGTTGGATATAAGCCACGTGTCTTAAGTGTTTTTATAACTTGTTGGTTTGTTTTCTCTCTCAGAGGGTCACTGTCTATTTGAAGAGTTTCCCAGGGTGTATGTGCATGCCCATATCTGTAGTGAAAGGCAATTCCATTTCACTGCTCTTTCTTGTGGTGCCCTTAACCTTTCATCCTTGCAGACAGCTGTTACGACACCTCACCTCACTTCTGCCAAAGCCCAAAGTATTGGTACAAAGGCTTCCTATCCCTGCAGTCCAGCATTGATGCTGCTATTATAGAGGTAAATCAAGCTGGTGAACTGATGTAGGTGTCTTCTTCTTTTACACTTAGTCCTGAAAAGACAAATAGCTCTGTGGCAACAGCAAGGGATGGACTTGTTGGAAAATTCTGCAGAAATACAAATATTTTCACATATTCAGCCAAGTGTTCTTGGTGCTGACAGTGAGAACTTGAATGTAACCCTCAGCTCCTGAAGGAAATCATGGCTTTCAATTCAAAGATTGGTACTAACTTTCCTTTCTTTTCAAAATGATGATTTCTCAACTAAGCACCAGCCATAATACCAACTGTTTGATTTAGAGAGTTTGTCAGAGTCCAAGGAAGAGGCAGTCCTTGCAGGAGCCTGGGGTGTGATGACTATCTGCCTGATGACTTGGTTTCAAAGCAGGCATGTCTGTCATTTCTTGTCCTTGCCTTCCAAACTGTTCCTCAAAAGTATCCCAGTGTAGAGGTCATTCCACCCAACTGGGCACTTCCAGCTCTCCAAGGCTGCTTTCATGCCCCAGGAGAGAAACAGTACCTTGGGGAACATGAGTCAATTATGTGTCTGGATCCTCTTGTTGAGCTGAAGGATTTATCTCTCTCAGTAGACAGGGGAGGGAGTTTAGCTGAGGTGCAGACACACAAGTGAATCAGATTGAGCCCTTCCCATAGGGCTTTACTGCATGAATCAGGTGGTTCCTTATATCAAGACATCTCACTGGAGAAAATAATGAAACACTGAGGTGTTGCCCTTGAATTCCTTCAGGTGGTGGCAAATCATTCTGTTTGGGAAGAACTGGAATCAATTGGTGGTGTCCGGATGAAGTCCCGGAGCGTCCTCTCCTCAATTACGTTAGACTACGGTCACTTCATGGTTACCATCGTGATGTGCTTCTCTCCATTCATGTATTTCTTATCCATGAATGTTGTAAGGGAGAAGAAGCAGCTCAAAGTACTGATGAAGACAATGGGGTTGTGTGACACTGCCTTTTGGTGAGTTCTCTTTCAACTCAAGTGTCCCTCTGCCGACAATCCGCGTGCTCTTGGGCATTGATGCGATGAGCTCGTAAGTTGAACGAGTTCACAAGTTTTCTCCAGCACTCTAAGGACAAACCAGGAGGGTTTGGGGATATTTCCCCACTAAGCTGAACCATGCTATCTGTTCTGCACAGAGTATGAAGAAGTTAACCCTGGGGAATACTTAACATTTCCATTTCAGATGGTTCTGCCATGTAGGTGAAGTTGTAACGATGGTTCTTGATTGAAATGAAACTATAATGTCACCTTTCCATCCTCAGGCTCTCCTGGAGTCTGCTGTATGCTGTGTATGTGATGATCCTGTCCTGCCTGCTGGCAGCTCTCGGGGTGCAGGTAGCTTTCCACCTCAGCAGCTTCCCTGCCATCCTGCTGCTGTTTTTCCTGTATGGCCTAGCTTGTGTAAGTCAAGTTTGAAAGCTAAATTTCCTCACCACATGATCTCTTACCACGTTGATGAGTCTGAACGTTATTCCAGAGCCTTTTTGACAGTGCTCAGGACCGTAGCCTTTGCATGGTCATACTAACTGAACTAACTGAGTGGGTTCTCAGCAGCAGTGATTTAAACTGCAGCCTAATGGGCTAACAGCCAGTAAGTTGGATCCAAAACACCTGATTTGAAACTCAAACCAACCCACTAAGGAGGACTTTACTATATTTTATTACACAAATGGAAGTGCTAATGTCAAAGACATTTATTTCCTTCAGTGATTGAAGGAAACTCCTGTTCTTACAGATCCACCTGGTTTTCATGCTCTCCTCCCTCCTAAGGACCTCCAAACTTGCCGCCTCCATGGGAACCATCATCACTTTTCTCTTCGGATGCCTGAGCCTGGCAGTGCTGATAGAAAGTCTTCCAGAACCACTGAAGTTGTTTCTCAGTCTCTTCTGTCCTTTTGCATTTAATGTTGGCATTGCAAAGGTATGGAGCATCACCTCTGTGGCTTAGCCTTCCCAGTAGAGTGCTTGTCCTGGCCCTTCTAAAAGAGAGGTAGAGTACATTTTGTCACAGATCATGGTAATAAAAGACCCTTCTGTATGACACTGACATAAGAAGTCATCGTCCTCCTTTCAAAAGACCATCTTTTCCACAGCTGTAAAATCTTGAGGTACTTTTCACTTATGCCCACGCTCTGTTTTGACACCTCCATGTGAGCTGTGCTGCCGTTGGGTAGCAAAGAGAGGCTCCAATGCCCCCATCCCATCCTCCAATGAGAGCTGATGAATGCAAAGCAAAATATGGCCCTTGTCACAAATAATCTGCTCAATATCTGAGGAAATCCCAGAGAGCCCATTGCTACACACAGCAAGGCTGTTATCTGCTGGGACTGGACTCCAGGCAGAGGGGACAGTTGTCTTGGGGACATCAGCTCTTCACCTCCTGGTCATGTCCCTCTCACTGCAGTGACAACTGAGAGCTGGAGTTTTCTGCTGCACTCATCCTTCATCCAACCTTGGATCATTCTGGGCAGTTTCCTGCTCTTCCATCAAGTCTTATCTCCCTAGCTCTGACTGAGGCTTTCTAGCTCTAATTGTTTAATACTTTATTTCCTGATGTATCAAAATAACCTGCCTGGGAGAGGAGATTTCTGCACCAGCAGAAAAAGAAACACTTTGCTGTTCACTTGCCATACAGTTACAGCAATCACTATGTGAAATTACACCCTTTGCCACGACTCTGTCACGTCAAGGAGGCCAATATCATGCTTCTTGAATGATTTTCTATAAAACTCTGCTTCTGGATTGTTCTGGAAAATTCTGAGTGAGACCATAAGAGCTCTGCATGGAGTAAAAGTGTTTCTGTCCCTCACTCAAAAGAAAGGAAGAGAAATGAGTTGGTACTGCAGACAATTTCTGGGTTATCAGTGTCAGTTGCATCCATGGTTTGATAATCCAGCCTGAAAATTCTTCTCTGTTCTTTATTTCAGGTTTTCTACTTAGAAAAATATGGAATAGGTTTCTCTTTTTCTAACCTCATGGAGGAGTCATACTTTTTATTTTCAACCTACATTATGCTGGTCTTTGACTCAATCCTCTACATGCTGTTAGCTGTGTATTTTGACAGAGTCCTGCCAGGTAGGTATGGTTTATGTTTATGGTCATATTTTCTTCTTTAATGCTTTTGATCTCTATGGATTGTGTGTAATAGCTCCTCAAGGAGATGACGGGCTGCTCCTTTCCCTGACTTGATGAAAACAGGCTTTGGACTAAAAAGATGTGTTACACCACTGAATGACTTTACTGCTTTGGGCACACACTGGTAATTCCCAAACCAGAGACAACAAAGTATTTAGTGGTTTTGGTTTTTTTCCCTAAAAAGCCCTGTTTGTGAGAAAATAGTAAAACAGTGTGGGGGGCAATATTGTGATTCATTAACTACAATACTGAGTTCATTAGGTATAACTCTGAAGCCAGCTCTCTTGTCTCACCTACCCTAGCTCCAAACCTTTTTTAACTGGACTAAGTACCAATTTTAAAGTACTTATTAGAACCTCCTCAATGTTTAGTTTAGGATGATGTCTCGGTTGTGGCGTTGGTTAATGACAGATCATCTGCTTTCCTTTCTTTCCAGGCAAATATGGCATTCCAGAATCCCCTTTTTTCTGCCTGAAGCCCTCATACTGGTTGCAGAGCAGAAAAGTCTCCAGCAGGGAGATGCCTAGAACAGCAGCAAGCCCCGAGGAGCTCCTTGGTGATGATGTAGAGCCGCTGCCCCCTGAAATAATGGGGAAGGAGGGCATCAGGTTGAGAGAGAAAGAATTGCTATTTATTCCTCTATCAGTTGGCTAGCTTGGGTTTAATGTTTCCACAGGCCACCATTTCTGCCATCAGCTTTCTTTTGACTTATGCAGGCAGTTTTTGTGTCCATGAGGCTCTTGCAAAACACTTTGTTTCACAGAGGAATAATAGAGACAAAGTGCAGATGAGACAAGCAGGTGATTTGGGCTGGTCACTAATGGTGAGATTTGGATTAATTCAGCTCATTTTTTTAAAAAGCAGGGGGTTTTGCTGTGGATTTTTGTTAAATGTCCATTAGGGACAACAAGGAAGATGCAGAGGGCAGTGTGCTGTAAAACAGACATCTGCTGCAACAGGCTTGACCTTGTCTTTGCAAGGATGAGTGTTCCCTCACTGAGTGCCAGTGTTCTGCCTGGGTACAAAGCATGTCAAACCCTGCCAAATCTCAGAGTCTCTTCCCAGTATCTCTTACTTTTAAAATGACAGAAGGGGCATTAAATTAAAGTCATGAGAATGCAAAATAGTACCAGGGAAATGTATTTACAGAAATGACATCTACAATAATCTCCTCCTTATCTTCCTTTTAGACTCCACAATGTTAAAAAAACATATAGAAAGAAAGACAAGACAGAAGCTTTAAGAGGTATGGAAGATGTCATATTGAGTCCTGTTAAAGATGAGGGAAAAAGAGTTGTTCAAACTTTTCAGTCAGACAAAGTAATAAAACAACAATTGCACTACCTAAAATATTAACTAATGCAACTGTTTTGGGCAGTTTTTATTGATTTTCCTCTCTTTGCTCTTATTAAAACTGGAAAGCTTTTTTTCTATTGGATTTTTGTCTTTTCTGCTAAATCCAGAACAGCTTCTTGTTCCCTTCAGTTCAAAGGTTGCCTCGATTTCCTTAATGCACTTCTGACTGATCATTTCTACTTAGCTTTTGTGCTTCATGACTTCTCCTCCCACCAACAGTGAGTACAGGCAAGTAAAACCTTAATTTCTTCCCAAACTTGGTGTATTTTCATTATAGATTTGTCCTTAAACATTTATGAGGGTCAGATCACTGCCTTACTCGGGCACAGTGGGGCTGGAAAGACAACGCTGTTGAACATACTGAGTGGACTCACTTCACCTTCTGAAGGTAGGATGGAAAGGGTGGGACAAGATTGGGTGGGCTTGAATCAAAAGCTGTAAAGATCAGTGTGTTTCACCTCATCCCTTTCATTCCTGTGAACAGGCTTTGCAACTATATACAACTACAAGCTCTCTGAAACAGGAGACAGGGAAGAGCTTAAAGGGATGGTTGGCATTTGCCCACAGTTCAACGCACAGTTTGAAGTCTTAACGGTGAAAGAAAACTTGAAAACTTTTGCAGAAATCAAGGGCATCAAACCCAAAGAGGTAGAGCAAGAGGTAAGGGTGTGTTCCCCTCTAATGCATCCCTCTGTAGCAATGTGAGCCTGCAGGCAAACCTTGTGTTTCACTAAAGGCTCCTTTAGCACTGGGAAGCTCAAAGAGCGGTGGCTGTGCCTTCGGAAAATCAAAGCTGGTGTTGAGCTTCAACCAAGTCAGCAGACAAACTGTGGTGCAACCACAGTGATTCCTCTGCTCAGCTCACAGAGATGAGGGACTGTAGCAGTCCCTGCAGTGGCTAGTCCTGTTGGTGGTGGGTCAGTGTGGGTAGCAGCTGGACTTTGGTACATGATCTTAGAAACCATGCCTTCAGTCCCAGCCAGAAGTCTTTCATGGCTAAAATGGGGATGGAAGGACAGGTGGTGCTGGGAATGCTCATCCTTGTGCTATTCTAGGTGCAAACCATTATGGAGCTGTTGGATATCAGTAAAGTTCAAGACACTCAAGCTGAGAAACTGAGTGGTGGGCAGAAACGGAAGTTATCCATTGGAATAGCCTTGCTTGGAAACCCCCAGGTAAAGCAGCAGCTCTGAAACACGGGGTATGTTAAGGTATATCATAACTAAAACCTTATCCATGGGCTTGGCTACATGTCCATGCAGGATTTCAGACCTCTTTAAAGCACTCACAATTAGCAAAACTCATCAATTTAATGAATTCAGTAAGTCATAACCTTGATCTTGCTAGTCTGGTTTTAAAGCAGATGGCTCCCTGAGCTCTGCAGAGCTCCCAGAAGAGTTTCCCTTGCATGAAAGGTGACCTGTGTGTCTTGCCTTCCAGACCTGAGGCTTTCAAGTGAACACCAAACCCAAAATACATGCAATTGCTCTGGCAACAAATAATGTCTGATTTTGTTCCTTCTGCAGGTTTTGCTCCTGGATGAGCCAACAGCTGGGCTGGATCCTCTTTCCAGGCACCAAGTGTGGAGCCTCCTCAAGGAGCACAGAGCTGGAAGGGTGATCCTCTTCAGCACCCAGTTCATGGATGAGGCTGATATCCTTGCAGGTAACCTCAGGTTCAGCCTGTAGCATCTCTGCAGAGTAACCCTGGAGCAGCAAGTCCAGGTGTGAAGGTCAGCTGCAAAACAAATTGTGAGTCACTGCCCTACAGCATAAAATCCTTTGGCTTTTCCTTTCTTTAGACCGCAAGGCCTTTATCTCACACGGGAGGCTGAAGTGTGTCGGTTCCTCTCTGTTCTTGAAGAAAAAATGGGGGATTGGCTATCATTTAAGGTATCTTCAGCCCCAGGAACTTGTATCTGGGAACATGCATGTATGAGAAGCAACCAGAATGACTGTAAGAGGGGCACCATAGAGCAGATGTCAAAATAACATGACTTGAGTTAATATTCAGCTGAATTAACTGTATCAGCACTTTACTTCAGAGTAAGGAACGAATGAAGGATGCTGGAGTTTCATTTTTGTGTGTCCTAGCAGACACAGTGTCCTTTCTGGTGGTTTGGGTTGTTGTTTGCTTTTCAGAACTAACCACCTGATTGTTTTTTTCAACTGAACAGGATCCATGTCAGTGAGTCTTGTGACTTAGAGAGCGTGACATCGCTGGTTAAACGGCACATCCCCAACGCCATATTCTCAGGACACAGTCAATATGAGCTGAGATATAAACTACCATTAGAAAATGTGAATAAATTCCCAGGTAATGTCTAGTAAAATAACCAAGAATTGCCCATAAAGAAAAAGTAATCTCAAATGTGAGGAAAGGGAAATGAAAGGGGAGCCACAAGGACTTTAGAGCTGTTGTATTTTGGTTTTCCAGATGCAATTTCCATACATTGAAGAACAAAATGGACCACAAAGGCTTTTTCTCAGTTTGTAATGAAAAAAACAGCAGGCTAAACTGGGCTACATGTGTTACTGAGAGTTTATTCTTCTTTCTGTTAGAAGACAGTAACAAGGGGAAACTCCATATAATTGTACCAGTTGTACCTTCCTCAGTCACTGTGCCCATCACATTCAGTCTAGCCCTTCTGCCTCAAAGGGTGCATAGTCTGAAATGGGAGTGCTAAGTAGAAAAACCTCCTCAGTGAGCTATGGATGCAGCAGTTTTGTGTTCCTCCAGACCCTTTGTATCCTGCCAGCTCCTTGTTTTATCATTTTCCCTGGCACTGGAGATGCTCCACTCAGGTTGGCTCAGCTGAACCCAAGTCTGGGCTGGAGATACTCATGTTTGAAACCTTGAAGGAACTGGTATTATTTCTGTCCTGCAGATCTGTTCAGTGGCCTCGACAGCTGCTCTAACCAGGGAATCATCAATTATGGAGTTAGCATGACAACCCTGGAGGATGTCTTCCTGAAACTGGAGGGAGAAGCCCGACTGCACCAAGAAGGTACTGTCGTGGCTGCAAATACACAACCTACAGCCAAAGAGAAGGGCTGCTTTGCAATAACCCTTGGGCACATCTCCAACACTACTAGATGGCTTTTAATTTTGTCATACATTACAACATGGAAGCTGTTCTTGGACAGTAATGTGCATGTGGAAAACTCTCCACAGATGAGCACGTCCTTGGGGAGGAGTGGGCAGAAGCAGGACCACGATGCCCTGACGAGATAGAGCCAGGCTCCCTGCTGCTCTCAGACACTGGGAAGGCAGTGGTTGGTGGCTGGGCTCTCTGGAGGCAGCAAGTCTTTGCCATGGCATGGGTGCACTTCTTAAAGCTTAAGAGTTCAGTGAAAAACCTGCGGTCAATGTAAGTACCAAAGTGACTTTCTCTTGCAGCTCTGGAGCTGGACACAGTTGCAGTAAGGAGGGGGACAATTTTCACACTGTTGTTTTGATGAGCATGTGGATTAATTGATTTTGGGTCTTGGCTGTGAATGGTCTTGGTAATTTGCACTCAGAAGAGAGGAAAGCTTCTTTCTTCCCAGAGCCAGTGATATAAAATCTGCCTTTTATGCATTTTCATTTCTCTACTGATTTATGCAAGAGACACATTTTCCTTCTGAGGAAAATAACTCAGAAACACTTTTGTTTCTGATGGAGGAGGAAGTTTTAAGATGAACTGGGGTGTACAGAGAGAGGAGGGGAAAATACTGCTTTCAGATTTCCTCTTTAATGGTTTTTAAACTTCTCTTGTGTTGGCAGTTTCTGAACTCACTTGGCTCTGTTGGTCCTCAAGCTGACATTTCCTGGTGAGGCACAAGAAACAGAAGGGACATGCTGATTCATGGAAAAAATTATATCTTAGGGAAGTCTGAAAGGCATTTCATAGCCCTAAAAAGCTGAGCACTCCATTTCTGAGGTCCTCTCCCTGCTAAATGTTGAGAGCCTGTGTGAATGATCAAGGTTTGGAATTTCTGAAGTTGACGTTGGTTTATAACAGCAAGAGCGTGGGGTAACCTGCACATAGTCTGCCATTCCCAATGCACATGTCTTCTGCTGAATATCTGTTTTCAGAGCCTTTATTCATCTCTTTCTTAATGTAGTTTGCTGCTCTATGTGGTTTACCTGCTTCCTCTGGTTTTGCAACTCTGCCTGATCAGTGCCTGGCAGAGTGTGAGCTCTTGGGAGCTCTCATCTGCGCTGTACTTCTCGCCCCTGGGGAAGAAGGTTCACTCAGAGACAACCAGCCTCTTGGTCTACAACAACACAGGTGAGAGGAACGAGCCTTTCCTCATCCTTTCTTATTCTGGGGTTTCTTGCTGTTGCCAAGGAAAATAAGTGAAAGAGCAGATGTTTGTAGGATGAAGGATATCTAAGGGAGGATGAAGGAGATCTAAGGGGAGGATGAAGGTTTTTGTAACAGGCACTATCATTTTTAAAGGGTCATGAATCAAGCCCACTTTGGCTTCAGCAGCTGGTGAGATCCCACTGCAATGATGTGAAAGGGATATGAGATTAGAAAGGACTCAGTTCTTTCCCTGCCCCAAATCCAGACAATGTCTGCATTTCCAGAGTGTGGGATAGTCAAACCAGGCACCATACTTCAGTAGGAGCTCACTAATGCTGAGTCACATTGATAGTCTGCTTCCACAGTCTTACCTCCAACAATCCCACAAGTGGATGCTATTTTATACTCTCTGGCTGGAGCATGATACCTTTGGCTTCATCACAAAGAATGTATTTTGTAGCAACTCAGCAAAGGCAGAGAAACACCCAACAATGTAAAGATTCAGTCAAAGAGACTGAAATCCATCACCTTCACAAAATGTAATGTGCAAGTCTGATGTCCAGGGTGATTGGACTTTTGGTGGTCATGGGTTAAAGGAAAGAAAAAACCCCAAACACAAGCCATCAAAGACTTGAGTAATATGATTCCTTTGCTCTTGGCTTTCACACCAGGCACAGCCATCAAAGACTTCATCCAGGTGCTTGAAAGCCAAGATCTCTCAGTGGAGATAACGAACCAGGAAAATATCACAGAGGAGCTAAAACACAACGGGGCAATCAAAGTGTCTCGCAAAGGTCAGGTGAGGAGTTCTGTTCTTCTCCCATTTCTTGCCAACTATTGAATAACCGAGCAAGATGCTTCCCTCCAGTTCTGCCTGTGGGATGGTCCTATTGAGGAAGGCTCATAGATATAAGGATTTGAAAGAAGCTAATAAACTATGTGTTAGAGGAGTCCTTATCACCTTCATCCTTCACCTCCAGCTTTACAGACTCCCAATAACTCATCACTTGTTTTTTAGCTAACAAAGCATATGCAGAATTCCTTCAGTCCTGGATTCTCCTGGTATGCTCCTTTCCTACCATTTCTCTGCAGATGAGAAAAGCCAAGAGTTTTCTTTTTCTTTTCTTGCTCTCTGAAGAGCTACAGGTTTACAGTGTTATGTCATGTGGAGGCCATCAACTGCTTCCCAGTGCTTGTGAACGTCATTAGCAATGCTCTGCTGGGAGCCCTTAATTCCACCACTCACATCCGGATCTGGAGTCATCCATTTTTCTCTGTAAGTGTCTGAATCTGGCAGCCAGAAAGTATTAAGAAATAGTTCTTAAATCTGCTTAAGGTATCAGTCATCAGACTTCAATGGGAAGCCACATGGGACTGCCTATACCTGTAAACCCACCTTCCTTGACGGTGCCTCTGCAACCAACATGTTTGCCTTCAGGAAAAAGCTGTTTCCCTTGCAAGTGTCAAGGGTTGCTGAACAGAGAAGGTTTCTTCAGGAGGTTCCTTATTCTCTACATCACTTTATTCAAGCTGCAGCCCATCAATTAACATAAGAGAGAGCTTACCACAGCTCTGGGGCAAAGGAGTGGGGCCCGTAGCACCCACCTCTCCTCACAAGGGACAAACACTTTGCAGTGCTATGGTTTGGGGAAAACCTTCCTCCTGGCAATATTTGATTTCAGATGCTACTTTGTGTTCAAACTCACCCTGTACTCCATGAGAAATGCAGGAAGATGAATTGTGGCACCTGCAGATGTTTCCTACAAATGTTTTCTTCTTCTGTTTCCAGATAGATAACACACCTTTCTGGGATTATTTTCTCTCTGTTTACTTCATTTACATGCTGCTGTTATTCCCTGGTTTTCTTCCTCACTTTGCAATGGGCTACATGCAAGATTACAAGGTAAATTGCCTGAAATTGAACAGATTTAGGGTGGGCAGAAGGGATTACAAATGCATTGCCACAGGGATGTTTGAATATGATGTAACATCAATGCTAACAGCTTTTTGTTAACTTTTTATGTCCTGGGGTGCAGTTGACCAACCAGGCACTGACAATAAACTGCCCTTTGCATTGTGCCTTCCCCAGGTGGGAGCTCGTGCCCAGTTGAGGATCTCAGGGCTCCTTCCCTCAGCATACTGGTGTGGCCAGGCACTGGTGGACATCCCACTGAGCTGGCTTCTTCTCCTCTCCATGTTTGGGCTTCAGCTTGCAATTCTCAGGAAGACTTCTGTGATCATCAACAGCTGCTTCTTGCTGGTACATCCATTCTGGTCATTACTGGTTCACTAGGCAGGGATTGGGGCAACACTTTGAGTATGTGTAGGGGTAGCTGAGATACCATGGATACAGATAGTGCTGGCACTCCTCTGGGTCCCCAGATGCTTACTGACCTTCTCCTTGTTTCACCCCCTATCATTTAGGTTTTCTCAGGTAATAAATCTTGCCATAACATCCTCCTTTGCACTTAGCAGTACAATTGCAATTAATTTCTGAATGCCCTGAGGTGTGACCCTTTTAGTGGAACCACATTGCTATAGATATGCTTCTGGTTGTTTAGATCAGTTGATTTTCTCCAGTGAAAGGTGTTTTTTTTCTTGCTGTAGGTCATAGCTTCTGTTGGCTATGGAATCTCCATCATTCTCTTCATCTACTTGATCTCCTTCGTCTTTCGCAAAGGATGGAACAGTGATTTCTGGACTTTTATCCTGATAGTGGTGAGCATAAGGCCAGATACTGTGCTGTAGGGTGTGCAGAAATGGATTTTGGGATCTTAAGGATGAGCTAGAGGTCAAAACACCGAGTGTGGGTGTAGAACATTAATATGGGCATGTGTTTTATAGAAGCAAATCCTGTATCAAATTGGTGTCATCATGCACTTTTCCCCACAATCCCACTACACCACAGGGAAATGCTTGGATCTATCCTGAGATGGTGCAGGAACGGAGACAAAAACACAGGGAAATGCTTGGATCTATCCTGAGATGGTGCAGGAATGGAGACAAAAAGTTATTGCTCTGTTCAGCACTTCATATCCGAGAGATGTTAGGTGTTGAGACATAAGCCATCTGGTTCTACGACCTGAAAGTAAATGGGTTATTTGGCAAGAACTGGGATGGAAAAGAATAGGACAGGATTCCAAGCTTCATGCTTCTGCCTGAAGCAGTCCTGTGTCTGGGAGGAAGTTTCCCTGGCTGACCCAAACCAGCAGCCTACCCTGAGGCAGAGACAGCTGAGAACCTCCCGAGCTCTCACTGTTTCATGTCTTTACACCTCTTGTCCATTTGTAGAAATTCAACAGGGAATTGAAAAGGTAGATCCAGGTATTTTTGAGGAGCAGGGAGGAGTGTAAGCTTTCCCATCAGCTGAGTGACCCTCTGGTTTTATTTTTAGGTGTGCCTTGTTTCGTTCATCATCGGCAAAATCCTTGAATTCGCCGTCGATGTTTCAGCCTCCCTCTGCGTTCTGTCTCTCTTGATTCCCATGTACCCAGTGATGGGGATAATAACCAACTCCATTAATGTAAGCAGTGGTACTGGGTGAGGAGAAGCTTCCCACCATAAAACACAACTGTATGTCTTTGTGAGCAAAGTCTGGTGGTGACCACATTGGTTGGTTTCCACAATGGGTGGGATTTTCCAGATGGACATAGCGCATCATTAGGTGGCCAAGTTGGATTAGATATCACTTTCCTGGCTGTTTGTTATGGCTGGGGGCTTCTTGTGCAATTGAGCTGTTCCTGCAGATTAGGGAAGCACTTTTAATTCTTTCCATGCAGAGTCAAGCAACTTGAAGAATCATAAGAGAGATTTTGAAGCTGTGTGTCTGACTTTGTGTGGAAATTGAGTGAGGAGAATACTCACAGGGCACTTTACTCCCTGTCAGCTGAGGGTGGCCACAGAGAGTAGAATAAGGATTTAACAAAACCCTCCAGCTATGTGCAAGACCATTTATGAGCCATAAGTGAAGTCCATATAGAAGAGACTCCTCCTCTGCCCTGTCCCACTCACCTTCACCTCTGCTGGGACCCCAGAAGAAGAGTCTGAGCCATATACTGAGTGCCATGACATTTTCTGGTGTAGGGCTGGGATGCCCAAAGTCAAACATCTGTATTTGCTCATCTGCATGGTGAATATTTGGGGTAAAACAGAGGGTTTTGGATGTTTTCAAAGCATTTGTTGCTTGCTTCTAACCCTTTCAAAATGAGCCAGCATTATACTATAGAATTACAGCTCTTTGTTGTTTGTTATGGGCTTTTGTTTTATTCTTATAGTATTTTAAAGAAGACACTGAGGCATTTGATGTGGAACCAACGGGTGACATACTAACAGCTGTCTTTGCAGTAAGGACAATTTTAAGATCACTATTATTTGGGAATGTGTGTCTCCTAAACCCTGTCCTCAGTGACAAGGAAGCAGGCAAGATCCCTCAGCTCGTTTCATGCAGAAGGAAGATCTCAGTGGGTCTGAATGACTCCCCTGTGCAAAAACAACCTCCCTCCTTTGAAACGAGGAAGGGAAAACCAAATGAGCCCAAATCACTTCATGATGACTTGTTATATTGTTAATTGGGTTTCAGTTAATGATGACTTGTTACATTGTTAATTGGGTTTCGCTTCTGCCATGAGTATTCTCTGCAGCGTTTTAGGTGATAGCAGAGTTCACAGCCCTCAGGATTACCCTGATTTAAATGTTAATGGACTTTATTTTCACACCCCATGTTTTTCCACCCATGTATTTTATATCACTGCCACTACCCTCAGCTTCAGCCATAGCAGGATGGAAGGCAAGGCTGTTAATGTGGCAACTTCTCTTCTTTTCAGCCTTATATCCATTCAGTGTGTTTCATTTTTCTCCTCCGATGTTTGGAGATGAGATATGGAAGAGCAGTTCTGAGGAAGGACCCACTGTTTAGGTTTGTATAAACACACATGCACGTGTGAGATCTAAACTCCTAGCCCACTGCTTTGCCTTGAAGACAACATTTTGATCAGGTTTCATTGCCTTTGTGTCCTTAGCTTTAATTTTGCCTTTAAATACTGGTGATATTTCATGACTAAATTAACCTTTTAGATACTACAGTGCTCTGCTAACATAAAACAGCTCCCCAGCTTGTTAGTACCTCCACAAATCATTGCCTGTGCTGTTGTGGATGTACCAGTTTGGTTTTGTACAACACAGAATGATTATCAATATAAAAATTATAATAATAAGTTATTAAAAAGCCCACAAGAAACATTGAACCAGAGAGATATTCACTCCTGGTCTAGCTAAAATGCATTGGTGGAGAACAAAGGTAAAGAACAAAATGCCAAGACAAATCTGGTGGGTTTGTAGGATTTCCCCAAGAAGAGAAATCAGCCACCAGCACGCTGAGGAGGTCGAAGAGGAAGATGAAGATGTTAAAGCTGAAAGAGCAGCAGTGAGAAATGCCATAGTGGCTCCAAGCCAGGATGAGGTATGACTGAGTGCTGTGCTTCTCTTTTTATTTTATACCAGTAAGGAGCTGGTTAAAAACAAACCAGCAAGTCTCAATAAGTGCAAGCCAATGCTCTAGCTGTCCTCACTGGGAAAATCCAACTCCCAAATGGCCAGTGGGAGTCTCATCTGGACAGATAAGGGAGCTTTTAAGAAGGATATGGACAATAAAGTGTCCTGTTGCATGTCATATTCAAAGACCTTTAGAAGGTTTCCTGCCTCTTTTAATGGAAAAAATATTACTGGAGGATTAATGCAAGATGATTAATCCAAGATGATAGACTAATCTTTCCTCCTCCTCCTTGCTTTCAGAACTCAGTCATTATTGTCAGCAATCTGTGCAAGGAATACAAAACCAAGGAGGCTGGTTCAGTTTTTAAGAAGAAGAAGAAAATGGCCACCAAAAATGTTTCCTTCTGTGTTAAAAAAGGTGAGATCAAAGCTGTTCTCCTGATCATACCCAGAGAGTTAATTCTCTGCAGATTCTCAGTTGTCTGAGCAAGGACATCAAGGTCAAACCTGCTTGCTCCATGGTTAGGGCACATTCAGTTGATGTGTTAATGACGTGGATGCATTCTGTTAGTCACCTTTCACTCTCCATTATCTAGAATAACACAGTCTCCTCTCTCCAGGATCCACTTCAGTGGCTTCTGAGACACCTGGGAGCAATGCTTAGACAGAGAATGGAAGCATTATAAGCTCTCAGGGCATATATTTATGCTGTTTACTTTTGTGTGCCCTTTGATAGTAGCTCGTTCTCTTCCAGATTTTGTCTTTTGTGGGGCTGTGCCTGATGTGTTTGTTGAATGGGGAGGGTTACTAAGAAATTATATGTACTGATTCCAGGAGAAGTATTAGGACTTCTGGGGCCCAATGGAGCTGGTAAAAGCACAGCTATCAAAATGATCATCGGGGAGACAGAGCTGACTGCTGGGCAGGTAGGAGGGGTCTGGAGAAAAGGGACAGGTCCATGGTAAAAGTGCAACTGCAAACCTTGCACTGAGGATAAACTACACATCTTTTTCAAAGCATCATTAATGACTGAGGTGTTACTAAATGAACTTGTGGTGCTATTAAACGAAAGAAGGTATTAACAAAAATTACAGTGAGCTCTGTCTGACTTTGCCAGGCAGTTGCATCTACCCTAATTGGCCATGTTTCTATTTAGAAACCATGTAAATGGAGGCTGAAAAATTACTTCCTTGCTCTTCATGTTTCCTCATCTAAATCCCAAGGAAGCCCATAGCCTTCCTCTGAACCATTCCCTTGTGTCTGGGCAAGGCTATGTGAGAGGTTGGGACATCTCTTTTTTTGGTGGTATCCAGCAACAGGACAAGGGGTGATGGGATGAAGCTGGAGCACAAAAAGTTCCATTTAAACACAAGAAAAAACTATTTCACTGTGAGGGTGAGGGAGCCCTGGCACAGGCTGCCCAGGGAGGGTGTGGAGGCTCCTCCCTTGGAGGTCTTCAAGACCCATCTAGACACGTTCCTGTGACCTGGTCTACATTGACCTGCTTCTGCAGGGGGGTTGGGCTGGATGAGCTCTAAAGGTCCCTTCCAATCCCCACCAATCTATGATTGTATGATTCTATGAGAATGATCAGCCTGGTTGTGCAGGTGCTGATGAAGAGGGGAGATGGAGCAGCCCAGGACCACATGCCTGCCTTCCTGGGGTACTGCCCACAGGAGGATCCGCTCTGGCCAGACCTCACTGTGCACCAGCACCTGCAGGTCTACGCGGCTGTGAAAGGGGTGTGCAAGGAGGATACAGCTGCTGTTGTCAACAGGTACGGGACAGGGGATGGTCAGTGTTCTTACACCCTAGTCCTAGGGCATGAGGAAAGGACCAGAAAGTCCAAATTCACTGTGAGCCAGAGGCAACCTTGAAAGAACTGAGGAAATGGAGCTGCAAAGGGGATTTTGTGCTAAATGTGATTGAGTGGGTTAAGAGAAATCTCCAGCTTTCCTGAGTGCAGTGAGTGGGGATGAATTTACCACTAATGTCTTTTTAAGTGTGTTATCTTTAGGAAGCATTTCTAAAATCTCTGATGTTATAGTTTGGCACTACAAAAAAAGGTGCCTAAGTGCTGCCTGCTCAGCTGACACTGGCAGGGTGGAATGGATTTATAATGCTGGTGACACTAATGATGGGTTTAGAGAAGAGCTTGTGGCTTACTTGGTACACTTTGCTTCAAATATTCACTTACATCTTTATACCACAGTAAATGTTTAATGAAAACAAGCAGGAGTCAAGAGCAAGCAGAGGAAAGTGCCTTTTTCTTCTCATTTTGGGAATCCTTGGTGAAAGTATTGAGCTGGGCATAACAAAGTTGTTCTTTTTTCACTTGTTCCCTTTCCCCACAGGATAGTGAATGCTCTGCAGCTTCAAGGCTACTTAAAAAAAACACCCAGGAAACTATCTGCTGGGATAACCAGAAAGGTGTGTTTTGTTTCACCTATAATGACCACTGCAATGCTCACAGCACAAATCAAAAATGCCTTCGGTGAGTGGAAGGACCTGGGTGTGCTCTGAGCTGCCTGGGAGAGCATTGTGGTGGCTCCCATGTGGGGTGATGGAAACCACACTGCCTAGAAATCAGAACTTTGATTTGCATAAACAGAGAGACAAGAGTAGACAGAATGCCAGGGGCTGCAGGAGATTTGACTCAAAGCCCTTTCTTTCCCTGTCTTAGCTGTGCTTTGCAGTGTCTGTGCTGGGCAACCCTGAGGTCCTGCTCCTGGACGAGCCAACAACAGGCATGGATCCCAATGGGCAGCGCTGTGTCTGGTGAGTAGCACCTCAGGCATCATGCTGGGAAAGGGTTGGAAGCTGAAAGTAGATGCCTAAGGTTAGATAAAGAGCATTTACCCCAGCTGCAGTTAGTGCTGCTTATCACATGCCAACGGTTTTATTGGAAACACCTTTTTTCTGGTTCCTAGAGAGAGAAAACACTTTATCTCCATCCTTGTTGCAAGCTTTAGGGCAGTCATACACAGGATTGAGAAGGATTCAGAAAGGGACCTGAGGCAAAAAGCACTTTTCTGTCACTATTTCCCAGTATTACCATAAGCACATCAGTCTAAAGCTGCTGTAGGTAAAGTTTTCACGCTTGTTTCAGTGGAGAGGCATTTGGAGGGACAAAGGTGTAAGAAAAAGTGTTCTTAGGGAGTATCAGCTTTTTTTCTTCCCCCCTCTCCCAGGAAAATGATTCGTGCTGCCCTGAAAACCAAGGAGACAGGAGCCATCCTGACAACACACTACACAGAGGAGGCAGAGGCGGTGTGTGACCGTGTGGCCATCGTGGTGTCCGGGCAGCTACGGTGGGCAGCAGCAGGGCCAGCACACAGCTAGGCTGGGAAATGCTCCAGGCAGTGAGAGGAGCTTCTCCTCCAGCCTCCCCTGCCTGAGCCCATCACCGTGGGCTTTATGAAGTGCTCCCTGTGATCTCAGCAGTAGTACAATTTTGATGGAGCAGGTGATGGGGCACTAAGCTTTTTACACTGATATCTCTCTTTTTTCCCCTACCCCCTCTCCTGCAGCTGCATTGGCTCCATTCAGTACCTGAAGAACAAATTTGGCAAAGGCTATGTACTGGAAATTAAGGTCAAGGATGCAGAGTGCACTGATCTTCTCCATGCTGAGATTTTGAGGATTTTCCCAGGTGCAGCCCGTCAGGAACGGTAACTAGACAATACGGGGTGAATGGTGGCTTCAGCACTGCCTCATGCCTAAAAATGGCCCCAGTGTGATGGCCAGACACAGGACCTCAGCTGGAAAGGGTTGAACAGCTCAGAGTCCCTGTATGTTGATCAGGTTTGATGATGTCACCACATCCACCCCTGCAGCACAATGTCCATAGCATGGCATCGAGTTTTGATCCCACAGCCTCAGTACAGAGCAGGAATCACCTTTTCTTCCTTTTTTCTTCCAGGTTCCCATCTTTGCTAGTCTATAAGGTCCCAATGGAAGATGCACTGCCCTTATCTCAGTCTTTCTTCAAACTAGAGGAAGGTAGGAGCAAAACAAGATGACTTCTTGACAAGGTGAAACACAGACTGTTACCTTTCTCCTCTCTTTCCATTTCTCCCCAGCCAAACGAAACTTCAACCTTGAGGAGTACAGCTTCTCTTTGAATACTTTGGCTCAGGTAGGTGATTTCAAGGCTGGATATGCTGTAAAGGCATGAGCAGGAACAATAGCCACAGAGAGATCTTAGCCAGTGCAGTGACAGAAGGCTTCTCCATCATAAATCTGCCTGGGGGTGGTGGGCAAGGGGTCCTCTACTGGGAAAGGGGTCAAAAATGGCTTGGGTTTTACTTCAGTGCTGGAGTTTAGCATGGTGGGAACAAGCCCAGGCAAAGTGTTGCTGCTTGACTCCACTTACCCAAGGCAGGCATACCACACATGCAAGGGATGGATGCCCATGCCCATGGTTGCTCCTGAAGCAGCAGGTTATTGCTGTTTGTACAAGGCTGGTGGCAAAAAGGAGGAGTGTTTATATTAATCCTTTGGTGGGTAAAACCTACTCTCTGGATACACTTATGGGCAGCTGGTGCCTCTCAGAAGAGGAACCAGAGCACAGGAGCCTCAGCCACTGCTTATGTGCTCCTCACATAAAGCTACTTCACAAAGTAGAGGCTGCAGAGCTGTGCCTCCTGTAAAGAACCATCACAGTGGCTACTGAAAGACAGAGAAATAAGCAGAGTTTTATCTTGCCCATTTCAGGTTTTCTTGGAACTCTCCCGAGAGCAGGAGAAGGAGAATCTGGATCTGGCTTTGGATGGGACTTTTGAGTGGAAACATCTGCAGCAGGAGGACTGTTAAAAATGCTCATTTACACATTACTTAGTATTAAGCTACCCAATGTGATACTGCACATATCTCCTGCCATTATCAGCTCACCACGAAGAGGAGGAGCAGGCTCTGCCTTTCCAGTGAGCGTTGGCTGAGGGCTCCTCTCTGATGCAGAAGACATTCCACCTGGACTCTGTAGGTTGTCTATGCTGAGCTCTACTGCAAGTTGTATTTCCAAAGCCTGATTGATGAAATTGTGCCTGCACTGGTGAGAGCTCTTGTCAAGCAGAGGGACAGAAAGGCCTGCAGAAAGAAAGGTCATAACTCATCCCTGGGGACTGAGGTTCTGCTTTGCTCACTGGATCTGGGTGCATCAGGGAATCTGGACATGCTGCCAGCCTTCTGGGCTCCTCTCTCACCAATGTGTGGGACTATTTGCCTACAACATGTTTAAATACATCTTATTGAAATTTGCACTTTATTTTTATACCCCTCCAATAAATGTCTCTATAGAATCCATGATTACACTCATCTATCTTCATTGCTGTGTACTGTCAGGGACAGCTGAGCAGCTCCAAATCCTTCCCCTGGGCATGGAGGTGGCTGCAGAAGGCTCAGGGCTGCTAGCCTGATGATTTTAGTCCCTCATGTTTACTGTGTCTGGCAGCCTGGCTCAGTGGACATGCTCATCCCTGCCCTCCCTCTGTGTTGAGATGTGTGGTTGTCACTCCTCCCCCTGGAAACCAGCCTGGGTTGTTCAGCCTGGAGAAGAGAAGGCTCTGGGGAGGCTTTATTGCAGCCTTTCAGTACTTAGAGGATGCCTACGAGAAAGACGGGGATAAACATTATAGCAAGGCTTGTTGTGATAAGACAAGGAGAAACAGGTTTAAACTAGACCTAGACTAGATATAAGGGAGACATTTTTAATGATGAGAGTGATGAAATGCTGCAAGAAGTTGCTCAGGGAAGTGGAAGATGCCCCATCCCTGGAAACATTCAAGTCCAGATCGGATGGGGCTCTGAGCAGCCTGATCTAGTTGAAGATGTCCCTGCTCATTGAAATGGAGCTGGACTAGTTGATCTTTAAAAATCCCCTCCAACCCAAACTACTGTGTGATTCAGGGAGTTAAAGAGACATTCTAAGGTTAAAACTCAGAGAAAATACAAAGTCCAGTGCTCTTTATATAACCCACAGCCCTGGCTGTGTTGCAATCACTGCTTGTGTATATTCCCCACTCAGCTTCAGAACAAATTTTGGCAGTTGGACACATATTTTGAGAGGTCATGATTATTTCCTTCCTGGTTGCACAACAGCTCCATTTCTACTCCTCACCCCTGGGAAACGGGTAAGTGAAGTCACTGAGCATTTTGATCACCTGCTCGTACACTCCAGCTCTGGGAAACAGCAACTTGGTGAAAGGGGAGAGTTTTATTTAGTGCCCTGAGGATATCAGTGGCAGTGGAGAACTCAAGCTCCTGATATAATGTCAGTTTACCTGATCTGTTCCTGTTGGGTTTTGTTTTCCCCAGCATTTTGTGGTTTGTGCCTCTGGGATGCTGCTTGTGGCTGCTGGTTTGAGTGGACTTGGAGAGTGCACTGACTTCCCTCCCCTCTGCCTTCCATATCTCTGCACACAGAGCTCTGCTTCTTCAACCAGGAAATCTCTCTTTTACCACACAGCGTGAGCAGGCTGTTGTTGCTTTGGAGGTCTGTGAATGATGTAAATATGCAGACAGTAAGAAAAGCCCCAGCAAATGATGCTTGTCCCAGAGAGAGCATCTCTGGGAGCTGGAGAGAGAAAGAGGAATGCACTGGGGTACAGGGGAGACAAGAAACAGAGAGCAGGACTGAGGTGTGAAATCTGCTTGTGGCAATTCCATTTCCTTCTGTGAGGTGAAGAGCATCTCCTGCTTTGGCTTATTCCTTCCAACACCACTCCCACAGTTGTTTCTTCTAAGAAACTACCACCAACCCACTTAATCCTACACTACCACAGGTTGGACAGATTATTCTCTGTAATATTTGGAGCTTTCCATTGCAGGGGAAGATAAAAGAAGTGGAACTGCCTCCACCCTCCCCTGCACAAGGAGGAAAAGGAAAAAGACTCTCAGGGAGTCCCTCAAAGGTGAGCTGATTGGAGCCAGGGCTTTGCAGCAGCCCAGAGGGAATGGGGATAGGACTCAAGGCATTGCCAGCACATAGTTGAGATTTCCAGGTCCTGGCCCGTGGCCAGTGCTTGAAGAAAGGGGTTCTGTCATCAGCACAAAGCTGAGCTCAGCTGCCAGAAGAGAATGAACAAAGTGTTCAAAAAGTTCACAAGGCCTTAGCTTTCCACTGAAAGGGAAAAAATGAAGGAAAAAAAAAAGAAAAAGAGAGAGATTTCCTGGAAATGAACTGGCTTCTTAAATAATACCCTTCAGAGGTTGCCTCTGCCCCCCTCCCTTCCCCTGCCCTGGGCTGAAGGGCTGTGGGGGAAAAACCACCCGCCAGCAGCTGCACTTAGCAGAGGCTGACAGCAGCCCTGTGGGAAGCACCCTGCTCCAGAATGCAAACCAGCTCCAAAACTGGCCTGACATTTCAGTTATTCTCTTTGTTTTCCAGCACAGCAAGAGCCTTCCATGCACACAGTGTCTTTGCTGGTCCCCCTGAACCAGAGCTTGTTGGACAACGCATCCATCGTCCCAGCACAGAGATGCCGCGGATGCTGCGTGTTCTCTTCAGTCACTCATGCAATAACTCAGTCTCATTAACAGGGAGAATCTTATTTCTTGCATTTAATAATGGCCTCTTTATGCAGGAAAGCAACAAAGCACACAAAGGGCCATTCACTAGGAGTGCCTCCAGCAGCAGCCCCCAAGCAGGATGTCCCAAACGGGCACCCTGGCGTGACAGCAAAGAGGAGCCTGTGTCTTCTGTGTGAGGTGAGGAAAATGGTGCTAGCTGATAGGTTTTGAATGCTGGGGAGCAGGGCAGCAAGGTACAAGGTTTGTGACCTTGGGGAAAGTGTTTTACCTGGCAAGGTTGAGGGGAGCAAAGAGGTATTTGAAAAATGTCTGGGCAGGAATGAGGAGGCATTCCAAGCTTCCTCGTCCTCTTGCAGCTGTGATAGAGATGTTTTCCAGTTCAGATACTAGTTAAGCAACTCCCCTCCAGTGCAAGTGAAGAATAAGAACAAAAAAGGTTATTTCTGAGACTTTCAAGGCACTTCACAAGAAGTAATGCAAGCTTCAAACCAGCTGTGAGACCAACTTGTGGGTAACGGGGAGGGTGAAGCTGAGTGATGTTAAGCACAGGACTGGTACCCTGAAGGAAGCTCAGAGCTGGGCTGTCTGGGGTAGCCTGCAAGGTGGTGTCCTGCCTGCAGACAGCCCACAGAGTAAATGCAACATATCCCAGTCCTGTGCAGCTCCTCACAGCCCCTCCTAGATCCTTCTGTCACAGCAGCAGTGCCACAGCCATGTGTGCTTCTCCCAGGCAGGCATCTCCACACTCCAGAGCCCAACAGAACAACATCCATCCTTTCTTCAGAGCAGCTTGGGAGAAGAAATAAACAAGGGACAAGGAGCAGCATCAAACAGAAAGTTATTTGTGTCTGCTGTGGATGGCAAGGCAGCAGGAACATGGTCACCCATGCTGTGAGGGCAGTGGGCATCTCCAGCCAGCAGATCCGCAAAAGCCTTTGTCACGGTGAGCACAGCCCATTCCCACACAGCACAACTGACCAGACAGCTGTCCCAGAGCAGAGCCAGATGTCCTTCAAGCAGAAGTGAGGCAAGGCAGATGTTGGCAACCTTGATGAAGCAGGAGTCCAATTGTCTTTTTCCATTTGCTGGAGACAGAAGAGGAAACCAGCACTGGATCACATCTCAGCATGTGAACCACGGAGGGGATGAACAGGCTGTATCAGGTCCCCAGCTAAAGCTGCCCAGCCCACGCTCTCTGCTTTGCAGCATGTGAGTACCAAGGTGTCAGAACAAGCATCTCTCACAGTATGTCATTTTTAGGGCATTTCAGCCTGGTTTGCTATGCATGTGAAAGCTGAGAAGATTTTCTTTTCTCTTGCATTGGTCCTTAATCCTACTCAGTATCTCAGAACCCTTCTGAGACTCTCAGCTCCAAATATTCCTTAGCAGCAGATGGATAAAATATCAGGCTGAAGACTCTGTGTGGCTGTGACAGCAGCCAAACCCAACAAAATATTTACTTCAAAGCAGGCAGAGGGATAGCTCATCCAGCTGGAAAAATCAGGAAATGGTTTTGAAAAGAGTGGAAGAGAGGGAGATGATTGTGTAAGTCATCATGTTTCAATTAGATCATGCCTGAATGATAACAGAAGTTTGTGAATCTGTGTTCTAGGCAAAGTGGAAGTGTTCACTTTGTGCATCTTTGGCCTGGCACAGACATCAGCTGGACAGGTAAGGAAGGACATGGGCTGTGCAGCAGCTGAGCTAGAAACACCCCTGTGTGCCTGTGGTCACGGTGGATGTCACCCATGTGAGGACTGAATACATCCCTCCTGCAGCATCTTCTGCTCCTCTGGATGAATTTTGGCTCTTTGAAAACATCAGAAGCCATCTAGCCCAGTAATTAATGTCCTTGGAGAGGTCTTGGGTTGGGTCAGAGAGGGTTAAAGGATGTCAGTGGAAGGCCAGATGCCAAAGGCAAATCCTTCCCATGGATTTGGGGCACAGGTTCTTCTGTGCCATTGTGGCAGCAAAATATCATGGTTTTACTGGAAGAATTGTCACTGCCATCAACCATCTTGTCTGTCCTGGCTAAGTGGATGCAGTTATAGGAACCTATAATGCCTATAATCATCTCTCTTGCAGGGGACCACACCAGCCTCACCCTCGCTTTGAGCAACCTCCCTCTTTGTAACGGTCTTCTCACTTTGTATCCTGCAGCCTTGAGAGCTAAGAGCCAGCTCCCTGCTGCACAAAACTCACCAAGACAACCCAAGATATCTTCCTGCCCATCCAGGCATGCAAGGGAAGCTATTTTTGTCCACCATCCCCTGCCCCAGACCCTGGTGGGATCCCAGCCTCCAACAATCGCTCATCAGGCTCAGCAGGTCTCCCAGGAGGTAACTGACAGCAGCAATTCCTTTTCATGCAGGGAGGTGGTGTGAGGATGGAGTTTGCATGGCCTTTTTTAGGTTTCAGTAGGCAAGGTCTGCACTGAAAATATTCCCTACATTTCTAGTCCCAGCAGACACTTAATATCTGACTTTAAAGCAAGTGCTATAGGATGCAAGGAGGATCTGAGGCAGTGCTCTGCCTCACCTGAGGCAGCTGTGGACATCAACTTGCTGGTGTTGGGTGCTGCCAAGGGTCACAGCTTCCTCCACCCACTCACCTTGGTTTTCTTTGGCCTCACTGTGAGAAATTCACATTGTGTTCTAAATGTGAATCCTCCAAAGGCTTTTCAGGATGCTGAGCAGGAATTTAGAAGGAACAGCAAAAAGAAACAAAGAACCTCTTTTATTTGCTTTAATTTGAAAAATAACTGGCTTTGAAACCACTGTGGGGTTTTTTTTCCCCTCCCTCTCAGGATAGGACAGAAGACTCCTGCCAACATTATGCAGCAGGGCTACAGTGCATTTCACACAGGGATTGGTAATTGCCTCTCACAAGGGGCTCCGGTGAGTAAGTGATTGCACAACATCTCCCACATGATTCCTTTCATTTGCAGAACATCTATCTACTGTCCTGGGGCTTTCCTGGAAGACTGACTGTAGCAGTTACAGGGGCAAACAGATGAGGACTGTCAGAGTGGGAGGGATGGAGAGCAGCAGCTCCATGTCCCCTCAGTCTGCCTCCATGGAAGTGTCCTGCACTGGCTGAGACCAGAGGGCATGGCATGAACTGAGCTGCAGCCAGGAGGGTGCTGTGAAAGCTGAGTTGAGCTGGCTTTAAAAAGCACCTGGACAAATTTATGCAAGAAAAAGCCACTCATGGGGAGCTGCTAAAGCCCCTCTAGCTTAGGGACCCCTGAGCCAGGGAAGGGAGTCAGGAGCAGCAGTTGTTTGCCCTGTCCTTGTGCTCCTGCACCCAAAGGACCCCAACAAGCAGCCAAAGGATGTGTTTGATCCCTGTTCTCTTGGGCCCTCACTAAATCACTGTTAACTGTTTCAGTTAACTTTTGATATATAAACCCAAGAAGGGGAAAAATGGGGCAGAAGGAATCTTTTTGGGGGAAGAAATCATGGGGTTTGTTCTGGTTACAGCCAGACTAAGTGGTGTGTATATGGTTTGCCACCAATAGCAATGCACTTCCAAATCATCCCTGCCAGGGAAATGTAGACAATTTTCTTCAAAGGCAATGTCCCTGGCAGAAGCACTGTAGGTCAGTGTTGCACTGAAAGCAACTCTCTCTTCTGGTCTGTGATGGCTGATCTCTTCCTTTTGCATCCTCTGCTCTGCCTTTGTTAGAAAAGGAAAACTGCCAATGTTTAGGAAATAAACACTGCTTTGCCATTTCCAGCTGTGTCACCTCAGACACAGATGCCAAATACTTGCTTCCACAAGAGAAGGTGGGCTGAACATCCCATGGGGAAAAGCAGTTCATAGTGCCCGGGAAGCAGATCAGGACCTGCAGGTGGAAGGCTCAGGGGCCACAAGCTTTCCTGCTCCAGCTGCAGAGACCTCCAGCCAAGCTGCTGCTGGGTCTGCTTTTGCAGGGAAAAAAACCCTCTGCAGCCTGCTCTTAATAGGATATAAACCCTAAACAAAGTTTCCTTTAAGGAAAGTATTGACAGCTGGGATATTGGAGCAGTGAAGGAGAGCAGCAGACAGAGGAGCAGGCTCAGTGAGCAGAGGCTCTGCTCATGGGGCTGCAAGGCAGGGGATGTCCTGACAGCTGCATGGTTTCAAAGCAGGGGTAGATGTGCTCATCTTTTCCTTTCTCTCCAAACAAAATGTGGGGTTTGTGCTTTTAGTTCTTGGTTTTTTACCTACGTGAAAGGATTTTGCACAGTGTGTTTCCGAGAAAGAAGATGCGAAGCTTTTTCATCTCTTTCCTGGAACTGCCCAAATGAATCATTTCTGTGTCTTTTTGGGGAGGACAAAGCCCCGGGTGCTGCCCCGGAGCATCTCCATTCGTGCTCTGCCACCTCCTGGTGGCACGGCAGAGCTGCATGGCTGGGTCTGCTGCTGCTCACCACACACCCCAAGCTCTGGCAGCAGGGAAAAGCTGCCCGGTGGGAAAAGGACTTGGGGGTGATGCTCGACAGCAGCTGAACATGAGCCAGCAGTTTGCCCAGGTGGCCAAGACCAGTTGCATCCTGACCTGTGTCAGAAATAGTGTGGGCAGCAGGAGCAGGGCAGTGATTGTCCCCCTGTGCTCAGCACTGGTGAGGCTGCACCCCAGACACTCAGTATCCCAAAGCCAGGACTGATTCAGGAAGATATTCTGGTTATTATCTACTTGGGAGCAGAGGATTTGTCAGAAGAGCTCAGTGTTGTCATCAGCTCTGGGATCCTGTATGCAACATAGGTAATGAGAGGTTGTAACAGAGCAAAAACTCTCTCCAGGCTGTTCCAGCAATGCAGGCACGGGGCTGGCACTGTTAGGAAGAGCAGGCAATGCTGGGAGTAGCACTAGAATTAGCTGCAGATGTCCAGTGCCCTGAGACTGGAGCCAGTGAAGGCAGCTTCATCCTGACCTGAGCCCTGCCTTGAGCTGACTCAGCCAAAGTGGAGGTGATGCTCCCTCCTGCATGCAGCCTGGGCAAGAGCTGATCTTGGGCTACAGCATGTTCAGTTAACCCAAATGCATCTCCAGCTCAGCTCTGGCCACATGCCTCAGCTGAGGGGATCCATCACTCCTCTGCATCACATTTGGCTGCTGGGAGACAGACAGCTCAAAATCCCCAGGCTCCAGTAAGAAATACATCTTCTGCTATTTGCCTTGACATTGCAGTAACAGCAACATCATCCAAAACATCAGGACTTGGGAAAAGTTTGGCTTACAAAGCTGGGTAGGAGCTGCTACAAAAACAATGCCTGTTTTTATAAAGCAAACATTTCCTTGTCATCAAGGAAAAATAAAGCTGTGTGTGTCCAAAGGCAAGAGCCCTGGGCATTGCCCTTTCCCATGCAGGATGGCAGGGCTGATGAGTCTCTGGCAGGAGGACAGAGGCTGAGCTGTGCTGTGGGAGCACAGGGGCTGCAGTGGCCTCAGCAGCCTGAGCCGAGCTCCTCACTGCTGTTCTCATTTATAAATAGCAAGGCAGTTAGTTATTATTAGAGCTTGTTGAGGAAGGACAGAAAACCTTTCCAAATCAGCTGCTTTCCAGACCAAGCAGAGCTCCTGGAGTCATGGCTGGAGGAGAATGGCATGAGGAGCACCTTGAGTTGGAGACAGGTCTGGGCTGGTCTCAGGTTTTACCTTTGCAGCAGGTCATGGTGCTCCCAGCACAACAACCTAAGGATGGTCTGTTCTCCCCCCACCCTGTACCTGTGTTTCCCATTCCTGTGATAACAGAGAAAATGACTTGCCTTGTCTCTTCTCTCCAGCACCTTCCCCAGGAACTCAGAGGACACAGTCAGCTCCTGTCCCATCACACCATCCCCATGTGCATGATGAAGTTGTTTCCCACATTGGCACAAGGAGACTTTTTCACCACATCTTCAAGCTGCCCCAAGAGCTCTGTGTGCTCATGGATGGGCACAGAAAGAGGAAGATGTACACCTGGAAAACACAGAAGGTGAGTCTGTTCTCCTAGCTCCAGAAGAAGAAACACCATCAGGTATGTCAGGGTGGCTTTTCTGTGGGTCTCATCCTCATGCCTGGCCCCTGCCACCCTTCTCCAAACCTCTCCTCTGTGCCTGGAAGACAGGCATGAGGTGATTTTTGGCTATTTCTCCTAAAGGTATGAAGGATGAGATGCTTCAGCAGCATTTAGCCCCTGAAAGATTCACCCTATGGGCTTTTATAGCTAAGTACCCCATAACTGTAGAGGTCCTGCTTTGAAATCTTGTTTTTCTTACCTGTCTCTCTGTTGGAAACCACATCTTTGTTTTATCTGTACCTTACACCTCCTAAAATCTGCCCCTAAAGCTACAAAACTGCCCCCAGTAATGCTGAGAGAGCCAGGACTGAGAGCATTTGGGTAGTGACCTTTGCAGGGCCAGCAGGGTCAGAAGGAAAGAAAAACAACCCACAGATGATCAATATTCTTTTAAATAGGATTTGAGAGCAAAGCATGAGAAGCCTCTCTCTGGTTTTAATTTCAACTGGAAAAAAAAAAGGAGAAGAGGCTGTTAATACATGGCAATGCTGCTCTAGTGTAAGAACAAAGTGTGGCTAAAACCTGCAAGCTTAATGAGGCTCAGGAAACAGAGCATTTGAGAGCAGATCTTTGGAAATCTCTAGGTAATCTCTGTTCCATTTATCATGCTTTGGCAATCAGAAAGTAAAACCAGGCTTAGCATAATGAAGAAAATCAAACATGGCTTCATTTTGGCTTTTCCCCCCTCCCTCCTGCTGCTCTAAAAATCACAGAAAAAATATAGTCATGGAAAGGACAAAACAAAAATGAAAGGAGGAACTTGTGCCCTCCTGCCAGCACCCAGGGAATCTAATTGCAAAGGTTCCTTCCTGCATGCCTGAGCAGGCTCTGTGAGACTGGAGTCTTCCCATCACAATACTGAAGCTCTCCTTGGTGATCCACAACTAATGCTCCTCTCTTGATCTGCCAGAGAGAGATGTGAAGGTAACAATGGGTGATAACTGAGTCCTAAGCTGAGAATGTGGGGGAAAATAACCAACCTAAAATAGCACTTCCCTTGATGTCTCAGCCTGGTGAGATTGGCAGGGCAGCACTGGCCCCAGCCTGGCTGTGGGGGGATGCTGAGGATGCTGGTGGGTAGCACAGCTGAGGAGGCTTTGCCTGTGGTTTTGGGGGATGGGAAGTGCTTTGATGAGTGCACACTGTCCCAATCACTGGAGGGGGATGATGCCATGAGCCCCTGGAGCTGCTGTGTGACAGCTTGGCCAAGTGCTGCTCCCCTATCCAAGCATTCTTGGGGTGGACAGGGCTGAAGCCCAAAGCACATCCAGCTGCTGCCAGGTACTGAGCTGAGCACACTGGTCATCTCTGGGTCTTTTGGCTCAGTGGCGACAGAAGGGAAGCTGGAAATTGGGAATTCAGTCTCCAAAAAGCCCCAGAGTGTATTTCTGAGCTCTGCAAAGGATGGATGTTCACCATCACAATGCCAAACTGTCTCTGGGCCCATGCTGCAGATGTTAACGGGGCTTTAGAGAGTACATGGCTTTATTCTGAGGTTGGGTCTCTAGAAATCGACTCAATGAGTCTAATAAAACCATTTTAAACAAATAACACACATTTTAAGGAAGCTCAGGAGAAAGTAGAGAGAAACTGCTCTTCTCCAGCACGGCTCCAGGTGGAGCACCTCAAAAGGCTGAGCATTCTGCTGAGCTCTGAGCAGGGATGCTGCTGTGGAGGAGTGTCCTGGGGGAGCCTTGAGTCTGGGAAGGCTGTTAAAGCTGCTCTCATCCTGCTCTCAGCAAGATGCTGTCAACACCCTGACCTGGTGACACACTGGGATGCTGATCCCATCACAGCACTGGGGCTTTTCCAAGGGACCAGGCTGCTGCCCCAGGTGCTGGGAGCTCATCACTGAAACTGTGAAGACACAGAACTCACCCAGTCTCACATCCCATGCCAGCATCCTTTCCATTTCAGGGTATGTCCCAGGAGGATAAAGTCCTAGAGTACAAGTTTTCCTGGCTTCTTTGCAACTACAGGAGCTCCTGGGCCTTGTAGTCAGCAGCTTTTCCCAGCATAACACCTGGGAACAGAGCTGAGCTGTTGTTGTTTGACTTGTATTTATTTCTTCTTCTTCATTTTGAATGCACAATATCACAGCCAGTGAGTTACAGATACTGCCACTAACAACAGTTTAAGCTATTCATGGACACTGAAACAGAAAACTACACAGAAAAGCTTTTGAATCTTTTGCAAGATCAGCTTTAAAAACAGGATGTGCAAAACCTTTATATCTTGGGATGTTTATCCCAGTGATCAGATGGAGACACCAGGGTGGGACATCACAGCACTAGAAACCCTACAGCAGCTTCAACCAAAGAACCCAACAACAAAGAAAGGACAAACTTCCACTTGAGCCCAGGAAAAAAAATAAAGGGAGGTTCTGTGCTAAAAGGGGAAAATACATGCTGCAGATTGCAGTTGCACTCACTTTCTCCTTGGATGGGGAGTGGGAGTCCATCTAAGCTGCAGCTCACTGCTGCCTGTGCCTGTAACGCACCAGGGGAGATGCCAGGATGCTGCAGCATTCTCTTCCTCCCCCTTTCTGGCACTGGGGTGAATTCAATCCACTTCAGGAGCTGCTTTTCGGTGTAAGCAAAAAAGAAATAAAAACCACATAAAACTCAACCTCTGTGACCCAGGAAGCATTTGGTGCTGTAATGAGCTGGGGGTCAGTCTCTGCTGCCAACTAACAAGTAATAGGACAAGAGGAAACAGCCTCAAGTTGCCCCAGGGGAGGTTGAGGTTGGAGCTGAGGCAGAGCTGTTTCCCTGAGAGGGGTGTCAGCCCCTGTGCCAGGCTGCCCAGGGAGCTGGGGGAGCCCCCAGCCTTGGAGGGATCCCAAAGGCGTGGAGCTGAGGTGCTGAGGGCCAGGGGTTAGTGGTGGGCTGGGCAGGGTGAGGGGAGGGCTGAGACTCCAGGAGTTTAAAGAGCTTTCCCCACCACAACAGTTCTATGCTTCTGTAAGTCATTGAGCTAACAGGTTACTCAGGGCAGCAGGAGAGCTCTGCCCAGTGCAGGGCTGCTGGAGGGCACCAGCCTTCTCATATCAGCGACTGCTGTTTGATAGCCAGAGTGCTAAGCACTTTATCAAACAAATAACAGCTCCCACTGAGGGACAGGCAGCAGCCACAGTGCTGGCATTCCAGCCAAGGGAGGCACTTCCAGTGGAGAAAGAAGAAAGGCTGTAATTCTGAGCTGGCAAGACAGAAGAGCCAATGCATTCCTCACTGGGACCCGCCTGGCAGGTGCTGAACACACACATGCTCACAGACACAGCGGAGAGGAGAGCTTATCCCTTGGAGTTAAAAATAGGAGCAGCCTGATGGGAAGGGCAGGGGAGCAAAACAGAGCAGGGGACAAAGTGTGTCAGCAGGATGAGGGCAGGCTGCTCTGGCACAGGAGGTGCCACTTGGCCAGGAGCAGAGGGTGCCCATCCCTGCAAAGCAGCACTGGGAGCTCAGCCTGGGGCTAGGAAATGTATTGGGACAAATGCAGAGGAGGAGAAATGTCTTGGGGGGGGGGGGGTTAAATGCATTCCAAGAGAGCTGCACCTGGAGGTGGCTGTTGGCAGTCTCCTGCCATGGTGGCAGCCCAGTTTCTGTGGGATTTGGTTTCCTTGTGAGCAGAGACAGTGTGGGAAGCTCAGCAAAGGAGGAAAGTGGCTCATCCTTTAGCCTTGCAGCAAACGAGGCAAATCACCATTGCTGCCACTGGCAACAGGATCAAACAAAGTGATGCTAACAACATGAGGAATTTTGCTTTACCATCTACAGCTTTTGAAGCTGAAAAAAAAGCCCTTTACAAGCTCAGGATAACCTTTCAGAAACTGCCTCCCACTCCAAGGCAGCCCCACACCTGTATCTTCCCCAGCCCTGCCACAGAGACATCCTCAGCCCTCCAGCACCTGGCAAGAGCACAGTGAGTGTGCTGTTGTTTTGGCTGCTGCCTTTCATGGTATTCTAATTCTGGGGTACAGGACTTTTGGCTCAGGCACCCCTTTGCTCTCCCAGATTTCACTTCTGGAGCCCCTGAGATCTGCAGCACTGCAGCTGCAGAACAGCCTCACACTAATGTCCCCTCCATCTGCCTCTGTGGTCTCACTGTCTGAGAAGTCTGTCTGACCTTTCAGTCCCCATGGGATGCAAAGGGCCACGCAGACACCAAGAAACCCTGGGGTTGGGGGCTGGTAATACATCTTGCATGGCTCTTCCTTCCACACCAAGGGCATGATACCATAACTTACCAGTGGCCAGGCAGGAGGTGCCTGTAGAGCTGGACACGAGTCACTGGGCAATCTCAGCAGCTGCCAGGCCAGCCTTCTCCTCCACATTCCACTGATGCTGTCCTGGGAGACTCCTCATTATTGATGGTTGGTCAGACTCCTCTCATGAATGCTCCTGCTCCTCTCACTCGACAGCCCAAGCCTGCAAAACCTGCAGCGATGTGATCTCTGAAAGCACGGCCCAATTAAAGCACATTAAAAAGTAAACAGAGATATAAAACTGCCACTTGTCTACAGAATCAAATCAAATTAGTTCAGCTCAGCCTCTTCCATCTTTCCTTATTGCTCAGGTAATAAAACTACTCACTATGCAAATACCTAATTGCAGGTATATAGGAAAGGGATCACAAAGACCCCAGGCAACACTCCAGACTGGGGCAGAGGGGCTGGGGAGCTGTCTGCTGGAAAAGAATCTGGGGCTGTTGATCAACAGCAGCTGAATATGAGCCAGCAGTGTGCCCAGGTGGCCAAGAAGGCCTATGGCATCCTGGCTTGTATCAGAAATAGTGTGGCCAGCAGCAAGACCAGGGCAGGGATTGTCCCCCGTGCTCAGCACTGCTGCACCTCAAATACTGTGTTCAGTTTTGGGCTCTTCACTACAAGAGAGACACTGAGGGGCTGGAGTGTGGCCAGAGATGGGCACTGGAGCTGGGGAAGGGTCTGGAGCAAAAGTCTGGTGGGGAGCAGCTGAGGGAGATGGTAGTGTTGAGCCTGGAGAAGAGGAGACTGAGGGGAGACAGGAGCCCTCTCTGACACTCCCTGACAGGAGGCTGCAGGGAGCTGGGGGTCGGTCTCTTCTCCCAAGTAATGACAGATAGGACAAGAGGAAACAGCCTCAAGCTGCACCAGGGGAGGGTTTTCTAACCAAAACAATGCTATGATTCTATGCCTCTGTAAGTCATTGGGCTAACAGGTTACTCAGGGCAGCAGGAGAGCTCTGCTCAGTGCAGGGCTGTTGGAGAGCACCAGCTTTCTCATACCAGTGACTGCTGTTTGATACCCAGAGTGCTAAGCACTTTATCAAACAAATATAACAACAGCTCCTCACTGAGGAACAGGCACCAGACACAGACCATGACTTTGCTTGGAGCTGTGGTGGCTCCATGCAACAGCCAAAAGTCTCCTCCTTCCCATCCAGTGGACACTGGCCCCTGGGAGGTTTCTCTTCCATCAGTTCACATCCATCCCCATCCTCTCCTTCCCTACTCCACAGCTGCAGTCCTACCTTGCAGGGCTATCCAGGGCAGCTGCCAAGGGTTAATGTGCAAAGCTTCCTGCATGACCCAGGCTGTTTGCTGAGCATCTCTCTCCCAGGTAATGACTGGTGATGAGAATATACTCTGCTACAGAAAATGCTTGTGATGTAACAGCCCATCGAGGAAGGAGCTGGTAGGTGAGGTGAAAAAATCCTCTCTCCTCAGCTGGATGGCAGCTTCAGCCAAGCTCATCTGCATTAATCTTACACTCATTAAAGTCAGTTGTTCTGTTTCTAATTCATCCAGTGCTGCTGAGCTCAAGAATTAAAAATTCATGAGCCCATGTCCCTGGAAAAAGAAAGACAAAGGCAGTAAGTTCATCTGAAGCAGCCCAGAGTATTCAAACAATCATAGGAAACGTCTAGCTGCCTCTCTGTGCTTGAAGCCTTCAGCTGGCATCTTCATGAGGGGTAGGAAAATGAACAAAAGCTGAGATTTTGACACAATCTTGCAACTCCAGAGGCTGGTGCTTCCCAGAGGCAGCCTCACAAATTGCATCACTTAACGAGGAGAACCCAGAGACTGAACAACACAGCTCATTTGGTTCCCTTTATCCTGCCTCAAAGCAAGTGTCATTGCTGAAGTGACAGAAAGCCCACGCTGCAGATCCCAGGGCAAGCTGTGCACTGGGTTTTACTGCAGTAAGGACCAGGAGCATGTCAGCAATGGTCTGGATGAGCACAGAAAGCTCTTGGCAGCCCTCTGGAGCCATGGCAGCAGCAGCAGACCCATAACAGATGTGAGTTGTGAGAGGCAGTGCAGACCCAGCCATGAGCAATGGGCAGGGTTGTGGGAAAAGCCAAGGCACCATATTCCAACAGGTCCTGACTTGATTGGCCTCCAGCACTCATCATGCCACTTCTGTGCCCCTCTGTCCCCTTGTCCAGCTTCTCAGCACCCATCCAGTTATCCCTGCCCTTGAAGTCTACACAGACAACAAAGACTTTCCTCTCCAGGCAGCAGCCAGATGCTCTTGTGGGTGCAGAGAAGCACCCAGGAGGAACATGCAAGTTAACAGTCAAATTAAACAATGACTTCTTAATTCCTGACTCGTGAGCAACACATTAGAGATGATTTTTAGTATGTTCCTAATTAAGGTCACTGATGACAATAGCTGGAGAGCTGGACACAAAGCCAACAAACACCATTTATTTGAAGCAGATGAGAACTCACAAAGGGCTCAATATTTGTTTCAATAGCCAAAACTAAACAACATTTTGGAGAGTGCCAAAGACTTCCCAGCCCATGAAAACACCCAAGGTCTCAAAAGGCCTTTCCTGGCCCAGGCTGGAGCGATTACACTGTGCTGAGTCTCTCTCCACAATCGCTGCCCTTTTCCCTCAGAAAAAGGCACCATGTTTACAAAGTAAAGCTCAAGTAGGAAAACACTGAGCCAGGCCAGTGCAAAACCAGCCCTGGGAAAAGGTCAGCATTAACTCCTCTAGAGCCAAGCAGAGCTCTGTTGCTGAAGAAAGAAGGAGCATAAATAAAGATGGGTTGTCAGTGAGAGCTGGTGAGTGATGCTGCAGCTATTTATAGAAGAGCATTTGTTTCCTTCCTGATCTGGATAAATATCCATTAGCTATTGAGGTGATGAATCAAGTATTAATTAACCTGCTGGGGGGGGGGGGGAGAATAAATAATATGGATATTAATGTTTTAAAAGAAAGGTTCTAGCTGAGAAAACAAAAAGAAAGACAGCTAATGTGAACTTTGCAAATAAGGCTTCAGTGTGTTAGAAGGGAACAAGGAGCAAAGAACAGACTCGGGGACACTCACTGGGAACGTCAGTCTCTGCTGTGGTAACAGGACAAAGCAAGAAATCCCTGTGATCTTGGCATGTTGACAGAGAGTCAGGGTGGAGAAGAGCTTGGAGTGGAAATGCAATGGGTGTTTTTCACCTGGCAGTGACAGCACTCACATCTTTTAGAGCTGCCAGGGCCAGGCAGGGCTGAGCCTGAGCCAAAGCCTCGGTGCCCTTCTCCCCAGGACACCATCCCATGCCCTGGCAGAGTGGGCAAAGTCATTTATCCTCAGTCACCAACACAACAACTTTTTTCCTCCAAGCTCCCTCCACCTACAGACCAGACCCACTGGGACTCACTGAACTAACTCTCCGTGTTCTTGGACTACCCCTAAAGCAGCAGCATCCCATGGAGACCAGTGGAGCTTATCTTGGTGAGCATGAGGAAGATGAAGAGAAGATAAATGCTTCCTGAAGAAGAGGATTGTTTCCTAAACAACAACCATAGAATGCTAACACAAACTGTGACACCCAAACTGGACAGCAGCAGGAGGCTAGTTCCTTAGTGGCACCAATACAAGACCTGCAAGACCACCACACACACCACCATGCTCCCAGCACATTGCCCTGGGATGGCTTGGCTGCATCCCTTCTCCTCTCTGCAGCTTCAAAGTCCCATAAATCAGACATTTGGAATGATTATTTTGCAAACTAAGACACAGCTTCCCTGGAGCCAAGAAGGCACAATGTTTAATGAGGAACAAAAGATCCTGTATTAGGTGTGGTCCATAGGACCAACTCCCTTTGCCATGCCTGTGCTCCATGCCCACATACCCATATCTGCAACAACTTCAAGCTCCTGGTTTTTTTTCAATTAAAGGGAGAAAAGAAGTATGTGCAGTCAGCCTGTTCCTGGCCATTTTTAGCTTTTTTTCCCTCTGCATATTCCCCAGTTCTCTGCCCACACACAGCCACACTACACACAAACTAGCCTAGAAAAAATGACAGACATCTAAAAAACCAACAACAATCCAGGGTGCCATCAACTTCCAGGAATGCAAACTGGCTTCAGGAACCTCAGTTTCTTTTTGTAGTTGTTATTTTCTGTATGGATTTTGGTTTGGGGGTTGGGTTTTTTCCTGCAGTCTTTTACAATCTTCTGTTTCCAACCAAAAATGGCACAAATTCCCCTCCTGCTTCACCCTCCTCAACTCTCCCTCCCCACTTAATGCTCAGCAGCCATCTCTCAGCAGCCTCCTTTAGCTCACATGGGAGGGCAGAGCAAATGTGTGTGCATGGGGGAGAGCAAGGATGATGAGTCAATTAGGCACCTAATAAAAATCTGATGTAGAAAAGTCCCTTCCCAGCTGTGAGGGTGATGCAAGGCTGCAGCAGCCCCAGAGCTGCCTGCCCAGGGCCTCCCTGGCAGGTACAGAGTGGCCTCCTGCAGGGAAACTGCTCATCCCGCATGGAATGGTGTGTGTGATGAGGCAGCTGCCACTTCATGGGCAGGACACCATCACAGCCTCATCAATCACACTGCCAGGAGGATTTCAGGGCTGTCACCAGGGTGCTTTTCACTAGCTGGCCTTCCCCTCTGCGGATGCTCCCGTTCATCACCGTGCTCTGCAGGTCTCACGTGCTGCACGTGATTAACTCATCCCCAGAATAGGCAGCCCAGCTAAGCTCTTTGAACCTGCTGCTCTTACACTCACCTCTCCTGTTGTCCCCATCATTCCAGCCACAGCTTTCTGAGCCTGCAAAGGAAAGCCCTCAGAGAAGCAGCATTTGTCATGCAGATGCCATTTATTACACAGACAGCACCTACTGTGGCCTTTTTCCAGGCCTGCACTCAGTTGGAATAAGTGGATATGAGGGATGGTTAACTCTTCATTCTCCCTGCAGATGGTCAAGCCACAAGGCAACCAAGTGAAGCCTCGTGCTTCCTTCCAACATCCTTGCCTTGGCCAAGACCCAAATCACCTACTAATGGAGTCATATTGGACTTGTCCCCTCTACTCACAGTGCACAACCTTCTCTCACAGTGCAGCCAGCCTGGCAACATGTCTCAACAGGTTCCTTTCCCATGTCTGCCAGGCAGTCTGAGAAACTGGACTCTTTCAGGTTAGATTTTGGTTTCAGAGTCAGTTTATATGAGAAACTGGAACAAACCATCCTGAGTTTTGGCATGCAGCAGGGACTTCCAGCAGGACACAACCCTGCAGAGCTCATTCTAGTGAAAATCAATTCCCTATTAAGAAGAGCTGAATTTTAACAACATGACTGTAAAACCAGCCATTTCATAACCAATAACCCTGAGGGATGCAACAGAGTTGGACAGGCATCACACAAAGGAGAGCAAAGACTGGGACTGCATCAGCCCTCTAATGCCAGCTATGAGACACATCAGCCAGCCACGCTCACCAGCAGCTACTGATGCCAGTGGCCAACTGGGCTGGGATGAGGACTGGTCTGGCTGTGCTGATCATAGTCTGGAGTAACCAAAATCCCCATGGAGTGGAAGGCCATAAGATCACAGTGTGCTTGTTTAAGTCAACCTTACATCCCTCCCACAGTGGAGCTGGTGGTTTCCTTTGTAGGACAGGTTATGGAACAGGAGGGCCCCTGTGTGGTTTTGCTCTGGCTGAATGTGACCACTTTTGTGGCTGGGTAAAGAAACTGAACTCATTATTCAATCAAATCACAGAATGGTGGGGTTTAGAAGGGACCTCTAGAGCTCATCCAGTCCTCTCTCAGGCTTCTCTTCTCCAGGCTGAACAGCCCCAGGGCTGCAGCCTTTCCTCCTCACAGAGATGCTCCAGTCCCCTCAGCATCTTGGTGGCCCTGCACTGGCCTCTCTCCAGTAGTTCTCTGTCCCTCTGGAGCTGGGGAGCCCAGAACTGGCCACAGGACTCCAGATGAGGCCTCAGCAGGGCAGAGTAGAGGGGCAGGAGAACCTGCCTCCACGTGCTGCCCACATTCCTCTTGATGTCCCCAGGATGCCATTGGCTTCTTGCCCATGAGCGCACACTGCTTAGATTTTTTCTTTCCCTTTCCCTTGAGGAGCCCTGGGGATACCAGGAGGAGTCCAGGCTTTGAGCAGGCAGCAAGCCATAGTGATGAGCTTCTCATCTGGCCAGGAGAGCCCTAAATCCCAGAGAAGATGAGGTCCATGAGGTCAGTGCCAACTCCAGCAAAACAGAACTGGAAGAGCATCAGCCAGGTGAGGATTTATCAGACAACCCAGATTAATGCATCTATTTTCCTCTGGACAAGTCTATTCTCCTCTCACAAGCACAGCCCAGCCCATGGGAGTACTGGCCTAGATTATAAACCCAATTCTAGCTGCTTGCTGGAGATAGCACATCCCAGAGTAACCAAGTGCAGGGGAACGATGCTGCCCTTGGAACTGTCCTTTTCAGCCATGAAAGACAGTTAATGTTGGTGTAATTAGAAAGTGACCATTATTTGCCATTGAGCCTCATAAAATTGGGAGGAAAGATGTGTATGCATTTTAATTAAGTTCTGGGAGAAGAAAATATAATGAGTACCTGGCTAGACTGCAGAGAGATGAACTCATTACTTCATCCACGTCTCAGGCTGCTGCCTGTTTTCCTCTGCAACAGAAGGATCAGCCTGGGCTGTAGACAGAAATGTGAATGGGAGAGCTCCCCAAAGCAGGGCATCCAGAGGGGGCCCCAAGGAGCTCACCACAGATTCTTTCAGCAGCCAGACAACTCCTGCAGTGGCCAGACTTTCCCATAGATTGCCCAGGTGTGATTATCTACTATGAAACAACCTGGGCCTGAGCTGTCCTTTCCATCCCAGGAAAGCACAGCTGCAGAAGTCAGGTCTCAGTTCCATGGCTCCAGGAGTGTGGATTTGTGCCCAGGGTATTAAGGCCACACTGTGAATGGGGTCACATATTTCCTCCTGTTGCATCCAACAAGTGAGGGATGTGCAGGTGGGGGGTGCAGACACAGAGGTGCCTTTGGGTGTGTGGAAAAAAGCCCCAAACTCATCCAGAGTTTGAACAGCAAAGTAAAACAAACTCTTAGTGGGGGTCTAGAAAGTTTCTAGGGTGTAGAGAAAGAAACAGCAAGTGTCATCAGCCTGCTCTCCCCAGAGAGTCAGCTGAGCAGCTTTCTGCATCAGAAGACACTTCTGCCCTTCTCACACACTCAGATAGATCCCTTGTGAGAGCCACTATTCCTCTACCAGAGTCACATTCAGTGTCTGTGGGCTTTTATAAAGCCTAAATAACCTGTTTGCTACTATTGCTCCTTGTGTGATTAGTTCCAGAGCAGGTAGATCCTGTGCATCAAGGAGCTAGTGGATAGCCCTGGGTGTCAGGGAGGCAACCCCACGTACCCCTCGATGGCACTGCACAGCCAGATGCACCACGAGCCCTCCCCAGCCAAGCCCTTACACACATTTAATCCTTGAAGTTAAGAACCTCTTTGTTTTGCCAAAGGGACTTTTGTGGGCTGAGCCACAAAGGTGCCTCCAGCTTCATTCACTGTGTGGGTGGGCTGATGGCTCGTGTGTGATGCTGGTCCAGGTGGGAGAGTGCTCAGCACAGCAATGGGACTGGACCTCTACAGCATCTACACTGTTGAGCAAATGCATCGCTGAGCTGGGGCCCTGTGTCCTTCCCTTGGCTGTTTTAGGTGCCAGCCCTGCCCAGGATGGGACAGTGGCAGGCAATGCTACAGTCTGGGGCAAAACCTTTACATTTTATAAGGAGCTGAAAAGCTGGACAACATCTAGTCTCTACCTGTTCCCTGCAGGCAAGGAATTGAACCAGTCCCTGGAAGCTGCAACACCCAAGACCTTCAGCTCTGACAGAGGCTGAAGTGCAGAGGTTCAGCCTTGCCTAGCATGGACACAGGCTCCCTGCCTCCCATCCTGCTGGGAAGAGCTTGGCTGCAAACCCAGCAGGCTGACCACAAACCCTGTCTGCACGGAGACATTTGTTCAAACGCTCATTCACACTGTAGCCACGGCGCTGGCTGGAAGAACATATGTCAGGCTTTTTGTCAAACAAAACCCCATTCCAACTGTCTGGGAGCACAGCAAAATCTGCCATCCCACTGCTTTGAAGGGTTTCTAGTTCACTGCAGCACTGTGTGCCTGCAGTTGTTTCCATAAGCAAGTCCAAGAGAGCCTGTGCACAGGAAGGAATTAGGCACTCATGCAAAGACCATTAAAGTCAAGGAGAATCTTTCCATTGACTTGAGAGCATTTGGCTCCTGGCCCTGGCTATCAGGGTCCGTTGTGCAGGATTTAGAGCAGGAAATGGGAGCAGGACTTTGCAGGTTTCCTCAGCATTTGTTACAGAGTTTAACACAGAAGCTCTCTGTGCCCATTTCCCTGCGTGTGAGTTATGACGTGACTGCTCATCCGAGCTGCAAGGACCTGACTGGGCATCCTTCTGCTCAGCCTAAGCACCTCCTCCATCCTTCCTGGAGCAGACAGACCATAACAAGCTGGACTAGCTCTTTCCTATGGGATAACAGCTGAGCAATGCCTCCCCACCTTCAAACTGTAGCAGGGCCCAGGGACAAGGACTCAGTCTCTCAGCAGCAATTTGCAGTGAACAAAAAAATAGGCATCAAGTGATGATGCTTTAGAATTTGCCAGGCTGCCTGTGACTGCACACTGAGCACGTCCAAGCTTTCCTTAAGTGGATTGATAAGCACTCTGAATCAGTATTAACACATGCCAGATGCTGGGGAATCATCTCCCACTTATGGCAATTATGAGGATGTCCCAGAATCCAATAAAGCAACTGAGAAGATGAGCATCTGCTCATGGTTGTCAGGTCCCAACACAGCGAGATAAATCTGTGTAACAAGGAGGTATGACTCTTTTTCAGCTTGAGTCATATGCCATTTAGCACTGGATATGTGTGATTCCTCATCCCTTCTGGGGTTCACCTCAGGAAGAGATGAGCAGAATGTCCCTCCTCCAGAGGGATGCTGAGCTGCTCCCCCTACCCTGCCCTTTCTCTGTTGACATCCAGCTACCCCACACTGATCCCCAACCTCACTGGCATCACCCAGCCACAGTCCTTAAGAGGGAACCATGCCAAGAAACCCTGCACAGCCAGCAGACAGCACATCCAGCCAGAGAAATCACAGGGTGAGACCATCTCTCTCTCAGACCTTGTCCCCTCCATCCCAACAGCCAAGGGCAAAACTCCACAGCTCGGGGGAAAAGAATCCTCCCCGTGTTCACATCTGTTACAAGATGTACAAAGTGGTGAAGCAGAGAAGGTTACAGAAATCAGCCAAATAAGAGTCAGCATGCACAGGGAAGACTCTGAGGATCACACCACAGCCATCTCAGCACAAACACAGAGGCAAACGCGGGGCTGAGCAGCGTTTTAAAGCCACTGAACGGACGATTCCTTAAAGTAACAGCCAGAAAACGTTATTTGTGTGAAAGGCAGCAGAGCTGAGCTATATTTAATAGAGGAAAGAAGATAAAGCAATCTCCAAAGGTCTGATAGTCCAGACACTGTGTTTAAATATACTTCAAACACCTTTTTTAATGCAGTGAATGCCAACATAGCTACGAGGATGTTGGTCTCGGTTTGGACAGCAAGTCAGGGACTCCTGGGTTTTAAGGTCAGAAGCAGCCATTAAAACCTTTCTCATGAGCTGCTCTCCACCACAAGCCTAAATGCTTCATCCCATAGCTGCTCAGGGTCAGAGGTTTGATAATTTAGGGCTATTTGCCATGAGTGACACAACATCATTCACCCACAGGCCAGGGCTGCCCTTGCTGCAGCCAGTCTGAGCCCTTCTCCCAAGAGGCAGCTCTCAAAAGCATTCCCTGCCCTCCCAAACAAATTTTCCTCCCATTTTCCCTCCTGGAGATTTCCAACATGTGGAAAATGAGCTGAGGAAGAGAATAGAATCATAGAATGGTAAGGGTTGGAAGGGACCTTTAGAGATCATCTAATCCAACCCCTCTGCCCAACAGCATAAGGAAAGGTTGGTGAAGGACCTTTCTTACTCCCATTAATGTTGGAGACCATCAGTGCCAGCAAATGCCACCCATCTAGGACCAAGTGCTCACCTCTGGAGCCTTCAGCAGTCACAGTGAGCATCTTCCCAGGGCCCCAGTCATCCTCTCACCCAGGAGGAAGCCTTCCAGAAGACCTCCAGACTCAGCAACCCTCAGAGACTCTGCTCCTTCTTTTCACTCTGTTTACCTTCAGGTTTTTCCTACAGCAGAGCTTTTTCTCCAGGTGATTTCCTACAAACATCTGAAAATAAACATAGCAGCAGCCTCCATTTGAAAAGCCTTGTGTGGTCCCAAAGTCACAGAACACACTTACAGTGTCATTTACAATGTTAACACTGAAATCATTTTGAAAGTCATTTTTTATGTAAATTCATTCTCATGGTTTACTTTTGGTAACACTGAAATGCTTGGCATCAGCTCCAGGTCTGCAGGACTGGGGATTCAATCTGCAGAGGGTGCTTGGGACAGAGAGGGGCTTTTTGTCTCCTAGAGAATAATACTGCTCCTTTGAAACATCTCAAAGCATCACTCTGGATCCTGGCTCGTGTGAAAGACAAAGTGTGAAACAAATATTACATTTGGAGTCAAACTCAACTTATTCAAGATGCTGCTGCTTCTCTTCTTAAACCTTTGTTTAACTTTGATCCTTCCTGTGTGTGAGAAATGCTAATCTCTTTTAGTACCCAGTACCTGGATTAACAAGTTCTCCCCCTATCACTCAGGATCTTTGGCAGAACAGCATCACAACTCTATGAACTACACGAAATAAACTTTAAATGTTCCCAGGAGGAGACATAAAAATGGTCTTTAAAGTAGGAATTTAATAGCCCAGGATAAAATGCAGCTCATACACAATATTTGACTTACAGCATTGTGTAAATATCTAACCAATTAATGCACCAAGTGCCATTGCAGGGAGCACAGGGAAGGTATTTTGGCTCCCAGTTTTCAGAAAGTGTATCACAAAATCACAGACTCTTAAGGGTTGGAAAGGACCCCAAAAGCTCATCCAGTGCAACCCCCCTGCCAGAGCAACACCTAGAGCAGGGCACACAGAAACTCATCCAGCTGGGTTGGAATGTCTCCAGAGAAGGAGCCTCCACAGCCCATCTGGGCAGCCCCTGCCAGTGCTTGGAAAGGGAAGAAGTTTGTCCTTATACTTCTTTCTAACCTCTTTTATGCATGGCAGAGCTTTCTTTAGTGTTTGATGCAAAGTGCTGCAAGCAGCAGCAGCTGCAAGGCTGTGCAGGGAAAGGTGCTGTGCTGTTGGAGACCAGAAAGGTCTGATTGCACAAGCTCAGGGCTCAACGTGGCCAAGCCCTCCATGGACCCCTCAGCTTAACTAAACCCAACCATTTCACTTGCTTTAAGGACCTCTACACTATTTCATCAAAGATGGTGTAGCTGTCACCCAAGAGCACAGAGTGAGGCTGCAGTGGGATGTTTTGCTCCACCAAGGTCTGTGCACAGGAAGGAAACGGGGGAGCGTGTGTTTGCCCAGCTGGATGCCTTCAGAAAACACATCCATCACAGTGCCTCTGGCTACGTGTCTGCAAAGTGCTGAACAACAGGAAATCATTTGACTTGTATCAGACCAAATCCAGAGAGTATCAACCCTGCAATTAGCTATAATTAGAATCCCATCCTGCACTGCAGAATCCACACACACACACACACAAGTGCTCGGGTGCTAAAACGATGCTGGTGGAGAACCTCCTGATGCCACCCTCTCCCAGGGATGTTCCATGTGCTCACTGTGGGTCCCTGGCTCTGACAAGGTGCAGGAGCACTAGGGCTTACCTGTGACCTCCCAGATGCTGAGCAAGGAAATGGTTTGTAACCTGGAGTCAGACCTCAGGTTTTCACAACCAACCCTCCTAACCAGGCAGCTCCTTTCCCTGCTGCCTGAGGAGCCAGCCACAGCAAGTCATTGCCCAAATTCCCCTCATACAGTTGTTTTGGGCTTTTTAATGTGCCTTTCTGCACTGTAGCTTTTCTGTCTTTAATTTAAAGGAAGTAGCCTTCTGATGAAGGTCCCTGGTGAGCAAAAATGGAATGAATTCCCCAGCCTCTGGTTATCTTCAGCCCTTCCTCTCCACCAGCACCCAAATACCAACAGGCTCCCAACCAAAGCCCACAAAGCCAGTGCTATTTTTGCACTGCTAATGCCCCTCAGAGCCAGTGCTCAGAATAACATCCAGAATGGAAAGGGACAAGCTCAGTTCAGACAAAAAACAATCCAGCTGTCACCTTCTTTTCAAGGAGATTGTGCTCTTGTGATTCCCTGGCAGTTAAGATGCATTTTGAAACCTCCCAACTGAATTGTCTCTCCAGCTCAAGCTAAACACTGTCATATGAGCAAAAAAACCCCTAGCCCAGTGCTTCTGAGATCTCAGTGCTTAGGGATCTAGTCAAATGACAGCAACCTCAGCTGTAATTATTGCCCTGTAATCTGCATGTCATGAAGAAGCACGTCACTCAGCCAAGGCTGCAGTCGCTGCAGACAGCTCTTTGCTCCTTGCATTGAACTCAAATGCTGGGAAAGGTGGATGGCAACTGAGTTCTGTGGAAATATTCAGCAACTTTCAGCCTTTTTCTACCAACAGACCCTTAACAGCAGACCCTGTGGAGGCCTCACACAGCAAATAAAGGAGTGCACAGGCAAAAAAAAGAGGAGCCAAAGGATCTCACTTTCTTGAGCAAATCTGGAGCACAGGAGAGAGCATGGGGAGGTAACCTTGTTGTGACATCAGCACCTATGTAGAGAGGAGATCTCTCACCCCACTGAGCCCAAAGTGTCCTTCTCCCATCAGTGATGCTCAGCCTTCACTGATTGCTCCAGGCTGACAAACAGACCCCAGGGGACATCTGGAGCAGCAACAAGCAAAGAGACAATTTCAGCAGTTTGCAGAAAGAGCTGGAGCTTCTCTCACTGCCACTTAAACTGCTTCATCTTCTGTATAAAGATTAGACAAATCAACATGGCTCTGGAGTTCCATCAGGCAGGACACAAATGACAAAGGCTCCACAGGCTTTTGCATCACAGGAGACTAACTACCAAGGGCAGGAAGAAACACTCCTTCTCTGTGGTTACTGCACACAGCAGATGAACAAGTCCCTTTCACTGGCATTTCCCTCTGGATGAGCAACAAAGGCAGAAGCAAAAACCCCAAGAACAAGCACCAGCCCTGCAAGAGCTCTTGTGTTACACCCAGCCACTCACTGGAGAAATGTGATGCTATAGAAATACTTTGGCTCCAGCTGAACCCATGTGTGAACAGGGATTGTTAAGTGGAATCATTCATTGTGCATTGACTTTCACCACAGGCCCTGAGATCCAAATCCATGTTCTTTCCAAATGACTGTAATTTTCAGCCTATCTCCTGTGATGATATACACAGCTAGCCTGAAACTCCCCTGGGGCACTTGAATAAATAGTTTAACTTGAGATATAATTCACAAAGGTTTCTGTGTGTGGAAGATCTATTCCTGCTGCAGGAACTTGTACTAAAATTGGCATCACCTCTCCCCAAAGCTTTCTCCATTGAGAGCACCGTGCTTGGATGGAGAAGTCTACCTGTGGATTGCAGAGAAAATGTGGAGACAAACAAAGTCAAAGATGTTTTCCACTCTTGGAGGTGTTAGGAGAGGAGAGAAGTGACCTTCTCAGGCCCTGGCTGCATATTGATTATGCAGGCTTTCACCACAGCACCCAAAATGTCACACTGCTGGGACACAGTGCAGAAACAGAAGCAGGAATAGGCATAGCTAAAAGTGATTCACATTCCTCTAAACCCCAGCAAAACATGCCACATAGGGATCAAGGATTAACCACCAGAACCTCCAGGTGCAGAGATATCAGTTCCCCCCTGCTCACCTGAGGTTACCAGCTTGTCCCCTCTTCATAAGCTGTCCCCAACACTTATCCTGGTCCCTTTCAGCTCAAGTGCTTTTCTCAGGGGCTATCAGGAAAACTTGCTAATTTGATGATGTGCCTGAAAAATCAGGGCAGTTGTAAGCAATCCTGGTACTTCTATATTCACCCTGTTCTCCAGATCAGCCTCTTCCCCTCAGGCAAGCAACTCACTTTCTGCTCCACACCTATTCCCTGCCTGCTGCTCACCCATTGGTGGTGACAAAGGGTTAACAAGGAAGGACTGAGTTGAGCAACAGCTGAATTTTCTGATGAGAAGAGGCTCATTAAAGATTATTCTGTTCCTTAAAAACTTATCTAAGTGCTGGTTCTCCAGCACAACAGTGAGTTTTGTGCCTCTGCACTGGGATGAACCAGCCACAGTCACTGACCCCTACAGCTGTGCTAGAGGGCAGATTAAGTCAAAGATCATTGCTCTGCCTCGAGAGCCCACGTCTAAAATGCCTGAGGGATTCTAGACAGAGACATTTGAACCTACAAGAAGTCCCAGTGCCATAACTGCATCTTAATTGGACTTGAACATAGCCACAGGCTCCCCTGGGTGAGCACAGGCTGAGGGGCTGTTCAGCAGGATGCTCTCAGGGAGTGCCAGAGATTCACTGCTTCTCCTTCAGTCACTTCCTACTGGTGAAAAAACCAGGAAAACAACTCAACATTACTGTTGACTTCCAACCAAGTGAGAAAACAGGGAGCCAAGCTGACAAGCAGTTATGGCCCAAACAGTTCAAGCTGTGTGGAGATGGAGGATTGGGCAGACAATCAATCTGGGTGTCAGTCGCCCACACCCAGCAAACACATCTACTCTGGCACCTTCAGCAAGGGAGCAGTTGTCCTTCTGAGGTCCTTCCCAGCTCCTTCATTTGCTCTGGTTAGGTTTTTTCCCCCTAATTTATGCTGAAGAAGCTGCTCTAATCAATTCTGGTGGCGTAGCTCCCTTCACAAGCACTCTGTTCCCAAACCATTACTTTTATTACTGAACACCATGCCCACAAAGAGAGCTCCCCCAGAAGAGTTATTGCCAAACAGCCCATTCCCATCAGCCAGCTGCAGAGCCAAGGTTAAGGTGACCCCAGTGAGCAGCAGAGATTCATATGGCCAGGAAGTGGGGGAGGTATCACAAATAAAGGAGGGGGGAAAAAAAGGGCTCAGGAAAAGCTGAGGAGAGATGTGGTGGCACAAAGGCTGCCTGGGAAGAGGAAGGTTCTTGCCCAGCAGCTGACAATGTGCTTATACACACACCTACAGCATCCTTAGGTGGTGGGAAGCAGCACATTGCAGCTCTGCACTTTGCTTTGGACCATCCCAATTTACTGCTGCTTTTTAATTAAGGATTTTAGCTGTGGGTTGAAGCTTTCCCTCCTCCCCTCAGTGTATCAAGCAATCCTGAAACAGTTGGTGATGGAGAAGTTCACTCCCTTTCCTTTTCTTTCCTTGTGAGGACATATCCAAAAACCTAATTATACAGAGGTGCTGGGATGAATCACTGATTTATTACTATTGTGACTATTTTAGGCACAGGCTTCGCTCTCAGAACTTGTTACTAAGCCCCAACCCAAACAAGTGCATGGCTGACTTCAGACTGAAGTTTGGAGGGCTCGGCTCTGCTTCCAGCCTGCCTCTGCAGATGAAGTCTGAGGCATTACAGAGGCTGAGGGCTCTGAGACCTCCTGCTTTGCCACAGCCATCACCTTGGCAGAGATGCTCCCACTGCTGAGCCATCCTCAAGAGAAATGTCTGCAAATCCCCGAGGCTATGGCTGGTTTTCACCCTTTTTCTTCTTAAGCTTTTTGGGAAGGGTTGGGGAACTGCCATCTGCTCCATCATTTCCCCCATTCTCCTCCTGCTGTGCCCTCTTCACCTGAAAACACACCACACCAAGACCTCTCCTTCATCCCAAGACTAATCCCTTGGCACTTCCAATACCATCCAGCGTGCTTCTCACTTCCCTGATCTCTCCTATGACAATATGTCCCCAGGATAAACTAAAAGCATCCCTCCTTACCTGGTTTAAGAGTTTCACTTTCTCCTCCTACTAAAAACAGCCATCATTTTACAGCCTGCCTGCTACTTTGCACTGGGACAAGATGCACAGTCATAACAGCAAACAGCAGCCAAGGTTGGATAGTTTCCTCTAAATAATTTAAAGCTCTGTTCTTGCAGGCAAAGAGGAGTCAGCCAGACTCCTCCATGGAGGGCAATAATGGACAAACTCCATTTAACTCATCAGATAATAAGTTATCTACTTATTATCTCTCAGTACTGCCTTGGCTTTTTTAAACAACATAGACTTTTGGGGATAAAAGTGGCCCATTTGCTGTCACAGCCCACCATGCCCCAAAAATGGAGATGGGCTGTTTCCTTTTATGGTCTGGATCAACTGGTACTGGGCTGGGAGCTGGAGGTTTGGGATCCATCTGTGATTTCCCCACCAATGGAAGAAAGCACAAAGCCCTTCATTTCCAATTCCCTCCATCCATTCATTTCCTATTCCTCCTCGTCCCATCCCCTGACATGCTTCTGAATTGTTCTAGAGGGAGTCTCACACCAGCCCTCAGTGGTTTCACTAAGAAACTGGTGGGCAGAGGAGCTATTGCAAGATTTGGGAAATGTCAGAGCAGCTTGGGAGGGAGGTTCAAACCCTCTGCCCTGGGTTTGGGTGCCTGGCCCAACCCATGGCAAAGGGAACTTAGGGGCCTCTTCCCAGTGCTTTCCACTGCACTAACAATAGGAAAACAATAACTAAAGTTCCTCTCTTTGAAAACCATTAAAAAAAACCCCAAATCTCTGCAAACAATCTGCATTTTATCTTCTTAATGGTTCTAAAGCCTCCACTTGTATCCACAGATACTTGCACCCAGAACCTTCTTTTCAAAGCAGATGTTCCACTGAGACCCTCACACAGTTAACTACCAATAAAAGCAATTCAGCAAACTAGACAGTGACTAAAGAACACCCAGCCCAGCACCCTTTGCTGATGCTTTGTTTAAGCTCCAAGGACACAGCCCCCTGTTCCCCTCCTCCTGGTGAAGGCGGTGCTGCCCAGCCACGCTGTTGCTTGGGATTGTTTTGGTTTTACGATCTTGGAAATCAGATCTCAGAAACTTCAACACAAGCTCAGCCACTGGCCAGATGGCCAAAAACCCCCAGTGTTGCCTAAGAGGTCAGGGCTGTGTTCCAGTCCCCCTCCAGCACGTCCAAGACAAACAAAGCCGTGTCACCCGCTCAGCAGGGTCCGTGCAGGCAGAGGGGAGAACAGGCAGTCCCAGGCTGTGTGCAGGTCACCAGCACCTTTCCCCATGAGCTCTGCTTGTTACAGATCTTTATTAGGCTCTAAGGGTTGATATTCATCAGCTGGACTTGGGATAAGAGCAGAGATGGAGGCTGCTCAGGCCCCACGCTCTGAGCAAGGGCTGCATGACTTGGTCACTCACCCTCCTCATTGTCCCTCCTGGGACAGGATGGTCCAGTGTCAGGGCAGAGCGTGGGAACAGCCACCTAAGCCTTTGCTCTAAACACACACCAGCTTCAGAGATGCTTAGAGGGAGAGAGGGATGGTGGGGAAAGCAAAGCTGCACCGGAGGAGACAAGGCAGGAACATCTCTGGCACACAACAGACACTTTCTTGGCCCGTGAAGGTGGTTTCATCTTGTTTGTGCTCAGCAGTGCAAAAGCTACTTGCCAAGTAGGATAGGAACCACCCAGCCTCCCGAGCCCAGAGCAGCTGACAGCTTGCCCAGGCCAAGGGGATGAGCCTGGAAGAGCAGCCAGGAGAGGTACATGGGAGGAGGAAAATGAAACCACGAGCTGATAGGAGCTGCTGCCAGGGTCTGGCAGGTTGGACAGGGAAGCATCAGGGGGTGTCCTGCCTGGGGCAGCTCACACCTTCCTCCCTCCCTGTCCTGCAGCAAAGGAGGCTTCAGAGCTCCTTCCCACTTTGCATGTTTCTAAACACTTCCTTCTATACCTTATAATTGCATTTTTGTACCAAAAACCCCTCTGAGCAGACATTCTCTCTCTCAAAAGATCCATCTCCAGCACAAGTGAAGAGGCACTAATTGCCCTATCAAGGTCTCCAGGGCTTTGCTCTGTATTGTTAGCTAACAAAAATGTGTTCTTAAGCACTCAGCCCAAATATTTCCTTTTTAATTACAAGCCAAGGCAGAGCACAAGAGAGCCCAGAGAAGGGAGAGTGCTTCCCCCCAAACCAGCACAGCAGAGGCTGGGATTTCACACAATCCCCCAGCCCTGAGGGGTTCAGGCAGAGGTGATCCCCCCCAAACACCCTGTGAGAGGTATTGCCCTCCCTGGCAAATAAACCCTGCAAGGGCACAAGGCTGTGCCCAGGCTGGGGCCCATGACCACCACCAGCAGCCAGGCCAGGAGCAGGCATTCAGCCCTGAGAGCAAAGGGGAAAGAGGGGATGAAACCCCACGAGGGTCTCAGGCAGCCCCCTGAGCACAGCAGATAGGTGCCCTGTCTGGGGCCCTCCCTTGACAAAAGTCCTTGTTGGATGCAGAAGCAGCCAAACCCATCTGCATCACAGGGTCAGGGAAACAGCACAGACCTCAGCCATGAACTCACGTTCCAGAAGAGCAGCAAATCAGCTGGTTCTTCCCTGGGAGGCTCCCAGCTGCAGCTTTGCCTCCATTTCCAGCCCTGTGCTACCACATCCACAGGCTCCCTTGTTCCTTGGGGGTTTTTCTCCCTCCTCACCAGGGACACAAACTGGAATCACCTGTTCTCAGCACCTCTATGTGCAGAGCAAACCTCATTTCCCTATTGCACTGTGGTCTTCCCATCCCCCATCACACCCCTGTCCCCCCAAACCACAGCTACCAGCAGCATAAAGCACCTCCAGTGTGGAAAGAGGGACAAGTCAGACCTGATGCTCTGAGCCCTGACCAGACCAGCTGGAATGGGACTGGGACTGAGACCAGGGCTGGGACTGGAGCCATGGGATGTGCTTCTGGCATGTCTGAGCTGTGATGTGCTCAGACACATCATGGCAGCGAAGCAGCAAATGCAGAACTTGGCTCCTCCAGTTCCTATTTTTATTGTCTTTATAACCCTCTGTAGCTGCCTTGGTGTTTAATCCTTGTCATTAATGAGAGAGGGAGACAGGGATAGTTCTCATCTCTTCCTCCCTCTTACAGACATTATAATCTGCAGGGTGGGACCAGGTCAGTTCTGCAGCATTTCAAGCAGAGTAGAAGAGATAAAAAGCAGCAGACAGAGGCATTTACCTTTTGGCAAGGCAGATGATTTTGAAATCAATAATGTGTGAAAGAATTCAAACGACATCCTTCCCTCTCCCAGTGTTTTAAGCTGTGTGTCTGGCAAAACAAGAGGTATACCTTTGGCTTATTAAGAAATGACTTTGAGAATGACCTGGCCAGTTGCTGCCTGAAACACAAAGGAAGTCTCTCTTAACAGGAGCTGTCATCACACATTTATTTCAGGCTTTAATGATACAGTTTGGGACATCAGCTACACCTGGATAATTCTCCATTGCACTTGTCTGGAAGAGGAAGCTCTTTGTTTGGGGTTAGGGTTTTTCTGGTCACCTTAAAAGAGTAAATGAGGCCAATTATCTCATGGCAATCCCAAAGGATGATTTGGTTCTGCTGTGGCTGTCAGTGTCCTGTCAAAACAGGTTTTGCATGTTAATTTTAGGAACATATCCAGCCTTTGCAGGGTGCTGAGGCACCAGGTGGGAGCAGTGCTCACCTTCCAGCCCAGGGACAGCCCCAGCAACCAGCCAAGAAACCAGGATATGATGAGCTGAGGGCAGACAGCCTTGAGAGAGCTGGGGGTGTTCAGCCTGGAGAGGAGAAGGCTGCAGGGAGACCTTAGAGCAGCCTCCAGTCCCTAAAGGAACTGACAAGAAACACAGGGAGAGGCTTTTTGCAAGGGCCTGGAGTGACAAGGGGTGATGGCTCCAAACTGAAAGAGGGGAGATTTAGATGAGGTATTAGGAAGAAGTTGTTCCCTGTGAGGAGAGTGAGGCCCTGGCACAGGCTGCCCAGAGCTGCTGGGGCTGCCCCATCCCTGGGAGTGTTCCAGGCCAGGTTGGATGGGGCTTGGAGGAACTTGGGTTAGTGGGAGGTGTCCTTGTCCCATGGGTGGGAATGAGATGAGCTTTTAAGGTCCCTTCCCACCCAAACCATTCCATGATGCTGTTCTGTGAACAGGGTGAGGTGCTGAGGGATGTGTGTCGGATGAGGATGAGCTGCAGCAGCATCTCCCCCTGCTCCCATAGCATTCCAGGCCACAGCTGAGTGGGCAAGTGGAACTGGGCTGGTGGCTACACTGGCAAAGCCCAGGTAGCCCTGGCATCACAGCAGCATGGCTGAGCCCTTCTAAACGCCAATGAGAGCAGCATTGTTGCATTCCAGCATGTGAGGGGCTGGCAGTCACTAATGCTCTGGGCAGGACTGTAGTGCTTGGATTCATTACAGATTAATGGGACTGATTGATTAGGTTTTGTTTCTTTTTAATTAGTCCCATTACAAGTGGAATGACCTTCCTGTGGAGCACTCAATCACACCCAGCCACGGGCCCAGCTGCTTTGGTTCCTGATGCATTGGCTCAGAATGAGCGTGGCCAACCAGGAAAGATTTCAGAATGGTTTCTAGGAGAGATTAGCAACAGGGAAACAGCTCAGGGAGGATTAAGAGCAAGGCAAGTATTAGCCAGGTTTTTTCCTGAGGAGGTGTTTGTCAAAAGCAGCTCTTTTAAGTTTGAAGTGACTCAAGGAGTGCCCTTCAGAGGGCTGACAGCCACAGCCCAGCCTTTGTCCTGGTGATTCATTGGGGTTTGTTGAATTCCACAGTTTGTTGGCTAGGGCTGGTTAATAAAGTTTCTTTAAAGAAAGAAGAATCCTGTTGCTAGTCCCAGGCCATTGCTTATGAGCAGGGTTGTGATGATGCTGGCTGGGGAAGCTACAGAGCGGCCAGGCTTGTGGAAGGGGTGAGAACCACAGTGGCCCTGTGCAGAGCACTCTGCTGCAGCACAACATCCCTTTGCTCTCTCCCAAGAGACAGGGCCAGAGAGCTGGTGATCATTTTTATCCACACCCCACTTTAAGCTGCTTCTCTTCTTTGGTATTAGGAAGATCAGGTCTAAGGCTGGTGGGAGCCCTTCCCACCCTGCAGACCCCAACCCAGTGCCTCTGAGCTGAGCCCTTGCCCTCCCAGCACCCCCCAGGCCTTTCTCACACAGGAAAGACTCTACAATTTTCCCTCATGTCTGGTTTTGAGCATAAAGGAATGTGAGCATCATCACAACACCAATTTCATCCCCAAAGAGCACAGAGGTGTGGGGAGCACAGCCTTTGCTCCAACTGGTCCTCTCTGGCCCATAGAAGCACCAGCTGCAGCTTCTGCTTAGGATTTCTGCAACATACTGTGGAAAATACATAAAACTTGGGATTATAGGGGGAGAAAAAAAAGCTTAGAGCAAGGCCTGTCCCCAAACTCATCAGATACCAAAAGGTGGAGCAGGTTTGACATTGCATTTCTAAATAAGAGCATGAACTAGTCCCTGTCTTCCAAAGACCAAGAGGCTGAGGGGATGGATGTGCTCCAGGTCCCCCCAGCCCAGGGGACCATCTCCTCACCCAAAGGAGCATCCCAGGCTGTGGGAGAGGTGCTGGGCCACCAGCTCCACAGATGCCTGTTTGCACAGCCCCAAACCCCTGATCCCAGCACGCTTCCCAGAGCCTCCCTTTGCAGTGCTGCATACAAAACTGAACCCTGCTCTGGGCTGCTGAGAACATACCCGACTCTCCCTTCTTTCAGCAGCTGATTTGCTGTTGTCCCTTCAGCAGAGCGCTGGAGCCAGGCTGCTCTAGCCCAGGCTGCTCTAGCCACGCTCCTTTTGTTTACAGCCGGTGTTTTCTGCATTTCCCTCCCTTGGCCTAGCGCTCCTCAACCTGAGCCTTGCCGGGCTCCCCGTGCTGCTCCCAGCACGACTCTCCCTCCACGATGAGCTCAGTGAGTCCCAGCCCAGCACATCCCCACGGCCAAACCTCCCGGAGCAAACTGCAGGGAGGAGTTTCCTCCACTATTTTTTCTTTTCTTTTCTATTTTTTTTTAAGCAATTAGGAGACTCGGAGCAGAGCCCGAACCGTGTGCTCAGGAGCATCGCAGCGGGCTGCCAGCCAAGCTCCGGGGCCACAGCCCAGCGAGGCTCAGCCCGCAGACACCCAGAGGCGCAGACACACCTCAGCCCCGCGCCCCCGGCCCCTCCCGCAGCCGCACTCGCCGCCTTCCAGCTCCTGCCAAAGCTTTTGGCCGGCCGGACTTTCCGCCTCGGACACACGGGGCAAACCCCGTCCCCGCCGCGGGACCGAGGGGGTGAGGGCTGCTGGGGGGCGGCTGCTGGCGGCAGCGCCGGGGGAAGGGGGGGCTCGGCTCGGCGGTCCGCGACCCCCCGTCCCCATCCCCGCCCCGTCCCGGCGGCTCCCGGCGCCGCGGCTGCCCCCGCACCGGCCATGCCGGGGCCTCGCCGGGACCGCCCGGCCGTGCTGCTGCTGCTCGGAGCTTTGCTGGCGGCCGATCTCTACTTCCACCTCTGGCCGCGGGCGCGCCGGGAGCTGGCCGCGGGCAGCCCGGGCTGTCCGTGCCGCCGCCGCCGCCCCGCGCCCGCCGCTGCGCTCCCGCCCCGCTCCCGCAACGCCTCCGCGCTCCGCCGCCTCTTCGCCCACCCGCTGTACCGGCCCCCGGCCGCGCCGGGCCCCGCCGAGCCGCTGCTGCCCGCCCGCGAAGCCCTGCGCTACTACCGGCGGAAAGCGGCTCGCTGGAACAGGTGCGTCCCGAACGGGCACCCCAACCTGGCACCCCAACCTGGCACCCCCTGCACGGGCAGCTCCTGGGCACCCCAACCTGGCACCCCAACCTGGGCACCCCAACCTGGGCACCCCAACCTGGCACCCCAACCTGGCACCCCCTGCACGGGCACCCCAACCTGGCACCCCAACCTGGCACCCCAACCCGGGCACCCCCTGCACGGGCAGCTCCCGGGCACCCCAACCTGGGCACCCCCTGCACGGGCACCCCAACCTGGCACCCCAACCTGGGCACCCCCTGCACGGTCACCCCAACCTGGCACCCCAACCTGGCACCCCCTGCACGGGCAGCTCCTGGGCACCCCAACCCGGGCACCCCAACCTGGGCACCCCAACCCGGGCACCCCCTGCACGGGCAGCTCCCGGGCACCCCAACCTGGGCACCCCAACCCGGGCACCCCCTGCACGGGCAGCTCCCGGGCACCCCAACCCGGGCACCCCAACCTCGGCATCCCCTGCACGAGCAACTCCTGGGCACCCCAGCCTGTGCACCCCTTGCATGGGCAGCTCCCAGGCACCCCAACCCGGGCACCCACTGCACGGCCAGCTCCCAGGCACCCCAACCCAAGCACCCTAACCTGGGCACCCCCTGCACAGCCAGCTCCCGGGCACCCCAACCTGGGCACCCCAACCTCGGCATCCCCTGCACGGGCAGCTCCCGGGCACCCCAACCCAGGCACCCCCTCCCCGGGCACCCACTGCATGGACAGCTCCCAGGCACCCCAACCTGGGCACTCCCTCCCCAGGCACCCACTGCACAGCCAGCTCCTGGGCACCCCAACCCGGGCACCCCAACCTGGGCACCCCCTGCACAGCCAGCTCCCGGGCACCCCAACCCGAGCACCCCAACCTGGGCACTCCATCCCCTGGCACCAGCAGGATTTCCAAGCTCTCACTTTCTTCACTTCATTGTGGATTCCTCTTATTTCTGGGACTCAGCCAGTCCCTGTTCCAGGTGGGATTCACAGCAGGAGATGCAGGGAAGTGACAGTGGAAGGAATTAAAGGGTGACCATCGTGGCCTGAGCAGCTCCCAGGGGCTGGAGCTGCCAGTGTGCTTGGCAGAGGTCACCCCTGTGAGGCTCTCCCCTTGCCTGAGCTGGTCTGGGGCAGGTCAAACCCCTCTTCACTTCACCTGAGGTCCGTGGCTGGTGGGTTTGGGTGTCCCTGGGGACATGCCATGGCCCACCCTTGGGTGCATCTGCTCAGAGCTGTGCAATGCCTCCTGGAGACATCAGCATTTGGGCAGCAAGATGGAGATTTCCCAAGGCAAAGCCCAATGGGGATGGGCAAGTTGAACCAAGGCAGCTCTCAGCACGTACTGGATGGTTCTTTAAGCACCCCCAGCAGCACTGGGCACCCAGTGCTCAGCACTCACAGCACTGCTGGCATTTCACCCACACCAGCCTTGCCCATGGCACAGCCCTGGCTGTTGGGTATGAGCCCTGCATTCCCCAGCGTCCCTTCCCATTTGGTTCAAACCTGTGACTTGTGACAGCGTGGCTGCACGTTGCTTTTGGTGCTGAGGTCTCACTGCCAGGAGAAAAGCCATGGTGCTGTTTCCTTCATTGACTTTGCTTTGCACCTCTGGAAAGGAGAAGGGAGGCAGAGTATTGATTGTTCCTCGGTCACTTTGAAACAAAGCACATGATGCTCATCAGTGGGTGCAGCCTCCAGAGAGCAGGCAGAGGCTGAGGTGACACACAACCTCTCCTGCTGCTGGCACTGCACATGGAGTGTGCAACAAGATGGCACTTGCCAGCTGTGTTTCATAACCCTGTTGATTTGCTGTGGGCACAGAGGAATTTCTGCCTCCCCAGAGCACTGCAGAGCCCGTGTCAGCTCCAGCATGGTCAGTGACAGAGCTGCCTCCATAACTGCTGAGAGCAGGGTCCTCTCTGGGACTTGGGAACCCTTGGCTTTGCCTCCCAATGCATAGGTTTAGTGAAGCTGTTGAGGACTGGGGGTGGTGCTACAGGAGCAATGTCCACAGCAGCCCTCAGTGAGGGCAGGAGGCTCAGAGCTGGGTGCCCATGGGCCACCCTCCCCTCAGCTCCACTGGATGATGTTTCTGTGTCACACACACATCTGGCTGTTGGCAAAGCAGCTTTCCAGGCAGCAGGATGCACCTCTGGAGTGAAACAAGCTGTGGCTTATCCCTGTCCTATAGCACAGAGTACCAGTCTTCATCTCTGCAGCCAGATGGGCACCAGCTGGACCAGGACTCTCTGTCAGCTCATGAAGTGGCTGCAGGGTTCATCCCATTTTGGATGCCCACAGCCAAGGCAGCATGTCCCACCTCCCCAGCACTCACTGCATGCTGGTGACTGCTCTGCTTTTCCCTGGCACTTCAGTTAGGAGCAGGAGCTTGATTGCAGGATGCAGAACCAGCTGGAGAGACTGGCAGGGATGGAGGAAGGAAAGCACAGAACAAGCCATCCACACCTCTTCAAAACAGAAAAAACACCAACTTTAAAACCTCCAGAGCTTATTTTTATCCATGAAGGAACAGCTGCTAAACTCTGTAACCAGCTCAGTGCTGGGGGAGGCACAGGGCAAGCAGACACTGGTAGCCTGAGCCCAGCATCCCCCCCAGGCCGTGCCCCAGCCCAGTGGGCAGCTGGCCCAGCACAGAGCTGGGGCAACCCCGGGGCTATTGATGGCAAGGTAGGAGTCAGCCTGGGTGGGTTTGTTCATATCATGATGACTTTTGCAGAGAGCTGTTCCTGCAGGGAAATATTTCAGGAATCCTGAAGGAAACAGGGAGGCAGAGGGAGCTGGATTTGGGGTGTAAAGGCTGGAAGGGGGGTTGCTGGCCCCATGCCCAGGGCAGGAACCCCAGGGTGCTGGGCTGAGAGGAGCTGCTGGGCAGGAACAGCCTCCCCTTGCATAACCACTGCATTTTTCATCTATTGCTCACTGTCACCCTGGGGGGTAACAGCCTGTGTGTATGGGAGGCAGGAAAGCAAATAGGGTAAAAGATTTGAGCTGCTTCTCTGGGGGAGAATCCCGTGTCATTGTAAGTCACTGTGTCATTGTAAGTCACACCAGGGTCTTGATTGTCCCTGGCTACAGGAGGTTGTGCCTCAAAGACTTGCCTACATGTGCTGGTGCACAGCAGCATCCTGGGACCACATCCTAGGGCACAGCCTGCCTGCCAAACCTGCCAGGGAGTCTCAGCACCCTGCCACATCCCATCCTCCCGTTTGCAGGTGTCCTGAGCCAAGAGCCAGAGCACAAGGGGACGGCTCTGCCAGCCTGACCATGCTCTCCTGGACTTTGGCCCGTGGCTGACCCAGTCCAGCTGAAAGGCAAACAAACAAATGGGGACAGGGAACTGGCTGCTCTGACCTGCAGATACAAACAAACCTGTTTCCTAGATTCCCCCTGTCCCAGGGAGCTTCTGAACCGTGTCCCTCACTGCCTGCAATGTTCAGCCCTTGCTCGTGGTTAGACCAGGACTCACCACACTGTTTAACCTGCTTGGATGGAGAAGGATGGGGGAAGAAAGGAAACCAAAGGAAACCCAAAGCTCTCCTGCTGGCATAGACAGGGAAGCAAGTAAACCCCAGCAACATCCATGAGGCCTTTCCAGGCACCAGCAGCAGCTCCTTGGCTGGTCAATGCCTTGGTGCACAGTCTGTGCCCCCTGGCTGCAGCCATGGCCACCACTCGAGCTGCCATCCCATCCCATCCCATCCCATCCCATCCCATCCCATCCCATCCCATCCCATCATGGCTCTAAAGACAGTCCTCTGTGGAGGCTGGCTCAGACAAGACCTTGTTATCCTCTGGGGCTCTCCAACACCTCACTGAGCAGTCAAGCCCTAAATTATCTGCTGTCACATCGGGTCCCCTCCCCAAGTCTGGGCTGGAGCCTGCAGTCCCCTGGGGAAGCACTTCCCCCATCACACAGGACAGCTCTTGTGTTGCTGGAGATGTGATTTAGCTCCAGCCACACCTTGACTCTCCTCCTGGTCCTGGTGGGGTGAGGATAAGATGACAGAGTCCCTCATGTTCCCACTTGATGCTTTCCCAGGGCTGTAAGGCAAGAAGGCAGCAGAGTCTGGGACACCTCTGACCGCCTCAGTCATCACTCCCTGCCTCAGTTTCCCCTCGGGTAGCACCCAGTGTCCTTCTCAGCACCTCTCAGGGCAGTAAGGGCTTTCCATCCCATGGCTCATCCTCACTCTCTCTTTCCCAGGAGACACAAGCTTTACAGGGAGGAGCTCAACCTCACCTCGCCTGCAGCCCCGCTGCTGCTCCGGCCAGAGGCCAGCTGGCTGCAGTTCCACCTGGGCATCACCCGGGATGGGCTCTACCCTCGCTCCAGCCCCACTGTCAGCAGGCTCCTGCGGGACATGAGGGACCTCACCACTATCAGTGCTGGTAAGTCCCCTCCTGCCATCGAGCTGGGTGCCATGGAGGAGGCCCCAAGCCCAGTGACAGCTTCCCAGCAGGTGTTGTGCTTGCAGTTGTTGTGCTCTTACCTTGAGATGGGAGGAAGGACCTGGGCTGTAGCCCTTCCTGCAGCATCTTTTGGTGCCAGCCATGGTGGGGACACATTGCACAACAGTTTAGTCCCAAGAGGACTGGACACTGCAGGCAGGATGGGCAGGAACAGGCAGGCAGTGCCCCCTGCATGCCCAGAGCTGGGATGGGGGTGAGGGGTTCTCACTGCTCCTCTTGCCCTTGCAGACTACAGCCAGGATGAGAAAGCGCTGCTGGGAGCCTGTGACTGCAGCCAGAGTGAGTGTGACACCCTACTCTGCCCTCACACCCCAGCTGACCCCAACCTTCACCTTTTCCATGCCAACCTTGGCAAGGGAAATGGAAAGCCAGGCAATGCCAGGCCCTTCTCCATCCAGTGAGACCCCACCACCACAGCAGAGGGTGGGATGTGGGGGCCAGGACATCAGTGTGCCACTGGATTCTACCAGAGAGAGGAAAAAGTCCCCAAGAGGATGTAACAAATAGCTGCTGGGAGGAGTGCTGGGGGGAAATTGCCTCTGTGGCACAGGGGAGAGGGAGGGAAAACAAGCACAGAAGCAGAGGGGAGGAGGAGGCAGCTGTGGGGTGCAAAGCTGAACCCTGCCCTTCAGGCAGCTAACGGCCCCTTTCCTCCCCAAGTCGTGAAGCCCAGCGGGGTGCACCTGAAGCTGGTCCTCAGGTTCCAGGACTTTGGGAAAGCCATGTTCAAGCCCATGAGGTAAGGCACTGCTAGGGACTGCCCATCTCCCAGCTGCCTGCCAAGAGGCCAGTGGCATCCTGGCTGGGATCAGCACTGGGGTGACAGCAGGAGCAGGGCAGGGATTGTCCCGTGTGCTGGGGGAGCCCCTCACTCACTGCCATGGGACACTGAAGGGCACAGAGCTGAGCAGCAGAGCTGGGGAAGGGGCTGGAGCATAAGGGTGCTGGGGAGGGGCTGAGGGAATGGGGGTGTTCAGCCTGGAGAAGGGGAGGCTGAGGGCAGACAGGAGCCCTCTCTGACACTCCCTGACAGGAGCCTGCAGGGAGCTGGGGGTCAGACTCTTCTCCCAAGTGACAGAACGTGAAGAAACAGGCTCAAGCTGCCCCAGGGGAGGTTGAGGTTGGAGCTGAGGCAGAACTGTTTCCCTGAGAGGGGTGTCAGCCCCTGTGCCAGGCTGCCCAGGGAGCTGAGGCAGTGCCCAGCCCTGGAGGGATCCCAAAGCCGTGGGGCTGAGGTGCTGAGGGCCAGGGGTTAGTGCTGGGCTGGGACTGCAGCAGCTTCAGGGGCTTTTCCCACCACAATTCTGTGATGTGATTATTCCCCTTCCCCACCTGACCTTGTGTTTTACCTTGTTTCTCCTTGGATTCCCCAGAGTATTTCCAAGAAACAGCCATCAGACCCAGTCACCTCACACAGCAGTTTTAAATCACTTCTGCACTTACCTGTAGCCCCCTGGGACTCTTCACACTGGCTCCCAGTTGCTTTCCTTCCCATCCACCCCAGCTGGCATGGTTTGTTCATCCAGAAAGCAGCCAGCTCCTCTCCTGTGGCTTTCCATCCTGCAGTCCAGCAGGTCCAGAAGTGTCAGAGAGCCAGGAGGGCTCAGCAGTGCTTGGGGGCTTTGCTGTGAGACACAGCTGCTCTGGAGGCTGAGCATGCAAATTCACCTCTTGACATATTGGGGCACTGTGTGACAGCCACTAAATTAACTGAGCTGCTGTTCCCACCCCAGGGGTGTGAGATGAGCAAACCTGAGCTCTTCTCTGCCTCCCACGGAGACTTGAGAAGTGCAGCACGGCCTCTAGCATCCCCTGGGCCTCTACCCACCTAAAATGCTGTCCTAAGTGGGTCTAAACTCTGGCACAAATGGTTTAAAGCCTTCTGGCTGCCTCTCAGGGCTGGGTGTGCAGGTGCTGCTCCCTGCCCCAGCGAGCGATGGCCCTGAGCCCCCAGCGCTGCAGCTCCGGCCCTGGCACCAGCGTGGCCACCAGCACACTGGCTGTCCCAGTGCCATGGCTTAGTGCCCAGGCTGCCTGCCAGCTGCCCAGGCTGCCCTGACCCCCTCCCTCTCCCCAGGCAGAAACGTGAGGAAGAGACCCCTGAGGACTTCTTCTACTTCGTGGACTTCCAGCGGCACAACGCCGAGATCGCCGCCTTCCACCTGGACAGGTAGGGAGCTGCCCCAGGGCCTGGCCCTGCCAGCACCCCCTCCCCTGCCAGCACCCCCTCCCCTGCCCCCCTCACAGCTTTGGCACCAGAAAAGCCACGCTGAGCCCTGCAGAGCTGCTCAGCCTCAGCTGAGCCATTGCTTTGCAGCTCCCTTCTGGGCACTGATGCCTCGTGTGGGGATGGGGTGGCTCTGGTTCTCCTCTGAAGCTCAGGGAGCAGCTTTGACTTGGTCACTGCACAAGGGCAGGGTGGCAGATGGAGTCCAGGGGTCAGGTATTTGCCTCCCCTGCATCAAAGTGCAAGGAGGAGCTCTGGGCACAGCCTGGATCCCCTCTGAGGGAAGGTGGCACAGTCAGCAACCAGGGTGAGTTTGGATTAACTGCAGCTACAGAGCAAGGGAAGCTGGCAGCTCTCCCCAGCAGGCTCTGTGTTTAATACAGAGGACAGCAGCCTCCTTCCCCTCCATGGGGCAAGTATTGAACACCAAGGGAAAGTGATCCCTGATGACAGTGGTGGATGGGGGGCACTCCTCTGATAAGCCTGACTCAACTGTAAGTGCTGCAACTCAAGCCCAAGCAAGGGAATGGAGAGAGGAGAGCTGAATCCTCCTTCCAGCCCTGCCCCAACACATCAGCTTGCGTCTGCACCCCAGCTCCACTGCCAGAAAAAGGAGGCTGATTGCTTTTCTGAAGTGCTTTGTGGTTTTTAGAGCTGAAAGGTGCTAGATGAAAGCAAAGGCTGTTTTGTTGTCTTTAACCATTGCTCAATAAGTAACAGGCTAAATCCTGCTTTGGACCCGAGTCTCAAAGCAGAGAAGCAGCTTTACCCAAGGAGCAAAGCACAGCATCAGCCTGTTCACTCCCTCTTACTGACTCAGCAATCAACAGTGGCTTTCCACTCTGCCAGGAATGCCTTTCTGCCCCAGGCCCTGATCTTTGTGAGGCTCTTTGAGATGAGTCAGCAGGGCCTGACTGCCTCTGTGGGGGAGGGAATCCCACTCACCTCCCGCTGCCTCTCATGTACCAGGTCCAACACATCTTCGCTCCCAGTCAAACCCAACATCACAGAAGGGCCTGAAAGGGCTGTTTTGGCTCCTGCAGGACCCAGCTTGTGTGTGAGGGGGTGGGAGAAAGCAGAGAGAGACACAAGTTCTGGAGAACACCCAGATTGTTCCAGACAGTAGCTATTAAAACACCAAAACCTGGACTCAGACACGTTTTGGTCCAGAGGGTAAGAGGATCCTGGCTGCTTGCTAGAAAGAAGCTGGGAGGGAAAAAACCACCCCACAAACCCCAAAGATGTGGGTGCAGCCATGGAAAGGCCCCTGGTTTAGCAAAGGAAGCAGCCCCTGTGTGCCCCTGTCAGCCCCTGTGTGCCCATGGGCAGGATCCTGGATTTCCGGAGGGTGCCGCCCACGGTCGGGAGATGGATCAACGTCACCAAGGAAATCCTGGAGGTCACCAGCAATGAGATCCTGCAGAGTGTCTTCTTTGTCTCCCCAGGTAGGTGAGCAGCTAGCTGCCTGCCTGCAGGGGGAGAGGGGAGGGTCTGCATGCAACAGGGGCTGGAGGGAGCTGGGCTCTGGGTTCACCCTCAGGTGAAACGTGCACAAAGACCCAGCTGCAGCTGAGGTGTCCCTGGGATCATCCTGCCCCCTTCTCCCAGTCTTTCCCTTACAGCATGGGACCAGGTCTGTCCATTGATCAAAACACAGGTATTGTCCATCATTTCCCTGAATAGTGGGGGCTGGAAGGGCCCTGCAGAGCTGCTGCAGCCCCAGCCCCTGCTACAGCAGGTTCCCCTGGCTCAGGGGGCACAGGAACATGTCCAGGTGGGGTTGGAAACCTCCCGAGAAGGAGCCTCCACACGCTCCCTGGGCAGTCTGGGCCAGGGCTCCCTCACCTCAGCACCAAAGGGGTTTCTCCTTGTCTTTAAGTGGAACTTTCTGTGTTCCAGCTTGTGCCCATCACCCCTTGTCCTGGCACTGGGCACTAAAGTGTCACCCCCCATCCTCCTGACACCCACCATTCAGGTACTCACAAGTGAACAGCCGCAGGTCCTGCAGCCTTTCCTCCTCACACACATGTTCCATCCCCTCAGCCTCCTGGTAGCCCTGCCCTGGCCTCTCTCCAGCAGTTCCCTGTGTCTCTGGGGGCAGTTTCCCATCCAGACTGTGGTGGCATTTGCCACAGTACATGCAGTTACTGACAGGTGATGGGGAAGGGTTCAGCCCAGCCTACCCTGCAGCCTCTTACAGTCTGTAGCTCCTTTCTCCTCTCTCTCCTCCCAGCCAGCAACGTGTGCTTCTTTGCCAAGTGCCCCTACATGTGCAAGACAGAGTATGCAGTGTGTGGGAACCCTCACCTCCTGGAAGGGTCCCTCTCTGCCTTCCTGCCATCCCTCAACCTGGCACCACGACTCTCCATCCCCAACCCCTGGATCCGCTCCTACTCGTTTGATGGAAAAGAGGAGTAAGTGGGTAAATGCTGCTGCTTCCCATATCTGCACTGCAGGGAGCAGGTGGGATGGGGAAGGGGCAGAGCACAGACAGACAGAAATTGCACCTCCAGGCAGAGGAAAGCCATGGCACAGAGATGGCCCAGAACTGATCTATTAACTCTTAATGCCTGGCCCTTGACTGGGTTTGATTTCCAGTCTCCTGCATGCAGGAGGGAGATTGAAGTCCTCTCCATCTGTCTGGGAGACTGGACTCAGGGTGCTGAATGTCTCTCCCTTCTCCTCCATCTCTGGCAGGTGGGAAGTGAATCCACTCTACTGCAACACAGTGAGGGAGATCTACCCCTACAGCAACGGCAACCGGCTGCTTAACATCATTGACATGGCCATATTTGACTTCCTAATAGGTATGATGAAGGGGGAAATCACATCCCTTCCTTCCTTCCTTCCATGTGGGCCTTCAGCCTCAGTCTGTCTGCCACAGTGTTCCTCAAAGCCATCCCTCCTGCTCCACAGACAGTTTGGGGAGATTCCTGTCTCCCCACAGCCAGCCAGAACGACCCCTCCTGATGTGCAGGCAAGGGGGACACCCCCCCACACCCCACTCCTCACCCAGGGGGAGGTCCAGCAAGATGAAAACAGCAGCTCTGAGCATCTCAGACCCTTCCAGCAAGGCAACAAGCATTCCCTGCAGCTCTGAGAAGGAAACGTAGCGTAGTCTAGACAATGACAGGGTCACGTGCAAGGGAAACTCTGTTCCTCTGTCTGCCCTTCACCAGGGAACATGGACCGTCACCACTACGAAATGTTCACCAAGTTTGGGGACGATGGCTTCCTCTTGCACCTGGACAATGCCAGAGGGTGAGGCTGGGGGGCACAGGGGAGGGGGCAGGGGCTGGGCAGGGACTCAAGCTCTGCTCTCCGTGCTTCGCCCGCAGGTTCGGGCGCCATTCGCACGACGAACTCTCCATCCTGGCACCGCTGTCCCAGTGCTGCACGTAAGTCACCCCTGGAACAGGGCTTCAGCTCCTCTTAGCACTCCAAGGTTTCAGTCCCTGGTGCACTGCAGCCTGCCACAGCCTCATACAACTTCTTTTTCCTGGATGCTTTCCCACTGAAGCTCAAAGACCCTTCCAGCAGGGCTGACTAACGTCTCCCAGCCCCTGCACGTGAGGTGCCGTCAACACAAGGCTCAGAACTCCCCCTGCAAAGGCCTGGTAGAACTCAGTTATCAGGTTTCTTCTTCCCAGGGCATTAAGGAGAAGCTCAAACATTTTACTAGGTGAATCCTATCTTCCCCTTCTGTTAAATTCACAGAAGTCATCAGCTGGAAGTTTCCATTTGAGAGACAGAACGAGCTGCTGTGCCCTGTGGTTTCTCTTCAGGAGCCTCCTAACCAATTTCCTCGCTGTGCCTGCTCCAGCTCAGCCTCAAGGTGTTACCTGCACTCTCTCCCCATCCTCTCACATCCCTGGATCTAATTTTAAGAACTGTTATTTGCACCCAGTGAGTCTTTTCCTTTCCAATTGCAGGCTCACAGTGAGTCCTTCTCTCGGACTCCTATGTTGTGCAGTTCAAACCAACTCTGCCTCTTAATTGGACCTCTATACAGTAATATCCACAGGTCAGATCCTCCCTCTTCTTCCACATCCACCTCCCAGGAGCTCCTCTTAATTTAATCCTCCTTGTAAGAGGCAGTTAGAAGGAGACTGCAAGTCACACCTTGCACTAAGCCAGCTAGGGCTGAGAACAGCACAAAAGCCACTCATGCTCCCGAGGGAGATGCACAACCCCCATTTCCCACAGCAGCCAATCCCTTCTGAGTGAGGGAGCATCCAAAAACTGCTGGGAAAGGAAGGAAATAGGTTTATCTGAGCAAGCACAGAGGCCACAGATTTCAGCCTGTCCTGAGCAACTCTCTGGACTCAGCCCATCAACTTCTCTCCTTATTCCTACATGAAGTTGAGCCATGTACAGCTCAACTGGAACGAAGTCCTGCAGCAAAGAGAGACCACTCCAGCCACAGAGATGCTCAACAGGCTGCTGGCTTCTCTATCAGACACACTCAGCTCATTCCCAGATGAGTTCTCCTCTAAGTTTGGCTTCCAGCAGGTTTTAGTTGGGTATTTTTAGCTGCCTTTCACAGCTCCCACACCAGTCCTGGTCCCACACGTTGAAGTTTGCTGCTCTCCTCTGCCAGCATTGCTCCAAGGACAGTAAATGGCACAAACAGAGCCATGCAGTAGGAGATGGTGGTTGTCCTTAAAGTCAGAACCCTCAACAAGGCACAGACAGCACTGAAAACAGCCCCTTGTTAACCCAGCACATGTATCTCCTTGGCTGATGAAGCCCCTAGAAAGCTCTGGGTCAAACCTTCAGCAGTTCAGTAGAGGAGTGGGGATCTGCCCTGTGGGACAGGAGCAGGGCTGGGGGCAGGACTTCCAACCCCCTTCCACATTCTGCTTGTTCCTCATTTAACGCTGTAACAGTTACACAAGCCCTTTCCCCACAGGGTCAGACTATCCCCTTCTCCACCTCCAAGCCCCACTGCTGTTCAGACCAGAGCAAACACAGCTGGTGTTTACCCACAGCAGCTCCTCACTCACCCCTTGCACAGGCTCTGCACAAGGCTTTCCCTGGCAGCAGCAGAACCCCACAGCCACACTCCAGCACCAATATAAAACAGGTTTAGCACCTGCTCCATTCATTTATCATTAATGCCAGCTTGCAGTGGGCAGCCAGGACAAAAGCCAGGGTTTAAAGTCACCTGCCCTGTGCCAATCACTGCACATTTCTCCCTCCCTTGTGCAATGCAACAGGCATCACTAGACTGTGACACTCAGGGCTTCTGCAGCAAGGTGACCTGATGGATGGGGCCAGTCTCTGTTCTGTGGTGCCCAGTGACAGGACAAGGGGTAACAGGCACAAGCTGGAACAGAGGAAGTTACACTGGAACCAACTCCTTTGGTGCTGAGGTGAGGGAGCCCTGGCCCAGGCTGCCCAGGGGGGGGTGTGGAGGCTCCTTGGGAGGTTTCCAAACCCTCCTGGACACATTCCTGTGTCTCCTGATTGAGGGTAACCTGCTTTAGCAGGGGCTGGGGCAGCTCTGCAGGGCCCTTCCCATCCCCAGCATTCTGGGATCTGAGCAGCTCAGATCCTCTCAGAGAGCCACATCCCTGTTCCACATCGATGCCCTGAGTAAATGACAAGCACACACAGGCAGATCCTGGGGTTGGTGAAAAAGGTTTCTAACTTGACCTTTTACCATCTGAAAATTGTGGCTTAGCTAAATCAGAAAGGTTCCATGAACACAGACTATTTTGTTTCCAAAATGTAAAGGGCAATAATTAAAAGCCCTGATTAATGTCAGTATTTGAGGTACTGGAGTCAAAACAATTCTCACTGAGGATCAAACAAATGATTTCAGAAAACTGAGTTTCCTTCCCAGCAGTGCTCTAAGATTATAGCTTGTCACTGGAAATGAGATCTGAATCTCAGCACCTCTGAAGGTGAAAAAAAGTCACAGTTAAATGAGTGCCAGGAAATATTCCCTCTCTGCTAGTGTTTGACAGAAGGTTTATGTCTCATTCATGCCTCTTCATTTTACCTCCCCCTCTGCCACAAATGTCACCCTGGGAAGCAAGGCAGCACCCTGCAGGCATCTGGGGAACTGGGTCACTTGTGACTCAGACAAAAACCACTCATTACTGAGAACTTTGATCACATTTATCTCTCTGCTGACAGAACTCTGCAGTAGGACTCCTCTGCAGGCTGGAAACCCAAACCAAACCCAAACCAAGGGGGAATTTTGTTTCCTTCAGAAAGTGAAAGTTCTTTGTGAAGAGCCTTCCCCCAAGCTCTGCCCTGCCTCCTTCCCTGGCAGCTGGCTCTTGCTGGGATGCCACCTGAAGTTTGCATTAAGATGCTTTCTTGCTTTTCTTCCAGCATCAAGAGGACGACGTTGTTACGGCTGCAGCTCTTGGCCCAGCCCGAGTACCAGCTGAGTGAGGTGATGAGGGAATCCCTGCTGCAGGACCCCCTGGCACCCATCCTCACCGAGCCTCACCTCCTGGCTCTGGACAGGAGGTTACAGCTTATCCTGAAAGCTGTGAGGAAATGCATAGACACCTATGGAGAAGCCAAGGTGGTGGCCAATGACACCACACAGCCCGAGGCTGCTGCATCCCACAGAGTGAAGCTGAGCACTTAAACAGTCCTTAGCTCGTGCTCAGAGGGAGGGAAAACAACCCCTGCAAGGCAAAGCAGCAAGTTTTCATTCCCACCTACAGACACTTGCAGAGACTGAAGGGGGAGAACCCTTCAGAAGACCTTCAGCAGTCACCCTGGGCTGCTTTGCCGGGTGCTCAACCAAAGCTTCTGCGCTTGGTCAGCGTGTTGGTAAGGGGTGGTCTGAGTGCAGCAGCCCTTGACAGCCTGACCACCAGCTCTGGGGGATGAACAGCAGGAGTCTCCTGCTCTGGAGGTGGTCATGCCCTTGGGAGGGCAGGGGAAGGTGTGGCCATTGGCTTGCTCAGCCTGCACAGGGTCTCAGCAGTGAAAGACAAACTGGATGCGAGGATGAGGCTTGAATAAAGAGATGGCAAGAGCACATTCCTCTGAGGAAGTCTCTGTTCTGTACTTAAGGCTGGGTATTTGAGAAAAGAGGCATCTTACCTGCCCCTGAGCCCAGACAGCAGGCTGAGGCAGGGCTGTCAGCCTGCACAGCAGCCACCAGCAGGCCTGTCCCCAGCCTCTTGCAGCAGCCCACATCTTGCTTCACAGGGCAGCAAAGCCACTTCTAACTTTTACTGTCTCATGGGTGGAAGAACCAGTTGGGGAAAACACAGGTAATGTGTTGCCTTTGACCCCAAGGGAAGAAAAAAAAGCAAAGCAACCATAAAAAAGCCAAACCCTCAGAGGCACAGGGCTGTGGTGACAGCTCCAGCAGCCACCCACCTCTGGTGAAAACACATGAGGGAAATCTCAGGTCACCTTCTCTTAGCTTTGACATCACTGGAGTTGACAGAACTCTCTGGGTGTCCCTGTTGTGTTTTGGTGCATTTTGAGGAGATGCAATAGGAACTAGATAACAAGAGCACAAGGAGGGAGCTTTCATAGACCTTTCAATGTGCAGTTTTTCCCCTTGCCTCCCAAGGACAAGGTTTAACAACTCCATGACTGAAGCTCTCTAGAAGCGTCTTCCTTTCACTGCTCAGGAATAATTGCAGGGAGTCTTTTGTCAGCTTAGAGAAAATAGCTGAGAGCTCTGTTGATATTTATCATCCTTAAGGGGGAAAAAACTCCAAAAACCCACAAAGCAACCCAAAAGCACCACAACCAATCTACTAGAAGCTCACTCTGAAGTAAGTTTCAAGTTAAAACCCACCCACAGCATTGCAGACCTTCCAGAGAACTCCAAAGCCACAGCACACAGCCAGGCAGGCAGCAGTTAACAGCTTCTCACAACCTGCTGCTCCCACCACCAGCTCCTTTTCCTCACTGGCTGGAATTTTGCCCAGCCTGAAGGGAACATGGTGATGCTGGCACTGAGTGCCTGGGTCATGCAAGGAAGGAACAAGCATGGCCACAGCTATCACTTTTCACTGGGCTGACATTGAATTCAAACCCCACAATTGTTTCTGTCTCCTCAGTGTTAAAGCATAGGAGGGACTGTAGCTGTAATTTGAGTGTGTCCCTACAGGCACCTCTCTCTTCACTTGTATGTTTGAGGGAGTTTGGAGTGTTTCTACTTAGCAATGAGATTCCTCCAATGTCCTGAAGCCACAGAGGGTTAGTACAAAGAAAACCCCCTCACACAAACCCAACCAACCCAAAGCAAACACCACACCACACTCCCTGAGTCTCCTCCAGCTTGTGATCCAGCCACATCCTTCCACTCCCAGCTTCCCAAAAGCCAAGGGCTGTGGCAGTTTCAATCAAACAATCCTCAGCGGTGGTGGCCTTACAGACCCTTCTGTAAAACAACAGATAAAGGCAGAAAGGGTTGAACTCACTCTGGGCATGCCCGGTGCGGGGGTTCCCTCGGTACAGGACGCGGATTCCCAAAGCTCCATCTCCCTCTACTGGTGCCTTTTGCGAGTGCTCAGCACACAGACAGCGATGCCAGGAATGGTTGGTTACTGCTGCCTGCTTCAACAGGAACAACATGGCAGCAGAAGATAAGTTTAAAAGTCGAGTTATAAGGCTGGAAGAGGAAGTTCTGAAGTTTCATTTTAGATAGTAAGGGTTCTGTCTTCAGCCTCTTTATCAAGGGACAGGGGGAAAGGGCCAGAGGAAGGAAACAAACCCACAGGTATTTAAAGGGCTGGGAAAGGGGCTGCAAGGTTGCTTTCTACTTGGCTTTGTTCTCCCTTACACTGAGAAGCTCCCATGTATCTTCACAGCTGTGTGAAACACATCCAGTCTGAGCTGCCTCAGGTCAGCACTTCTAAAACCTTTCCCATTCAGAGTGTGGAAGTCCCCCTCTTGTAAATGATTAATCATGGATTCATAGAATACATGTTCAAAATGTCCATCAAAGTGTGCAGCGATGGGAGCTGAAAGCGTCCAGAAGCTTCTGAGCTCCAGGAACAGTGGCTGGGCCAGGAATTAACCCCCTCAACAAGAGATCAAAGCAGCACAAGTTGCTCAGAGACACTCCAGCATTACACAGGAACCTTATGGCTTCAAAAGCAGTTACTGCCTGTAAGGCAGGCTCTGAGCATCCAGAGCTGAACACAAAGCTCATCCATTGAGAAACACAAGGACAAATGTCTTCCCTGTTGAGGTGAGGCAGCACTGGCAGGGGCTGCCCAGATGGGCTGTGGAGTCTCCTTCTCTGGAGACATTCAGCCCCAGCTGGATGAGTTCCTGTGTGCCCTGCTCTAGGTGGTGCTGCTCTGGCAGGGGGTTGCACTGGATGAACTTCCCAGGTCCCTTCCAACCCTTGAGATCCTGTGATTAAGCTGATCATTAACTACCCCATTAATAATAAGGAAAACAGGAAAAACACAACACAGATGAGAGGGGAGGGGAAAATAAAAGGGAGACTGATTGCATTTAAGAATTTAAATCATTTTATTGCTTTACCTGCCATTAGGACAATCTATAACAAAAGGAATATAATAGAATATATTAGCACATACAGTAAATCAGACTGATAGAGTCAGGTAACAATACAAAAATGGTCCTCTGGTTGACTATAGCTTCCTAGGGCAATAGACTTGATAAATTCACTAAGGTTGGACTAGCAAAAAATTCCTTCTAAAGCCCTGAATGTTAGCTAAGGCAAAACTATGCCAAATCGTGGTGTCAAACAGCTTGAAATTGCACACAAAGGTAAAGCTGTAACTGTTGGTTAATATTGAACTCAGACTTGGCTGATTTCTCTTAAAATCTCGTAGGTAAAACTACAAAAGGGAGTCAACAGCAAGCTAAAAAGATGCAGTAGTGAAACTTGATTAGAAAGCCTTCTATAAAAAAAATGTGCATTGTGTGTTTGTTTGGTGAGCTCTAACTAGTTGACAGAGTTTTTGGTGCTTTGAAAGTAACACAAAGAACACAATGAAGAAAAATAAACCTGGAGAGAGTCAAAACTTAAGAAAACTGTTGTACCAGAAAAATCGACAACAAAAAGAACCAAAAAGGTAGCATTTGCTTACCCCTTAAGGACTCTGGCAGAAATCCTCTAGCCAGCATCTTCTGAAGAGGCATTTCAGGTAGAGAAATACCCTGAAATCTTTTGTAAAGGCTTGATAAGCTCAGTGTTCATTTGCAATTAGACTCTTCCTGATTAACATCACACCTGGGAGAGAGTCTGGTGGCTTTTGAGTCCGGTATTAGCTCAGAAAGCAAAGAAGGGCTCTGTCCTTAGAAGTAGCTGCACAACAAATGCAAAACTGCTTGCTGTCACTCCCAAATACAAACCTACTTTATATAAATTACAGTGTAAAGGAAACCTTAAAAATTGCCTACCATCATTGAACTGTGGAATTCAGTACAAACTTTGGGGGAAGTATTGGAGAGCACAGAGCAATGGAACACAAAGCTGGTAAATACTGAAACACATTTAAGACTCTGCAAGGTATTGGGAGGAAAGAAAAAGAGTATGAAACGTGTCAATTCCATAAGCAAGATGATGCACCTTTTGTATTTCAACTAGATTGAGTGAACCATTTGAAAAGTTACAGATTGGCAGATTTTAGACCTTAAAAATAGCTGAGTGCTGCAGGAAAGTTACAACATTCACTTTTTCTGCCTCACCTTCTCCACCAAGAATAATGGCATCTCTACACACCAGCAATCTTGTCACCTGCAACTGCTGCTGGCCAGAAATACTCAGTGTTTTTAATTCCCCTGGTAACAAAGGGTCACCTGCTGATGATTTCAAAAGTCAACTGAGGAATCCAAAGCAAGAGTCACGGGGAAAAGAAAGTGTTTGCTTCCAGTTTCTACACCAATCTAAGTACTTGGACATTACTAACAGCTGGACAGCTGCAGCATTCTCACACCAACCTATGTACTAGAGACCAAAGTCAGGCATTTAATGTAACATTTGGTTATTGCCACTTTGACAGGAAGAGTTTTCCATGGCAAATCTATCGCTGAAGAACGAACAAGAAACCGAAATGGGTTGCAGCCAGTCAGCAAATTAAGTAACAACTGCAGTGGTTCACCAGAACTAGTAACCTTGAAAGCTTTGACTTAACACTTGACAAAAAACATAACCAAGCAACCTTAAACCAGCAGACACAGGAACAATGATACTGTTATATCCCAACTGTGGCTTTCTGAGCAGCCAGTGCCTCAGGATTGAACCTGGGAATACAGTACCCAGTGAATCAAAGCAAACCCCAAGCCCCAAGAAGCTCAATTACAAGGGCAGTTCTCATTTGAAAAAGGAATACAGCAGATTATGACCACAGTCTCAGAAAAAAGATTGGTCAACAGTTTGAGAAGACACCTTTAAAGGAATTTTTCCCTTCCCACTCTACTGTCACCCCCTTCTCTGTGGCAGCTGGTGTGGTGCCAGGAGCCCTGTCTCTCACTGAAGCAAGGCTGCACTCACCCAAGTTGGACACTGGTGCACAGAGAGAAGCCCTAAGCTTAAACATTTCCATAGAACTTTCCCTACCCATCAAATGGGACAGAGAGCACAGAACCAAGATGCTCTAAATTAAAAACAGTGCCATGATAAGCAGTTGGGTTTCTCTTTTCTCTCTCTTTTTAAACAGACAGGAAGCTGCAAATGCCAGTGGCAAAGTGGCTCTGCACAAGGGGAAATCAAGCAGTCTGCGTTGGTGAAGCGTGGTTGGGAGAGGGAGGAAGGCTTCAGACAGACAGTGATACAAAACTGTTGTACTGCTGGATGTTTCGCTTGAGGATGTCGGAGCAGGGGCCCAGGACACGCTCGAACCGCGGCCGATCCAGCTTCACGCACTTCAAGAGCCCACGAGCAACCACTGTGGCAGCACGGGGCCGGTTCATCAACAGAGCTATCTCACCTAGGGACACAGCAGAGGGCAAACACTGTGAGAAACAGGTGTGCAGGAGAGCAGAGGAAACCACCCTGTTGTGTTGCAGACTGCTGAGCATGAGGTCACTCAGGTTCTCATGCTGCTCAGAACGAGCAGCCACGGAGAAGGAACCGGGAATGAAGGTTAAAAAAGTCTTTCATTAAAAATCCTGCCCCCACTTTCCAGTCTCCCTGGAGAGAGCCTGAAGGATTTTCAACATTGGTTCTATTTGAGAACAGGTTTTGTTTCCATGAACCACATAATTTCCCCAGTCAACAAGCAGCTCGTTTGCTAGTAAAGCCAGGTGTGCTACTGCTCAATTCTGGTCTTTCTGGGACACTCAGGGCAACACCACCATGGTGCTGAAGTAAAGAAACCACCAATACACAAGACAGAAGCCTCTGACCCATAGCTAACCACCATCAATAGTTTGGCTTTGCCATGGTGCTGTGGAAAAGGAGCATCTTCAAGGCCCAATGAATTCCCACTCGATAAGTTAAGCACAAAGATGCCAAAAGCTTCCCTTCAAACACCTGGAAATGAAGTTTTCAACCAGCCTTTGCTTCCACTGGTGACAACAGCCACCCCTAAGATTCCTAACACCAAGCATAAAAGAAACCACAGCATCAACTTTTGGGTTTGTTTTTAAGCTGCTGGGTTGGTTATCTCCATGTTCAGCACTGAGGCAAGAAGTCAGTGCTCCCTGGAGGATACATTTGCCTGCATTATCAGAAGAAACATTCAAAAGAAATGAGGAAACCTTTTCCTCTGTGCCAAATTAAAACCCTTGAACTCAGTAGCCTCCAAAACACAAGCTTGAAGAAGAGTTAAGTAGGTTCTAAAGGAGAGTTAAACCTCTGGGGGACAGGTCTGCAGCACCTGAACACAATGGCAGAGATAAAGCTTAGTGTGAGGGTGGAGTACACATCAAGGGAAATATTAGAAGAGAGCAAAATGATGCACATAGAACAAAACTTTAGTAGCAGATCCTGAGCTGGGCAGAGCTTTGGACAGATCCAGTACTACCAGTGTACCCTTGAGTCCATCCCACTGCAGGCCTTGCAGCAATTTGTTGATTACATCATCTACAAGGCTTAAGCAGTCCCCCTGCTAAGGAAAAGTGGTAAGGAGACAGGACCTATCTTAAATATGAGGAAAAAAGGTAAATTGTTTTAGGGTTGGGTGGGTTTTTTTTGAGGGAAGTATTTAAACAATAAATAGCAGGTTCTGACCAGGTTGCTTGCTGGGCTTCAGAACTGCAAGACATTTTCCTGCTGAACCCAAAATAAGGTCACCAAGAATATCTTGTAACATACTGTTACATTAGAACCCAAGAACACTCTGTGAGCACACACACACTCCTCTGTGATCCAAAATAAATCAACACAAGTGATTAGTTCCATGTGAAGATTATTTCAAAGACTTCATTAGTGTTTGTAACAGATCTTGGCCTTTCTCTCTGCCAGCATGAGCTCTTTCAAACCAAAGGAACTTATTTACCCCATAACTTTTAGCTGAGTAAGAACACCTTCAACAGAAGGAGAAAAGACCCTGATATGCACTTGGGAGACCGTTTCCAACAGAGTTTTGGGTCTCCAGTATGCTGACAAAGCACAGCAAGCCCAGCAGTGCTGAACAGATGGTCGAGGGGACTGCAGCACAGGATGTACAGAGAGATACTGTAGAGCTGGGTTAGTCTGACCTGGAGAAAAGGCAGCTGAGGGGGGAATCTTATTGCTTGCTTCAGCTGCATAATGAGCTGTTATAGAAACAAAACTAGACTGACCACTCTCAGCACAGTAAAAGGCAGAGAGAAAGCAACAAGTTGCAGAACAGGAAATTCTTGTCAGGCATAAAGAACAGAAATCTTCACAAGGTTAAACAGTGAAAGAAATTGCCCAGAGACATCCCTGGAGACACAAGACACTGGACACAGCCCTGAGCAACTTCATGCAATTTTAAAGCTGGTCTGACCTTACTACTCTGAGCAGAGCTAAATCACCAGCAGACCCCTTCTAAATTAAAGTGTTCTGCAATGATCCCACTCTGTACCATGTAGGCATCCCTGTAGGCCAAGTGGCTCTGATAACTCACCTGACATTGAGTGAAACCACAAGAGTTGACCAAAACAGTCATTAAGTGAATCCATCCCATCACTATCACCCACAGCAGAGGTGAAGTGGTGACAGAGGTGTATGTAACGACAGCTGTCACTGTGTAAACTCACCAAAATAATCAGAAGGTGCCAGTCTGCCCACTTCAACAAACTCTTCATTTTCTGATCGACGCTGTAACACTGCAGCTGTGCCCTTTAACAAATCACAGTAGTTAAACAACTGGCACTCCCAGCAGCATATGAAACACTGAATTTCATCAGGAATCAGCTCTTCTGCAGAAATAACCTCACACTTCACAGCCTTTGCACAGTTCAGACTCCTCCCTCCTCTAAGCATCAAATGGTTTGTGTATTTATACATCCACAGCAACGACTTCTTCCTGTTTGTCCTAACGACACTAAGAATATTCCAGTATGACTAGCAAAAAAGCCCAAACCAACCCAGACAGAAGACACTAATACCACTAGTAAGACATGACTAGCCATTTAGAATGTGTCTCTGCTCCTCTGAAAAAGAGAAATTGGTTCCAGACCAACTTTTCCTGCAAGTAACATTTGTGAGAACAGCCCAACTAAATGGGAGTCCCTGCACGTCCAGCAAGGCTCTGTTGCTTTAGGAATTCTCTACAGGTGCATTCTGGCATTTGGTTTTTCTCCAAATGTCTATTTAGAGGCAGAAAGAGCTTTTCATTTTGACCTTACTTACCTCCAAGATAATGAAGAACTCGTCTCCAGGCTCTCCCTGGACCACGATCTTTTGCCCATCCTCAAACTGTACCGGTTCCAAGGCATCAGCTACAGTGAGACGCTCCCACTTGTCCAGAGATTCTGTAGGGTTAGTAACTCATTAACAAAGCAGCTTTTCAAGGCACAAATTATACTGTTTGCTCTGTTTTTAATACAGAAGCCAACCTATTTCTGGCTACATTTGTGCATTAGATAACAACACTTGAATTAGAATTCTTTTGGAAGGATGCAGCAAAGCTGTAGAGGCTCTGGAGTCAGTTTTAACAGATCACTACAACAGCCTGTAATCATCATAATGCTGGGTAACAGCTTGATTACAACATGGCATATTATTCCCCTTCAGAACGAAAGTCTTCTCACTTACCTAATATAGAGACTTTACTAAGGAATTCCTCATACATCTTTCTCTTTCTCAAAGTACTCCCCTACAAAGAAAAACACAAGCACAGGAATTGTTTCCTTCCTACTTCACATTTTACATGAGGTTTCAAATGAAACCCCAAGGCAAAAATACAGTTAAGCAGACACACCACATCCTGTCTCATGCCCCCAAACCCACAGAATTAAGTGTTGGGACTTTAATTCTTTCCACAATATTTCAGAGTTGAGCAACTTGGTACTTTGCATTGATTGCAGCCTTAAATGTTTCTTCAATGCATTCTAAGTGTATAGAACCTTACCAACATTCACACCTGCTGAAGTGAGCTGTTCTGCACACACATTGCTTTCAGATAGCAAGCCAAATGCAGAGCAGGATCAAAACAGCTGGCGATTTAACGAGCAGGTATTACATTTTTACTCCAGTTTAATGTCATGTTGGTATTGTTTTGTTCACTAATGCAATATTGGCCCTTGCCCCATGCCTGGTAGATGTATGGATGCTGAGTGATCAGCTTGCTGATTACAAATGAGAGCAGGACTTTGAATAAGCAACTCCAGCAAAGCACAGCCACAGAGAGAAGGGCAGATGACCAGTACAAGTTGAGTGACTAGTAAAACCAAAAGCACAATTCCAGGCTATGCAGACAGCTATTTGAGGCACACATCAGCTAGAAAAATACTTGCCATCAGGATCCTTCTGTAACTATCTCTGTCAATGCCCCACAACTTCACATTTGTCTTTGCTTTGACGGTTGCAGCACGAGGAGTTCCATATATAAGGGCAAGTTCTCCAAAGCTTCCACCCTCACCAACGCTGGTGGCCCACTCGTTGTTCACATAAACCTGAAAGGCAGTGCAGGGTGCTAAAGCCAAGGCCCACAGTGTCTTGGGAACTCATTAGAGACAACATAAAGCTCCTGCCACCTCTTATTTCCTTAATAGTAAAGAGAAATTCTCACATCTGTACACTTAATTGACTATTTCAGGACATCATTAAGGCTTGGCAGCCAACTCCAGTCCCAGCTACAGCTTTTTACTTTCATCCACAAAGGGATTCTCTTCCACATCACATGGTAGGACATCAAAAATCTCAAAAGTCTCTGTCCCAGCAAGCTATGGATTAGTTGGACTAGAAAATATAAAGCCTGGTGATTCTTAGAGGCTGTCCTACACCTCAGCTAGACTCCACATCTTGCACTTATAAAGCATTAGTATCATGTTGATGTCTGAAACACCCAGGATGAAACTCAACACAACTCGTGATCTCTAAGCTCCAAAAGCAAACTAAGGATCCAAAGCAAAATAAGCTTCTATATGTAAGAACTTCTTATGAGAAAAGCTGCTAAAGGAAGGAGGCGTAGAAGAGGCTTACAAATATCAGATCATTCTTCTGCTAGGAATGAACACATTAATAAACTACCCATAATGCTTACATCCATCTCTCCTTGATCAACAACATAGAAGTTGTCACCTTCATCACCTAAAGGAGAAAAACAAAATTGAATGCACACTAAGGAGAGGATAAAGCTATGAAAGCATTCATGTTTCACAGAACCTCTGCCAGCTTTGACGTTTAGAATCTAGTCAGATTTGCACAGCTTGCAAAAATGGCATGTTTTGCTGACTCCACACTCCTCTGTCCTGTGAGAGGACATCTACTGGCATGCAGGAGATCAGCAGCACTTCCAGCATCACTGGAAAGGCATACCAGATCCAGAGGTAACATAACCTGTTCTACAGAGCCATTAAATGGTAATATTTTGACTAGATAACATTTGCAACAAAACCACATCTTCCTCCACTTGCTGCAGCACTCACTTTAGTACGAGCTGTGCTTCAGGTAACGAGAAAGGATCACTGCATCCTCATAATGTTTTTCTTTTCAAAACAAAATGAAAACCCCAAAACTAAGAGCAGCAGGCCAGAGGCTGCAATCATCACTGTCAACATTGTCACTTGCCTTGCTGTATGACAGTCTCTCCTGCAATGTAAGTGACGGGGAACATGGCATCGAAGATGTCACTGAGGAAAAAGATAACCAACATTAGCCAACTGCCACCCATGACACATCTGTCCCTGCAACCCACCAGTCCTTTCCCTAAACCCTCTGTGTGGTTACAGGGCCTGCTGTAAAGAGGCTGTGCAGCTTTGTACATCGTGACACATTTAGCTCTTCAGTCAAGCTGCATTCAGATTTATTCCTACCTTCTTTCATTATCATCAAGATGGGCAAACAGCACATTCTTCTCAATAGCTTTTGCCAGAGCAGCCATTGTCTTATAGTCCTTTGGAATAACCTAGGATAGAATCAGAAAAAGTAACTGATTCATGTTTGCAGGAAAGAATTCTGCATTCCCCAGGGCAAATAACTTCTTTAAAGTCCTACAAAACTCTGGCTGAGCTTTTCCAGTTTCTTGCAAGCACTATGGATCTCAAAGCAGCCACAGCCAATGTTGATAGCCAGTCTGTGCAGCGGGGAAATAAAGCTTTGCATGATTTCATGGAACTGCAAAAGCATTATTCCATATTTATAAGGTTTTTTTGCAAGAACACAAGTAAACTGTTCAATTTATGTCTTCCTATGAATAGCAGCAGGTCTGCTCTGCCATTAGGCTCCATGTCATGTAGCTGAAGCTGTTGAGTAACTGGAAGGACTTTGTTTATATCTATATAAAAGATATTTATGTGTACATCTAAACATACATAACTTCAAACAGAACAGGCCTAAGTTATGTCTAAATGGTTTAAGTGCATGACAGTTTTGTCTAACCTCCAGTTAAACATCCCTGCACACAGGTCTGCTGCTTTTCACAACTCCTACCAGGCTGCAGGAGCTTGGTGTTATTCAATACACTGGAGAGAATGAGGTCTTAGGCAAACTTTTGGATTGCAGATGCAATTTTTAGCAACTTTTAAAAGTCAGAGCACCTTTCTAACATAAGATGCAGCATCCTCTTCTGTATAGACTTCTGCACTGATGGCCCCACGCCTTCTTCGACCCTTAACCACAGGGTTCATAGGAGGAGGAGGAGAGATTTCATCCTCCCGTGAGTCTGAGCGAGAACCAGACTTCTGTTGATTCAACAACTGCTTTGTTTCCTCCTAAACAGGAAGGAAGGTATGTTTGTGTCACATAACTCAGGAAAGAAAAAGAATGTCACATAGATCATATTGCAATTCAGCCTGCCAGGGCAAGGCAGCTTCCTGTGTCCTATTACTCCTACATTAAGGCAAACAGGACACTACAGCAACCTAGATCAAAGGCCTTCCAAAATAGCTGGTAGATATGCCTTTCATTCATAACACTCATACCACAATGGTGGTTATTTTAGTAACTTACACTACTAGTTTCATAAATTTAGAAGCATAACAAAGTTGATTCCACCTTCCCCCTGCAGTATTCACCAGGCACTGAAGACGTTCTGCAAATGCTAAAGACATTTTCCCAGCTGCAAACCCAGCAGCTCCTGCCCTCAGCTGAGAGGTGTTAAGCCTTTTTTTATTTGAAAGACAGAAGAGCAATTCCTCAGAAATCCATGTTACATGAGAAGCTTCTGAAACAAGGTCAAGTCATGGACCAACTTGATACTCAATAACCAACAGTTGTTTTAGGAGAAATACCAACAACACTTGCAAAAGAGATGGGGGAAGGATGCTGGAGGATTTGTCAACCACACATTTGTCAACTTTGCAGGACATTACACATTTTCCTTCTTTCCCTCAGTTACCTGTTGTGCTATGTTGCAGTGATATTGTAGAGAACCAGCCTACTTACAGTAAAATGAAGTCTAACCAATGTGACACACAAAGCTGATTCTTCTATCTACCAGAAGATTCACCTTAACTAAAATCAGGTTAAAACCACCACAAAAAAGCCAACCTTGAAGCCAGAGCATTTGCATGGTAACAGCTCAAATGACTTTTCCAGCCTTAAGGAAACTGGGTTTGGGAGATGCCTTAAAAGAATAAGGTATCATCTGTTCTCCCAGAGCTCCCAGCACTTTTAAAAGCCTGGTTTGTCCCAGTGCCCTTGATCAAACCATCCCCTGCCACGCTGCACCCCGGAGGTGGGCAGAGGTATGTGTAACACCAGCACTTTGAGGAAAGGGCCATCAGATAATCCTCACAGGGAGCATACATCTGACGCCTCTCAGATGGCCAAGAGGAAACACTCACTGATCCATTGAGTCACATTTCACTTCCTGGTATTTGCTCATGGATAAAGAGCATTCCAAAGTGATGGGAACAAAACATACTGAAAACCTTGGCTTTATCTTCTGATTTGTTGAGAAACAAGGCACAAGTGAGGTGAAGTTAAAAACAGCTTCAGCAGCAGCAAGTGTTTGTTTGAATTGCTTCTCTACAAAGCGGGCAACAGCACCAACCATAAACCCAGTTTGTTCACACACAGGACAAAAACACCTGACACTTTAAATACATGAACACCAGCTCCATTATCACAGAAAACATCGAGAGATGCTGTTCAACAACAGACTGACCAGGTCCACAAAGAACAAGGGAAGTGCACTAACAGGAAAAAAATGTAACAGGTACCCTCTGCCTGATCTGAGACTTCATATATGAGAAAGAAGTATGATAAGGTAAGGACATTGAAACAAGTGACAGGCAGTAAGATAATACATTCACTTAAAATATATCAGCTATTCTAAATACTCTGCATACACACTCATCAAGAGGAAGATGATCTCTGAATGAGACCCATCTCTATACATTCATATTACCTGCTCCACTCCCAGGCCTTAGTACACCACAAACAGATAAAATAACATTCACACATTCAATGTGCAGGAGTTAGATTCAGGTAGCAGCTTTTGCCCCTCAGAAGAGGACACCTGAGTTCCTAGAGTAGCTAGCACAATCTCAGAGGCACTAATGTTCATGTTTCTGAACATAAATCCCAAAGCACATTGAAATGGCTTTCACGTATTTTAATAACATGACAGTGAATCAGCTCTGTGTTTGGGTGCTGGGGAAGAGATGACTTGTCAGGATAACTAGGGAGAAAACAGCAACCTCACCTCAGTTTTTAAAAGTTATCAATCTAACAGTAGTTAAATTGGAGAATGTGAGGTAGGGAAGGAGGCACAGCAACAGGGAGGGACAATGGATTTTTAAGAACCTGATTTGCTGCTGCTATTCTCTCTGAAAGAGAACATGCTCAAAATGTAACCACACACAGAAAAGGAAAGTCATATGGATTAGAGAGTTCTTGCTCATTTAATAAGCAAAATGTTCCTCAAATACATTTTGAGTTTGTGCCATTTGGTCATTTTTTAGTATCTACCTTGAACATTTTCATTAAAAGACAACTTCCACTATACATATTTATCATCTCTCTTCTTCACATCAGCAATTAGTAACTAGCTAGGAATAAAGAGAAATAAGCTACAACTCCATATCCAACAAGCACTGAAAGCAGCACTTGCCAATGGCTGCTAGCCAAGGTCACAGCTACATTATTTATTAACTGTGTATTCTGGATTGGAGTCGCTGCATCCAACCTTTCTTCTGCAGTCACCTTTAAAACCTCCCACTTTCATAGGAGAAGCAGCTGCCATCTGCTCAGATATCAATATACAAAATAAACAGCTCAAAAGAATGTGAAATCGGAGTTTCAAATCCAAGCACTGAGATGACAAAATGAACTTTGCATTCCCAAGATCCCAGAATCACAGAATCTCAAGGGCTGGAAGGGACCCCAAAATATTATCCAGTCCAACTCCCTGCCAGAGCAGGACCACCTGGGTCACAGAAGAGCTCATCCAGGTGGGTCTGGAATGCTCTCAACAGTAACAACCAAAAAACACTAAAGAGACCTTGAGGACAAAACACAGAAGGAACAACAAAGCAAAACACCAACACCAGATCTCCCAAGAGAAGGCAAAACCAGGCTTGCTCTCCCACATTTGAAATGCAAATACTTGCTAACTACTTCTGTGCTATACCCAAACTACTGTAAGCCATTTCTTTCAGTCTCAGAAACCAAATGTCTCTGACCAGTGTCTAACCAAGGTCAAACACCCCAGTTATCACCTAACTACAGACATAATTGTGTATGCTGTTAGCTCCCATGAGTAAGCATTAGATGGGGATTACATCTGCATCCCAGCCAAGCAGGTCTCCTTGTCAGCTTATGTTCTGTCCTTCAAGCTTGCTTATGACAGAAGTGCTCAGCCTGCAAAAACTCCTGGAAAACAGGACTTGTTTTCACAAAGCACCAGTTCCAAGACAAACACAGGTCAAATCTGAAGCTCTGTCTCTACATCACAAAGCCACGCTGTAAATTTAGGTTACTCCACACTCCCACTATGTATTTTATACCTTCTCCAATCGTTCAAAGTATTCTCTGAGGAATCCCATGGGTCTTTCAGGTCTCACTGTGCATAACTGTACAATGCAATCCTTCAGAAGTTGCTGGATATTGTGTTTTTGGACATAAAGTTCACATTCCCGAAGGCTGCGCTCCTCCTCACTGCTGCTGCTGCTAGAAGCTGCCATGGCTGAAAACAAGAGGGAAAGAGAAGGTTAAAAACTAGTGGCAACTAAAATGCTGCTGCCTCAAAAAGTTATGCTGCATTGCCATCTTACTGATATCCCAGCACAGAACTGCATTCATCTATAAGACCAGTAACTGAGCTATGTCATGAAAGAAAAAGCTATGAATTCATGTAGCACCTGGGGAGAAATAAACAGGCTGGGTGTTCCAGAGCCACAGCTCCAACAGGAGAAATGTTCAAAACAGCTTCAACAACCCAAGCTCTGTGAGCACTTGTAGTCAAGGAAGCTTCCACCTAAACCTTCTGCTGAGTAAACCTGGTGTTTTGTAGGACTGGAGGCTCACTTCAGAGAGGGACACCTGTATGGGGTGGTGGGGATGACGACCAGGAGATCACAGATCGGTGGGTGGGAGCTGGGAATCTGAGAGGCCAGTAAGACTAATATTAGGAAGTGAAACCTGTCAAGGTTGAGGTCAAAGCCAGTTAACCAAATGCCAGAGTTTGCTAAAAGAAGTTATGAGGCGTTACTCCTGAGGAGATACTCGCTGGTTTAAACTGCTCCACACTTTATAACCATCTCTGTGGATGCACTGTAGCTCCCCCAAAATATTTCTTCAACTGTAAATAACCCAGAGTTACATCTTTAAACACATCTGTTACATTGTCATGTTTTCAAGAGACTTTCAAATTATAGTGTCAGCTGTAACAACTTCAAAGACATCCCTAAGCAGGTTCTATTTCCCCCTTTTCATGTTCTGAAACCATTTAAAAAAGACATTTTTGCACATACATCCAAAAACATTTCGTGTCTCTCTTGTCATAAAGCAACAGGAAGAGAAAAGGAATTTCTCAGGGCACTTTTGATGAAATACAAAGAAAGTTACCTGCTACAGAGACAATGGCAACAGCTTATGAATATGCAGTAAGATGTGTTGATCCCAGGATCAGCTTTTGAAAGGGAAAAAAATGGATTCAGACAAAATAATCTCGAGAAATGACAAGTCACTGAAAAGCCAAGTGGTGCCATCGCATCATGGGGCTTATCCTACCGAGGCAGCAGGCTGAGAAACACGGGTCACAAGGTAAGAGAACACTGTGCCCCTCTGAATTATGCTACTGGAGATGGCAGGAGGCCTAGAGATCATACTAAATGGCCAACACTTTAAACAGGCTTCATTCTTGTCACAGCTAATCCCTGCATAAGTATGCACAGACAGATGTATTATGCATTGCATAAACACACAGTCAGGGTTTCACATGGGCTGAAGAAGTGCTTTAAAGCTCTCCAGTTACTTCCTTTGTTTTGACAAGTCGCACAGTGAAGGTCAATCCTAATTAACAGTCCCGGAGAAACTCGGTGGCTCCATGACAGCCTACAAATTACAGTCTATGGAGAAAGCACCACACTGCTGACAGACAGCAGAGCAGGCACCGGCCACGGCTGCTGCCGCGACCGGCAAAACCAGCGCAGAAAATACCGTTTTTACGTGGGTTGGGGTTTTTTTTCTGCATATTGCAAACCCGAAGCTTTCCAGAGCCCCCGAATCGCCTGGGATCCCGCCTGCCCGCCCCTCACCGCACAGCCGGGGCTGCCGGCTGCCCACCTCTCCTCAGAGGCCGAAGTAACGACCCGGTGTTCCCGAGGGAGGAGCTGGAGGAACAGCCCCCGCCGAACGGGCTCTTTCAGCCTCTATGTCCAGTGCCCGCAGGCGCCGCCCGGCACGGCCCGGCCACCCCACACCGCGCGGCCTCTCTCGCCCCTCAGACACGGAGCGTCCGGTCAGGGCAGGAAGCGAAGGCACCGCTCCGCTTCCCCCGCAGCGCGGCCCCGGGGAGCTGCCGGCTCCAGCACCGCGCCGCTCCCCTCAGCCGGGCCGGCCCCCGCCCCCAAGGCCGCAGGCCTCCCGCTCCGCGCCCTTCCCGCCCGGCCTCGCCTCGCCTCCCCGCCGCCACCTCGGCTCCGGGCTGCCCCGCCGGGCTGAGCCGGCTCCCGGCCGCCGCTCACCTGTGGCGGGCGGCTCCGCCGGGCCCTCACCGCCCCCAGCCCGTCCCGGCCCGGCCGCGGCCTCAGCGACAGCAGCGGCGGCGGCTCGCACCGGAAACCACCTCCCTCAGCCAATCACCGCCCGCCGTGACGTCAATGCGCCTCGCTCTCGCCCAGACCCGTCGCCGCGGTAACCTTAAAGGGGCAACGCCGGGCGCCGCCGCTCCAACGGAGCCGTCGCGGAGGGGCCAAGCGGGGAACGCCGCCCGCGCCTTTAAGGCGAGCGAGGCCCGGCGAGGCGAGCCCGAGCGGGGCGCTGAGGGGAGCGGCAGCCGCGGGCCCCGCCGGGGACGGGCTGAGGCGGGTTCGCTGCCTCCGGGCCGGCCGCAGGTAAAGCGGCGCTGCCTGTGTCCTGTGCGGGCGAACGCCGGCTGACGGGAGCCGAGGCCGCCGGGGCGGGGAATGAACCGCACTCGAGCTTAACGGAGACTCGGCTGCACGGAATTGTTGCCCAGGGCTCCGTGGCTGAGATGGGCCCTTTGAGTGACGCCCCTAAAGCCCGTGTGGGGCCCGTCAGGCGGCTGGTGCTGGCAGAGCCCCACCGGCCTCACGAGCCTGGGGACGCCAGAAACCAGCCCCGAGTGCTGGCCTGCGGGTGACTGAGAACGTCACTGCGGTTACAGCGCGGTGCCACGGCTGCCCCGAGAGCGGTTCAACCCAAATTCAGCCCTGCTAAACCCCCTTGGGAGAGTCATCGCCACAATGATGCCAGTAACGGTGACAGGACAAGCCACCTGCCGCGGCCCTGCTGGCTCACTATTCTCCTATTAAAGAAAGAACGATACAAGCTAGCTCTTGGATCAGCATTTACGACGAGCATTTCACGTTCCTGAACTGTTTGGGAGCTTCTGTCTGTTGTGGGTTAATTATCAACCAGGGTCCAGGGTTTTCTGACGCCAACCCAAAAGCTGGAACTTGAAGCACAAGTACAAATTGCAAAGGAATCGTTAATACTTGTGAGATCCTCTCAGAGCATTTAGTAAAAAACAAACCTACTTGCTCACCTGGTAACAGAACGTTTCTGTAACTGAAGCCTAAAAGAAGTTTCTGAAGGATATTAGAAAGCTGTGTTGGGTCCCACCTACACACTTGTCTCTTTTATTGCTTTTTATCTTCCCTTTCTGCAAGCTGCCTGCTTCTGTCACATCTCACTCGTTGTTTGGACAAGTCCCAGGGATGTTTTGGGATAGATCTCATCAGACTCCTGTAGGTAAAACCTGTCCTGCAACATTCTCTTTCTTGAGAGAACAAGTATGCCATGGCACTGCAGTGCTCTTGCTGCAATCCCTTCCTGACAAGAGTTGGGATGGCGAGGCAGGAGAGTAAGGAAGGGAACAGGACAGGCTTGTGACGGCAGCCCAAGGTCCCTCTGGTTAGTGGCTCAAAGCTCCTTCACTGTGACTCAGCACTGATCTGTCTTTGAAAGTTAAATCATGCCTCTCATAAGCATCTGTGCATATTCATGTCTTCATTCTGACACTGTCAAAGACGTAAGAGACGTTACAAACAAACAAAGCCCTGCTCCCGTTGGGTTTGGTCTGAATCACACTCAGGCCTTGGTCTTAACTCTCTAATTAAATAATGACCATTCCTGAGTAAACATCTTGCCTTACCCTCAGCACTGTTCCCACCACTTTCAAACAATTTTAGGCATCAGACTTTCTCATGAAGCAATCTCTTGCCTGAGGCTGTGGCTGCTGAAGAGCAGAGAAGAGCTGCCCAGCCTGCCAGCAGAATATCACTCACAGGATGGTGGGGATTGGAAGGGACTTTTAGAGACCATCCAGTCCAACCCCCTGCCAAAGCAGGTCCCACCTAGATCAGGGGGCACAGGAACGTGTCCAGGTGGGTTTGGGGACCTCCAGAGAAGGAGCCTTCACACCCTCCCTGGGCAGCCTGGGCCAGGGCTCCCTCACCTCACAGTGAAATAGTATTTCCTTATGTTTCAATGGAACTGTTTGTGTTCCAGCTTCATCCCATCACCCCTTGTCCTGTCACTGGATACAACAGAAAAAAAATGGCCTCAGCAGGGCAGAGCAGAGGGGGAGGAGAAGCTCCCTCGAGTTGCTGCCCACACTCTTCTTGATGCTCCCCAGGATGTCAGCACCAACGTAAGAGATGTAGCGAGGCAGGCAGTACCTGGCCACAGCACAGGGGAAGGGGGGGAGCTGCACTGCCTGTTCCTGCTGACATTTAATAACAACCTCACTGAACCATCTTTTTAAATGCAGCCTCATCTACCCTGTAGCAGAAGCTGTCCCAAAGCACCATTATAGCTGAGGTCACTGCTGGTTCAGGCCCCAATGGCATAGCACTATGGAGTAGCATGGTGGTGATTCCAGTGGTGGTAACCCTCATATGGCCTCAGTGGTGAGACAGGCAGCTTTTGAGATGGGTAAATGCTGTCAGATTCCCCAGGCAGGGGCTGTAAATCACGTGTCACAGACTTGCAGGAAGCTGTGGATGGGGCTTCTTGGGTTTTAGCAGCCTGATTGCTCTTCATTTCCAAAGCAAGACACACTGCTTGAAGTACAGTATTGCTAGGCAGGCTCTGGATGAAAGCATCCAGACATATTTAGGTTCCTGTGAGCTAAGAGGAGTTGGCTGCCTAAATACCTTGGAGAATCTGGACCAGTATGTCCACTCATTTTTGTCCAGTACTCTGCTGTTAGGTTTATGGATTTAGCCACTTCTGCTTCAGCCTCATACAGAGTCAAAAGCAGCGTTTTCACGACTAAATAGAGCAGCCCTCTTCAAGACCATCACCATCCCTTCATCATCTGAGTGATAATGCCCCCCTCATCATTCTTGGGCATTTGGCTCATCTCCATTCTGCACTAAGTCATGTACAACACATATTCCTGGTCTCATAAAAGACCAATAAATCTGTCTGTAAGAAGCATCTGAAATATCCCAAGTGAGAAGATAATTTGTTTGCTTTTTAACAAAGCTTCCCAGAAGTCCTTACAAAGACTAAATTTATTACTCTAATTTTTTATGGTGCTATTTATCAACGTGGTGATCAACAGTAATAGAGGCTGGGAATGGTCACTGGGAAGGAAAGCAGCCCAGGCTTTCTGTTCTGCTTACCACCACCTAAACGCCACAGAGATATTGACTCAGTATTACCCTGCAAGCATAAGGCATAAAGGAGTGTGAAAAGCAGCTTGAAGCTGAAGTGGCCAAGGTGTGGGATCCATCTGAAAGGAAAATGAATAAATGAAACAGTTTATAGATCACTAGACCAGGGAAAAAAACCCCTCCATGGGCAGTGGCACTCTGCCAGGAGTAACAGTGGGGTTATGGGGGAAAAAAGGCTTATAGGAGCCAAGAGGAGAAGTAAGAGCATAGAAGTCAACTACCCCTGCTGTGAGCATAAACAACAACAAGAGCTTCTTACAGGTACTTTAGTGGTGGCAAAATCATCAGTGTCTGTGGGTATCTGCTATGCTACACTGGAGTTCTAACAGCAGGGTTTCTATTGAAGATACAGCCCAGCTCCCCATCACTTGAGGCACCATCACCTGAGGCAAATCCCCTGGGATTGAAAGCAAATGAAGGGAGTAAGTGTCAGATTGGAGCAGCCCATGTTTGTGTGTGTGTGTGTGTGTGTGTGTCCCAGTCCCAGTTTTACATGCTAAATCATGCAAATCTGTCAGCCTTGATGTAGGAGCAGGGCCCAAGGAGGCACAGCCCAACAGGAAACACTCCTGACCAGGTGACTGTTGTGTGTGCACTGCCTTGGGGTGGAGTGAATGGGGAATGGAGAGGTTTAGTGGTTTAGTGGCACAGAAAGGTTTCTTCTACCAACAGGAGCTGCCATTAGCCCCAGCAGCCTTAAAACCCATCACCCAGCAATCAGAAAGTCAGTGGGACCAAAACCTGTGAGCTCAGTGACGATGTCAGAGGTAGAGTTCATGCTGTGTCCTTTGGCCATGTCATCTTCTATGTTGTTTAAGCTTTAACTGGCACAGAAAATAACCAACAATGGCTGCTGTACACCACATCTCACTGTGATTCATGGGAGGATCCATAGACAAGGAGCCAAAAGACAGGGGGAAAAGAGTATTCCTGATTAACAGACTGAGGGCTTCTGGGTTTCAGGTCAAACTCTGGGGTTGACTGTATGAACACCTTCAGTGGGACACTTCAGTATGCCTGTATGCAAGGAGAGAAAAGGATACTTACCACCCAGCAATGCACAGTGCCTGCCAGGTAGTCTGGGCCTCTGGATGAGCTGCAGCATGAATAACTCTGGTGTCAACGTGTGTGATTTTGCCACATGAAAGGCGATGAGAGAACAGAGCAAGGAATTGATACAATCAAAAACCATCCAGTCTGAAAGAGCTTCCTGCTCTAACCCCACCGTGAGCTGTGCTGTGGGCTAAACGCACTCTGGACCCTGAAAGATGGTGTGTGGAAACTGGCTTTGGTCTTGCTGCAAGTCAGAAAGGCAGACAGCTGTGTGAAATGGTCCCCAGTGCAGAACCAGTTTGCTTTGAGCAGCAGATCTCAAATCATTTCCATATGTTACTTTGAAGAAGAAAATGACGGGTAAGACTCAAAGCACTAAACCAAGAGCCAAGAAAATAATGCCCTGAAGTGCCCAGATCTTAAAGATAGACCAGTTGAAGGACCCATTTCCATCTGCAGGACGTGCCTGCTGCAGCACAGGCTTTTGCATGCTCAGCATGGTTCCTGCCTGGAAGGTTTCCAGCACCCAAGGGGCAACGCTGGGAACATTTTACCTCCTGAGTCAATGCTGAAGAGCTCAGCAGGGGGAGGGCAGCAGCAGCCAGCCAAGGGGCTGTCATTGTCAGAGGTATGTCACTCAGCTCACAAACACATCCTGTGTTTGCTTAAGGACAGGCTCAATGACACTTCTCAAAGCCACCATCCCCTGATTAAACTCTGACACAGATAACGGTGTCCTGCCTGTCAGCCAGCCCTGTTTAACCTGAACTCACTGTTCTCTCTTGCTTCTGACTTGTGCCTAGATCAGCAATTAACCTGCACCTCAGCAGTGGGGCAGGAAGTTTCTAAGCACCCTCCTGACAGTATTTACTGGAAACTCCTTCTTTCAGTGGCTATGCACAAGTCTGAAGATGGGCTGTGGAGTCTCCTCTGCAGACATTCCAAACCCAGCTGGGTGAGTTCCTGTGTGCCCTACTCTAGGTGGTGCTGCTCTGGCAGGGGGTTGCACTGGATGAGCTTTCCAGGTCCCTTCCAGCCCTTGAGATTCTGTCACTCTGAAGGACTCTCCCTCTCCTCAACTCTGCATGAGGACAGGGATTAGCACAGAGGGAACCAGCCACAGGTCAGAGTGCTTGGCTGCTGTGGCCAAAACACTCTGTGAGGCTCCAGCCTCCAGAGAGAGGGAAGGAGATGGGAGAGCAGCAGGTCTTTGCCTCCTGCGAAGTGTCTTTGTTTTGCATCCTTAACATTATACAACCTCTGGGCAGCTTCAGCCCTTCCTGAACTGCCCCAACAGCTGCAAATGTGATTCTTGACTTGAAGATCTCTCTGACGCAAACTGAATTCAAGAGCAATGAGCTAGTGTGCAGTGCCTGTTGACTTCTTTCCCGGGCATGCATGTGAAATACTACCAGTGTTTGTTTTGTGACAGAATGTAAATACCCCCTTTGAAAAGAATCCTCAGTTCCCTTGCATTTAATGTAGCAGCATTCTGGGGAGAGCTCCCTCTCAGCACATCTTCTGTGACACAGTTCTCTTGCAAGCTAAATGCACACATAAAAGCACTCAAAACAGCCATTGGCTTATGTGCTTGTCTCTGAAAGCAGGTGGCAAAGTAAACACATCATGCAGTCGGTCAGATCCACTGTTCTTGGTCTGGACTGACATCCCAACAATGTCTGGACTGACATCAAACAAACTGGCTACAGAATCAAGCGATTTCTGATGCAAGTTTCTGCCTACCCCCCCCCCCCAAGATAATGGAACATTTTTTTCCCAGATGGAAGGAACCCACTTTAAAAAACAATAGGTCTTTGAAATGTCAGCTAAGGCTTGCTTGGCATGTGCTGTGTGCCACAGGAAAATGATACAGCCTTTTTCATTCTCCAACTGTAACCCTTAAATCCAAAGCAGCGAGATGATTAAGAGACGTGGGTCTGGTTTCCTGCTCTGCTCCTCATTTCCAGCCCCTCTCTCCCATGGGAGTCACTCAGCCCTGCTCCATCTCCACTTCCCCCAGTGGGCTGAGGATAAAAGCTCTCTCTGGGGTGAGGATAAAGCCAAGCTCATGAGATGTTGGTATGCTCCAGTAATGAGGATCTGAAGCTGAATTACTTGACGAAGCTTTAAGCCAGCCGCACGCCTGAACTGATGCGCTGTGGTTTGCAGAAGGAGCCAGAAGCTGCACCCACATGACCTCAGAGGCTGGGGCTGGCCATGGCTACAGATACCTCAGCTCAGACAGCATAGATGCCTCTCTGCACTCTCTGTTTGAACAAAACCCAAGCTGTTTCTGCTATGAATGCATTTATGATACCGATCTTTTGTGACATTTCTCCTCAAAGCCCTTCCATGTCTCCTCTAGCATGACAGGGAGAAAGTCACCCAGGTCATGAGCTTTACTTACACAGCAGGAGCTCTGGCAGTGAGCCTGTCTCTTCCAGTGTTATCTCACCACAGCCTTACGAAGCAGAGCTGCTCCTCTGGTCTGCTCACACCAGCCTGTGCAGGAACCTGATGTTCCCCTGTCTGCCAGAGCCTCTGTGTGCTCCCAGTCTTCTTCCACAACATTCCTCGCTCTGATCTGTCACGTCAGAACTTTCATCTTTAATAAATAACAGAGGAATTACAATTAGTGCTGTATCCAAGAGTTAAAGGGAAGGCAAAAGTTTCTCTCTCCCATCTTCCAGTTTGCTCTCAGTGGTAACAGGTCTTATGGTTCTCAGCTGAAAGGACTCCAGGATGTTAAAGTGTCTGGTGTGCATCCTAAAGAGAGAGGAAGATCAGCCACCCTCAACTGTCCCAATCCTGTGAGGGTGCCTCAAACCTATCCATGAAAGCCTCCAGTGAGATAATTCATTCCCAGGGTAGGTGTGATGTCCTACTCCTAGTCAGGGAAATGGGATATTTGCCAGAGCAAGGACAAGATAAGGAGCATTAATCCCATTGACAAGCTGCAAGCTGTACTCTGACCTTGGCAAGCACTTCTGAAAGGGCTGCTCACAAACCACAGCAAACCCCCCAAAACTTTGGTGCCTGGCTTCAGGCTGTCTGTGGAGTCAGGCACGCCTGCCCTTGTCCTTCCATCCCCTCGGCTGGTAGAAGTGCCAGCAGGTGGCTCTCGAGGTCTCGATTCATCTTCCCCGATTTCTGTCCCTAAACAGAGTGAAAGGAAGCGCACGGTACTCACAGTGCCCCTCTGTACCCTTCCCCTCCCGCACCCACTGTCCGGTTGATGTAGCAAGACAAGCTGGTGACTGTCCCAAACATGTTTTTTGCTTCCCCACGTTTTCAGGTTTGATACAGGAATCATGGTATTTAAGAAAGAAAAGGGGGAGGCTTTGAACTGATGGTGTCTCTGATACCCAGATCTTGTGATGGGGCTTCTTCCTAACTCAGCCTGGCCTCTGACACACACAGTCCAGCTCTCCACTTTCTTCTCTGTATAAGAGAAAAAAAACCCAAAACTTACCCATTCTGCCACAGACAAGAAGGGGCTCACCACAACAAGAGGAGAATGCAAGGTATAAACTGCACGTTCCCTTCTATAGCATCCTCTTAGCAGGACACCCCGACTCAGGTCGAGGGCAGGTTGGGGTTTCCTTGCCATGGGAAATGTTTGCTCTTCTTAGCAGACATTCACCTTTGGCTTGTTGCCTCCTGCCTGTTTTTCCCCTCAAGTCCCTCAGCAGGTTCCTGGCTATCATGAATACCCATGAAGGATATTTAGCACATTTAGCCTCTGCCAAGACTTTGTTTTTTCCTGTTGCATTCAAATCCCAGATACATCAGTAGGAGCAGGCTTTCATCTGAGAGGGAAGAGCTTGGCTGGAATTTAAACACTGAGCAAAGACAAAGCCTAAGAGCTGCCAAAAATGTACCTGAACTCCCTCATATGTCAAAGGGGAAGATGCAGGGTGCTGTGGCTGGGAGATTCCCTTCTGGGCACAGTGGCTGCTTTCCCAGCTTCTTCACCTCCATTTCCTCTTTAAGGCTTGAATACACACACCCAGGGTGAAGAATCCAAACCAACATCTGTCACACCGAGTTTTCTGCATGGAAAAATACTCACAATCAGTTGGCCACACTCTGGGCTGGGTTTAGAGTTAATGACTGAGCTGAGGTTGTTATTGTCAATGGTTACAGCACACAAAGTGGAGTCCCTGCAATCACAGGATTGTCAGGAAAGGGATATATTCTGATCTATTCTTCCCAGCAAATGCATGCAGCAGGGCAAGAACTACCCTTCTGGTGCCTGGCATGGCTCTCTGCTGTCTCTGCCAGATCACTTTCCCCAGGTGTGACAGACACCCAAACCAAAGAAAGATGTTGGGCTTTAACTCCTACCTCCTTCCAAAGGAGGTTCCTGAAAAAAAAACACCAAAAACCCCAGTTTAACTATTTCTTTATGTTTGAGACACCTCAATTCTTTACCAGAAAGACCCACAATTACCACACACAACCCCTCAGCTTCTATTTCATCCCCAAAGCCCAAGTGCTGCAGCACAGATCCAGAGACCTCTGAGGGCCTTTGTGAGGCTGAGCTTCAGCAACACACAGGAGCTATTCCAGCCCAAGGGGCAGCCTGCCCTGATGCTGACCCTGGACTTAACTGTGCTCAACAGCAACATCTGCTCCAAAGGCCACCAAAGGTTTTCCCACTGTAGCAGAGGACCAGAACTGTTTGTTTCTCCTACCTCTGACCTGGTAGGCCAGGCAGCTGAAAGGAAGATTGACCAACATGGTTGCATCAGTCAAGCTACAAAAATTGTTCTGTTGCCCAAGTCTCAGAAGCTTCTGGGGCTCCACTTATCAAGGCTCCAGCTCAGGATGATTACCCAAGCAGCAAACATCCAACTGGAGCAGCTGCTCAGAAACTCGTTTTTTCTGAGTACAAGGCACTGACTCCCTGGTTTTGTTTGTTGTTTTTAAACTCCTCCTTGCTCCACAACTCCATTTTCCATCTGACATGCCTGTTTCACAATCAAACCATGCTGGTCCACAGGCATGGTCTCAGGACATCCAAACACAGCTGTTCTGTTTCATTTTTGGGGGTTTATTAGAGCTTCTCACTAGGGCTCTATGGATAGAAGATGTTTTCCCCCAAAAGATGCTTAATTTAGAACTACTGTCCTGCTGCCTTTGCAGCACTGCTCATGTGCTCCCTGTCCTAGGGACAACGTGCCACCAGCCTCACTCCAAGCTCAGGATGTTTAGAAGCTGTGTGTAGTCACAATTCCTCCCCCAAATCAACCATGTTCACAGTTGCATGTTTTAAACCCTGCACCACGGGAACATTAAGGACACTCAAAGGCTGACATGTTGCTGGGGGGATTAATCCAGGCAGATCTCTGTGTCCACATGGAATCTGCCTCACTGAGACGCTATTGCATGTGGCTTTTTTTCCAGAAGTCCTGTGGTGCACATCAAGTGATTTGGGGCCAATGACTTCAGCCCTCACATGAGGATTACTCATCTAATGAGGGGGTTTGCAGGCTCTGCCCCTGTTGATGCTGTTAATGTCATCATACTGACTTCTGGAACGATTTTTTCATTCAGTGAATGGCTCTGGGGTTTGTTTTTTGCCTCTTCCCCTCCCCAGTAGGTTTGACCCTGTGAAGTTGTGACGCTGTGAACCCACATCACTGGAGCTGCTCTGTCCACAAAGGCAGATATTAGTGTCAATTCCACAATGAACCAACTGTTATTGTAAAAGCTGGTCACCTCTAACACTCAGCTGTAAGTTGCAGAAGGCAGGCATTCTTTATTGCAGCTCCACCTAACGTGCATCCCGCAGGCTGGGCTGAACACAGCTTGTGTTCCCTGTGCCATACATATGCATGAGATTTCCCAGGCATCTGCATAGCATTGCCTGGAACTAACTGTGACATTTGCATAGACACTAACCACGCGGTCTGAGTCTCTGAGGGTCCTCCATGGGGTTTCTGGTGGTTCCTAGTGGTTGCTGAAGAGGTGTTTTGCAGATTTCTTGAGTCCTTTCCGTGAACACTCAGTTGCTTCTCCCGGGTGGAGTCTTTGGCTCAGCTCATCACTGTGTTTGTAGAGCTCTCAGGTTTCTTATCTTGGTCCTGTGGGCTATCTGCACCCCTCAAGACATCCCAGGCACAGACAGTGCCTTACCTTACGGGACTCAGTCCACACGCCTCGTTTCTCACTCACCTACGCATACAAACAGCCTCGAAACCGCTCAAGCACCACAAAACCACCACAACAACCCACCTTTCTGCTTTTGCTCAAGGCATTGGGCCGGCCAAAGCCCCGCAGCACCCTCCAGCCGAGCCGCCAGACACGCCGCATCTCTCCCGCTGCGCTCAGCAGTGACGCCATCGCCCGCCCGCCACCGAGCCCTTCCCCGCCCCCACCCCAACCCACACGCCCCCAGCCCCCCGCCTCGTCCCGGGCCGCCCTGCGGGACGCGTGTGCGCGCTGCCGTGCCCCCGCTGGCACCGAGCAGCGCCCCGCCGCCGCCCCCGCGCCCCGCCGCCGCCCCGCGTCTGATGCAACCACAACATCACCACGTGGCCACGCGGCGCAGCCGCCCGCCGCCAGCCAATCGCGGCCGGCTCCGCGCGCCCCTGGGGCGGGACACAGCCCGCCTGCCCCTCGCCGATAGGTCGATCGGCCCGTCTATCTGCGGGGAGGGCGGGTCCTCCGGCGGGGCGCGGGCCAATGGGAGGCGGCGCCGCCCCTGGGCACCGCCTGCGCCGCGGAGCGGGCCGGGGCCGGGCCGGGTCGGAGCGGGGCCGGAGCCGCCGCGCCCGCTCCATGGAGGCCGCGGCCGAGGCCCCGGCGGGGCCCGCGGCGCTCAGCTGCTTCTCCTACAACCAGGACTGCACGTAAGCGGGGCGGGCAGCGCGGGAGCGGGGGGGGGCGGCCGGCCCCGCGGGACACGACGGCACGAGCGGGGCCGCCCGTAAACCGAACGGCCCGGGGGGACGCGGCGCGCCTCGCCCGAACGGGGCTGCCCCCGCCAGGCCCCGGCCGCGCTCCTCGGGACAGCCGGCTCCCGCGTGTGGGCTGGGGGGCAGCCGGGGCGCGGCCGCGGAGATCGCGGGCGTTACCGCCCCGGCAGCCGCCAGCGGATGGTCCGCAGCGGCTCTCTCCGAGGCCTTCGTGTGCTGAGCTGCGCCGAGGCCGCTCTGTCCGTGCCAGAACCGGGCAGGGCTGTGCTGCGAGCCCCGGAGCGGCTCCTGGCAGCGGCCTGTGCCTGACCACAGCCCCGTCACCGAGGCTTCCCTCGCAGCCTCCCCTCCGTACAGCGGGAGCCTGTGGTTCACCCGCTTCCAAACCCATCCTTTAAAGAACCGGGTCCAAGCAGGACAACAACCATCCCAAAAGCCACACACGGTGTCTGGCTGAGCCCGGAGTCAGCCCAGCTCAGGGGGTGCAGCAGGGTAAGCACGGAAACAACAGCCAGCTCACACCTAGGAACAGCCTGTGCAGCTCTGCTTTGCATATGCCTTGTCCAAACAAAGAGTGCTGTGATGGGTGGCCCTGTGCTGCTGATGGAACCTGCAGGCCACTGCCTCCAGCACAAAGGCTGTGTGTTGGTATTCTGGGCTGGCTGCTGGTTTAAGACCTGGATGTTGCTGCTTACTATATCTGGAGCTGAGCAGAGCCAGCACTTGGCAGCGGCTGCACCCACAGCCACCAGCAGCGAGAGCAAAGCTTCCACAGCCCTTGCATGGCAGTGTAAGTGGATCAGCTCCCAGCTTAGGAAACAGCCTCCTTCTACATGCCAAAGGTCCTGCCTGCAGCCTCCCAGGTAGAGGCATGCCTGTGTGTTCCTCCAGCAGCCACAGGATGACAGTTTGCCGTCTCATAGGGATAGTTGCCTTCTGTAGGCTGGATCCTTGGGTTTACTTTATATGCTTTGAGAGTTGAAACTGAAGTTGTGCCATCACAAGATCCCTGTGAAATTACCCATTTCCCCTACCTGCAGGGACTCCTGCAACCACCCAGAGGCCCTAAGATCTGTGTTAGGAGGTTTGTGTCTTGTCTTTGCAGCTCCCTGGCAATTGGAACCACAACTGGATACAGGCTTTTCTCCTTAAGTTCTGTGGAGCAACTGGACCAGGTCCATGAAAGCAGTAAGTCTCCTGTTTCACTGCAGTGGAATGCTGGCTGATAGACCTTACCTGTGTTACTGCACTTCAGCCTGCCTCGAGGGACTGATTCTGCTCACTGCTGTTGCAGAGGTGGCATCTGTTTCTGCTGTACCCAGGTCAGGAGAGGGAAAGCTCTGGTTGTTGCCCTGGGACACAGCAGCCCTTAGAGGGAATTGCAGCCTTTGACAAGCTTCTGAAGAGTCAGCAGTACTTCAAACAAAGCTGAAGAACTCCCAGCTGAAGTTCAGCTTCTTTTTTACTGCTGTCGCCCTGACAGTAGCAGTCTGTCCTGCAAACCAGCATCCTGGGGTAGTTTACCACTGGCATGTTTCAGACCCATGGACAGGAGAGCACAGATGCTGGAGAGCTTGCAGGCTTTTAGTCCAATTTGGTATTTACAAGCAAGATGGTTTTTTAACAGGTTTCCCATGTAAAAAGGTCATTCACAGCAGGCTTCCAGCTGTTAGCTGTGCTCAGAGCAGCATGCAGTACACTTAACAGCCCCAAACAAGGCAGGCCTCATGGAGCATATGCTGTGGTCTGGGTCAGGCCATGGCCAGAAGGGAGATGCAGTAAAAATACACCTCACAGCTGGGATATGCTGGTCTCTCTCTGCTGGCTATGGAAAGAGCCTCAGCAACCACACACAGCTGCATCATCTGGAAGGAAATCCAGGCCCCTTGCCTCTTTGTCTCCCAGGGTAACAGAGCTGCTGTGCAGCAGCAAGGCATAGACTTACACCCAAAAGTATTTAGGAGTCTGGATTGCCTCCAGAGTCAGGCCAAAGAGCAAAAAAAGTCCCTGCTGGTGACAGACTGAGACATAAGCAGCCTTTATACTTCCCACACAGCACAGCCCAAGCTCTGAGCACTACTCAAGACCACCTACACTGACACAGTCCTCAATAACCTGGGTATAGGTCCACCATAATGATGCCTTCTCAGAGTCATCCCAAACGTGGCCTCTGCAAGACTTACCACAGCAACTGTTCACCACAGCCATGCTGAAGCTCTCTAGAGGCCACAACCCCAGCTGCAAGGAGGGTTTAAACAGCCCAAGGAGGCTAGAGGAATTCAAACACCAGAATAAACAGGAGGTCATGCATAGCTTACTCCTCACCAGCTTGTCCAGCCCCTCCAAGAAAGTCCCTGACCTTACTGGGTGAGCTTCTCTTTATATCCCCTTCCCAAGGATTAGCTTCAGCTGGAGGGCCCTGCCCAGGAGAGGCAGGCCAGCCTGACAGGGCTCTGTGTTCAATTCTGCCTGCAGGGGAAGGTTCCTTAACCCCTTCCTGCTCTGACCTCAATGCTTTGTGCCAGGTATGAGACATTTTTAACAGAAGCTGATGTTGAGCACCTTAGAACTGAGCATTCCAGCCTCATTGTGTTGAGTCTCCCTCGTTGCTGCAGTCACACCAGCCATAAGCCCAGCTGCAGCCTCTGCTTTGCTTCCTTTCTGTGCCCAGATGAAATCCCAGATGTTTACATCGTGGAGCGTCTCTTCTCCAGCAGCCTTGTGGTCGTGGTCAGCCATGCCAAGCCACAGCAGATGAATGTGTACCACTTCAAGAAAGGGACAGAGATCTGCAACTACAGCTATTCCAGTAACATCCTGTCCATCCGCCTGAATCGCCAGGTAAGGCTGGGGCAGGGCTTGCCCACAGCTGGCCCACTCTGGCTCTTTGCTGCTGTTGCTTTCCCAGCTGGGACCCAGCTGCCTGCCAGAGCAGAGCAGCCTGAGGTTTGCACTAAGACTGTGCAGTGGGGCTGGCTGGGTAGGCACCTGTGCCCTCCTACCAGCTCCACGTCAGGCTTGGTGAGCTCTGGCAGAGGAGCAGGATAGCCCTGGGTATCATCTGTTTTGCCTCAGTAAAACAAAGCCAAGGCCTTGTTTTCGTGGCAGTTACACAAAGGCTTTTTGTTGTCTGCCTTCTTGCCTATTCAGCATGCAGCTCTGCCAAAAAAGCATCTTCTCATCTTTTCCTCCCTCCCTTGGATTCCACATCCTGACTTCAGGCCCACCTCTGCCATCCTGGTGGCAAATGAGACCTCCAAAGTTGGTAACAAAACACAGGAGTAACTTGAACTCTGTGGATGAGGCAAAAGGCTGTTTCTCAAATGCTTGTTTTGGTTTTTAAAGGCACAGGAAACATCCAGGCCACTCAGAAGCAAGCCTTTAGAGGGTTGTTCCCTGAACTGGCCCAGCCTCATGCAGCCCTTTTGGAGGACAGAAAGTCTCTTTTGTCCATAATTACTTTCCAAGTATGTGCCATAAGAAGCAGAGGACTTGTGACAATGAAGAAATAAGCAGTCTCTGTAATTGTATATAATCAGCCTCTCCTCAATTAGCAACAGTGAGGCCTGTAGTGAGGCTGTTCTGTAAGGAAACTCTGGGCTGAGTTTCCAGTAAAGCTGTGTTTGACCAGAAGTTCCTGTACTACAATTAAATCTCTGCTAAATCCATTCTTTTCACTTACACTTACAAGTGAAATCAGCACTTGCTCTGAATTGCAGATAGAGGCATTCTGGATAAAAATAAGTGGGAGGTTCTGCCCAGCAGCTCTGGGAGGGGAAGTGTGAGAAGAAACTAAACTAGGGCTTTTCCCCATCTGCTGCTCTGGAAGTTGCCTGAAGATGAGGCACAAACCCAGCCTTGCACCTGCAACCCTTGGCTGTTTTCTGAGCTTGGGTTCAAATCTGGTCTGAGCTCATCCCCTGGCTATGGCATAGACACACCTGGGGAGATGTGAAGATGCTGCAGACATTTGGGTGTGTAGACAGAAGAGAAATCACCGTTCCCATCCACGTTCCACTGGTGGCAGTTGGGTTCTGCCCGTGCTGTGACATTTGAGCCCCTTCCCTGGGCCTCTCTAGGAAAGCTGCACTGCATTAAAAATCCATGGAGGGCCAAATCCAAGGAGTTCACACAGGAAAGGGATGGCAAATAAAACAAGAGGAGGGTTCAAACAACTGGTGCATGGCTCAGCTTGATCTCAAGCCCTCAAACAAGCAAGTCCCTGGGGTTTTGAGCCATGGAGGTTCTTTCTTCCAAACCCCATGGTAGCTCTGAAGTGATTTGATGATAAGACCATGCTGTGAGAAGCTCTGTCCCAGCCTCCCTGGGTTTTCCCTCACTGCTGAAGCCCTGCTGAGCTCTTTGCAGAGGTCTCACACTCTTCTCTGGCTGTGTCCATACCCAGCACATATAAATCCTCACTGGACAACCCGACCATCTGAACTGATTTGTGTTAAACTCGAGTACTACAGAGAAACACTGGTAATGTTTTAGACAAGAGGCAGTGCCCTGAAGCCTGTGTAGCCATTGTGGCACCAGGCACCTTGTGTTGTGTGCACAGGGAGGGTAAAACCCATTGCTCACATCAGCAGGGTGTTGCTGGCCCCAGGGCTGCGTGGAGGGCAGGAGGCAGAGAACCAGCCCTCTGTCTCCTGCTGAGCTTGGTAAGGCCTCCTTCACCTCCCACCCCCATCACTTCTGGATTTCATCCCTGTCAGTGCCAACAAGTCTTTGCTGCACCTCTGGCTGCTCTTTGCCATCATCTGGAAGCCTCCCTTCACCTGTACAGCAATAGCAGTGCCTTCTGCAGTTCTGGGAAAGCACACGGTGGCTTTGCTGAATTCAGCTGTCTAAATATTGCTCTGTCTGTCTCTGGGAGTGAGCTGATGGCTCTTACTGTAGAAAAGGCAAAGCCTTCCTGGAAATGCAGAATGGCCCTGACACAGCCCCAGATGCTGTGGTTAGCAGGAATAGAAGTGGGAAAGAGTTTGATCCGAGAGTAATGGTGGAGCGAGGCAAAGATTTTCTAATGTGGGTGTTTCGAGTTAGTGACTAAGCTCCACATTTAGCTGCTAAATAAGTGGCCTCATTGCTAAAGAGGTGGAGGCTTCCTGTCCATGGATTTGGGTGCTCCAGCTTCAGGAGCCTGGATGGAGTCTGGCCTTAGGGTTTTATTGGGAGGTTTTCAGTGCTCCTGGACACTTGGCACCAATGTAGGTAGAGCTGTGCCCTCACTGGAGTTAGATAGCACAACCCTTCAGCCAGACACAAAGCCTAGTCCCAAAAAACAAGCCTCCCTGCACAATGCCTCCTTGGTAATACCCAGAGACCTGGCCCAGGCAGAGACATAAAGCTGAGTGGTCACAGGTGCAGAGCATGAGGCTTCCTTTTCCCTCTCTGCCTTTCCTCCCCATAGCTCAGCAGCTCCTGTCTTAGCAGCTGCCCCTTGGCTGGTCATTCCTGATGAGTTCAGCAGCAGAGGCACAAGCACAGGAACATGGAAATGCCCAACCCATCTGCCAAGGTGGAGGAAGTGCCACTGCCCCTGAGCAAATGTTTACAGTTCTGCAGGGCCCATAAAGCTGAGCCTTGCCTGCTGGTGCTGAGTGGGAGCAGATTCATTTACTGAACAGATGCTTTAGGTTTCACAGCAGTGAGAGGCTCCTCACCTAAACCTTCACCCCCAAATCAGGAAGAAGTCAGGGCAAGGGGCACATAGTCCCACCTGTAGGCACACTGACAAGCAGGATGGGCAGCCTCTCTACTGCCAGGTCTTTATGATCAAAAAGTCATTTGCTGTGAAGAGAACTGCAGAGAAACAGTTGGTGTAGGGATGGATGGCAATGGAGGCCCATGGGAGGGTGTAACCCTGATGTATCCTCCTGTTCCTGGGGTCTGCTGATGTGGAAGATCAACTCTTAGAGTGGTAGAGAAATCATGATGGTTTATCTGAAGCAAGACCAGACAGAGGCAGCTCTCAGAAGCAGAGTCATACAAAACCAAAGGGAGAGGAGATGGAAAAGCAGAAGAGACCTTGTTTCTGTTACGTTTCAGTGTGTGAGAAATCCCTGCTGAAGTTTGCTGTCAGTGAGGATTTGGGTGTGCAAACCATGGGAGCAGCAGACAGAGGCACTGTGCTCATGCTGGAGGAGTTCTGTGCATGTCCCTTGTGTCCTTGCAGAGGCTGGTTGTTTGCCTGGGGGAGTCCATTTACATCCATAACATTAAGGACATGAAGCTTTTGAAGACTATTCTGGATACACCTACAAATACAACAGGTAAGCACAGGAGGGGTGTGTGAAAGGGAGAGAGCAGCTCTGCAGGAGCTTTGTACAGCCACCACACTCGTGTGAGAAGTCAAAGCAGCCTGTGGTTTGTGTATCTGAATTCAGCACTGGTGAGCCAGAAATGCAGAGAGGCAGGAGAGCAGAAACCCTGCTCTGTCCTGAGCAAACCCCTGCTCTGTCTGAGCAAATACACCAAAGAAGAGCAGAAATGCTCAGTGTGGTTTGACTTCACCTCCCAGGCTCGGTCCCTTCCTGTCCTCACATGGGATGTTGTGCAGCTCCCAGCTTCCCACATTGTCCCTTAATCCTCTTGCACAAGCAGAAAGTTCTAAGGCAGGCCAGGACCCCAGGTTTCCCTCCACACATAGGACTTAACTCCAATTTGTCCTTCCAGGGCTCCCTGCCCTTCCCTCTCCACCCCTCCCTGCCGTGAGTCAGCTCTGCAGTGTCCCGCTGCTCCCTGCAGCAAACCCAGCTTCTTTGGCCATGGCCATACACTGCTCTGCTAAGGTAAAAAGCTCCTGGGATCACTTACAGGCTTGGGGCTCAGCTCCCAGAGTGATTAGCAGTGTGCAGGAAACAACAGGGCACAGCACCAATTCCCTGCTGCCAGTCCCAGGAGCCCAGGCTGCCACCTGATGTTATTCCCTACATGCTGCAGAGCCAAGGGGCAGGGCAGGCTGCACAACAGATCCTTCCTCTGCAGAGCAGGGTGAACCCAGCTTTCCTGCTCATGGCAGAGAAGCTATTTTTAGGTGTGGGGAGGAAAATCTGTCTGAGGGCTGGCAGCAGCACTGCCCTGTGCCCTGGCACTGCCCCTGCAGCGTCATCTCATGGGTGGTTGATTGGGAAGTTGCTGATGTGCTCACATCTGCCTTCTGGGCTTTCAAAGGATGCTTTTCTGGTGGCTCCCCTGACCTACTTCAGGTCTTACCAGATGGCCTCTCCATATGGATTAAACACACTGAATCCTGCAAATATAATTAAAGTTTAAATCCTTTCCCAGCAGTGGCAGGAAGGGCAGAGTTACCCAGGCCTGAGCCTGTGGGGCTGAATGGTGAGGTCATGGTCTGACAGCAAGAGCAATGAGTGCTCCCCAGGCCAGGCCCAGGCTGCTGCAGATCACAGGGCTTCAGATGGGGCTTAACTTTATAAACCCCTTTTCCTGCAGCAACTGTCATTGAGATGAGCTGAGTGGTGCCACGTGGGCTCCCTCTGGCCCTGGACCATCTGCTTTGGTCCCATGCCAAGACACAGGTGTGTCCAGGAGCTCTTTGGACCCCTCTTTTTGGAGTGAGGATTGTGGTGTGGAGGTGTGGGAGGATACAGCGTGTCATCACCCTACCAGATCATGTGCCCTGGGCACAGTAATGCCAGCAGGGTGAGGAGCAGTGAGATCTTGGCTGTCCTTGCCCAGGACCTGGCTCTTGCTCCACCTTCCTCCACACAGGAGAGGAAGATGCCCACAGTGGGTGAGGCTGTTGCTTTTCATGTGGCTTTGCCCTGAGGAGCTGGTGCTTGTGGTGACACACGTGCCATGAGAGCACATCTTGGCAATGACTGCAGCTTTGGAAACCACCTCCCCTGGCTCCACACAAGCCCAATAGATCCCCCTGGACCTGCTGACTCAGAGGCAAGGTCAGGTTTCTTGGACACCATAGCTTTTCTCCTTGCTGCAAGAGGAAGCCACTCACCACGTGGCACTGCCAGAGGTGCCATCCTGGGCAGCACCAGCCCGCCTCCTCCCTCCCGAGCCCGCGGCCACACGCAGTGACCCTCGCCAGGGCTCTGGGCTGCCAGGGGCAGAGGAGTATCTTCAAAGGCTGCCTTTGTCCCTGGTGATCCCTGTTCTTGGTGCATCCCTGGGGTCAGCCCAGTCCACCAGCCTCTGTGTTTTCCCCTGGGCTGGTTTCCCAGGCGCCTCTCCCAGCCGGGCGCGGAGCACAGGGAGCGGGTGACTCACACCAGCTCTGAGCTGCTTTGTGTAGCTCCAGCCTTCTCTGCATCCTCCCAACAGAGAAAGGGCTGTGCTGATCCCCCCAAGCTGCCTGAGCCTGAGGGAAGACCATCCTGGAAAGAGAGGCTGCTGACCAGGAGCAGGATCTCTGGGCTATCCTCACCTCCCTCCCATGCCTCGCTCCTTGGGCGCCTTTCAGCTGCACGTCGCTGCTGCTGCGCCTCCACTCCCCATCCCTGGCATGATGTAAATGCTTGTGATTGATGGGGAGTGGATCCCTGGGGCCCCTGGCCCACCCTGCAGCTCCTGCCTCCGCTGTGGTCTCTTTGTTTAGTTATAAACAATGACCTAAAACGAGAGCTTCAGCCGATCCTTCCTCAGTGCTGGGCCTGGGCCAGGGCCGTGTCCCGCTGCGGGGTCTGTGCGTGTCCCTGCACACACGGGCAGGTGTTGTTCTCTCTGGGAGTGTGGAGCAGCCCCAGCAGCCTCTAACCCTGCAGTTTCCTCCACACATGGGACGTGGTGGGACCTCAAGGAGAGGTCAGGAAGCTCAGGTCGTGCTGAGGCCCCGGCTTGGGGCTGGGACGGCTGCGAGCAGGCAGACGTGGTGCAGGAAGCGAGGGAGACCCGTGTGCGTGTGACAGGACTGAGCGGGACTGGTCCTGAGCCAGTGGCAGGAATGAGAGGCAGGAAGAGATGCTCTTTCCCGAGGTCACCTGAGGGACAGGGGGATGGCTGCACCCACCCACACACACGTCCAGCCACCCCTGTCTCACCCTGCAGCTCCTGCTCACTGACAGGGGCGTTGGGGAAGCTCTGTGCCGACGTTGCCATCAGAACAGATGGCTCTTTGGGGCAAGAATTCCTCCTGTGGGGAAAATGGGGCTGAGCTGGAGTTCCTCATCAGCTGGAAACTGCCTGCACCGTGTGGCACTTGCTTTTGTCTTTTCTCTGCTTCCCTTTTCCGTACAGAGAAGGAAACAAAGGGGATGCCCATCTCCTGAGCCTCTGCCCATCTCCTGAGCCTGTGCCCATCTCCTGAGCCTCTGCCCAGCCCCTGAGCCTCTGCCCATCCCCTGAGCCTCTGCCCAGCCCCTGAGCCTCTGCCCATCTCCTGAGCCTCTGCCCATCTCCTGAGCCTGTGCCCATCTCCTGAGCCTCTGCCCATCTCCTGAGCCTGTGCCCAGCTCCTGAGCCCCTGCCCATCTCCTGAGCCTCTGCCCATCTCCTGAGCCTGTGCCCATCTCCTGAGCCTGTGCCCAGCCCCTGAGCCTCTGCCCATCTCCTGAGCCTCTGCCCATCTCCTGAGCCTGTGCCCAGCTCCTGAGCCCCTGCCCATCTCCTGAGCCTCTGCCCATCTCCTGAGCCTGTGCCCATCTCCTGAGCCTGTGCCCATCTCCTGAGCCTCTGCCCATCTCCTGAGCCTGTGCCCAGCTCCTGAGCCCCTGCCCATCTCCTGAGCCCCTGCCCATCTCCTGAGCCTGTGCCCATCTCCTGAGCCTGTGCCCATCTCCTGAGCCTCTGCCCATCTCCTGAGCCTGTGCCCAGCTCCTGAGCCCCTGCCCATCTCCTGAGCCTGTGCCCATCTCCTGAGCCTCTGTCCTGCCGTGCCAGCCTCCCCGTGCCATGCTGCTGCTGCCCTCAGCTGCTGGCCCGGCCCAGACGAGCCCAGAGACCGAGATGGCCTTCCTTTTCTTGCCTTCTCAAAGGAGATGATGAAGGGGGAGAAGGCAGAGCGGGGCTGGGGTGCTGGGAGGAGGGAGCCGTTCTGGCCCGTACCAGCAGGTGTCCCCACGGCCGAGGCACGGCGGGGCCAGAGCTGCCCCGAAACCAGACAGAGCCTCAGCCCCCCGCCGAGCCCGTGGCAGCCTCTCTGCTTTCCCTCCTCCAGCAGCAAACGAACCTCTTTCTCCCCCTGGCCAGGTCTGTGTGCTCTCTCCATCAACCACGCCAACTCCTACTTGGCTTATCCCGGCAGCGCGACCAGCGGGGAGATCGCGCTTTACGACGGAAACACTCTGGTACGCGCCAGGCTGCTCTGTTTGGGGACGACTGGAAACAAACACAGCCCACAGCAAGGCCAGCACGGCCTCTGGGGAGGGTGAACAAATACACTCCACCGAGCTAGGCTGCAAGGGAATTGCCCGGGGAGGCTGTGCCTGGGCACCATGAAGGCAGGCAGCCTCTCGGAGATCAGGACATCCATCTCCCAGTATGGGACGTTCAGGGGAACGTGACCCATTGCCCCACAGCTCCAGGGCTGCTGCCAGGCTGGCACAGGGCTTCCTGTGGGAGCTTCCTGGCAGGGGTGTGAGCAGGGTGGCAGGGATGTGAGCAGAGTGGCAGGGATGTGAGCAGGGTGGCTCAGGGAGGGCCGGAGCTGCTCCAGATGCAGTGGTCAGAGCTTCCATGGGCTGGAAGGGATGTCACAGGGAGGGCAAGGTGTCCAAAGACCCCTCAGGATATCTGTCCCTGGCTGGAAGCAGGGTTGTGACCATCTGCTGTTCATGCCAGGCCTTTGGGTTACTTAAGGCCATCGCTCTATACGTGCGGCAGGAGCTGAGGAGCTGCAGCAGGTGAGGAGCAAAGCACAGGGGGACAACACGCTGCTACTGCTGTGCCAGGTCCCAGTGAGGGCCTGGGCTCTCTGCAGCACCAGGATGGTGTTGCTATGGCACATTTGAGGGCATGGCAGCCAGGCCCAGCTCTGCTCTGCACCAAGGAACAGTTGCAATCCTGCAGCCTGCAGAGGTGGGGAGCTGAGGTCCTCTGCCCCTGCCAGCTGCCTGTAGTCACAGAGATAAGAAATGCTGAGGATGTTGAAGGGATATCTTAAGTGAGTCCATATCAGAAGAGCTGGGTAGGGTGTGAGGCAGAGAACACCCTGTCCATAGCCAGGCCCAGCAGTGACCTGTCTCCTTGCACTCACCTCACCTTCTGCCCCTCAGAAAACAGCCTGTACGATCCCTGCCCACGACGGGCCTCTGGCTGCTCTCGCCTTCAACTCCACTGGCTCCAAGCTGGCAAGTGCTTCTGAAAAAGTGAGTGCCATGGCAAGCACCCTCCCTCCTGCTGCTCTCTGCCCTCCCCTCACCCTGCCCAGCCCACCACTAACCCACAGCCCTCAGCACCTCAGCTCCACGGCTTTGGGATCTCTCCAGGGCTGGGGACTCTCCCAGCTCCCTGGGCAGCCTGGCACAGGGGCTCACACCCCTCTCAGGGAAACAGTTCTGCCTCAGCTCCCATCTAAATCTCCCCTGGGGCAACTTGAGGCCATTTCCTCTTGTCCTGTCCCTTGGCAGCAGAGACTGATGGTGTCTGCCCTCAGCCTCCTCCTCTAAGGCAGAACACCCCCTGCTGCCTCAGCCACTCTCAGCCTTATGCTCCAGACCCTTCCCCAGCTTCATTGCCCAACTCTGGACAACCTCCAGCCCCACAGTGTGTTTTCTGCAGTGAGGGGCCCAACACTGAACACAAATACTCAAAGTGTGGCCTCAGGAGAGGGGCACAGAAAGGACTGTGACTTGTGAGAGCCCGGTGTGTGGGGTTCAGATCAACCCTGGCTGGCAAACAGAAGCCTTTACACAGCCTGGGAGTGTCACAGGAGGAGCTCTCACTCTTTGCCCTGCTCCTGGGTGAGCTTTCCCTTTGCATTTTTCACAGGGCACAGTCATTCGTGTGTTTTCCGTTCCTGGGGGGCAGAAGCTGTGTGAATTCCGGCGGGGGATGAAAAGGTCAGCTCATGCTGCTGTGGGTGACACGTACACAGAGCGCTCCCGGAGCACCGGTGTAAACAGAGGCACAGGGCAACGTCAGATCCTGGCAGCTTTGGCATCTTTTGCAGAAGGAAAACAAGAGAGTATCAGATAGAAATGTCACTGTGGCAGCCAGCCACGCTGCACCCAGCTGCCTCCAGCCAGCGTAGGGATTCCACCCAGTGTGGCACAGAACAGGCCATTGCAGAGAACAGAGGTAGATTCACTCTGTTTACTCTGTCCTTTCTTACTTGAAATGATGGAGTCCCCAAAGCCCAACTCTCACCCTCTCAAAGTGCAGGCATGTGCAGAGAGCCCAGGCCCCAGTGGCAGGAATGGGCTGTGGCTGCCCTTCTGCAGAGTGTTTTCAGTAGATCCATTCCTGACTTTTCCCTCTTTCCCCACCCCTGACCTGCCTGGGAGTTTCCCTCCAGTTCTGCCATCAGTGAGACACCCTGGCCCTGCTCCCCCTGGCAGGAGGAGATGCTGTGTGCTTCCCACTGCCCAGCGCTCTGGGGATCCTCCCTGGCCTCTGAGGAGCAGAAGCTTCAGCTGCTGTAGGGAGGCCAGCACAGCTCTTCACATTTTCACCTCTCTGGCTGTTTGTCATTGCTCAAGGCCAGTCCCAGCTCTGCTGAGCAAAGGGTTAGGGTTAAGGTTAGGGTTAAGGTTAGGGTTAGGGTTAGGGTTAGGGCTAGGGCTAGGGTTAGGGCAGTGCTGGTCAGTCAGCCCATGGGCAGGGTGCTCCTCACTGAGGATGGGTCTCCTTCCCCCCCATCCTCTTCTGAGCAAAACTGAGCAGTTCCCCTTGAACACTTTGCCATGAGGTGATCAGTCCTATCTTTGCTTGGCCCTAGGTACGTGAACATCAGCTCTCTGGTGTTCAGCATGGATTCCCAGTTCCTCTGTGCTTCCAGCAACACAGAGACAGTGCACATCTTTAAACTGGAGCATCTCACTGACAGGTGAGGGGATTAGCCTGCCTGCCTGGGGTGGCCCTGCTTCAGAGGTCTGCCTTTACACAGCTAGCCTCTGTTTCCTCACCACCTACTCTCCACAAGCAATTCCAGCTGCACACTCCTTGGCTTTGTGTCCTTAGGGACTCACTCCTTGGAAAGGTACACACTGCATCCCTCCTGACAGCCTCTCCAGGCTGGGTTTAGGAGCTGCCACCGTCCCTTGGCTCATCCCTGGTGCACCAGGGGAGTGCAGGTGCTCCAGTGAAAGCCTTTGTGTATCTGAGATCAGGGTCACTTTGTTCCTGGTGTGTTTTGGCACGCTGGTTGCAGTAGCCCCACTGATGCTGCTTTGTGACTCCCCTCAGCCGGCCAGAAGAGCCTCCAACTTGGAGTGGTTACATGGGAAAGATGTTCCAGGCTGCTACCAACTACCTCCCTGCTCAGGTCTCGGGCATGATGAGCCAGGATCGAGCCTTCGCCACCGTCCGCCTCAACTTCTCCGGGCAAAGGAACATCTGTGCCCTCTCCACGTACGTACGGCCATCCGTGTGCCCTCTGCCATGCCAGCCTGGCAGCACACACAGCTGCCCCTGGCCCCTGAGCTTGTGCCTGGCTGCTGCCTCTGGGCCAGTGCAGGTGTGTTTGGGCTCATGAATCTCTTTCTTGTCAGGATCCAGAAGCTGCCTCGGCTGTTGGTGACGACGTCAGACGGACACCTCTATATCTACAACTTGGACCCGCAGGACGGAGGGGAGTGTGTGTTAATGAAGAAACACAGGTAGCTATGGCTCCACACACAGCTCATACCCTCCACACACAGCTCATACCCTCCACACACAGCTCATACACAGCTGCTCTTGTAAAGTTCCACCTGAGAGCACAAAGTGGAGCTGGAGGAGCGAGAGCCTTCGAGCTGGCTTTGTGATCTGAGCTGCCTGATCTGACAGACGTGGGTGGGAACTGCAGCAGCAGGCAGATACACAAGGAGAGCACCTTCTCCAGGTGTCACAGGGTGCTGATTGTAGGGGTGGGGTGGTGTGGGGGGACACTGGGAGCTTTGCACAGTTGCTGCAGACGTGCAGCCGTTCGGTTCGGATGCACGTTTGATCGAGCCCCAACAGCCTCCCCCTTCCCTCACATCTGGGCTACTTGGCTGCAGGCTCTGGGCTGGGGCAGGATGGAACATGTGCTGTACGGCAGGAGCTGGCTGAGGGCCAGGAAATGCCAGTGGTTTTGGGAGAAGCCACAAAGCAGAGGCCGATCCCAGGCCCCGCTGCCCCGCGCTCCGGCTGCCCTGCGACACCGCTCCCGGTGACCATCTGTGCATGTGGGTTCCTCTTGGCATCACAAGACTGAGAAGGGCCCTTGGGTCATGAGTTGTGTTACATCACACTATATCTCTGCTCAAACTCCATCCTAAACTGGCCAGCACTGCTTTTCCCATCTAGTCCGTTCCTGTTGGAAGCCCTTTGGAGCCCCCTCTGTGATTAGAAACACTGTTTGCCTTTGTAACCTAAAGCTTCTGTGGTCAATCTGTTCTCTTCTGTTCTCCTGCCAGCATTGTCCTCCAGCTGAAGGAGTGCTTTCCCTATCTTGTGCCTCCCCCCTGCCTCAGCCATGGAGCACAATGGTCCCCTCCTGGGCAGTGCTGCGGGCAGGGCCTGGTGCAGCCGTGCCATGGCTGGTGGGCTGCACGGATCCTGGGCTGCTCTTAACCAGCACTGGGGGAGGAACTGTCAGGATCAGAACTGACTCTTCTCCCCTCTCTTGCTCCTGCACAATCAGTCTGCTTGGCTCAGGAAAGATGGAGGAGAACAAAGAAAACGACCTTCGGCCTCCATTACCTCAATCTTACGCAGCAACTGTAGCCAGACAAAGTACAGTGCCTTCAACTTCAACCATGCCAGGTAAGCACTGTGCCTGCCCATCCTCAGGTAGCAGCAAGAAAGTCACCTGGGGCTCAGTGGAATGTCACAACTTCCAAGGTTCAACTTGTGCAATGCAGATGGGGGCAGAGGTGACTCTCTGGAGCTCACCTGCTTCGGGCCCTGCCCCAAACCCAGGCCAGGCATTCACTGCTCTGCTCCCCAGGCCCACTTGCCAGCACTCCTGCTCCTCCTGTGGAGCTGTGCCACACAGCAGCAGCCATGTCCCTTGCAGCTTCTCAGGCAGCATCCTCAGCACCTGCCCTTTAGGGATTTCTCAGCATTGATAAGGGCCCCCCTCAGCCTTCTCCAGGCTGAACAGCCCCAGGGCTGCAGCCTTTCCTCCTCACACACATGTTCCAACCCCTCAGCATCTTGGCAGTCCTGCACTGGCCTCTCTCCAGCACTTCCCTGTCTCTCTGGAGCTGGGAAGCCCAGAACTGGACACAGGACTCTAGATGAGGCCTCACCAGGGCAGAGCAGAGGGGCAGCAGAACCTCCCTCAACCTGCTGCCCACACTCTTCTTAGTGGCCCCCAGTATGCCACTGGCTTTCTGCTCCCAGAACTCCTGGGTCTCTCTCCCAGAGCTGCTCTCCAGCAGGTCACTTTGTTGCAGAAGCCCTGGGTGACTGTCATGTTCTACTCTTGAGTCTAAAGCTCTGCATACAGTTATGCATCTTACTCTGGCCCCAAAGAGCCAGAGAAAGCAGCTCTGTGCTAGGAAGGGGACAACACAGTGCCTGTACTGTTTGTTTCCAGCCTCCTCTCACCCATTTACCCCTAAGGGTTTGCTGTGCTCCCACAGGTTACTCTGAGGACGGCGGGGCCCTGCGAGGAGAGGTCATCCCCGAGCACGAGTTTGCAACTGGACCAGTGTGTCTGGATGACGAGAATGAGTTTCCTCCTGTGAGCATTCGGGACCCCTAAAACTGCAATTCAGCCCTCATGCTAAGAAGACAGTATTAACCTCTTACAGAAGAGATACTGTTGCCCCCACCTTGTCTCAGCTCACTGTGAAGCCTAAATTAACTCAGTTGTAGGGACAGTGCCAGGAAAATCAGCCCCCCCTCCCTAAATATCAGCTCAGGATGGGGCAAAGATCATCAGACCTAAGAATTAAGAGATGGATCTGAACAAACTCTTTCATGGAGATGCAGAATGATGCTCAGAGCCAGGTCTGAGCTTTGTGCCTTGCTCAGATTAGTGCTCCCAAGAGCAGCTTTCACTTAACCAGTACCAGCATTTAGAAACAAAACCTCCCTCTTCCCTGTTGCACTTACAGTAAGTTGTGTTGGCTTTGGGATGTGACTGGGGTGTACCTGACCCTCACCAGTCATCTCCAGGCTGACTGAAGAGGAATCTCCTTTTCCAAGTACAAAGCTAAAAGGAAGGATAACTGGCTTTTTAAAACCTACCCTTGGCCTGGCAGTGGCTGTCCTGCTCCTCTTCCTCCTGCACACCCATTTGTTGTGTTAATGGGCAGATGTTGGTACCATGCTACAATCTGGCTGTTGTCAGTATAATTCCTTCATAACAGTAATTCATTAATGCAGCAGAACGTTGTAAACAGATTTCTAATGGCAGGCTTGGCAGACTTTTGAAGCCCTTAACTCTGCTTTTACATAACCTGCTGTTAGAGTTTGGCCTGAAAAGGAAGAAGTGAAACCTTGATCAGGATCCCTGGCTACACTCCTCTGACCTCTGTGAGGCACGGCCCTGAGCAACTGATGCACAGTGCTATTTAGATAAAGAGTGACCCTCTCATGACTCCCATTGAGACAGCACTGCCAAAATCCAACCCCATTGCATAAACCTTAGACTGATCCATTACCTGCCCCATAACCTGCTGCAACAAGAGGTTTCTGGTTGTCAGACTCCGTTACCCACGAAGGAGATTTGTCATATCCCTCCTCTGGCCAATGTGGTGTTGCCCCAGAGAGGCTGGTGTCTCAGCATCTAGAGAGGCTGGTGGCTCAGGATCCAGGGAGGCTGGGGAAGAGCCTCAGAGAAATCATTTGCTTCCTTGTGATCCACCTGCCCTTGACCAGGCAGTTCACGGCCGAGCAGATGGCAGCGAGCAGGAATCACGCTGCTCCTGCCTGAGCCTTCCTGCCCTGTAACAGCAGCCCCAGCCCCCTGCTCAACAGCACCAGCAGCTTTATTCAATGAACTTTCATCTGTCCAAAGCCTGCACTGGAATGAAGCTGCCAGAGCAACGTCTGGGTGTGATGGTAGGGAGGAGGTGGGATGGGAGGGAAGACGCTGCTTCCCAAACATCCAGCCCGATGGGGTGGCTCAGGCCGTGGGCTTTGCCCCCGCTGCTGCCTTTGGCATCTGCTCTGCAGCTGGTGCTGCTCCCAGAGAGCTGCTGGGGAGGGGCTGCTGCTCAGCATTTCACTCAGCTCTGCTGTTTTCTCAGCACTGGGCCGTTGGGGCTCGCTGACGCGCTCAAAGGGGGTTTGAGGCATCGGTCACTTGAGTGTGGAGAAGGAGGGAGAGAAAAACCTGACCTTATCCAACAAAAATGTTTTGACAGCGTTGTGCTCTGCGGAAACATGGGAAGGGTTTGGTTTGTTTTCCAGTGTGCAACAAAAAGACATTTAAAACCCTCAAAACTTGTGACAAAATGGAATCTTCAGGCACAGCCCACGCCACAGGGATGGCTTTGAACTTGGACAGGCCGCTGGAGAAACAGCAGCACTCAGACCCAGCAGCTCCTCTGCGTTTGGAAACATCCTGCCCTGACCCTCAAGCGACACTTCAGAGGCTCAGCTGTGAAAGAGTGAGGGAAAGCAGCTTCAGGCTCGCATCAGATCCGTTGCTGGTTGTTGAAAAGTGCCTCTTCATTAAGCAGGAGGAGGGATGGATCAGAGGAGAGAGCAGCAGCTCGAGGACAGCTCATAAAGAACGGCCTCAGCAAGAGCGAAGGCGGATGGATGCTGCCCCCCATTGCAGCAGGACTGCGGAGGGAGCAAGAGGTTAAACAAGTGCACTTGTGTCTCTGCTTGCATTGCTGGGCTGGATTCAGCCTGCCCAGGGCTGCTGTGCATCCCACAGAAAGAACTGTGGTGGTGCTGAGGTGGACAGCTAGAGGCTCAGGTGAGGAGCTGCAGTGCTGGAGGCGTGCTGGGAGGAGGCCGTGCTCAGGGACGCTGTGGGATGGGAAGAGCAAACCCATCCCCAGCTGCAAACCCCTGTGGCAATTACAGCTCTTTCCTGGTTACCTGCTCCAGCAGCTGCCACTTCTCTGTGGGTTTTCCAGCACCAGTGAAGTTTCCAGCAGTGTCAGCTCTTGGTGTGTGGGCTTTGGGCCAGGCTCTGCTCTTGGGAGCTACTGCAGTGTCTCTCCCCACTACAGTCAGAACAGTTTTGGGGTAGTGCTGTGAGCATTGACAAAAGGGATCCTACAAGATCCAGCAGCAAGATGGACCTGAGGAATGCAACCAGGGATCTTCTTAAAACTCCTTGGATTCAGTCAGGAGAGGTGATTCCTTCCAGCAGACTGCTCAGTGCTTTCCCAGGCACGTGTGATCCGTCTGCATTGGCTGCACACCAAAGCCTCTCAGCCTTGGGACCAGAGCTGATGTGAAGGCTTTACCAGGAGAGCCAGGCTTTACCAGGAGAGCCATCTCAGTGGGGACTGTACAGTAGTCACCTCTTCAGAGGCAGCTTCCCCTTTGTAAAACACATCTTTCTCATGTCCCTTTTTGGCTACCTCCAAACTGTTTGGGCAACCTGCTTGCGCTGGCAAAGGCTGCTCCTGCCTGTATGTGCCTGTGGCTCGTGCCCACAGCATTGGTTATGGGGTACACAGGGTGTGATCCGTTCCCCCAGCAGTGAGCAGCAGCTCCTGGCTGCAGCTCCCACCTCCTCCCTGGCAGGATGGGCAGGAGCCTGAGCTGAGCAGCCCTGGGCACCGCAGCCGCCCTCACCAGCCACATGTTCAGTGTTGAGCCTCGTTTCTCCTGGAGGGAGAAATCAGTGCTGTGAAGGGAGCTGCAAAACCCCCTCAGCTCCAAACCATGGATCCTAACACAAGCAGCCAGGCTGTAGATGCATCTTCACCTCGGTGGGAGCTGTGTTTGCTCCTTGCTGGGTGCTGTTTCACTCCTGTTGTGGCTGTGGGATGCTCCTGATTTGAAGTGATCTGTAGCAGCTGCCTGTTAGCAGAGGAGAGGCCACAGATCTTGCACTGAAGCTCTCCTGGTAGTTCTCTTTCATGAGGGATGAGCAACTTTAGCAGAACCTGAGCAGCCTCTTCTCCCTCACAGCAGCTCCTGCCCTGGTAACTCAGGCCTTTTGGGCAGCTGGGGCTTGCAGGATTAAGCCCAGTCTACAGTACATCATCAATCCAGTGCTAAAGCTTGTGCCTCAGACCTGAGGGTCCCAAAGCCCAAGGAGAGAGATCCCAGGAGGAGGAGGAGGTGGCTCAGAGCCCTCCTGCAGCAGGGCTGTGGGGATGGCATCGTGCTGCAGGTGATGTCTGGCATGGCAGGGGACATCTGGGCCTTGGTCCATGGCTTGTGCCCACAGAGGGACCCATCTGGGTGCTGCAGCAGCTCCACAGCTCTGCCCAAGCCTCATCCAGGAGCAGCTGCACATCTTACCCAGGGTCTCAAGCCTCATCCATGCCATGGGTAGCACGTGGTTGTGAAGTGTGTGGTGTGGTGTGATGTGGGCCAGGGCTCTTAGTGCTGCCTGTTGTATGTCTCTGCTCTACCCTTTGACTCAAAGGTTTGCTGGTACTCGGGTTAAGCTTCCCCTCAGCTAACACAGCTTCACCCTGGGCTCCATCTGGAGACCCCGGAGAGACACAGTGGTGCATGGCACACACCTTCCCCTCCTGCATGTTGGAGCTGAACTTCTGGGGAGGACTTGGTGAGGCAAATGGACTTCACCCCTAATACCTGAACTGCAAGCACAGCCCAATGCCAGCCAGAGGCAAGCCACTCAGCACCAAGCCAGGCCTAAGACACACTCAGCACCAAGCCAGGCCCCTCCCGTTCCCAGGACTGTAAATTAGGGGAGGGAGAGTGTAAACAACCAAATCTGCCTTTGAATGGCAAGTAAAACACTGCAGGACATCCCTCCCCCTTCTTGAAACACCCCTTGCTGGGAAAAGAAGTAAGGCCGTTCTGTTTTGATTTTGGTAGATAATCTTGTGCCGTGGAGGGGAGCCGGGCAAAGCCAAGAGGCCGTGAGGACACACAGCCCCACGCCTGGGAGAGCCACCAGCAAACATCTCTGAGTCCCCAAGATGAGAAAAGCCAGCAAGGCAAGGTGGGCCCCTGCTTGTCCTCCGGTACGTTTCGGGGCCTGGCCGGCAGCCCCGTGTCTGGGGTTGGCTCTGGGGGTGTCTGTGTGCTGTGTGGAACAAACCAGGGCTGATGCAAATGCTGACTTGAGCACATTTGTATGTCACCACCATTTTATAGACCCCTTTTTTTTCTAATTTATGCTGTTTCATGTGTATAAATGTACTTACAGGAAGAGATATTAAACTTATGTCTTTGTACAGTATATACAGAGCTATTTCACCCAAGTACTTTTGCTGTGTTGGTAGAGAAGGTGCCAGTTGCTATGTCTAAAGAGAGAATAAAGCCACGGTCTGTCCCCAGCAGCTCGCTGCCTGTGCTCCTGCTGTTCTTTGTGGGGCCCTCAGATGTCAGCCTTGGGTAAATTTTATGAGTGGGAGAATGGGTTTGGGGGGCTGGTTCGAGGCTGCTCCCACAGCACCCGACACACCTGGCTGAGTTCACTTACAGCTTGTCCAAAGGGAGACCTGGGGGTGTAAACTTGAGCCCAAAACTCTTTGAGCAAACCCTCACTCAGCTGCTGAGGAATCCCAGTGGTTTCTTCAGTTTCAGTTGTACTTTTGGTTTTGCCTTTGTGGCTCCCCAGAAATGCATCTGCCAAGAAATGACCCTCCAAGAGCTGTCTGGCCCCATCCACACCCCTGGCATCATGCTGGGCCTGGCAGGAGCAGCTCCTCTGCCTGGAGACCTCGGGGCAGGGACCTGACCCTGACCAAATCTGCACTTACACTATTGCTCTTCCCAGGGAGCAGCAACCCCAGGTCTGCCTCATGAACCTGCCCCATACACCTTCCCAAATGAAGCCTTTTCCAACTGCTGGGCCCTGGGACCTTGTCTCAGCAGTCCCTGAGCTCTGCTGTGTGAGGAGCCATGGGACAAGCTGAGCATCCTGGGCAGGGAGAGCCCAGGACACTCTTCCCCTTACAGACAGTGGGGTCTTTAACAGGAGCCCATTACTAAACCTCCCCTGGCAGCCACTGGGGCAGGAGCTCTGCTCACAGAGCACTCACTCACCTGGGGCCAGACGGGAATTTCCTCTCTGCAGCCAGACTCCAGGGTCTCAGCACGAGGGGATGTTTGCTCAGAGGCTGTGGGCCTCATCCTCCTCTGCCTTGTGCTCCCACCAGCTGCTGCTGTAAGGTCCATTTTAGAGGAAAGCCACAGGAGTTCTCTCCCAAAGCCATCTCTCACTGCAGGTGGTTGTAATCCAAGACCTGACTCCTCAGTTAAAGAGCTCTACAAAAAGCCTGTCTCCTTCCACGTGCCCAGAGCCACCAGGTGCTGCACAGCCCTGCTCTGCCAGGGTGATGGTCCTGCTCTGCAGCAAAGGAGACTGTCCAAGTGCCCACACAGACCCACAACCCACTCACCTCCCTGCTTCATAGCAGGAACGGTTTCTCTTAAGAGGGCTGTCAGCCCCTGTGCCAGGCTGCCCAGGGAGCTGGGGGAGTGCCCAGCCCTGGAGATACTGCACAGATGCATAGCAGAGGTGCTGAGGTTCAGTTTAGTGCTGAGCTTGGCAAGGTGAGGTCAGTGGTGCAAATCGATGAGCTTAAAGGTCTTTTCCAACCAAAATGATTCTCTGATTGTCTGATCATAGCACAGAGCAAAGGGGGCTGCAGCCTCCATCCCTCTGCTCCTGCAGCCAGCCCCTCCTTGCTCACAGAACCCAGGCTCAGGGAAAGGAGCTGCTTGAGCTGTGGCTTGCTGAGAGCCCAGGGCAGGGTGGTGCTCGTGGGCAGGGGGCTGTGAGCAGGGCACAGCGGCAGCTCTCGCGCCCCGGCTCACAGCACGGGATCACCGACGGGTCCCGGGAGTAATCGGCCACCGAGATGTTGTCTGTGGCCAGGTCCTGCAGAGCCTGGGTGTAAGCCCTGCTGATGGCAGGCAGCACTGCCTGGTACTCTCTGGAGGCCACGTCCAAAGGCTCCTGCTCCTGCACGTCACGATCCAGGTTGAAAATGAGGGGGGGCTGGTGCTGCTGGGCCGGCCCGATGCTGCCATCGCACGCCATCGCCCCTCCTAGCGAGGAAAGGACAGCAAAGGAAAACACTGAGTCCCAGGGAGCATCTCTGTATCCCTCAGCCACCCATGATGGCCCAGTCCCACCACGTCCCAGCTTTGGGAGCCCTGCTGCCAGTCCAAGATTGCTCTCGAGGCCAATCACCCCACACTGCAAAGCCCATCACACAGGCACAGACCGGCACACGCTCCTCCCTGGGTTTGCTCTTGCTTGAATTAACCCTCTCTGGAGGAGGCTGAGGGGAGACAGGAGCACTCTCTACAACCCCCTGACTGGAGGCTGGAATGAGGTGGGGGTCAGTCTCAGCTCCCAAGTAATGACTGATAGGACAAAAGCAAACAGCCTCAAGTTGCCCCAGGGGAGGTTGAGATTGGAGCTGAGGCAGAACTGTTTCCCTGAGAGGGGTGTCAGCTCCTGTGCCAGGCTGCCCAGGGAGCTGGGGGAGTGCCCAGCCCTGGAGGGATCCCAAAGCCTTGGAGCTGAGGTGCTGAGGGCCAGGGGTCTGCAGGGAACCAAGAATTCAGAGTTTTTTGGCAGCCTCTCTGATCTGTGCCAGGGACACAGCACCTGTGGTGTAAAACGCCTTGTACTGAGCCAGCCGCAGGGCCTCTATCCCACCGTCCTTCCCAGCTGCCCCACTGTTGGGGTGGAGCAGAACCTGAAGGAAGGATAGAAAAGTGCCCATCAGACCACTGAAGACAAAAACCTGCCCTGTGAAACCTGCTCCCTCCCTGGTGAGACCACATCCCACCCTTGAACGTGTGTATAGACACCAAGCCAACTGAGCTTCACCTGCTGAAGGGTGGCAGCCAAAGGGCACCTGGATACACCAGCATCCCACTTGTGCCTTCCTGGCCTTGCATGTGAGAATGTCCAGATTTACCTCCCCAGATGAATTCTACCACAAGAAAGGGATCAGGAAGGTGCAGGGGGTCTCTGCAGAGCAGGGCAGAGCATTATGGAGCCAGGACGGTCTCAGGTGCTCCATGTCACCCACCACTGCCCTGTGTCAAGGGGACACTCAGCTCCTTCTCTGCTCACAGCTGGTGCCAGGGACATCTAAGGGAGACAAATCATTGCCTGGAGCCAGCCAGGAGCCACAAGCTGAGGGTGAGCTCATGTGAGGCAGAGGCCGCACAGGAGGTGAGGTGCTGGAACATCCCTCACGCTCCGTCTCATCTCCGCCGCTGACTCACCCTGCTGTGCGAGCGCTCCCTGCCCTAACAACAGCCCTCCCAGCACTGGGGATGGGGCTGAGAAGGAAGGGAAGAAGGGAAAGGGTGGGTCAGATCTCTCCCTTTCTCTATTTGGGACACTTGATCCACACAGGACGACTGCTTTGGCACAGGGGAGCGAGAAGACAAGTGAGCTGGACGGCTCGGCGGGCTCCTCCGTCAGATAATATCTGCCGCAGGGCCAATGGCTTCATTGAGGGATGAGTCACTCGAGGTTTCCTCCCTGGGAATTGAGTTTAAAAGTGATTCAAGAAATTTCCACTGTGCTAAAAATGAGAAACATCTGCTGCAGTTGTAGGCAGCTGCAGGGCCAAGTTTAGTAACAGCGTTCGCAGCTGCCCGGCGCAGCGATGCCTCAGCAGGTGCCCGGCACGCGGCACTGCCCGGCACCGAGCCCCACGGCACCAACCAGCCCTCCCTGGCCACCCCAGGGACTGCTCATCCCCTCCCCAGCCAGCCCAGGGACTGCTCATCCCCTCCCCAGCCACCCCAGGGACTGCTCATCCCCTCCTTGGCCAGCCCAGGGACTGCTCATCCCCTCCCTGGCCAGCCCAGGGACCAGCTGGTACCTCACCCAACAAATGCCAGGAAGCAGGACTGGAGGGGTGAGACTTCCCAACGCTGCCCTCCACTGACAGGTCAATGAATCCCCCCCTACCTCTGGAATTTGGTTCAAAACTCGTGTTTTAGATGGAGAAAATGAAGGGTGTAAAGTGGGAGAGGCAGTGAAGCCTGAGCCTGCTGCAAGGAGGAAACCCCTGCTACAGAATCCCCTTGTGCTGATGCTCCTCAGGCAGAATAAAACAGCTCCAAAGCAGAACTCAGCAAACAGCCAAGAGCCCCTGAAGCCAAAACACCAGGAACTGAACCAATTCATCTGCCTCCAGCGACAAAGCTTTGCCTACACCCTGCTGCCAGCCCTGCTACCTTGAGCAGCACAGTGGGATGCTGCCACCTGGGTGTGAAGGGACTCAGACCTGTGACAAGCAAGTTCCTAAACCTGCCTCGTGACCCCCCAGCTCAGAGAATCCCTAATTCACTGTGTCATTTGTGACTCTGTTTCCATTGAGCCCTTTCAAGAAACATTCCTGGGTCTGTAACCCCTCCATTGATCTTTGGCTGTTTTAATCAAAACATTAATAGGAAAAGGGGTGAAAAAAGCAGCTTTTTCTCCCCAGAAAAGTTGTTGTCAGAGCTCTGGGCTGTTTGCACCAGTGAGCAAACACGAGGAGCAGGCGCACACCCTGCTGCCCTTCAGCTCATGGAAAGAGCTCATTTGTCTGACACTTGTACCCTTGATACTTCTTGGAGATGTGTTTATTTTTACTGTAAATAGCTTTTGCTTCCAAACAGGGGCCTGGCACTGCCCCAGCCCTGGCACAGGTTGTGCTGGAGCCCCGCGGGCTGGGACACTGAGTGAGGTTACTCCAGGGGACCCCGTCTGCAGAGCAGCTGAACGGGGCAGTGGGTGAGCAAAGGAGCTGCTTCTGGGAGGATTTGTGTCATGGAAAACCCAGCAGCATCCGGGGGGGATGTGAGTGGGTGATGAAAAGCAGAGAGAAGGGAGGGAGCAGGGACAGGCACATGCCCCTGATCACCCCATGGGGCCGGTCTCCCCATCCCACAGCAGTGAGGGCAGCCTAAGCACAGCCCTTGGGGATGCCCACTCCATCCACAGTGCTGGGATGGGCTGGAACAACCCAGCTGTGCCCCCTGACTGCAGCACAACCCCCCAAAATGAACAGTGGCCTGGGGGATGCTGGGGGAGCCAGGGGAGCTGGGAGGGCACACGGCTCTGGACCTTGTTCCTTGGGCTGATGCAGGAATGGCCAGTGTGGGCTTGTGCCCTGACACCCAGAAAGATGTTGCTCCTAGAAAACCATCATCCCCAGCAAACCATTGCTCCCAGTAAAAAACCATCACTGCCACTCAACCATTGCTCCCAGCAATCCGTGGCTGCCCCGTCCCAGGCCCAGGGGTGCAGGGGCAGGGGGCTCCTGGTGAGGATCCCAGCAGAGCTCATTGCCTGGATCTCACCCACTCCCCCACTTCCCCTCCTGCCTCAGCTGAGGGTTCCATAAATATGAAGCAAATACCAAAACCCTGATGGACACTGAAAACAAATCCAAGCCCCCTGCTGGGAGCTGGCCCGTGGTGCTCACAGGAGGGGGGGAGGGGGCTTTAACAGCCAAATCAGGCTTTATCTGTGGGACTATTCAAGCCTTGGGCTTGGGGCTTTTTTTTCTCTCTTTATGGTTCTGCAAAAGTCTTGTGCAACTCTGAGAGGAGCGTGTCACCATGCTGCTGCTTCTGCTAACTGTGACTTTGAGGCTTGAAGGAGCTGTCAGCAGCAGCTCTTGCATGGACAGAGAGCTGAGGGGTACAGGGGGAGGGCTGCCCTGCCTGAGAACCAGAAACCACAGGCACGTTGGGAGAAGGAGTTTGGTTACGTCCCATCTCTGTCTGTCCTCCTCCTCCAGGACACGGGGTGATGCTCCCAAGGGTCCATCCATTGCCAGCTCTGAGCCCTTCTGCCCCCCAGCTTACCTGTTTGGGCTCAGGGGTGGTGGGACCTGCTGTCAGCAGAGGGATGGCACCACGGGGGGTGGCTCTGCCTTACCTTGTGCCCCACGTCTGAGTGCCCAAAGAGAACCGGGGACACGTCCAGCCCGTCGAAGCGCCTGTTCGGGGGCAGCGCCGCCCCAGCCAGGGCCACCAGCGTGGGGAAGATGTCCAGGGTGCTGGGGAAAGAGAGGGATGTCATCAGAGCAAAGCCTCCCCCAGACCCTACCAACACCCCCTCGCCTGGGGGGCACTGGGTGTGCTGATGCCAGGGGAGTGGTCTTTGAGTGGGGTGGCCGCTTCCCACCCATCCCAACGGCTGAGCTCTGCGGGAAGGGTTCAAACCAGCTTCAAGCAGTGACTTGGCCTTGGCAAACTCACACATCTCCCTTCAGCACCTCCCTTCAGCACCTCCCTTCAGCACCCCTGGCACAGCTGCTCTGCAGGTTCAGCCGGGATCAGCCCATCCCCTGCCTGGCAAACCCGGCACTCACGGGGCACGGTGGGGAACAGGGCAGCCCCTTCCCACCCTCCCATCCCTCCCTGGGCACACACAGGGAAGGCAGCAGGTCACCCTCTGGAGAAAGTGCTGGCACAGGGACTTTTTAGGCCAATGACAGCAGATCCCGTGGCCCCAGGAAAATGTGGTCTGGCTTTTGCATGGCGCAGCACGAGCCGGCGCGGCCAGAGTGGAAAATGAGAGCGGTGCTATTTTGTGCACTCCCACCAAAAGGCCTGTCAGCATTTCCACCCTAAACCTCTGGGGTTTTTTTTTCAGGGGCCTCAGCCACAAAAGAGCACTCAGAGCTCATCCCTGCCTGCCTCCCGCTGTGGAGGGCCGAGGGGAAGGGCCCGGAGTCTCTCTGGCTGCACGGGGGATGCAGAGGGGCAGAGCCTCTCCTGCCCTGCCTGCTACCTGTGGCCCACCCACCGCCATGTCCCCAGGGCACACGGGGGCTGTGGGCTGGGAAATGTCCTTGCTGGGGTGGGACAGTGATGCCCAGCCCTGCTGGCAGCCCCTAGGGCAGCCTGGCCATGGGCTTTCCCCTCCCCTGGCCACGTTACTCAGTGGGGTCTGGGCTCAGTCCAGCAGGACGCAGACAGCCCCTTGCAGCCCCCTGGTCCAACCCTCACCCCTCACCCCCTCCTGCAAGGCACAAATGTCTGAGTCCCCCCCCAACACATCCCTCCCTCTCACAGGAGTGATCCTGAGGTGACCCCACACCTCTGAAAGGAGCCCCCTCACCCCGGGGTCTCCCACAGCCCCAGGGGACAGCAGCACATCAGCGTGGCCAAGAGACACATCCCCAGGGATGAGGCTGTGCCACCAGAGCCATCAGAGCCACTAGTGCCAAGCAGCCAACAGGGACTGGGCCAGAGTCCCTCTGGATGCAAAACCCTTGTGCCAGTGGTGTGGGGGGCGAGGGAGGGGGGCTGGAAACACAGGGGGCTCTGTCAGGGCAAAGAAATTGTTGCAGAAGGTGAAAACTCTGGGTGCCTCAACCAGGGGGGGGCTTCCCAGGGTGATAAGAGGGTCCTGCCATCCCAAACCCAGCACTCCTGCACGATGGAGGCTGTGGGAGAGGGGAGAGAAGAGAGTACAGGGCTTCAGGGCCCCCGCTTCTCCCATTCAACGAGTTTTAATTTAGCTGCTAAGAGACAGAGAGAACAAATAAGAACAAACACTGCTGAGAGACAGCCCAGGGAAGCACCGAGGCCAGCAGAGCCCTGAGGCACTGAAAACAGCCTGGCCTGGGGATGCACCAAGGCAAGGCCAGGCATAGCACATGGCACATGGCACATAGCACATGGCACATGGCACATAGCACATGGCACATGGCACATGGCACATGGGACATGGCACACAGCACATGGCACACACAAGATAGCACATGGGACATGGCACATAGCACATGGCACAGGCCCACCCTGAATGGCAGTCCCTGGGCAGCACAGGGATCCCCATCAACATCCCCTCAGCAGATGGAATCGCTGGGAACTGTCACCCAGGGGTGAGGACAATGGCTGAGGGCAGAGGTGGTCCAGGATCCCCCCTGGCTACAGGCTGATGTAAAACCATGGGAAAAGGCATGAAATCAATAGGGTTTTGGTCAAAGCTGGTGTGGAAGCAAAGGCTCTGCCTGCAGGCCCATCCCAGAAGCCACACTGGGGATGCCGTGCTCACAGGGAAAGGGGAAGCCACGCTGCCAAGCCCAGCCCTGGCCCTGGGAGATCTAATAGATAAGTCACTCCAGTGTCCTGAACACGGAGGGAAGGGAAGGGAAAAGGGCCCATCAGGTGCCTGCCTGCTGCCCCAGGGCAGAGCTGCTGGCTCAGGCAGCCGTGACGGGGTGCAGGCAGCTGAACCAGCTCTCCCCACAGCCTGCCCAGGCAGCCCAGCCCCACGCCGGCGGCACAGCCAGGGTGATGCAATGTGCTGCCTCACCACCCCACTGACCTACTTCTTCCAGTGCCCTGCTTTGGGCTGGGACAGGGCAGGAGCACAGTGGTTGGCTCCCACAATTCAGTATCATTAAGAAAAGCCGAGGAGGCAGCTTTCTGCAGGCAGCAGCGTGCAGCTGCAGGTCTGCAGCCGTGCATCAGCGTCTGTCTGCTGGCTTCAGCCTCCCCAGCCCCTGGGCACACTCACCCTGCCTCACCTCTCCACTCCCTGCTCTGGGGAGGACACCAAGCTGAGTGATGCTGGGCAGAGACACAGCACAGTCCTGGGCAGGCTCGCTGCCCGGGCAGATGGCATTTGCATAACCTCAGGGGCAGAAGGAGGCTCGTGCAGGTGGTTAACATGTGCCCTCCCTCAGCCCCTGCCCTTCCCAGGGGATCTCACCAGACAGATCCCTCCTCATGGGCAGAGGTCTCCCACCACACAGATTTTATTCCCTGCTGGTTTCTTGCTCTTTCCCATCAGCTGTGGGGACAAGTCTTCAACTGTCCTATTTCACACACCCATCCTTGGTGTGTTGTCCCCAAGGGTAACTGGAGGCACAGAGAGAATCCACCTGCCCTGACACACTGAGAGCACTGAGCAGCACCTGCCCTCTGCACCCCTCCACGTCCCTCTGCACCCTTCCATGTCCCTTTGCACCCCTCCACATTCCTCTGCACCCCTCTGCATACCCTGCCCAAGAGCTCAGGCCGTGGTGACACCTTTCTGGGCATCCCCCAGGCTGGCTCTGTGCTGCCTCCCAAAGAGGGGGTTGCCTTTTCCTGATGCCAGGGCATCACCCTGTGCTGGTCAGGCATCGCCCTGCAGCAGTCAGCCACGGCCCTGTGGCCATACTGGGCTGTACTGGGGAGGATGCTGGGTTTGCCACAGCTCCCAGGGAGCTGCAGAGCTGCTTCCCCAGCTCCTGGCGTGCAGCACAGCACATGCTGCTCCTGCCTTGCTACACTTCCAGCTGCCCAACCTGCTGGACTGGAGCTGGGAAATGCAGCAGATAAAGTCTTTGAGGAGATAAACGGGATGCCTGAGCTTGGGGCAGGGCTGCAGGGTGCTCAAGGGGAGTGGGGTGGAGAGGTGGAGGGGCAGTGACCCTGCACCTCACTGTCATGGCCATGGAGCAGGTGTGGGTTGGCAGCTCTGCCCCAGCATGTCCCAGTGCTCAGTCCATCAGCCAGTCATGAAGGGGAAGGGTTTGGAGGTGAAATCCATCTGCTCTGTCAGATGTCAGTGACACACCTCACCTCAAACCTCCCCCCACAGCTCCCAGAGCTGCCCTCAGGCCATGTCGAGAGTAAGAGGCTTCATTTTATCTCATGGACCTTACACACACTCAGCACACCAGTCAGGACTTGCTTCCAGCAGCTGGAACACTTTCCCAACACCCAGCAACGCCCCAACCTCCACCATCAAGGGCTCCAAGCGACAGGAGGGGCTGGGAGGTCGCAGAGCCTCAGCCCAGGCTGTGCCCAAGGAGGGCTGTGAAGAGGGGTGCAAGTGCTGCACACAGGGACCCCTCCATGTCCCCCTCAGCGAGGCAGGAGCAGGGGGTCACAGCCTTTCCCCTCCACTGCTGGAACCTGCAGCATCCCTCCATCCCTCCCTCCCAGCCTGGCTGCGTCCTGTTCCCAGTGCCACCTCTGCAGCTGCCCTTTCCCACAACCGCCCCCTCCTCCACAGAAAAGCCATTCCCAGGTCACAAAGCCTGAGCCTGCTCCTCGGCGGGGAGAGAGGCCGTGGTCAGCTTTTAACTGCCGGGAGGAGCACACGGGGCGCGCTGCTGCCCCCGCCAGCACACCCGCCTCACAAAAAGCCCTTTCAGCTCCTCTTTGCTCAAGCATTAAGTCTCACAGGCTCGGGAGAGGACGAAAGTACAGAGTCTGGCACAAGGCAGGGAAAAACCAGCACGGGCAGCTGCTGCTGCCAAGATGCACATCCCCACCTGAGTCCCAGTATGGGGATGGTGGGTCTGAGGTGCCCTGGCCGGGCTCCTACCTGAGCAGAGCGTGGCTGGTGCGCTTGGCAGGGACGTGCCCGGGCCAGTAGGCGAGTGCTGGCACCCGGTGCCCTCCTTCCCAGGTCGTTTGCTTTGCAGAGCTCCCACCTGCAAAAGAAAAGGGCAGCACTCAGCATCCTGCTGATGGGGGAAAAAAAACCCCTCCTGCCTCTGGAGTTTCCCTGGGAGAGGAGCTACACAGAGACAGAGCTGCAGGAGGTGACCCCAAAGAAAGGGGATTTCACTGGGGATGGAGCTGGGTCAGGTGGGGGGAGAAAAAAAACCACAAGTGGCCTCAAGTTGCCCCAGGGGAGGCTGAGATTGGAGTTGAGGCAGAACTGTTTCCCTGAGAGGGGTGTCAGCCCCTGTGCCAGGCTGCCCAGGGAGCTGGGGGAGTGCCCAGCCCTGGAGGGATCCCAAAGGCATGGAGCTGAGGTGCTGAGGGCCAGGGGTTAGTGGTGGCTGTGGCAGGGTGAGGGGAGGGCTGGGACTGCATCTTAAAGGGCTTTTCCAGCCAAAACGATTCTATGATTCTAAACAGGGAAAGGGAAAAGAGAGGGGGCTCAGTTTGGCACTGCTTTGTGTTTCTCCTCTGCTCCAGAGGAGAAATGCAGTCGGCTGCTGGAGCTGCCACGTTTCCATCCACTTCTGGTGTCAGGGGAGAGAATGGAGCAGGTGGGAAATGCAGGACTGGGAAGAGCCCGTGGGGTTGGCTGGTGCCCTCTGCCTGGTAAAGCACTGACAGCCCCCAGCCTGCTGCAAACCTCCTTCATTAAAAATACCACCCTGCTGGGAAGTGGCTAATTAACCCACAGAGCTGTTCCCCTGGCATCACCCAAACTCCCCTGCTCTGCCCTTGGCTTTGAGATGCACGGCATGGGGAAGCTGCCCAGTCCCTTCCTCCACCTGGAACGCTGAGCAATGGAAATAAGGATGCTGAGGAAGTGAATGGGGGTGCTGAGGCACAAAGCAGGAGGTGCTGAGGCATCGGAATGGGGGTGCTGAGACACAAAATGGGAGCATTGAGCAACAAAACGGGGGTGCTGAGCACGGAAATGAGTAGAAGGTGTTGGAAAGCCTCTGCTTTGGCTGTAGCCCAAAGGGCTCCAGGCAACTGAGTGGGGGGAAGGGGCTGGAAATGGGGCAAACAGAAACTCCCAGCAAACTTCCCAGGCACAGCCTTTGTCTGGCGCCTTTCAGCGTGGGCATGGCAACGGCGCGCGCCCACAGCCATTTCCTCGGGGCACAGCCAAGGCAGAGGCCAGCCCCTGCCCTCCTCTGTGCCCCTGCCCCTCTGCCCACCCCAGCCTGGCTCCTCTTGGAGTCCTGTCCCGATGCCACAGGCATCTGTGCTGCTCCTGCGCTCCCGAGGCAGAGCAGGGTACGAGGGTGCCGTGGGGAAAATGCTTCTGACTCCACAGTCCGTGCTGCTGGCACAGAGCTGGCACATCCCCACTCTCCCACTGCCCACCCAAACTTCTGGCATCTGCCCTGGATGAACATCTCTTTGTGGCCTGGAGCAGTGGGGCATGGCTGGCACCGGGGTCTCCTGTGGCTGTTGGAAATGCAACGGTGCTTCCAACACACCCCCACATGTGGCTTGAGCAAAGGGCCTGCCCTGCCTCCAGGTGCCCCAGGAAACTACAGCAATTAGAGCAATTAATACCATTAATATCCATCTCTGTGTGTATATTAAATAACCCTCCCAGTGAGACAGCTGCTTCCCCAGGGCATGGTCAGGGGGTCTCCACATCAGGTGGGGGTTTCTCTCCAGCTGCTCGAGTATGTCTGAGCAAGACACATTAACGCTTTGGGCAGTAAATGGGGCTGAAACACCCCAAACCCAAGTGAGGATTTCTGTCCAGAGCTGGGATGATGCAGCCCCACTGCTGTAGGGACTGGGGAGGCTGTGGCCTTCCAGGAAAGCTGAGCTGAGCATTCCTGTGCTGGGATGGAACCCCTGGTTCCCCTGTAGCGTGGGGACACGGTGTCCAGAGCCTCCCACGCCTGCCTCGAAACACAGCCGGCACCCCAGCCCTGAAATGCACATCTCCATCCCAGCTGCCACAGCCAGGCTTCAGCCCAGAGGTGGGAGATGGAGTTCTGGGGCAGGCTGGCGGCTGTGGGAAGCTCCCCAGCTAGAGAAGGGGGTGGCACACATGGATGTGCTCTGTCTCCCACCCAGAAGCAGCTCCAGCGACCACCCAAAATCCATGGCAAACAGCCCTGGAATGTGTGTCAGAGCCTAGAAGGAAACACTGAGCTATGTGAAATGTATAGAGCCCTGAGCAGAACATCCTCCCCCACCCTTCCCCTCCTCACAGAGCTTCTCCTCAGCAGGGGCCACCGCCAATGGGCTGCCTGAGCATCCCCCCAGCAGCACCAGGGCTGGGAGCAGGCAGCAGCAGGCAGCAACACGGAGCTGGCTGTGAAAACACCCCTGCAACAACCAGCCCAGGGCTCTGAGGAGCCTGGTGGGCACAGCCAGCCCTGAGAGCCCTGCCAGCCCCACCTCCTCCTGCCACACCAAGCCCGGGGGTGTTTTTGTGGGGCAGAGAGAGAGGCTGGACAAGGGCTGTGTTTTCCTCCCTGACTTTGTACTGCCTGTACCGTGTGCTGGGGCTTGTGACCGTGGGTTGCTCAAGAGCAAAGCCAGGTCGTCAGCAGGGTTTGTTTACTAAAAGAGGGGGAAAAAAAAGAAAAAGAAAAAGGAAAGAAATAAAGTAACTAAGTGAAGGTTAGGATTTCATGCCGAGGCCAGCAAGGGAGGGCTCTGGGAACGGGACTGGGAGCCAGCCCGGCTGCGCCTGCCCGGAGAAGCGGCCACGGTCGCATCGCCTGACGGTCAGGAAGTGGAGGAGGAAAGAGGAGAAGAGGAGCTGTGGCCCCTCTGCCCCCCTCCCTCTCCTCCTGTGACCCTGAGCAGCGAGGGGAACCGAGCCCAGCCCCCGTTCACACTGCGTAATACAAGCAGAAGTGGGAACTGCCTGACTCATGCGGGCTCCCGGCTGCTCTGGCTGCGAGAAACCCACCGAGCAGATGGCTTGGCCGGAAAAGGAGGGAAGGCAAGGGAAAGAAAACACCCCAAACCCAAAGGAAAGCAAAGCCCAGCGGTGCTGGGAGGGCTGCTGGGTGCTCTCCTCAGGGTGGGATGGGGCTGGGGGGGGTGAGACCCTGATGGAGCCAGTGGCTCCTGTCCTTGGGCACTGAGAGCATCTGTCTCTGCAAACGGGGGCCGCTCGCCTTGTGCTCTGGGGTAACTGAGCCCCAGCCCCCCCTTGCAGGAGTTTTAGGGGAAAACTTCACTGCTTGGAAGAAAAACTTAAGTCTGGGTTGTCTTCAAGACAACAGAGCCCAGGGCAGCAGCCAGAGGGAACGCTGTGAAACACTCCCTGTGCCCCCCTCAGCAGGCAACGAAGGGCTGTGTGGAGCAGCCCCTGCCCCCTGGGGACACGCTGCCAGGTTACCTCGCTGCCTCTGCCAGGCCCCCACGAAGGGCCCCGGGCGTCCTGCCAGCTCACACTTCTGTGCCCAGGGACCATTGTCACCTGCGAGAGAAAGAGACGTCCCAGTGAGTGCCACCAGCTCTGCAGTGTGGGGCTGAGCAAGGCCAAGGGGCCCCTGAATCCCTCCCCCCATCCCTGGGACGTGTTTCTCACACGAGCAAGAGCAGTGAGATTATTTGTTTTCATTTCTAAAAGTCAATGTCCCAGGCCTGGGGCTGCCCAAGTGCCTGGGGGAGGGGCTGGAGCCGGGCAGGGGGGGATGCTGCCACCAGCTTTGGGTGTTAATGAGCAGTGGAGCAGTTCCTGGCATCATCCTCATTAGGGAGGCTCAGCCAGAGCGGATTTGGGCTTCTTAATGAACCAAGGATTTGTGGGTTAATTAGGCACAGCCTTGCCAGGCCAGACCCGCAGTGGGTGCTGGGGTGGGCACTGGGCTGAGCCCCAGATGTGACAGCCTCAGGCAGCTCAGCCACAAATCACCCAGAATGACAGAATCCCAAGGGCTGGAAGGGACCTCAAAAGATCACAGAGGGCAGGGGACAAACCCAGGGGCTGCCCCTCAGCACCCCCACACAGCCCTGTGCCCGCTGCCTGTCCCTGCCCGTACCTGTGAACCACAGCAGCGTGTTGCCCTTCCCGTGGCTGTCAGCCAGGAGCTTTATCTGTCCCACCAAGGCATCCATCTGGCTCAGGGCAGCTCCGTAGATGCTGCTCCCAGGGCCGGGGGGCGGCTGGGGCAGCTGCAGCGGGACGTGCATGTGAGCCAGAGCCAGGTAGAGGAAGAAGGGGCGGCCGCTGTCGCTGTGCAGGGGAGAAGGGGAGGGTGTTCAGCTGGGGTGGGGAAGGGGAAAGTGGCAGCAGGAGCTCACTGGGGTGGCACTGCCCAGCCTGGGGAACACGGACTGCTGACCCTTCCTCCCGGGAGCTCTGCAGCCAGCCCTGACTCTGCCACAGCTCCTGGGGGACAAACCACCCTGTCTGCCAACTGCACACCCTCTGGGTACCTCCTCCCCTTGCAAGGCGGCTGCTTGGTGCATTGTGAGCCACTTGTCCCCTGCTCCTGCTTAAACTTCTCCCCATTATCCACTGTCCTTCCATCTGGGACACACTTGCCCCTTCATCTCCCGGTGCCCCACAGCCAGCAGCCAGCCAAACACTGTGTCAGAGCACCCCTGGCACCCACATGCCTCCCTGCCCTCTCTCCTGGGGCCCATTTTGGCCTTTCCTCCCCCTCCCCAGCAAGAGCTGGTGATTTTAGCAGAGGACGAGCAGCAACAGGACACCCACAGCAACCCCAAGCACGGCCTGAGGACAGGGAGCGTGGCACGTTCGCTCACCGCACGCTGCCCCGCTGCCTGTTTGCTTTTAAATCATCAGAGGACATGTCCTGTTTTCTTGTTTACAGCTATATTTATCTCCTCCAACGAGGCCTGCTCTTCCTCAGGGACCTCGGAGGGGAAGGGTGGGATGGAGAGCGCGGGGAGGGGCCGGATCCCAGGGACGTGTCGCAGCCCGCGCACGCGCCCGGCTCCAGCCACCCCATCGCTTTCGGGGCCCTTCCAACGTGTGTTTTGGCACTTCCTTCCTTCACCCATCACCCACCTGGGGATGGAAAATGAGTAAATCCCATCCTGCCCGGAGCTGCCACATCCTTCCCTGCCCTGCACCCTGAAGGGGTCAGGGAGTGCTGATGTGCCCCTTTGCCAGTCACCGCTGCCAAAGGCTACGCGGCACCTTTCCTCTTGGGATGCCGGAGACCCCAAGGTGGGAAACGCTGCATCACATCCCAGCTTCATGCCCACAGCGTTCAGCTGAACATCCCTCTTGCTTTTTGCATCGGTGGTTCAGAACTCTCTCAAAATCTGAGCAAAGCTTTAACCAATGACTCAAGACAGACGCCCCTGACTTTTGCTCCCATGAACATCGCGCTCGGGGCGCTGCGGGCAGAGCCAAATCTCTGCCACCAATTGTTCAACCTTGACACGAGTGGTTAAAAAAACACCAAGATGACAAATCCAGTGTTGTTTTGTTGCCCTGTAATGAATGAGTCAGGCAGAGGAAAACTGGAATAAGCCATCAAAGAGAAGGCGCAAGAAGGCAGGCACCTGCTTGATCCTGTTCTCGTGAACGCTGATAACCCCGAGATGCTGCTGGGAGTTTACAGGCTTTTCCCATTAACCTGGAGCTCACACGTTTGGTTTCACAGCCTGACAGTATCCTCACAGTGTGGAGGGATGGGGGTTTGCATGGGAGGAGGGATAACTGCTGCCCTGCAGCCTGGTGCCTGAGTACACTTGAGCCCAATGGGGATAAACTGTAGGGACTGTGTGTGCAAAACAGTACCCAGGCTTTTAAGGAGCCATTTTCCCCCACCAGGTTGTTCCCTGCCCAGCCCCTCAATTGCCCCATTACCCCAACCCACCCATAGGACACCCCACCGTGGTCCTTCCCCGGGTCAGTGTTGTCCCTGGGTGCAGGCACAGGCCGGGCTCTGGCGGGGCTGCCTGGCAGCACTCCCCTCCTCACACTGCAGGGAGGCTTTCTGCAAAGTCATAGCTCATAATCCGCTGGTAATAGGGATTAAAATGACACAGCCCATCTGCATCAGCAGAGCTTTGGGGCTGTTGTCTCTGAGGAGCTGCTTTGCTCCTTGGAGGAGAGCGTGTCCGAGCTCCTCGTGTCCCTGTGAGGCTGGGGAAGGCAAACCCTGAAGCCCAGGGATACTGGAGGGCTGTATCCCCAAAATGCATCAAATCCCACACACAGGGCAAGTTTAAGCACCTCAGGGTGCTGCTCTGCTCCAGCCACAGAGAGAGGAAGGACAGAGGGATGGCAGCACCTCTCTTCCATCTCCCATTGTTACAGAATCACAGAATCTCAAGGGCTGGAAGGGACCTGGAAAGCTCATCCAGTGCAACCCCCCTGCCAGAGCAGGACCACCTAGAGCAGGGCACACAGGACCACACAGGTGGGTTTGAATGTCCCCAGAGGAGACTCCACAGCCCATCTGGGCAGTCTGTCACCTGAACAGGGAAGAAATGCTTCCCTGTGTTTCTTTGGAACCTCTTGTGTTCCAGCTTGTGCCCGTTGCCCCTTGTCCTGTCATTGGCCATCACTGAGCACAGCCTGGCTCCAGCCTCCTCACACCCACCCTTGAAGGATTTGTAACCATGTATGAGGTCACCTCTCAGTCTCTTCAAGCTCCAGAGCCCCAGCTCCCTCAGCCTTTCATCACAAGGGAGCTGCTCCACTCCATCATCTCAGTGGCCCTGCCCTGAACTCTCTGTCCTTCTCCCCGTCCTTCTGGAACAGAGGGGCCCAGAACTGGACACAATATTCCAGATGTGGTCTCACGAGGGCAGACTAGAGGAGGAGCAGAACCTCTCTGACCTACTGCCACAGCTCTTCCAGTACATGCCAGGATGCCATTGTGCTGGGGCTGGCCACTCACCTCGCCCGCCGGATGAACCACGCCGCCTGCTCCATGTAGCGCGCTGCCAGGCTGCCCAGCTCCACGGGCTGCTGCACGATGCTCACGTTCTCAAACAGAGGGAGGGCAACCTCTGTGTAACAGTCCTTCCTCGTCACCCTGCCAGGAAGAAGCCATGTGGGCTCATCAGCAGAGCAGGGATTGCTGTGGCAGCAGGCACAGAGCCTGGCTGCTCCCCCTGCTCCGCAGACAGCCCAGGAGGGGAGAAGAAAGGGGACAGTGATGTCCTCATGGCATTGGGTGCTTTGGGAACTGAGCCAGCTCCCCAACCTGCACCCTGCTGTGGGGTGCACAGAGGGGAAACTGCATTTACAGAGCATAAGGGAAGGTGATTGCAGCAAAGGCAACACTCTTTTTGGGGTGACACTTTTCTGTAGTGCCCAGTGACATGGCAAGGGGTGATGGACACAGGCTGCAACACAGAAAGTTCCACTTAAACACCAGGAGCAAGTCCTTTGGTGCTGAGGTGAGGGAGCCCTGGCCCAGGCTGCCCAGGGAGGGTGTGGAGGCTCCTTCTCGGGAGGTTTCCAACCCCACCTGGACACGTTCCTGTGCTCCCTGAGCAAGGGGATCCTGCTTTAGCTGGGGCTGGGGCTTCAGCAGCTCTGCTGGGCCCTTCCCACCCTCAGCATTGTGTGACTCTAGGAAAGGGCAGCTCTGGAGCTGGGACACCGTGCAAACCCCCACCTCCCAGTGCCAGCACCGGAACCCACCGCATGCCCTGTACCTGGCAGCCACTCCGGGCCGTGGGCAGGGCGGGCAGGGTGGCACGTTGTAGCCAGGGCTGTCTGTGCAGCCCATGTCGTTGCTGTAGGGGATCCCAAAGTAGTAGTCAAAGCCTGAGGGGCAAACGAGGGTGTCAGCAGGGATGAGGTGGCTGCAGGGTGCCCATCCCATCCCCCCTGGCACAGCCCTTACCGCGGAAGCTGGGGTGATGGTGTCCGTGGTGTCCCAGGTGCCACTTCCCTGCATGGAAGCCATAGAACATCATTTCAGAGGTTAAAGCAGCTCCAGCCACCACCAGCCATCACCCACGTGGCACCCGCAGCCCTGAGGGCTTTAATCTAGCAACAAGAAAGGCCACTTGTTTGTGCTGGCCATGTTTCCAGAATGCCTTTTATTTGGGCAGAAACCCAGAAAAAATGCATAAGGTATCTCGTGCCCGTGCAAATGGACTGTTCCCAGCCTTAAAAGGCTCTTTCATGCGTTTGTGTTTGGAGGAGACAAGTTTCTAACCCTTCCCCAGCAGGCAGTTTCATCCCCTGAGCTCCAGCACGTGCTTGCTCCCACTGAATGTGTCAATCCAAGAGGGAGAACCACAAAAACTACGGGGGAAGGTAGAAACCAAGGGCTTTTCTGCCAGCACAATGTGTGCAAGCAGCAGGAGCTGCAGGTGCAAAGGGTTTGCTACCAGCAGGGGCTTGTGCTGGCAGGGGGGTACACCCGTGGTGAGAGGAAGGTGCCCACGGCGCCAGTGGCACCCACCATGCTGGCACCAGTGGCCTCACTCCGGTGTGGGAGCTGCTGTGCACAGCCATGTTTGCTAAGGGAAAGCCAACACATTCCTTGTGAGGTGAAGCAATTAGAGCTGAGATGGAGAACTAGGGCAGGCCTGCATGTCAGGCAGCACCGTGTGCCTGGGAATGCAGCATTTAAACCTGGGGCTGCCAAGTCCAAGGGGGGATGAGCAAAGTGTCTCCCATCTGATATTTTAGAGGCTGACTGCCAGCTTTTCACCCAGCTCCCCAGAGCTGGGCATCTTCTGGACATGGGCATCTTCATCCCCCTCACCCCCAGCTGCCCCTGGGCACGGTGCCGGTACCTATGGCCGCGGTGCTGTACCCGGCGTGCCGCAGCACCTCGGCCAGGGTGCTCTCGTTGAGGGGGAGGCCGCCCACTGAGCTGATGGCGAAGTTGTGGGTCACCCCATTGCGTGCACCCAGGCGCCCCGTGAGCAGAGAGGCGCGGGATGGGGAGCAGGTGGATGCAGCTGAGTGGAAATCCACAAACCTAGAAAAGGAAAGGAGCCTTTGCTCACAAACTCTTACACGGTCTAAGGCTGCCCCATCCCTCCCTGCTCCCCTGCACACATCCCAGGGGTGAGCATGTGGAGTGAGAGATGAAGATACATCCCACTGGGCACAGATGAATGTGCATCCCATGGTAAAGGGATCAGGCTGCTCTCCCCATCTACCCAAACCCATATTAATGAAAGCCCTTTGCCTCCCAGTCCCATGGCAGTAATTTCCCCCTTTGCTGCAGACAGAGTAACCAGGGATCACACAATCATTTGCCTTGGAGCAGCCCTTTAAGGTTCTGGAGCCCAAGCCCTCCTCTCACCCTGCCCAGCCCACCACTAACCCCTGTCCCTCAGCACCTCAGCCCCACGGCTTTGGGATCCCTCCAGGGCTGGGCACTCCCCCAGCTCCCTGGGCAGCCTGGCACAGGGGCTGACACCCCTCTCAGGGGAACAGTTCTGCCTCAGCTCCAACCTCAACCTCCCCTGGGGCAACCTGAGGCTGCTTCCTCATGTCTTATCACTTGTTATTGGGGAGCAGAGACCAACCCTCACAACTGGATGCTTAGAGGGAGACAGAGGGGGGACAGACAGACGTTACCTTGTCCCTTCAGCAGCCAACTCATCCAAATGCGGCGTCTCCTTCGTCTCTGCCCAGTTGGCCCCCAGATCCCCCCAGCCCACATCATCTGCCAGGATGACAATGAAGTTGGGCTGCCCACGTGCTGCACAGGGCCCTGAGAGCCCCACCAGCACCGCGATGAGCACCAGCATCGCCCGTGGGAAGGGAGTCTCCATGGACCACATCCCCACCCTGCCAGGCTGGAGCATGGGCAGCTTTGCCTTCGCCAGGCTCTCCCTGCTGTGTCCCTGTGGGTGCTTCACAAGCCCTCACAGCAACAGCAGCTCGAGAGCAACGGGCTGGGGCTGGGTTTGTCCCTGTGGCTACTGACCAAGCTTGCAACGCCTGTGCCTTTCACACCCAGGCACAGCAGATATCCCTGAGATTGGCACCAGCAAAGGTGTTATTCTTAGAAGTCAAAACCACCCTTTGAAGTCACTGTCACCCTATTTTTAACCTTCCTTCCTTCCTGGTAAATATCCAACTAGACACCAAACCAAAGAGGTGCTGAAGTGGGCTCGATCCGTGGCAGCGGCTCCTTTCTCTCCCCTCGCCACAGCTGGGGGGATGTTTGTGTCTGACACACAGCTCTTTCCCAACAGAACACACTCCTCAGCTCTCCAAAGCTCTGCTTTCTCTTCCTTGAGGCAGATAAATAACTGCTGTGGCTCTGCTGGTGACCGTCAGTCCGTCCTTCACCTCACAGGACCACAGCATCCCCTGTGCAACAGAAACAAGAGGTGATCAGAGTCTGCCAGAGCCCTCCTGCACCCAGCCTGGTGACCTGAGTCTCAGCTCTCTGGCTGGAGCTCCCTGCGAGGCAATGGAGCAGGAGATCCCTCAGCACTGGAGTTGGTTGGGGGGAAAATTAAAGGGGTAAAGTTCAGCTGAGCCCTGTGTAACCATCCCAGCTGAGCCACGCCTAAGGGGGTGCTCACCCTTCCCAGGAAGCCACACCAACCATTCCCACTCTCCAGCACCTTCACTGGCATCCAGCAGCTCCTGGGCCCCTTCACCAGGCTGAGCAAGGTCCCTGTGCTGAGACTCAGCCTCTCAGAGCATTGTCCATGCAGCACCATGACAGACCCCCATCTGATCCTAGGGGGTGGCCTTTCACCACACAACATTGCACTGGGAACCCCCCATCAGCACCTGCAGCCACCCAGGGAAAACAAGCAGAGCCCAAAGGAGCCAAAGCCACCTTCACCCACAAACCTCCGGCCTTTCCATCTGCTCTGGGGAGGGCTGCCAGGATGACACGGCTAACAAAAACAATCAAAACTGTTTTCAAAGGACACTCTCTTCTCTCTAAATTACAGGGGAAAGTCACCCAGAGCTGAAATTTATGCGTTAGTCAGACAAAACTTGCTGATCTCTGGTGCTCAGAGGCCGTTTGAAGGAGAGGTGGAACACGGCCCGTGGAAGGTGGGACATGCTGGCGAGGCTCTTGCCAGACTCCTGCAGAACTGTCCTGGTCCACAGCAGGACCAAAGCTCAGTGGAGCACGAGGCTGTCCTTTGGCATCAGCTCCAGTGTGTTCTCCTCTGAGCTCCTTGGCAGAGGCACCTCTCTGACCCTTCTTATCTGCAGTTCCCGGGCTGCGCCGGCTCTGCCCTCACAGGGCTGTCGTGGGGACGCTCTCTGGGACCAGCCCCTGCTCACCCCACACTCCAGCAGCACCTCTGCTCCCCTATCACATCACAACAGCTGGAGCTGAAGGACCATCCTTTAGCTGCTTTTTCCAACAAAATAAGTGACTCAGAAGAGATTCCCCCGGGCTGACTCTAGTGGGAACGTGGTTGCTGTTGCGGCACCTCGCTTCGTGCCAAGTAGGAAATGCTGCACCGGTGGTTGCAGCCTGATGAGCTACCTGGGCAGGATCACACCAGGAACCAAAGCCTCCAGAGCACCAGCTCCACGCTACTCACCACCAGCATGGCAGGGCCCGGATGCCGTGCAGCCAGGCCCCACAGCACACACCTTGTACCAGGGCAGAATCAAACCAATAAAAGCACACTTCTGCAAGCCAGACAAGGCAGTTGGCAGAAAGATTTGGGATAGGTCGGAACCAGATAAACCAGTTTAGAAAAGCCCTCAAGTTTTCTCCAACCAGGACACCCCAGGGCTGGCCCAGGGGAGGGGAGATGGCTCCTTGGCTGGGGGATGCCACTGCTGGCTGTACCACCACTGGCTGCGCAGTCAGCACTGGGAATATCTGTCATGTATTTATTACACATTAACCAGAAGTTTACAAATCTTGGGGCCAGCACGATCATTTTCACATTTTTCACATTCTTTCACATTTTCACGCCTGCCTGGAGAGCAAAACAGCAGCAGGAGCCCGGAAAAACCTGCGGCCCTTTGAAGCAGGGCTGGCTGCGCCAAGCTGTGCCACGGCCCACACCCCACCCGAGGTGTCACAGCTCTGATCTCCGGCCCAAACTCACACCAGCAACCCTGCTCTCCTGCCAAAAGCCCCATGGGGCAGCCCCAGGCTGTGAGGAGCAGGGAGATAAGGGCACAGCGAGGGATGAGAGATTCAAAGCGGAGTGGGCACTCGCTGTTATCCCAGGACCACCCTGCAGGCTCTCAGTGTCGCCCCTCGTGCCAGCTGGGGCAGGGAAACTGAGGCTGAAGCAGAAGCGATGGCTGCAGCACTATGCTGACCCCACGGCTGCCGAGTGATGCAGCGCTGGGGACGTGAGCCCATGCTGTGGCTCGTGGCCCTGGCCAGGATGCCCAGCTGCAGCCCGGAGGGGACGGACGGTGCCAAATCCCACCCGAAACACAGATTTCATGGCAGGGGAGAAAGAGAAAAACCCCACAAAATAATCCATGTTTTGATTGCAAAGTAAGCACACACAGGTTTGACTCTTCCAGCACAGCCGTGGGCAGCAGGTGCCTTGTGAGGAGCTTCTCCGTGGGGCAGGGCCTGCACGAGCTCTGCGCCCGCCCCGCCAGGCCGCTGCGGTCCCGGCCTGTTTACCAGCACAGCTCTGTTCCCGGTACAACCGTCCTGACAATGCTCTGAACACAGTCAAGACTTTATTCCAGGAAAAGGTTTCCTACTGGAATAGTTTATGCTAGTTCCCTTAACAGAATCAGCAGCACCGACAAAAACATACTTCTGCAGATCTGCTAGGATTGCTGCCAGGTCCTGAGACAGGAGAATGTTTTTCACCCATCTAACGGCCGGGTCTTTCAGAGCAAACATTACACATGCCGAGCAGGGCTGGGCAAACCCCGGCACAAGAAGTGAACTGGAAGTCCCTGAGCCATCCGGCCGCAGAAGGCAGGGGCCCGCGCTCCCTTTCTCTTTGCAGCCCGCCCTGTTTCCCAGCTCCTGGCTGATTTATGCTCACTGACAGGACTCTCACTCTCCTTCTCTATGGGTTACAGAGCCCTCAAACCCCAGCCACGCGCCTGGGCCACCAGCAGGGCAGAAGTCCCCAGGAAGATGCAGGAGCAGGTCCTGGTGGGAGCCGCTGCCGGGCACGGACGGACTTGTGTTGGATGTGCGTCCTGGCAACACACAGCCAAGCCCTCTCCGAGGCCAAGCTGCAGCAGAGGAAATCCCTCCAAAGTGGGCTAACTATATGGGGGGGCAAAAGGATTTTACCAGGAGCCCTGTCCCTCCCAAGGGGCCTCGCCAGCCCCCATCGCTCCCTGATGCCTTGTTGCACTTGGAAAGCCCAAAGCAAAGGAATGAGAAGGTGAAGCAGACACAGATGCAAAGCACTGACAAGAAATACCAAGGAGTAAATTGCCTTTGTTTTTTCATGCCAAAGATATTTGCATTCTCATTTCTCCCCTGGAGGCACAAACCTCTTTTGTTGTCCCATAACCACTGCCAGGAAGAATTACAGCTGGGGAGGGCGACCATTCTCAAGGAAAGGCTTGTGTAACGGGGTATCTGCTCCTGGAGGCCAGAGGAGGTGGCTGCCCTTTATCTGAAAGGCAGAACCCCACGGGGAAAGGCGTTTCCTGCAGGACAGGGCAATGTGAGGCTGTGGAGGACACACAGGGCACAGTCCCCATGGCTCCCCACGGCCCAGTGCCTGGATTTGAGGGTTGTTTAGGACAGGACTGAGAGAGGTGAAGCTGCTAAAACCTCCCTGCGAGGGCAAGACCTGCAGCATCTCGCTGGAGGCAGTGGCTGTTGGACTAGCACTGCCATGAGGAGCCAGCAGCAGCTTTCCCAATGTCACCCAGCCAAAGCAGGAGCTGATTTGCCTCATTCAGGGTTTTGCCCCCCCGTTGCCCACTACGCCCACCTGCACCACCCCGTCACAACTCCCATTGTGACATCCCAAAAGCAGAACCAAGGGACTCTGGCCAAAGCAAACACAGCAGTCCCTGCTGACGGTGAGGCACCGAAGGGACATTTTAACCTGCGTAGACATTCCAGGGGTACAAACCGAAATTGTCCAGGTTCCATTTCAGCCTAGCACACTGTGGTGAGGTGCCGGGCCAGCAAGGGAGGGCAGGCTCAGAGGTCACTTGCCCACAAGTCCTGAGGGATGGTGTGAAGCTCCACAACCTCTCTGGCAGCATGTGCCCGCCCCAGCGCATTGAGGCAGCAGCGGCCATGGCACAGGAAACACGGAGCTGTCAGGTCTTTCCCTTTTCTTTACTTGTTTCAGGGTATTTTTGGGGAAACCCTAAAGCATCCATTGCTTTAGCTCCATCCTCCTTTGTGGGCACTGCTGGGTGCAGGAAGAGCCCCTGCCCTGTGCTCTCTGTGCCTTTCCTCCCCATCCATACAGGTGGTGAGTCGGTCTCGCCTCCTTCCAGTTTGATGCACAAACTGCTGCTTCTTTAGCTCCCCACACAAGGGAGATGGTTTCCCCTAAAAGTGAAACATGTGCTGCCTGTTGTGCTGGACAGTGGAATGGATGAGCACATGCTGCCTCCTCAGAAAGCACAAGGCTTTCTTTGGGGTGTGCTCAGCCCCATCCCAGTGGATCCTGTCCCATCTTCATCACCCTGCACAGCAAACGGGACAGCAGCTGCCCGAAACACCGCCAGCCTGAACCCAGGATGCTCCCAGCGCTGCATCCCACTGCTGTGGGGTGAGGGGGGAGTGGGCAGCCTGCTCCCAGACACCTTGCCCAAAGGGCCTAAAGTGCATAACAATATCCTTTGCTCCCACATCATCTCATCGCTTTCCCATGAGGAGATCAAGGCCTTTTCTGCAAGCTAAGGGCTCAAAAGTTTGGCACTGCAGAGAGTGCTCCTGTCTCTCCTGAGAGAGGAATTGCTTTGGTTGGAAAAGACTCCTAAGATCATCGAGCCCAAGCCCTCCTCTCCCCCTGCCAAGCCCACCACTGAGCCACGACCCTCAGCACCTCAGCCCCACGGCTTTGGGATCCCTCCAGGGCTGGGCACTGCCTCAGCTCCCTGGGCAGCCTGGCACAGGGGCTGACACCCCTCTCAGGGAAACAGCTCTGCCTCAGCTCCAATCTCAACCTCCCCTGGAGCAACTTGAGGCTGTTTCCTCTTGTTCTGTCACTTGTTACCTAAGAGATCGGCCCCCAGCTCACTGCAGCCTCAGGTCAGGGAGCTGCAGAGTGCTCCTGTCTCCCCTGAGTCACCTATTCTCCAGAGTAAATCCAGCCACTCCTCAACTCTTCCTCAGCTCCATTGCCCATCCCTAAGACACGCTCCAGCCCCTCAGATCATGCTCAGCACCAAACTGGATTGGGCTCTCAGAGCCCCACCATGGCCTGGGGATGCGGGGACCCAAACTGAGCCCCTCCGAGGGCAGCGCCCACCCCCTTTGCCCCAGTCCTTTGCCCCGACAGACCTCTTCGCTCCCCCCTCCCCTCCGCCACACGACCCCCGCAGCGCTCGGTGGGGCCGGCGGGGACCTGCCGCGCCCGGCGCCGCCAGCCCGGCCGGGCCCGGGGCAGCGGGGGCCGCAGCGGGGACCGCAGCGCGGGCGGGGGGCGCGGGCGGCCGCTCCGGCAGGTGCCGGCCCGGGGCGGGGAAGCGCCGTGGCCGGGGCCGTCCCGGGGGCGGGGGGGAGGGAGGAGGGGGGCCGCGGTCCCCCGCCGCCAGCGCCGCCCCCTCCGCCGCACACGCGGTGCCGGCGCTGGGGCTGGGGCGAGCCGGGCCCGGCGCACATGGCGCTGCGGAGCCACCGGCGGAGACCGGCTCCAGCCGGTATATAAAGGGGCCGGGAGCGAGCGCAGAGCAGCCGCCGGCGCGGGCAGCGGGAGCAGCAGCGGCCGGAGGCCGGCGGGCAGCGGGGCCGCCTCTTCTCGCCGCCCCGCCGCCGAGGCTCGCCCGCCCGCCTGCTCGCCCAGCCCCGGCCATGGGCAGCCCCTAGCCCCGCCGCAGCAGCCAGCGCCGCCCGGTGAGTGGGCTCCCGCCCGAGGACTCCGGGGGAGGGGAGGGCTTTGTCTGCCGTTTCATTTTTTTCATCATTATCATCATTATTATTATTATTGTTTCCTCCACCCTCCTTTTTTTTTTTCTCCATTTTTTCCTTTTCCCCGCAGCTCTTTATTTTTAGCCGGCGGCCCCGGCGCTCGCCGCGGAGCTGGTGCGGCGGTGGCGATGCAGAAATCAGGTCTCAAATGTTGGGAAAGTGATGCAGGGAAGGCGGAGGGGGGGGACACCGAGCCCCTCGGCTCTGGCATTTTCTTTTTTATCCCCTCCTTCCCCCGCCATCGTAATTTCTCTGAAGTGTCCATAATGTGCGCCAAGCTTTGCGCTGGGGGGTTTTCTCGTTTTTTCTCTTTTTTTACTGCTTCCAATAGCGTGTTTCCTTCTAATCGCATCTCCCCCCGCCGTTCCTCGTGGAGTGACACAGGGATTCACTGCAGCCCCGTTGCCTCTCTCGGGGGGTATTCAGGCACTTCCCACAAAGTTTGGGCAGCGGCTCAACTCCCGCCTGGGCACACGGCGGTGGTCCTGCCTGTGCCCCCCGCCCGGCCCGCGGCTGCAGCACAGCCTGGGTGCAGGCAGCGCCCCGAGGGATGCTGGAGCCCACGCCTCGCTCCATCCCTCGGCTGCGAAGCCCCCGAGGGAGCTGTGCACCAGCCTGGACCCACTGTGCAGCACCGCAGAGGGGTCAGCGGGGTGCTGAGACCCGCCTTGCCCCGCTCAGGGGGATCCCTCGGATGCGCTCCTGCATCCCCCAGCCCAGCCGGGCTCCCGTGGGGCTGCCGGTGGGTGCCGGTGGCGCCGCGCACGCACTCGCCTGTTCCTCCGTGAGAAGTTCCCCAGTGGGATGAGGAAACGTTGCCGGAGCCACTTGGGCTTCCTCTGCCGAGAAAGTCGTGCCGATGCTGTGTAGTATAAAATGGAGGAGGGAAATGCCCGGTGGCTGCCGGGGCCGGCGGCGCGGGAAGGAAACGCGTCCGCACGATCGCAGGTTCACGCCGTGCCCGGGACACCGCGGGGCCGGGGGAGCGAGGACGCGAGTGCCCACGGCCACCTCGCAGTCCCAGCCCGGCGTGGCTCCTGTCAGCCGGCGTCAGGGCCTGACCCCGCCAGCGGCCCGTGCGCAGGTGTGGCAGCGCTGGCGTTTGGCGAGGAGCCCCGTGAAGGGACAAAACCGCCCCTGCGGCACCCACGGCCGCCGGGGGACGCGGAGCCGGGCTGGGGAGATCCCCCCAGTGTCTGACGGGGTGTCCTCCTCCAGCCCCCTGGCACCCTGTGGGGCTGCAGCCTCCTGCTGTGCTTAGTGACCTGGGGGCTGCAGGGTGGCAGGGAGGTGTCTCCATCCCCTGCTGCCAGGCTCCCTGCCAGCAACATCACCCCGTAAGGCCCTGGGGCTCGGCAGCCCTGGAGCAGCCATTTTGGGGAACGGGCAGGCTCCGGAGCAGTCACCATCACCCCGAGTGCCAGTGGCTGCTCAGTGGGTTCGGGATGCCGCGGGCTGCGGTGCTGGGTTGTATCATTGACCAAATGCAGAGCAAGTGGGTGGTCCTGAGGTGTCACCAAGCGCCCCGGGCAAGGCAGGAGGGTGCAGCAGGAGAGGAAGGGTGTTCTGGGGAGCTCCTGCAGCTCCACCAGCCCTCACTGGGTCCCGCGGTGGATCCTTCAAGAACCACATCCATCCGCCCCCACGCAGCGAAGCGCAGGCGACAGCTCCCAGCTGCTGGGCTTTGCTGACGGAACAGCTCAGCCGCCTGCTGAGCGGAGAGTTCCTGCTCCTGGGCTCAAAGGGCGTGAGCACCGAGGGGTGAGAGGCAGAAACTTCAGCCCAAGCCCTGCATCTCATCCCTCTGCAGCACGGGGACCGGCCGGCAGTGCCTTAGGGAGGTTACAGCTGTCAGTCCATGGCTCTTTCAGCAAAATTCATCTTAAACTGACACCTGGCTCTTTCTCTCCTCTTTTCCAGATCAAAAATGACGGTCAAAGCTGAAAAGATGTCGTGCTTAGCTCCAAATGTTTATACTAAAGTGCCTGACGGAGGATGGGGTTGGACAATTGCTTTTGCTTTTTTCTTTGTGGAAGCTCTAACTTATGGCATTCTCAAATCATTTGGTGTCTTCTTTAACGACCTGATGGAAACCTTTGATGAAACCAACAGCAGGATATCATGGATAATATCCATCTGTGTGTTTGTCCAGGCCTTCACAGGTACGAGACACTGGGAGTGCAAGGAGGAGGCGTGCTGCTGACTCAGCATACAGGGACCCGCTACCTGTGACTTTTGCCTCTCTTGATGGCTCTGTTATAAACTGCAGCCATAAAGCCCAGAGCCCACGTGCTCCTGAAGTACCAAGAAATGTCTATCTTGTCCTGGCAATCCCTTTGAGCCCTGGCTTACGGCCTTGTGTGTGGTACAGGGACATGGTCCGTGTCCTTGAGCCTCGCCTGGCTGTTGAGCTCACGTCAGCAAGGGCTGAAAACAAGAGTTTGGAAAACTAACTCTGTAGTGAAAAGGATTAGAAATAACTTGAGCCTTGCTGAGGTCCAGTGGTGCCTGTGGGTGTTGCTAGAAGTTTGTCCCACGCTGCCACGCGTTTGATTTGGTCTCTTCTGACGATGTTTTTAGCACCTCCTGAATGCCGTGAGCTGTGCAGGGACGGCTCTGGGATGATGCCCTGGGTGGCAGTGGAGGTGGCATGTCACAGGGACATGGCCAGGGGTACTTAGAGAGGCTCTGAAGGAGGTGGCAGCTGGTGGGGTTGCTGATTTGGGTGCTGACCACGGCTCTCTTCCTCTCCTGCCCATCCAGCTCCTCTGTCGACGGTCCTCAGCAACCGCTTTGGCCACCGTCTGGTGGTGATGGCCGGAGGGGTGCTGATCAGCACCGGCATGGTCATCGCGGCCTTTGCCCGCACTGTGGTGGACATGTACGTCACCATTGGTGTCATCTCTGGTGAGTGCTCCTGCTCCTGAACCTCCAAACACTCCCCGCTCTCTCCTGCGGCTTCCTGCAAGCGCAGCTCTGGCCAGGGGGGCTTCACTCCTCACGACACGGGGAGCGCTTGAGAAACGTTCTTGCCCTTGCTGAGCTGTCCTCACCCTCCTGGTAGAGGTGAGGACCTGGGCTCAAGGCTTGGCTTTCTGTCCTGTGCCACCCTGGGGACCACGCTGGGACTTGCTCCTGCAGACCGCTGCGCTGGTGCAGCTGTACTCGTTGCTTCCAATGACTGATGAAAGCTGCTCACGAGGTCAAATCCTCTCACCTCTATCTCTCTCTTTTCTGATCCTTTCCCCCCTCTCCAGTCTGGCCTGGATGTGTGTCCTGCTCACACCCCCACCACGAGCTTGCCTTGCTTAGGACAGCAGTTGCTACAGGCTCAAACTCTTTAGGCAGATGGGCCTTGCTGGCTGTTGGGGAGCAGAAGGCATTATCTAGCAGATTTGGGAGGTTGGGTCTTGTTCTTTTCTCTGTTTTTTTTTCTTTTCCCCCCATCCAATTTAAAACAAAATAACAGTCTGCTTTCCCCAATGATTTTTTTCCAGGGTGACTTGCTGAGTTGGTGTTGCATCGGTGTTTCCCTCTCCTTTACTTGTTGTTATGGCAATTTTTGGCATTTATTCACAGGCCTTGGATACTGCCTCACTTTCCTCCCGACTGTCACCATTTTATCACAGTACTTTGACAAAAGGCGTTCACTGGTCACAGCAGTGGCATCTACCGGGGAGTGTTTCGCCATCTTCTCCTTTGCACCAGGTACAGTGCCCAAAAGCTCTTGTTCACACCTGCACGCCTAAAGCACACTGCTGCTCCAGGCCCTTTCCCCAAGCAAAGTGGAGCCATCAGTGCTGAGCTGGTGCTCGTGGACCTTCCCCTGAGCTGCTAAAGTCCACATGTGGTTGCTCAATGTGCCCGTGGCACTCGTGCCCTGCAGGCAAAGTTACAAGTAATCCTAAAGGCTGGTCTGAGGATGTCTGAGCCTCCTCAGCATTGCCTGCCAGAGCAGGACGTGCCTCGCTGATAAACAGCCCGCTGGGTTCCCTATATAGATCTACCAGGCTAAAAATAAGACCCAGAAAGTTCAGTTATTTAGAAGACATACAGTACACATAACTGTTCCTAAAGGTTAATGGGCTTGTGCTTAGCATGGGCTGCCAAACTGCTCCAGCCTTTTGCAGACCTGTCCCTGTGCTGTCAGCACCTGTCAAGTGAGCTGCTGGGCACACTTGCTTTCAGCTAATACCCGTTGCAAAGCAGCTTTGATTACAAGTGAAGGCTTGTGATTGAGCAGTGGCATGCCCCTTTGAGTACAGCTGAGACACTTCCTCTAGTAGCTGGTTTCAGGGTGGGGTGAGCTGAGAGAGGAAGCTTGAATGTTGGGTTTGCTCTCATTCGCTATAAATAACACCACCTTCATCCTTGTGCATCCCAAACTCACTGAGACCTCAAAAGTGGCTCCCTAGAGGGTACCTTTTGCTAGCCAGATGCTAAATGCCAGGTCTAGCTCTTGTCTGCTGCAGCTGATGGGAGGAATGTGGGTGTCAGGCCCCTGGGTGGCCCTGGGCAGGATGGACCAGGAGGGACTCACGCCCAGCCTCTGCAGGAGCTGAGGTGCTTGGGACCCTCCAGTCCTGGAGCCCCAGTTACACCCCTAGCTGTAAATTCATAGAGCTCCTGGGTACAACTACAGGCTTTTCTAGTTATACTTTCTTCTTCTTTTTCTGCCCTCTTCCCTCAGCAATTACTGCTTTGAAGGAGCAGATTGGCTGGAGATACAGCCTCCTTTTTGTCGGGGTGCTGCAGCTGGGCATCGTCATCTGCGGGTCCCTCCTGCAACCCATCATCATCCAAGCGCAGGAAGAAGCGAAGGCGCAGCCTCCGGAAGAGCCCACGGAGACAAAGTACATGCTTGAAAACGAGCAAACACGCACCTCAATAGAGTCCATAGACTCAGGAGTCGAAATAACTACCTCACCCAAAAATGTGCCTGGAAACACCAAAGCAGAGCCGAAAAGTGAAGAACCAAAGGAACACGTACAGATACTTGCTGAGAAGAACAGCACCCCTCCAGAACCAAAAACCAAACTACTGGACTTTTCTGTGATGAAAAGCTATAGCTTTATCTGTTATGCACTCTTTGGCCTCTTTGCTACCCTGGGCTTCTTCGCTCCCTCTCTCTACATCATTCCCCTGAGCCTCAGCCTCGGCATCAGCAAAGACCACTCCGCATACATCCTGTCGGCCATGGCCATCGCTGAGGTCTTTGGAAGAATTTCAGCTGGCTGGGTTCTCAACAAGCAGCCCATCCGCAAGATCTACATCGAACTCATCTGCGTCGTCCTGCTGTCTCTAGCGTTGTTTGCCTTCCCTTTTGCCTCCGGGTTCTGCGGCTTGATGGCATGCAGCGTGTTTTTTGGGTTCATGCTGGGGACGGTGGCGGGCACACACATTCCCCTCCTGGCAGAAGACGACGTGGTTGGCATCGCAAAGCTGTCTTCTGCAGCCGGAGTCTACGTCTTCATTCAAAGCTTAGCTGGGTTGGCTGGACCACCCCTTGCAGGTAACTCGAAGACTTTTCACCTGTGGGGGTTTTTTGGTGTGTTTGAGAGCTCTTGGTGCTGGTACCTGTCTAGAAAGCGTTCTGGCACTGCTAAGCATCGTACTATCCTAAAAGCCCTGCAACTACTATTAGGAGGCTCTCTGAGCCAGAAGGCTGCTGCAATGCAGCTCTGCAGAGTCCCCCAGATGAGGCAGTCGCCACTGAGGAACCTCAGAGTGAAGAGAAATACTGCAGCGCTACCCTGATCCTGTCAGAAACCTAAAACTGGCACCACTTCAGGCTCTAGCGCGCGGCAGAAACACATTGCTTGTGCTGGGCATCTGTTTCCACCACACGCTGCAGAGAGGTGAAGTCCCTCCCGCGACACAGATGCTTGATGCATCTCTGGCACTGCGGGGATGCCGAGCCCGGAAGGTTCTGACTTGCCTGAAGATGACACCACGTAGCCCAGAACGCAGTGTTTGTACTTTTCTCAAGGTAGCATCTGTTTTTCACTGAGCATCTCTCGATGGCAGATAAAATGACGCAGTGGTACTTGGATCTTACAGGAGGGATGGAGGGGAGAGGGAGAGTGGGTCGTGGCTAACTGCTGTAAATGTGTTTTCTGCAGGTGTCTTAGTGGATACGACAAAGAACTACAGCTCAGCCTTTTACTCCTGTGCCGCTGGCGTGCTCCTGGCTTCTGTGTTCCTGTCCCTGGTGAGGCCGTGCAAGGTTGGGCTGTGCCAGCGCCGGCAGCGGTGTGTGGAGAGGACGGCGGGGGTTGTGTCAGACTTGCCAGATGATTTTATTGATATGGATATTGGAAAAGCAGAAAATTCAGGAAAAGCCTCTGAGCGTGTGGCATAAAAGCCACCCTGTCCTCTCTCCATCTAATGTCCTCGGCGTAAAACTAGGAAAAGTGTCATCTCTGCTCCACGTTCTAGAACAGCATTCGAAAGGGAATGTGAAGTTTTAAATGTGAACACTTGCCACCAACAACTTCTTTTGTGTTTTTAATTCTTAGGAAGATCTTTTTTTTTTTTAACCAACAATGAAAAAGCTCCATAGAAAATACAGATAGCCACATAACTTCTATCTAGCATGAAGATAGGATGCACACTCCTGCTTTCCTCGTAAGAAGCAACACCTAAAGGTTTGATCCCAGATAAAAAACTGAGAATGGCAACAGCAGAAGCAGCTCAGCCTCTGACTGTCCCCATCCATCCCCTACTGCAATTTCTGCCAGGCAAGAAAACAATGATACAGACTGGAGATGAATGTTTGGCAACACCACCCGTATCCAACTGAATCTTCATCTGGAAGAATATGGACTTATGTTTTAGATTTGAGGAGGAGATTAGGTGAGATAGCAGACTTAAACCATTGATAATGTTCTTCTAATTAACTTGAATGTCACAAATGCTGGGAAATTGGAGGCTCCATATGTCTTTATGGCCAGTTATTACTGCACATATAAGATAATTTTTCTTCTCCCAATGGGTATCCTTAGAACTGTTTTCCATTGCTAGGCAGATCTGATGTACTGTTTCTAATTTAACTAGTATTTATTAATTTATTCTGAGATTGTTCAAGGAGGTTAGCTTCAATCACTGGAGAGGAAAAATCATCTTTTGCATAATGGAAAGCCCTCTTAACATCACTGTCTTCAATACCTATCTTATATTGCTAGCTTGGGAAATTGTTGGGAGACTTATTCTTGCAGCATAGAGTGTAGCTGTTTTTAATAGGTAGGTCTTAGGTAACCCAATTGTTTTAAAAAGGAAAAAAAAAATTAAGAGAATAAACTCCAGATTCAGCATCATCTTTCCATAAGGCCTCAGCTGGTGTCAGTGGCCCCGAGCGCTGCCACAGCCAGCCCACCCCGCAGGGAGCATTCGGCACAGTATGTCTTAATGTACCCGAAACCTTCACTTCCAGGTGCACACGGAAACCTTCACTGAGAGAACATGGAAACCCCCACGTTCCTCATCCCCTCGCAGGCTGCTCCCCACATCCCCCACCCCTGGGGGCACAGGGTGGTTGGCCTGAGCCCTACCCTGGCCCCTGGCTCTCCCCATTCCCCCGAAGTCAGCGAGAGGGTTTCTTTGCTGCTGACTTCAGTGAGAAATGAGCTGGAGCCTGTGCACGTGGAAGACATGAAGGGAATGATAAGGAGACAACATAGCTGTTCATTTAGTCTTAACGGGAGCGATTCCTGCTCACAGTGACACAAGCTTGCTTACCCCACCTATATGCATCTTAACGCCTCTAGGCAACTCAGGGGGACAAATAAAACAAGTCTGTTCTGGTTTGGACAAAACCAAGCCAACGTTTCTGTGTATTGAAGTGGAAATGGCATCACGCATTAATTGCTATGCTGACCTGTGTATTACCAGCCATAGAAATGTGGGACAATCTTAAACCCAACAAACTGTTTTGGGAAGGTGCTCAATTTGTTGTTTTTTTTTTCTGTCTTGGATGTCCAAAAAAGAAGAGAAACGGGCACTCTTGCAACCAAGTGGCTAGAGCAATTCATCCTCACTGCCTGAGACCCGCGGTCTCGTGTCCTTCCTCTGCCTCAGCACTTTATCACGGCCAGCAGAACCTCGCTGCATTGCACCCAGGACTGGAAGACCCCTTAGAGAGAACTAGAGTTTTGTGACTCAGTGAGTAAATGAACAAAGAACGACGTTGCATTAAGATGTACTTTTTATTTATTGTTAATTTATGATACTTCAAGCATTTTGGTAAATGTTCTGTAGACTTATCAGTGTAAGGTTATTGAAGTCTTTGTGATACGAGACCTCACTACAGCACTTTGCTATTACAACTCTGCTTGGAAGTGGAATAAGGCCTCGAGGCTGTGCGTGTGTGTGGAAGCTCCCTGTTCTGCAGATTCATGAGGTTCTACTGTAACTTAATTATTGGGTTGGGTTTTGTTTTTTACTACACTTTCCAATACAGATCAAATAATACGTTTGTCACTGACCTCACAGTACGTTTCTGTTCCTGTCTGTGTAGCGGCACGAGCAGGGGAGCGAGTGAGTGTGTGTGCGGGCGCAGAAGACCCAGAAGCAGGACTTACTGATTTGTTTGTAACGTACTTAGTGGACTCTGGAAATACTCTAAAACACTGAGATTTGCAATAAATTTTTTCTTGATTTTTTTTTCTCGTCCTCTCTCCTTATTTTTTAACACTTGAAATAAAGGAACAACCTCTGGAGGAGGCGGCAGGCTGAGCCTTCACCTCACAGTGTTGTGCTGGGCTTTGGTTGCCTGCTTTCCTTCCCCAAAGGGCTCTCACAGCGTGGCTGTCACATGCCACTTCCTCAGCCTGAAGTACAGTGTTTATCCTGCCCATTGGGCAATCCTAAGCTCTTTTAAAAGGAGTTGCTTGGAAGCTGGGAGATTAGTGCTGACCTCAAGCGTACTTGTGTAAACCCTCCGCCAGGAAGGCTTGATTAGAAGGAGCCTTTTCTTCTGAGTGGTAACTGAATGGGTGGCACTTAGGAACATTATCCTCGTGTCTTCAAGAAGCATGCAATCATGTCATTATTTTATCATGTCTGAATTGCAGAACAGTTTCCCACTGCCAGGCTGGGCAGCTCACGGATCAGACATCAGGCTACTCAATAAAATAGCAGGATAAGGGGTGATTTTCTTTCCTTCCAACCTTATTTGTTTCTTACACCAGCTGAGATACGCCCTTCCCTGCTTGGCCCCTAAGTCCTAACATCACCAAGCACTACAAGGAGTAATGCTGCCATGCTGCTGAATTCCAAAGATCATGCATACATTAGATTTGCAAATGAACCACTTGTTGAGGGAATCATCAGGAGCCAAGCAACTCGTTTCCATTGTAGTTCTGATTGCAAAAGTCCTCCAACAGAGGTGATCACACATGCAAGTGGCACGGCCTTAACACAAACACCAAGGAGCTAATCTGTCTCCAAATTTCATTCTGGCTCAGCTACAGCAGTGAACAACAAACATTTGCAACAGCTTCCTCACACCACCATCCCCCCAGACCGATGACAAGGGCTGTACACTGTTCCCATCAATCAAAGCACATGGAACTGTTGCACTAGCACATGTTTCCCTGAACACAAACAAATTTGAGTAACTTTTCCCACGTGGTTTAAATTAATTGCCCACGACCTCCTCTGTCCTCCTAGTACAAAGGCATAGAGGCCAGAACAAAACAGGGTAAGAATACTTTTTAATCGGTAGGATTGTAGATGTAGTTAGTACCGGTAAATAAAAGGACAACATGGGTCAGAACTCACTTCTCAAGCCCCGGTATCCCTCTGGAAAGTGGTTGTATAAACTGCTGTAGTCAATGAGGCCAGGGCCAGGCAAATGTAAATAAAGGAAACTGCACAAGGTCAGCTTGCAGAAGGACAAAAAGCCCTCAGAGTGTAGGTATCTGTCCTTTCCGAGGCAGAAAGGAAGCTGTACAGTGGAGTTGTTTGTTGTTTTGGGGTCTTAAAAACAACCCAAACCAACCAAACACAACAAAACCATTTTCCCATTTGAAATTAAAAGGAAGGGCAACCTCTTGTTCTGTTTCACTCCTTTTAGATAAGCCAACATCAGGTACTTCAGGGGACAAATGGATCTTTAAAAATAGCTAAACTGGCTTTGGAAAAAATAAAGTAGGTGCTTACAAAACAACTGGAGTGTTTTAACGCTTCCCTTCAGATGTTACTTGTTAGCATCTGAGATCATCATTTTCCAGCTGCCCGTAGTAAACATGACCTGAATATTCACAGTGATGCAAGCCCAAGCCCCAGCCTTCCTTCCTCCTTCTTTAAAGCTCTTCTTAAAGGTGCTTCACAGGTCAGGTTTAGGAAAAGACCCCTGTAACCTCTGGCTTGAAGACTTGAGAGAGAAAGCGCTGCTGGCCCTGTGGAATTATGTTATCCTTGATGTGCACAGCAGAGGACATTTCCCTGGTTCCCACAGTGGGAAAGGCTCCCGGGCATCCCAGGCCGGTTTGGGGCCGCGATGCGTCGTGCCTCGGCCGACCCAGGCCACCTCTGGGGATCCTGGCAGCCCAACAAAGGCTTTTCCCCTCCCTGGTTTCACTCAACACGGACTTTTACTTGCAGGATTTGCAAATCCGTGGCTGCGCCAGCATAAAGTTCGCTCTTGCAAATTGCAGTAAGTCAGCTAATAAATCAAACCCAAACCCCCACCCTCCTTCCTACTGCAGTTGTCAAGCTCCAGTTACAACAATTTGTGGTAAAATATTACTCACCAGCACTTTGGCCCGTGTGAGCAGTTCTGCCTCTGTAAAGACAGCCCCCTAAATCACTGTTTTGTCACAGAAGCCACAAGCATAACCGAAAGACTTATTACACACAGGCATTATGAGAATAAGGCCGAGGAGACAATAGTTTCCCTTTGCTTCCCTTTTGTCAAAGCTTTCATTAATGTCGTGAACATCTTTTTCTACTTCACCCGCTGCCAGCTGCTTGCCACAGTCAGCCTGCCAGAGGAACAGTCCAAACGAGCCCCCAAGAGCCTGAGCAGCAGCGAGACCGAGCCGGGTGACAGCACAGCAGGGCCCTGAGCATCACCCTGTGCTCCTGCTTCACTGACCTGCTGGCACCCATCACCCCGCCTCTCTGCTCTGTTAATTCCCTTTGATGTCCCTCAGCTTGCACTTGTGCTAGGAGGAGTTACCAGAATTAGGCACTTTAAGCACATCAAGGCTTTTGCATTTGATGTTGATGTGGCTGGTTTGGTTTTTATTTCCAGTGTTGTGAAATGTGACAAAGACCCAAAATCATCAGTGACAAGTGAAGGCCATTTGTGGAGTTATAGCTGGGGTTCAAGGGCAGACAGAGACAGGCACAGGAGGGGGGGGCACAGGGCTCCCAGCACCAGCTTTGGCAGGGGGGCTGTCCATTCCCACTGCTGTCCAGGCACAGCAACAGGGCGATGCTCCTGCCTAAGCTGAGCATCCTCCTAACCCCCACCCTGGGGGCTGACAGAACAGGATCAGCTCCTCTCGTGCCCCGACTGCCACCTCAGCTGCCTGTACATGTGGCCCCTGCTCCACCTCCATAATGGCAGAGAAGGTTTCCTGCAGTGGGTATAAACTGACTGTAAATGAATGACTAAGTAACGCAGTGATGGATGCACAGATGGCCTGAAGGAAGGAGTCTCCTTCTCTGGAGGTCTTCAAAACCCGCCTGGACATGTTCCTGTGTGACCTGATCTAGATGGGACCTGCTTTGGCAGGAGGGTTGGAGTGGATGGTCTCTAAAGGTCCCTTCCAACCCCTGTCATTCTGTGACTCTGTGATACCAAAAGTGTGTGACAAGGTCTGATTCTGACACCGCCGCTGAAGCCTTTTGCTCGTTCCTAGGCACAGCACTTGAGCAGTTACCCAACCCCTTCCCCTGGCAGGTTGCTTCTCTCTGCCAGTGGTGACCACACAGTGGCTGTGTGTCCCGGCCAGAGCCGGCCCTGGCAGCCGGAGCACTGCGGTGACTTGAGGACACCTCGACACGCACGGCCACTTCTGCTCAAGGTGCAGCATCCACGGGCACAGCAATTACTACACCTTGACATTCTCACATTGCACTCTCCTAGAGAGCTCTTAACCAAGTGTGCAAACAGGTTCTGAATTGCAGAGAGAGGAGGGAAGAGGTGCCCTCTGCATCCCAGCCCTGGAAGGCAGCCTCGCCGCAGGGTGGGATGTCCCTGTGGATGCAGGACAGGCTGTGCAGCTGCTGCTCCTCCAAAAGCAGCACTGGGGCACCAGGCAGCCTCTGCTGAATACTGCAAGGCCCACACCGGGATACTTGATGTTGTTAAACACACACAGAGCAGCAGCCCATGCCGTCCTTGGAGCCGAACCTCCAGAAAGCCAGCTCCTTCCCACACACTGCAGGGCTCCCTGCCTACCCTGAAATCACTCCCTTCCCCTCCTCTCAGCCCCAGGTCTCTGGTGTGAGCTCCCAGTTTGCCCTCACCATACCAAATATCAGCTGCTAAACACCTTGCACATCGTCCTCCCTCGCACCCTCCGAGCTGCAGCAACAGCAGCTTATCATCACCAGCCATGCACTGCTGGGCACCCTCAGGTCCTATCAGGTGCTGCAGGCCTCCCACGCCACTGGGATGGGCTCCTGCCAACTGCTCCCACCAGGCAAAAGACACCAGGCAGTTTGCTGCCATCAGGGAAAGCCATCACAGAGCTGGGTGCCCCCAGGACAGTCAGTAAAACCCAAAGCCAAAGTCCGTACACTCAGGGTGCAGAGCTGTCTGCCACATGTCAGTCCCTCACAGCCCCACTCCTCCCCATCCTCATCCCCAGCTTGCAAAACACAGCCCTTTTGCACTCAGACATCAGCCATACATCACCCAGAGAGGGGTTTTGTCCGTGTCCTTGCACCATTGCAGCCTGAAAACCCTGAGCTGCAGCTTCAGCAACACACGTGTCCACCCTCCCCTGCACAGAAACCTGGCTGGCCTTGCAAGACTTTCCCTTCTCTGGTAGCTCCTGCCATCCCCTGTGCTCTGACAGAATTAAAATGCATTAAATCAACTGTACCTGGAAAGGAGTCTGCAGGCATAAAGGCAGCTTTTCTGTTTCTTGTCCCTTTTGCTGTCTCTTCTCCTCCTGCCTCCCCCAGCGAGGGGTCACAGCCCTTCACAGCTTCTTCCAATACTACAATCAAGAGTGCTCAGAACAGAGGAGGTGGAAACCTGCTCCCTCACCAGCAACAAGAGCAAATCCTGATGCAAATAGGTCCCCCCAAATATTTAAACACAAGACCACATTCAAGCTTAAGTTGGTAACATGTATTCATGGAGACAACCCCTGTCCTTCCCAGACCTACACTGCTATCTCCACATCTCAGAGATTCCCATTCCATCTCATTTGCACAGCTTTGAATGAGACAGGAATTCCAACCTCAGAGTTTGTCTTCAAGGACTGGTCCCTGATCTTGCAGCCTGACCTACGTGTTGGATTTCCACAAGATAAAAAGCACCTTCAGTGTAGCAGAGGGGGCAAAACTGGTCAGCTTACAATGTGTAAAGGGGTAACTGGCCAGAAGATGTGTATTCATGTAAAATTCAACTTCAATAGGCAAGGAAACAACAGCAATAAATATCAGAATGTGGAGGTGATTCTATGTCCAAAGAGTAATTCAAAACAATACACACAGATGCCCTTCAGCCTGTGCTTTTAATAGCAGGTAATTCACAAGCTTTAGAGAAATTAATTGCTCCCAGAGTGTAAGAGCAGGAAGGGAGCACAAAAGGAGATCTGTGAAGCAGAGAGCAAAAATTAATCCTGAAAATTGTGCCCAGTGGGAACTGTCCCCCATCAGCCTCATTTGAGGCCCTGCTCCGAGGAGTCAATTTACCAGCACGGAGGAAGCATCTACCTGGGTGATGTGAAGGCAAACGGAAGCCCAACCAAACCCTGGTCAAAGTAATTAAACACAACACTGGGACACAGGAAATTACACCTCTGCACAAAGTGCCAATTAAATGTGTGGACCTGATTAACAACCAAAAAAAAGGAGAAGAGGAATGATATAAATAACCTGGATTAAAGTTCAGGGCATCTTCTCTTGATCTCCAGGCAAACTCTGAGATGCAACTGGACTTTGTTCTCTCCTTGCAGCCCTCACTAAGGACAGATCCTGGCACTGGGACTCTGCTCTGAGACAGCACATGTGGTGCTCACAGTGTCTCCCCAGCAGTGCCCCAACACCCAGCCATTCATCCACAGCTGCCCCTTGCACCTGCAAACACCTTTTTACCTCTACACAGAGACTCTCATTCCTGCAATTGTATCATCAGTCTTACAAACCCCACAGAATCAAGCCTCCCGAGCCTCCTGAGCTGTGTGGGATCCAGCACACCCCAGACCTGATTTAGCAAAGAAGTGTTCCAGAGTGATGAAGACAAACGTTCCTGGATACACGTGGCAGCAGCACAGACCAAATACTGTAGCATCACGTTAGCAACCGGTGTCAGCCAAGAGATGATACAAACATTAGCTTTTCAGTGAAGAATTTTTAGTGCACTGGTAGTTCCCTGTCAGACAGTACATTTTAAAATAGTCTGTAGTAAATGACAGAAGGTAACCCTTTAAATTCATGACTTCTGCATATACTATACAGTCTGCTTGTCTGCTTTGGTCCTGCAGAGCATCAGGGCATTTTAATAACTACTTGGGGCTTTCCTTTAATGCTTTGTGGGGGGGTTTGGGGAACACATTTGGGTTCCTGCCGCTGTTTCATCTTCATGCCTGTCTTGGTAGTAAGGTCTTCAAGATGTAACACATTAAATGAAATAAGAAAATGGAAAGGTTTTAGTCTTAATGTTGAAAGGTTAAAGCAAAATCATTCTCTCTCTCCACTGCTTTCTGCTTTTTGCATTTAAAAACAATATGGTTAACACTGGCTAGAAGGTTTTCAACCCCCAGACCATGTGAGCAACACAAGTCTCTCCCCAAATACCCTGACTCTTCTGTAACACCTGCTTCTACTTAGCAAAACAAATAAACAGTTACTAACCACAAGTATAACTCCCTACCACTGACATTTCTTTGCATGTCTCAGACCACAGTTTCCTTTGGAAACCCTGAACTTATGTGCTCCTTCAGTTTTTACGTCTGTAAGACCGTAGAAAGATGAGAAAAACAAGAAAACACGCACAGACATGAGCTACAGTATCTACAGCAACAGCTGAAACACAAACTGAGGCAGGGGTTGAGAAACTCATCCTGCGAGGGAGTTAAAGATGAGGCTGCCTGATGCACACCACTGATGTTGTAATCCAAGCTCCAGTGCGAGGGGACGGTTTCCCTGCAGAGCTCATGCAAGCAGGGGCTGGGTACCTGCACCACTGTGGGACAGGCACACATCCTGCCAGGCACAAGGCTCCCAGGGAGAAGAGTGGCCAGAAATCAACCCAGAGCATTCTGATGATAACACACTATTGCTAAACAGCCTTGTCTCCAGGGTTGGGAAGTGGTGATGCAGTGGCTTTGAAGATGTGCTACTGACATTCATGAGCACTGGTTTCTGTAGGACAGCAGGTCACCTTAGGCCAAGCAGCCGGCTGGCAGTGCTAGCACATGTTTTTCAAGACTGGGCTCTTCCTGATGTCCTGTGCCACTAGCATCAGCTCTGTTGGGGTGGGCAGTGATGCCCCATGAAGGGCTGAGCAGCACTCTCCTATGCCACCAGCATCAGCTCTGTTGGGGTGGGCAGTGATGCCCCATGAAGGGCTGAGCAGCACTCTCCTATGCCACCAGCATCAGCTCTGTTGGGGTGGGCAGTGATGCCCCATGAAGGGCTGAACAGCACTCTCCTATGCCACCAGAATTAGCTCTGTTGGGGTGGGCAGTGATGCCCCATGAAGGGCTGAGCAGCACTCTCCTGTGCCACCAGCATCAGCTCTGTTGGGGTGGGCAGTGATGCCCCATGAAGGGAGCAGCAGGAGGGCTCTGTGGTGGGGGACAGCAGCACAGCTGTGGGAGGGGAGGAAAGGAAAGGTTGGGTGCTGGCTGGTGTGGCTGCCCGCTCCCTGTTCTGTCTGTCTGTCTGTCTAGAGTGTCCGAGCCTATGGCAGCCCGCAGTGTGTGCAAATCCATCGGGCACAGGGCTGGGTCTGTCTGCCCGTTTCCTCCAGGCAGCTGGAGCCCTGCATCATGTTTGTCTGTAGGCTCCAGTGACAGGACTAGAGGTCCTGACAAAAGCTTGGAACACAAAAGGTTCCACTTAAAGACAAGGGAAAACTTCTTTATTGTAAGGGTGAGGGAGCCCTGGCCCAGGCTGCCCAGGAAGGGTGTGGAGGCTCCTTCTCGGGAGGTTTCCAAACCCGCCTGGACATGCTCCTGTGCCCCCTGAGAGAGGGGATCCTGCTTTAGCAGGGGCTGGATGAGCTCTAGAGGGCCCTTCCCACCCACCATTCGAGGATTCTATGATCACATCTATCTATCCAACTCCTCCAGGCAGCTGGAGCCCTGCATCACACCCTGCGGCCACGGGCAGTGATAGAGACCAAAAGCATTCCCGATTTTCTCAGTCAGAGCCTGACAGCCTGCATCAGAACTGCTCCTCGCTACGCCTCCAGCTCTCCCTTCATCCCACCGCAGCGGCCGCTCCCTCGCCTGGCGCCTCCTGAGAAGCTGCAACTCACGAGGGACGGTGCCTTGCCACAGAGAGCCCCGGCACAGGCCCTGCACGGCCCTGGCACACCCCCGGCACAGGCCCTGCAAGGCCCCGGCGCGGCCCCGGCGCGGCCCCGGCACAGGCCCCGGCGCTCCGAGGGGCTCCCGCAGCGCCTCCCGCGGGGCCCAGCCGCGGCCCTATGGCGCCCCCTGGCGGCCGCCGCAAGGGCCGGGCCGCGCGTGGCTGTGCGGGCAGCGGAGCCGCGTCCCGTCCCGCACAGCCCCGGGCTCCTTGTCCGCTCAGGTTACGCGGGCGGGTCCGCCCGCGTAACCTGAGCGGACAAGGAGCCCGGGGCTGTGCGGGACGAGACTTTCCCACCCGTGTGCGCCGCACGCCTGAGCGGCCGTTCCCCGCACGCTGCTCCTCCCCGTGACGCACATCTCACCTGCAAGAAGCCGAGAGAGACGGTGTGGGCTGCCACCAACCCTGCCCAAAGGCTGGTGACCCACGGGATGGAAACGCCGTGGCTGCCCCGGGCAGTGGGAAGCCCAGCTTCTCTTGCCAGCCTTGCTCCACGCCTTTCTAAAGCTTTATTTCTCACTGAAGTCACTGTGGAGTGGCTGCTGTCCCTGCCCACGGAGCCTCTGAGCAGGGCCTGCACGGTCATCCTGCCATGGATGGGATTTTGTAAGCATGGTGTCTTTAGGAAAAGGCTGAATGAACACAGCCATTGTCTTGTGAGGGAAGGACCAAAGAGCATGTTTATGTCTAGTAGAGTTCAGGCACCAGAGAATCCTGCTGCGACCAGGAGGCAAACTCAGGCTCTGAATGAGGCAGGAGGTCACTTAGGGCCTGCCTCTCTTTCCCCTCTTATCTTTTCACACTCTTTGCCTTTACTTCACAGCAAAACCATAACTTGTATCCAATCATTCACATCTAAAGACCACTTTCAGGATGTAAGAACAACCCTTTACACTTCCCCTACAGCAGCCGAGTTCACTTCACAAGCAAGAGGGCATCTGCCTTTGTTAGGAATTCCCCTCCTTCCTTCAATCTGCTTGGGACACTTGGCAAAGGAAGGAGTGCCTAAGCAATGCAGTGAATCAATACTACCACTGTCCCTGCCTTTTCCAAATGATCTAGAACTTAATGAGCTGGAAACTCATCAGTCTTCTCCAAACTGCATAAAGCAAACCCCACCAGGCCTGCAGCATCCCCATTTGCCTTCCACCACACCGCAGCAGAAAGTGTGATTTGGCTTTTGTCCTGTTATTGAGCTGATTGTTCATCTTTTCAAAGCCATTTCAGTTTTCAACACTGGAAAGTTGTGCTGCTTTTCCCAAAGAAGCTTGTCAAATGATGAAATGGCAAGACTTTTCAGAGTTATTCCCACAAGACCAGAAGCATCAGGGCTGTTTCTTCTGTAGGTGTTTCAAGGAGTCTCCTGGAAAAAAAACTAGTGAGCCACCAAGAAAAAGACTATTTCAGGCAACAAGCAGCGATATACAGAAAAGCTGTGAACACAGAGGGCTGTTTTACACATGTAAATGCCCACTACTGAGCTGGACAGTCTGAGCATTCACACACAGTCATATTCCAAAGACTTTGAGGACCAAGTTCCCTTTGCAGACTTGGGTCTCAAGACAAAGAGGCTCAGATCTGGGTCATTTTTTCTGGTTCACGGATCATTGAAATACTGTTTTGCAAAAGCAGAAAGAAGAGTAACAAACTGAGATGCTTGAACCTGTTGTTGACTGCTAGTGGGAAGTTTTCCCAACCCTATGGACACTAAGTGGGCTCAGAAAACATTCCTAGTAGGCCACAACAGATAAAAATCACCCAGAATGCCCAAACAGTAGATTGTATTACTATAGCCAAAGCAAAATTGTCTTAACCAGAGTTGACAAGAGCTTGATCTTTACTGTTGAAGCTAGAACCTAAATTCTATATAATTATGCTTAACAAAGGGCAAAACCTCCAGCTGACCACTGCATCAGTGTGGGGAGTTTATTCCTCAGCCTCTGTGGCTGGCAGAGCTCAGACTTTGCAGCTCTAACAAAGTCATTGAACCAGCTTATGGCCATTACACCTAAGCAAGACAATACATGAGGCTAAAACCACACAGAGACAGTGCTGCCCACAACCAGCAGTGCCCAAAAACCCATTAGCATGGCATGAAACCAGGACAGTGAGCTGTAATTCAGCTTTCAGTTCAGAAAGGAGCAGTGCATGCCCAGAGGAGAGGCTCAAACACACGGTACCTATGTGCACTGGGCCGTGCCATGCTCATCTGGTTTTTTCCCAGGATTGCAATTATTAATACAGAGTGTGTGCATGAGAGAGATGGGGCAGATTTTATTAACACAGCTAATTAAAAAGTTGCTAATTTGAAAGTTTTCAAAGAGCCATGTGAAAGCAGCAGGAAGTGAAGGACACTTTCCTCATCTTTGTATTTCCAGCATTGCCCTTTCTGAAGGAGGATTTGTGTAGAACTTGCAAAAATGAGGGAGAAAAGCATTGTGAGTGATGAGACACCGTGACCACGCTCTCGTCATGGAGCTGAAACCCTTCAGTGGGCTGCCTGCCACCCTGCAAGCAATGAGGAGCCATTTATTCTATGTAACTTTACAGTAGGATGGCATTCCAGGGCTTACTGGTTTGTACGGGTGTGTCCTTGCCAGGAGCTGCACTTCCCCAACACACCTAACAGTTCTTTGGAGTTTATATAAAACAAACAAACAAAGCTCTAATATTGTGATGCTTCTGTGTCCAGAAGCTTCTACAAATGTCTTTGTGGCTTGCTGGAAGAGACTACCTGCAGACAGAGGAAGAGCTTAGCCCATGGCTCCAACACAGGTACCTTAATGCTCTGGTTTTTTTCCCCATGACAACTTCATTGTTCTCTCAAGCATTTCAAAGAGACATAAACCAGCAAAAAGACAGGGATCCTGAAACCCTCAGGAAGCATTGCTGGTGTGGTGATAAGAGATTGGATTCCACACCTCCCCTCAGGGTGATGTGATTTGTCCCAAAGCGGGATGTTATCTGCTGAGTGAGCATGGCTGCTATATTTAGTGCTCAGATGTTCCTGGAATCTCAGATCACGGCGCTTCTCCCTCCACCTCGCAGCTCCTCTGTGAGGATTTGGTCTGAAGCAAGCAGAGACAGCTCAGATGTTTGTGACACTTCCCGGGGCACTGACGTGGTTGGAACGCTGGCGTCACGCTGCCTGCCCACCTCATCATGGTGTGGGGCTCAAACAGAAGTGTCTGCAGGGAATAATCCAGCTATTTCAGTCAAGCAAACCAGCTGTATGTTGCAGATCTGCTGTTTCTCTTACTGATATGTTCAGCTCTGAAGCATTTTTCCTAAGCATTGCATCAGGAGCAGTCTGGGCTCACCCACGGTGGAGGAGACATAAAAATGGGGTGAGATGCACGTCTGCACCAACAGAAACCCTGTCTGACTGGAAGAGTGGGGAAAATATCAGCCTATGCTAAAGAAATATGTGATCCAAGAAGCTCCAGCTATGGAAATGGGGATTTGAATGAGGATTTCATTTTCCTTTGCTTTTAAGGAACTGTAAAACACACGTGATGTTGTTTCCTACACCATTGCCAAGGTATTTACTTGCAATGGCTTGTGACTGTTACAAGATAGGATGTGTGAAATCCAGCCACAAAGAGATATTGGAGGACTCTGCATGGAAAATGATCCTCAGTAAGAAGACTGACTAGACCTTTCCTCCAAGGACCACAAGAGAGCTCTTCACTAAACAAGCTGACACCACACTGCCTTTCTTTATCAGGGAAATACAGTACAAAGGTGCCGGGGTGGAGGTGGTTTCATTGCACTGGAAGTGTCTCAAAGTGCAGAGACCAAATCTGGGCTGGGCACTGCTGGGGAGTGACTCATTAGATCTACCAGGGACACCTTCACAGGCTCAGAATTGCTCTCTGGAGGTGCTTTTTTCTCCCTAATGATTACAGATGGCCCTTGAAGCTGCCAGCCCCAAGAAACATTCCTCCTGTGGGTAGTGACTCTCATCCAAGGCACAGCAGGTACCCTGCCTGCCTGGGAAATTGCTGACCTCCACCTCCCAGGACAGCCATGGCACTAAGCAAAGGTGTCAGACTGTTTTCCTCCTCTGCTTTCCTTATTTTGGCATCATGACAGACATTTGTCTTCCTACAAGCAAATGAGACAGAGGATGGAGCCACGGAGTGGAAAGCCTGGCTCCAGCACAACGGCTGGCTGCTGTCCAGATGCTTTCATCCTTGACTCCTGCTTCTGTGAAGAGGGAAAATCAAAACACTTTACCTTGATAGCTTCTTAGAAAGGAGCTACTTTTGACAACTAATTTGGATATTAAATGTCTGAATACCCTACATGTATCTAAGCTGCCAGTTCAGGCAATTGGGGTTGCATTTCTAAAGCAAGAAATCTTGCAACAGTGTCACTCAGAGCTTTGGCACAACGAGGCCACAGTGACTCCCTGCTGACATTTATACACAGCAAAATGTTTCCCTACCCCAGTGGCATCCCCAGATAAAAAGCAGCAGAGATGGTTGTGCACTGCTTTATTGCAAGTGCAATGAAGGGCAACATTTCACTGGAGACAAGAGGAGGATTTAGGCTTTGCTACAAGCTGGAAAAAAAACATTTAGTTCTATTTCTCCCTGAGTATTGCAGAGGGGAGAGAAGGAACAGCAGAGAGGTTTCCTGATGCAAGCACAGATGTACTGCCATTGGCAGGAGGAGACACTGGGAGCAGAGGAGGAAGGAGAGCTGGTGTGGCTCTGGCTGGGGAGCTGCCAGGCTGGCATCCCCTTCCCAGGCAGCAGACAGGCTTGTGGAGCACAGCAGATGATAAAAGCAGGAACTCTGAGGTTGGTTGGGCTGTGGTTTTACAAAGGCCATCAGTGGTTGGCATCAGGCAGGAGTTCCCTTAGCAGCTGGCACCATCGCTCCGTGCGCTCCCGATGCGCTGCAGCCCGCAGCAGCCTGAGCACACCTGGGCATGGGCTGCAGCACATCCCCCTTTCTCCTTGAGTTCTGTAAGTGGGGATGGGAGAGAGGGGCAAGGAGAGTCTGCCTGGGTCATCTGCATGAATAAAAGAGGAAGTTTTCCCCTTACTTCTAGAAGATTTTTAGCAAATGCTAGACATGATGTAAGAGGGCTGTTGCTGCTGAAGGCTTGCTCAACTGCCTGCCCTGCAAATCCCAGCGTTGGCTCTTTGAGAATGCTGGTGTCACTGAAGCTTTTTGTTTGCTTCCTTTTTCTTCAGGGAAAACAGAGGCTACAGCAGTAACTGGTCATCAATTCACAGCTGCTCCCATCGTTAGACTCTGGATTAATACAAGAGAATCCAGCTCAGAAAAAGCAAAAACTATTATGCCTAGGCAATCACATAAAGCTCTGTCTCATATCCATAGATACTGCCCTTTCCTCCTCTAAAAGCTGAAAGCAAAGGACAACTCCCAGGCAAAGACTGTGGGTACAAAGAGCACTCAGAGTTGCACCTCGTGTCAGGGCTACTAACGGTGGAAGTGCTTACTGCAGTGACAGCCTGGTGTGGGGAGCTGCCAGAGAGAAATTATTCACCGTTGGTGTCATCCCACAAACACTGTTTGCATGGTAGACCGTGGTCAACATGGAAACAGTCACTCAGCTTCTCAGTCAGCACAGAAGATCATCTGGAGGAGTGTTAATGCTAAAATATATGCCCTTTGATTTTTTTCCACTACTGTTTCCCCTTTGAATCTGATAAAGGGGTGACTTTCATCCATGTAACAGACATTGACGGCCTCCCAGGCTGCAGGGAACGTAAGAGGGAACACAGGATAGAGCCTGCAGTGTCACTAAAAGCCATCCAAGGTTTGGCCTGGTGCTAGATAAAACAGAGAGCTGGAGATCAGGCAGGGATTATGGCTCTAAGTGTTGCTGTCTGTCAATGGGAAGAAGCCAGGGAAGGGAGTCAGCATCTTCTATAGAGGCAAGATACAAGATCTACTACTGGGACAGGGAATGGGGAAAACTCACTTTTGGTACTGCTGGATGCACAGGGTCTTGTGCTTCCTCCTGCTCTAAGAGCCTAAATTCATAAAAACCATTTTGCGCAGATCAGCATCATCTTCCTGGGTCACAACCTTTCAAACCATCCAAGCAGAGAAATAAGATTTATTCAGTTACAGCATCTGCTGACAAACATGCTCATACCTTACCCTCCAGCGCCTTTGCAGCCCTCACTGCCTGAGGAACAGCAAATGGACAACCTGCTGCTTACAGCCAGGGCTGGGGGGATGGAGGCTTTAAATATTAACCTTCCTGTGAAGCTGAAAGCACTGAAGTGGATCTCTGCACGCACCAGCCCACCCCAGATCCAGCTTTGTCAGACGTAGTGCTCAACAATTAATCCCACTCAGGCTCCTCAGTGGAGCAGAGCAGAGGCAGTGGTGTGGCTGCACACAGGGGTGGGGACCATGGCTCCTGCCTAGGTGCACATCTCATTTCTGCTGGATGTTTTGATTCCTTATCTTCGAGTCATCTGCAGTTTGTTTACTGAGCTCGGGGGTAGGGACTGACTGCCACGGCATGTTCCGCAGGCAGAGCCCACAATGCTGCTGCTGCTGGAAGCTGAACCAACATCTTGTCACTTAAGTGTGCATGGAAACACAAGGGGAGAAAGCAGAGAAAAGAAATTCAGTGCTACCTTAGAGCCAGGCACAAATAAAACACTGCTGAAGAACCTTGAGAAACTGTCTGTATCCTTCTTATTCAATTAATTTAGTAATTTGTATTTCACACACTGAAAACACTTCAGCTTGGGTGGAAAGCACAGTCAAGCAGAGCATTAGGTGGGCTGGCCACAACTTACTTGATGCTAGTACCTTTTTGTTTAGAGCAAAAAAGCAGCAGCTCTTCATGAGCACAGCCTCCTGTCCTATTTCCAGCCCTCAACAGGCACTCTGCACTTGGTAGCCACTCCTCCAGCACTTTGCCCTGCAGCTGCTGTATAGCTTCAGTCAGAGCAGCTGCCCTGCAGGAACTGTTCTGCTAAGGCCAGCTCTGAAGGCAGCTCCTGCTGTCTGTTTGAGCAGAGCTCTGCTCCACTCCGGGCCCTTCCGTCAGTTATTGTGAAATCAGCGAGTTACTTTAACAGGAAGGAAGAGGCTCGAAACCCCAACCTATATTCAGCACTATGTGCAATGAGGTGTTTGTTAAATCAAGAGCTTTGTGAAAGTGAAGACTCTTCCAGTTGCTCACTAAAACTCTCTGACATGCCCCTTCCCTGCCCTGCCTTCAGCTTCTCCCACCACTGTCAGTCACCAGCCCCAGCAGTGCTGTGAAGTTACCAGCATCTACGAGCACCTGCTGCACACACCACCACCACACCATCACCAAACTACATCTAATGACAGCTGTAGTCAACAAGAGCTTAACTAGAAGCTTAGGTGAACCTTGATGCAATTACACTTGTATTACTGGGCTTAAAAGGAACAAACAAACATGTCCTGTTAAGAGGAGTTGTAGGTGGTGTTAGCTTTCCTCTCAGGTGCCTGAATGCACCTCAGGAAATGAGATGCAAGAAAAAAAGAAGGTTTTGAAAAGACTCTATTTGTAGAGATTCAGAGTCCAACAGAAGGCCAGTCAAATCCAAGGGAAGTTGTGGAAAATGAAACATCTCAGGCCTATAAAAACTGACAAGGAGAAATCAACGTTTTGCTGCAAGATGTTGCTTCATATTGCAGCCACCTGCAAAACAGCCAGTGATCCATTTCTAGAGGAGGCAGAGGTGGCTAATTCAGAAAACAGCTAAAAAAAAGGATTAAATCTAACTGTGCAAGAAGGAGATCCATAATTTATACAGAGGCTTCCCACTTAGGCCAGAACACTCACGGGTGCCATCAATATTTCAAACACCGAGTACCAAAATTGTCGTCAAATGCAAGTCAGTGATTTCCTTTTGCCTCTCTCCTGGAGAGAAAGGACTCAGCCTGAGCAAGGATCTGCATGAGCCCTTTTAGCTAAGTGCTTGCCTGAGACCAGAGACTAAACTCTATTACATATTTTATTTGAAACACAAGATGCAGCAGGAACAAAACAGTCAGTTGTCTGCCCCTAAGCAGGATGAATTGGAACAAAACCATTCCAGCATAGCAACATGAGGCTGTATATGTTTATTCATTGTCAGTAATTTTTGTACACAAGGCAAATATTAATAGCTGAAAGGCAACACTTTGAGAGTATGTACAGAGCCATGTACAAGCGAGTGTAAGAGGTCTGAAACTAGGAATAGATGTAACCATTTTATAAAAAGGAAGTGATGCTTTTTCTTCTAAGACCTCCCTTAGAAATAACTTATTGCCAATCTGAAACTAAAGCCGAGGAGAAACAAAAACAAATGTACAATAAAAAGTAGTCCCTGGAAAGTTTATAAAAAGTTAAAACATATAAAATTGTAAGCCACAAACATTTATACAAAGCTAATACAAATCTTGGGTTTGATAAAGATCTAGGAGGTTGTTACAAAATGTATTTTACATGAAGGCTTCACGTAAGGTTAAGCTCTCACTGCTACTGGAAGCGCAGGAAAGCGGCTTTAAATAGTCTGCAATTCAACCTATCTTCAAGTACGATGCAAAGAAATTGCAAAATGGCACTGTATTGCAATGCTGTGTAATTGGAACAAAAAAACAACCCCAACATCTATGTTAATGGTACCATTAAACAGACAAGACCTGTAAAGTTAACTTGTGAACCACTGGGGATGGCGTGAAACTGCTGATTCCTTTTGAAACAGGAAATGGTGTCGTTGAAAAATGAACCTTCTACAACCGTCCTTAAAGAGAAAGAACCAGAGAAGTCTCCTGATGGCAATGGGCACGTGGAACATGCAGTCTTTAAGCAGTGGGTAGCTCCCAAACGCTGTAAGTTGATGTGGTTTGACCAAGCTGCCTGGGACTGATCATAAATACTATTACTAGGCGAGCGTCACGAGGCTTCAAACACCCACCCCATCGGAGCAACTGGCTACAGTGATTCTGATGGGCAAAATGGAACGCTACTTACTAGACAAATGAGTCCAATATACAGCCTTTTTGATCAATGAACCCACCTGACTTCTTTTAAGAGCCGATATTCTAAAAGAAAGCTTAAGTTTTACACAAACTGATGGCTTATGCTCCCACATACAATATGCAAAAAAAAAGTAACATTTTAAACCCCCTGATGAACAGCCACAGTTTTCACATATCAATCAACTCAGCTGAAGGCATTGCAGCAGGGAACAGTCACTAAGACATCCATTTCACCTTCAAGTACAAGGCGGCTGTACAAGACAGTGGTTTATCTCTATACGGTCAGTGATCTTTTTAACAGAGCTCACTCCATAAAGGACAACTAAGAAAGTTTTGGGAAACTTGATTTTTCTACCTGCTTTCCCACCTTCACTAGAAACATGTCCTGACCTTGTACCACAGACTGGTTTACATGAACTAGCCAACTGTGACTCATTTGTTCGCTTCAGGATAAAAATCAATCTGTTCAAAACATCAACCCTTCAGCTCTTGTACCAAAATTATAGCCTGCTAGAAAGAAATCATATTTAGAAACAAACCTAAAAAGAAACACAACAGTACACACTGTGCTCCTTTGCCAGGTAGCTAATGAACAGGGAGTTTGAAGATGGAAAAGCCAAACGTTGACTTGATTTGTTTAGCCAGTCCGTTAGCATAGGAACCATGTAAACAGTTACATCAAGGTTAGTTATCTCACTCCCTCTCTAAAGAAGTGGGAGTGGGAAACTCGAGTGATTTTGACTCATTTCATCAAAATAATTCATTTCTGCCTGAGATTCCTATAGTGCTTATCTACCAGGGCCTGCTCTGTCAGACATGACCCACTGCGGGTCCATCTCGCTGCCCTCCGGGCCCTGGTGTTCACGGGGAAAGTGATCTGAAAGGATGAAAACCAGGGTCTTGTGTGTTGGTTCCAGGGAGAAGCCTGCTCTATATCTTTCCCACTTTAGCTAAGGTCAGAAGTGCTCAGTGCCTTGGTGATACTGCCTATATCCCTTAGGCTGATGTCAGTTTAGAGGATCTTTAGTCAATCAACAGGTCCCTGGACACAAAATTCATCAACATTTTACTCTTCTTTTTTTTTTGACAAATTGCTGTTAATCTTCACACTATCCACTCCTCAGTCTTCAGTCTTTTCTGCAAACAATGGAATCTGACACCCCCCAAAACACATGCTACAGACTCTCTCCAAATTCATTCTTTTCATCAGAGAAAAGTCTCTTTTCAAAATATGAACTTGTTCAGAAAACTGCCAGCAAAGGAAAAAAACCCAACCCTCCTCCTCCTCCTCGTTGACTAACAACGGCATGGATTTGTTCAATTTCCGCTTTCCAGCACTAGACTTTGAGACTAATAGACAGGGGTTTGTTGTCTGCTCATTTAGCAATTATAGCTCAACTGAATCAACCTGTCATCAGGAAATGGAGAACTTCAGGAATCCCATGACAGCGATGCTGTCCAGTCCTTAAATAGCCTCATTAGCCTCTCGAAGTCTTTACTTCATCATCCCTCTTGAATTGCTCACATTTAACCTGAACACATCAAACCAGAAGTAATCATATCCATGTCCAGCAAGGAGGCACAATCTACAATAAATATCCTCATCTCAAGATTATACTAATCCTCCTGACATCAGCATTGCACCCAAACTTTATGCTTAGATTACACACTGTGACTTCTCCCAAGCTCTTTTCAGAACCCTTCCCTCCCAAAACGGCGCCTTACCGCAGAAATCGCAGACTCATCAATGGCTACTCAGCAGATGATATAAAAAATAGAAGTCTTTCAAAGCACCTAACTACATAAAAAGACACTCTTCCCCTTCTACTGAAAGGAGAACGAGGTACAGAGATGTTAATACAACTTACAATCACAGTAAGTAAAAGGCTAAGTTCAGAGGACAGGGAGCTTTCCTATGTTCTAGCAGGGACAGCGCCCCGAGCAGTGAGGGTATGATGCCACACAGGTGTTAATAACAATTCATTGACGAAAGTCTTGGCCAGCATCACGGTTCACAGGAATGGGCCAGTTGCATGGGCTAAAGTGGCAAACTGGGCTGCCTACACAACACTACAGTCTGGGGAGAACGTGGTAGTGGCCCTACTACTCCAAACACAAGCTCGCCAGCCTCCTGCCAGGGTGCAGCACGCTGGGTGCTGTCGGAGCATTGCTGGGCAGCGAGTATTTATTATTATTATTATGTTTTAAATCCCATGGCAACGGTAACAACAACCCCCCTTTAAAAACAAACACACAGAAACTGCAGTGGGACTTTTGGTAAAATCTCCTTAGTCACAAGCAGCATGCTGGAGTGTGCTGTGCAAGATCTTTGGCTCAAGTACACTTTAGGATCGCTAGACCCAGTTGGAAAGTCTCAGGAAGAACCTCACCAGCTGAAGCACGTTCTGCTGTGACATGTCCTTTTTGTTTTTTCTTTCTCAGAAGAAAACATTCATCTTCACTGTGTCAGCTACACAAGGCCTCTGCTGGGAACACATATGCTCACATAAGGCCACTGAAGATACCGTAGGAGGACAGGACACAAGGAGGCACTTAGGTTTGTAAGTACTTCTATCCGTCACCAAACGCTTACCGATAAAGATGAGGCACGTTGTAAGGAGTCATGAAGAAAGGAAAGAAGAAACCAGTGCTATATTAAAGCGCTTCAAGAGCAGGTATAAGGTACCTACACGTAACATCTGGTTAGTGAAGATAAGAATTACAAGTTTAGCTTGCTCCCCCTTCCCACATCAGACTGTATCATAGTGCTCTGTGCTTTGCCACGGCTCCCAGACGTACGTACAACGCGACAGAGCGCAACCGTGTACTGTGCCATTCACAAGCTCCTCGTCACCAGACTTCTGCCTGCGTTAGTACTTCCTGCCACACACATCTGAAGCTCCCAATCCAAGTATTTTTAAAGCACTTCCTAAGTCAAACCCCGCACAAAGATTTGTACTGGAACAGGAAGTACGTTACACCCAGGGATCCTGGCTTCAAACAGATGGTTCCAGCAAGGGTTGATGGGATTTTCTAACCAACAATAGACCTGAGACATTTTAAGTCAGCTATGGTATCACAGTCTTTTGTAATGAAGTCAGATGTGAAAAGTTCCTCCACACCCCCACCCCCCCCTTAAATTACTGTCACAGTCTAACAATTGCAACAATTTCACTGAAGTTTGGATTTGGAATTCTGAAGGTGGGATGAATTTTCTAGGATAGCATACATGTTTGTAAAAGGTCAAATCAATCACTTTACAGGTAACTTAGACATAGGTCTGCTATAGAATTACAACTTGAGTCAACTTGAAGCTACACTGGAAGAGATTAAGCCTGGATTTCTGCAGAAATTGGCAATAATGTGTTCAGCAGCAGCTTTTAGCCACATATCAAGAAGTCTGACAGGATCTGGATTTCTCTACTCCTGCTGTAAACTTCTAGTTAAAAAAAAAACCAACCGACACACAAAAGTTATTCCAATAACAATGTCTTTTTGCACATCACTGTAACATAAGCTGCTTGAGGTTGTCGTGAAGGATGGTATCCTTAACATCACGGAAAACTAGCCGGATGTTTTCTGTGTTAATAGCAGTGGTGAAGTGGTGGTAGAGGGGCTTCTGCTGCTGGTCCCGGCGTTTCGTACGAAAACAATCCACCAGGAATTTTTGAACATCTGTTAAGCAGTGGGGATTCCCTTCAAACTCTGGAAAATAGTCTTTGATGCTCACTTTTTGTACTTTTTCCTCAAGCAAGTCCGTCTTGTTTAAGAAGAGAATGATTGAGACGTTGCTGAAAACCCGGTTATTGACTATCGTTTCAAAAATGTTCAGGGATTCCGTCAGGCGATTCGTTTGCCGATCCTCCATCAGCACCTGGTCAAACTCACTCGAGGAAACAAGGAAGAGTATTGATGTGACGCTGTCGAAGCATTCAAACCAACGTTTCCGTTCTGACCTTTGGCCACCAACATCAACCATTTTGAAAGGGACATTTTTAATTTCAAAGTCGTACTCGTGGATCCCTTTAGTGGGCCTCCGTGCCAGCAGGATGTCTTGCTGGGAGGGAAGGTAATCCTAAAAGAAATAAATAAAGGAGAGTTTGCTGATTAGGATACAAGTCACAGGCGTGGTGATCACAGCTGACTTGCAATCAAGGGAGAAGCTTGCAGAGGAAAAGCATGAGGTTCTGAATAAACACACACACACCTCTGTGTATTTAGATGCCAACGCTGAAGCGTTTTGGAAAGATCTCGAGTTCAAAGTGGGAAACACACCCAATAACAAATCAAGACTATACACCAAAGAACTGAAGCTTTCCACTTGGATCCACAACCAACCAGAGAGGTGTACCATCAACTCCTCATGCCAGTTGCCCCTCATTCTAGATTACTCCAGGCTTCATTCATTGTGTTCCCACAAAGCTGGGAAACGCTGGCTGCCAGCACTGCAATGCAGTGAACGGGCTCTCAAATCAGTAACTGCGGCAGGGAGTGTCTCACTCTAACTGTGGGCACTCCGCTCCTCCTGTGTTCTCATGCATACTGCAAAACTGCTTCTAGAAAAAAGAGCTTCTCCAACAAAGTAATTTTTATGCCAGAAAAGCAAGACCTATGTGTCTGTGCCACACATCTTCTGCATCCAGTTGTACTGGTCCAAAAAGTCACTTCTATTAGCTGCGTGCTGCAGCCATGAGCTCACAGAGCCTGGCTTTGGTCAAAATGTACTGTGCCAATAGTGAAGCAGGAGACAGAGGCAGCTGAGGACAGCAGCCCCTTCCCAGCAGTGCAGCCAAGAGCTGTACCCTGAAGTTCTTCAGTCTGCCTTTCCCTCCAGAATTAAATAGGCAGGATAAGGGGTTTTTAACTATTTTGACTATTGCATGAATGTTTGTCAACAGCTGCAGATGCCAACAGGAAGAGGAGTTCTTATTAGTCAGCTTTTGACTGCAACGAATTCAAGACTCACGTTAGGGATTTCTTCACTCCTAGAATTACACTTTTGCATATGCTCCAAGTCTTTCTGCTATTTAAAAAGTGCATCTCTAACAGACAGCTGGCTGGTGCTGCTGTTTAAAGCTTTGTTGTTCACTTGTTATGGAAACTCTTCCTTGCATTTTTCCAGCATTTCTCACAACTTCAGAGGCAGGGATTTAGGTTTCAGAACTGGAATTTTAGTCCCCTGTTAGTGAATGATCTATCATCTTCCTTTGACAGTTCCAGTTACTAGATTCAGAGCTTTACAAATAAAAGATGTGCAAGACCATGGTCCAAAAAGTCTGATTCAACTAGTAAGCTGGGACAAAGGGCACAAACACACAACTACACCGTTATTTAAGTAGTGGTTTTCCAAGTTTAAAGCAGCTGGGCAAGTTTGATTCACAGCCTTGAAGGAAGCAATATTTTGAATCATGAAGTGAGTGTAATGTCCAAACACTCAAGCATCCCTTTGCTTTACTATGCAAGTTCAAAAGTGAAACTAGTTACGCTGTTTTCTTTGACCTCCAGAGTTTAATCAAGCTGCCCATGACTACTATGGCACTGATTTTTATCATGGCATGAATTACCAAGCAGCTCTCTGAAGTGCAAGCTCCCCGCCCTGCACTTTTTGCTGTAGTGCCATTACCCATCCAAAACCCACATCACCAAAATCTGCAGGAGGGCTGAACTGCCAAAGCACCACTATGTTCTCTCCAAACTGAGCTACAGATTTGTGAGGTGAATCCCTTGTCTGATTTAAAGCAACTTTAAAAGCCAATAAAATATTTCTCTTTCTTTATGACATTGATCTTGGGCCTTCTCTACCAAAAACTGTCAGAGAGGGAGAACAATCAGAGGAATAGAGCAATGTTGGTATCAAATGTCACTGGGCACATGTGAAGGGATTTTGAGTAAAGCTGACTGTTAACACTTAGGCAAGAATGTCACAGGTTCAACAGTTATTCCATCTTTCAAACAGGACTATTTAATCTTTAATTATTCAGGAAATTAGTCTTGGAGTTCTCTCAACAAAGCCAGAAAATCTTAGGAAAGCTCAGGAGTGATTGAAATTAATGTAAATAAATAATAACAATTAATGTAATAGGCCAAGCCATATATAACTTCAATATTGAAACAAGAGCACAAAGCACACTCTTCTGGGAGTTGCCTTGTAATGTTTATTCAGTACAGCTTTCAAGAACAAGGAGCTTATCCCTAGAATTCCAGACATATTCCCTCTTGAGTATTACTCATTTAAAATTCCTTCCACACTTGCAACCACAAATAAAATCAATTCAAGTGCTTTCACATTCTCCATGCACAGAAGACTTACCATGTTTTCTACCAGATAACAGCTGCTCTGATGCAACAGTCTGCAAATGAGTGCACTGGGCACCAGCTCTTGATACATAACCATCATTTGGCTACTGGAAACTAAATACAACAACTCTTCAGGAATCTCCCAGTATTTGAATGATCTTTTTGAAGGATGATGATGTTTTCTCCCTCATGTCCACTGCAGCTTTCCACTGTAGCAGTTCTGAACTAGCCCCTTTCTCACTGTTGATCCCATCCTCTGTATTTGAAGACTGCAGCACTAGGTGAGTATTGTCCTTGGACAGCACTGAGTATTAATTAAGTCCTCCACTGTTTTGCCATTGTCTATCAGTACTTCTCCTGCAAGCATCCCCCAGCACACTCTCCTTTTCTACACTTCCCCCAGTCTTCCATGTTGACTGTTTTTTTTATCCCTTCTTGCATTTTTGAGTTTGGTATTTTTGGAAGGGGAAGCTTGTTGGTTTTTTGGTTTATTTTCTGTGCAGCTCTTCCCAAGCATACATATTGATACTGACTTGGAACACGTGCTTTCTTCCTGAATGATCTCCTTCCTCAAATTCACTACAGCCTGTTTTCTTCCAAAGGACTTCTTTTGGTTATCAGGTAGCTCTTTTGGCTACCACATCACTGTCTGCCTAGTTAAACTTAGAATTTAAGGCATGAATAAGATCCAATGACAACATGAAAGGCAATGTCTGGGATATTTTGAATATATGTAGCCTGCACTGGCAGCTGAAGGAACAACAAACAGTAGTGAGGAATCCAGCTGATCTCATATCTATATTCATACCAGCCAGTAACTCTTATTCTGCTGATCTGATTAAATCTGAACATTAAGTTCCTTTCCCTACATATTATTATCATCAGCTCTGTTTTGGCAAGAGGCATATGAATCTCAAGTCTATCTACTTAGAAGCAATTTAGTTGCAGCCAGCCCAGTTGTATCAGATAACAGATAAGAACAGTAAAATGCTTCTATTAATACAGTTTGGGGAAATAATCATTAGACAAATCTTGCATATAGATAAGAATAAATGAGAAGAACCTATCAAATCTTTCACTCAGTAACAAAACTTAGCCGGCACCTTTTCCACAAAGGCCTAATGTTTTCTGTGACAATAGATCTTAAAGAGTCCCTCTGTATCTCAACACCATTTGGTCTAACTTTAAACCTGAAAAGCTGTAATTCAGAGTTCAGCACTCCCACAGCAAACATCAGACCTATGAGCAGTGTGTGTGCATATATTAAAACACAAAAAACCTAGTGACTTGAAGCTTCACACTTTCATCAAAGAATGAACCAAAGTTTCTCAATAAAGGAACTTTGAAAGAAGCTGCAAAACTCTTTACCCACAGGTGCACAGGATTCAGTTGGTTGGATCCCTTCATCATTTGTTAGCCATCAGCTGGAAAGGACCAAGGAGAAACTGCCTCCTCATGGAGTTCAAGCTGGCATCCCGTTTTGAAGGCATTTTTGCCATTTATAACTATTCAGCATCCAACTTTGTTGTTCAAGCAGTAACCAACATTTCTATCCTCTGTATTCTACAGAGGTTTCAGCTTTTTCCTCAGAGATAACAGATTTCATTCTATACTGACTTTAAAGTAGATCCTACAGTAAGGTGCCACCATCCTGTGTACTGAGTGACCTTTCTGTCCTTAAATGCATATGTAAAATCAGAAGTAGTAATTTTTGGGTGTCAGATAGTGCTGAAGTGCTACTTTAACAGTCTTCCAGCTAGACAAGCACTTGTAACTTGTTTTTTTTGGTCAGTGGTGAACTGCTGAGATAGAGGCAGGTAAAGGTAACTAAAGTTATCTGAGTAGTCACTAATTACATGTCATCTGTTTAAAACCCAGAGATCACAAAGACTACTTAAAACTCAAGACTGAAAAAAAAAAGGAACTTACTTGTTCTCCAAGTTTGTCCAAGTTGTCCAAGAAATACTTTACAGATTCTCCCTAAAAACAAAGCAAAGAGTTACTTAAAAAGTGGCACATTTGATCTCAATACTTTATATTCTGAAGTCTGGTTAATTTACTAAAATCTAGATTTAAGTGTTGTAAGCTTTAATCACTACCTTTTTTTAAGGCATCTATCCCAAGAACACAGGAGAAGCTTTACTTATAGGCAAGTTAATATTTAAACTTAAAAGCATAAGTAGGCACATTTATAATACTTAAATCCTTTCCAAGTTTAGAATCACTAAATAAACCCTACAGTGTTGTCCACAGTGAGTGTCAATGAATCAACCACACCTTCATTATGAAAAGATACATTCAATTCTTCCAGCCCTTTGAAGAGCTTGCACATGCAGGCATTCTGGTACATGGATTAATCACTGGAGACAAGGTCATTTAGAACTGTGTTGCTATTTGATCCCATTCATAATGGTCCTTCCCGTGAGCACGGCAAAGATTAGCAGAAGAGGGGATGAGAAACCACAAGAGATGAAGCATTTTACTGAAGTTTCCTATCAGAGGCCATGTTGGACAAGAACTCCTTACTCTGGGAGTAACAAACTGAGCTCTGTGATGCCATCTTGCATGGTACCACAACTACTATACATGCTCTCTTCTGGATACAAGCCATCACTGTCTTTGCAAATAAAATATGCAGTTTTTAATCCCTCCAGTAATGCAGAACTAGAGATTTTGGGGTTTTTTTAATTGTAAGCCTAAACTACAGTCAACTCTCCAGAATTTAATTGGTATGCTGGAAATAAGAACTTTTACAAGGATGCTGCTGAACCAGAGTTCACTTGCAATAGGTAATGCGCTGATTGAACACAAAGGAAGAATCTGTGTTTCTCCACTCTGTGGATGGAGAAGCAGGAATTCTGACTGAATTTTCTTGATGAGAAAGTCAAGAAGTATCCAAGGCTGGGGTGACTACATCTAAGCCAGACAAGGGAATGAGAACAGCAGTTACACCCTGATAATGACTTCCCCTCACTTGAATTTGAACTCTGAGATCTTGTCTAGGAAGAATATCAAACCTCAATATCAAACTCTCCTCACCTAAGCAGCAGTGATGTAGGGTATGGTAAATAACAGTCCAAAAAACTTCTCTGGCAGACACAGAAGTCAGGTATCTTGGCAAGTTTTCCAGGTACTAAGAAAAAGTTACATAATACAAGCAGATACTGCACCTTTAAGTGTGCAATTCGAACATTAACTTGGAATTGGGCAAGCCTGATATTCTGGTTGAAACATGCCTTGTGCTCAACACACCTGCAGGGAAAGAGCCCAACACAGTTCTACTACCTTGTTTTACCTTCTGTTTGGCTTCCCATTACCAATTTTCTCTAGGGAGACAAACTGCAGCAGCAACACTAACCATTTTAAAGCCTGACAGCACATAGCAGTGACTGCCTGTGATGACCACAGTATTTTAGACCTGCATTTTCTTCCACAACACTTAGAAACCCAAAGTAGCCTCACTCCTGTAAGCAAAGTGTACATGAAAGAGTACTCCTATGTCACAAAAACCAGAAACACACAAGCCTTGATGCACAAATCCATTAAGCTTCCCAAGCAGGTGTAACAGGATTAGAATTCAAGCCTTCCAAGTACTAAGAGCACTGTCTGTATTTTGTCTTAATATTCAGCTAAAGTTTAAGGTCAGAGTTAATTTATTTTTTAGGTCCTAGTAGGAGCTGGCAATCCTCCCACAGGACTATCCAGATTTCAGGCTCATTAAGTGGATGTATTTACTGTAGAATACCTGGGTTGTAAGTACACATGTGTGTGTGCATGTGTACAAATATGTTAATCTTAAACATCTCTTGTATATACTACTCAAGGCAATGCCTATTCCCTAAAGAAGTATTAACTCTGCAGTACTGAAATGCATGAGTTACTACCTCTCCTTTAAGTCCTGGGGCTTACTGCTACTGCAATGGATTGAGCAGTTGGAATAGACAAGTAAGACATAGCTTATAAAGGTCACAAAACATTCCCAGAAGCAGCTTCCCAAAAGAGGGGATTTCCTGAAAACATGAATGCTAAATACATGGGCCTGCAGCAACAGCAATGCTCTGGAGCCACACATGCCACAGGAAAGTTGCTGCCAGAAAGCACACCAAGAAGTCTGCTCAGTGTTCTAGGCTGTCACGAATCAAAGTCAGTGGCAGATAAATACCAAGGTGGCCACTCTTAAACTCAAGAAATTAAACTATAAAAGCAATCTGTTACAAGCATAGTCAAATTAATATTGCAGTGGCATACCAGTTTCCCTCCTCCACATCCTGGTCTCAGTCAGTGGGTTCTTCCCTTATGAAAAACTACTCAGACAGCTAACATGACACACCAGGCAAGCACCATCAGCGTGACTCAACTTTGTACTTAAAGGTAAAAGTTATTCAGTCACTGGCTTTTTATGAATATGCATGGCATCAAAAACTTAAAACCAGCTTCCAATTCATCATGTATTCTTCCATCATGTTCCAGACACCCCTCCATATCATAGAGCAACACAACAGTGCCTTGGTTAGTACTATTTTCCACCTGATGTGGACATCTCTGTATTAGCAGGCAAAGCTCTGCTAACTACAGATGCTCTTGAACAGCAAACTACCAGACTAGCAGATTGTTATCAGAAAGCACCACTGTAGAACTGAAGAGTTTTGACCCATTTTAAACGAGCTTCAAAAGACAGCACTACAAAGAAACCAAGCGAGACTTCTGGTCCTTTCCTAAAGGGGTGAACCTATGTATTTTATGCAATAATAGCGAGAAACCCATTGAAAACCTCACCACATGACAACCAAGGAAAGTCTTAATGCCAGCAATTGTTAAAACTGAGTAGCAAATGATCTTTTCACAATCCCAAATGACAATAGCTCCACAGACAGTTTCTGTGTTAGCTACTTTTCCTTGATGTTAGAAACAGAAGTGCATCTCACTCTAAATATAGGCACTGTCATTGATTTAAAGAGCTGTATTCAACAGACAGCTGTCACATTCTAAAATTTCCCTTTAGATAAACTGTAAACTCTTTGATTTACCCAAGATGACTAGAAAAAAGAAACTGGGTTTCCCCACTCTGCCCCGTTAACTCCAGTGTGGCTGACCACATCCAGCCCCAGCCATGTGGCTGCTGCAGCAGGTAGTCTGCTGCTGACATGCCACAAAGGAGCCACACCAGGGAGAAAGCCAAGAGAGACTAAGGAACTGCTGGATCTACCCCCATTAAAAACTCCAGGACATTCCTGTTGCCTTCACATCCAGGTTTTGGGAGTAGATACGATGGAAATTCAAAGATCTAGTTTGAAAAAATATAGTGATGCAAAGGGTTTAAAGCAGTCACAGCTGAACTTATTTTTCAATGCAGGTGAAGCCTTTAAAGTCATTTTTACAGTTGAAAGTTTTTAACTGCAAGCTTATCAAGTGTGATTGAAGGTTACCAATGACCTGTTCTGCTGCAGGAACTGGATCACTCAGCCTCACTCGTTCACTCCTGCTTCCTTCCACTTACAGCACAGGCTCAAAGGGGCCAAGAGAATTCAAAGGCAGGCTTGAGCACATTTCTCATACCGCAATAAAGCCAACTTCTGGAACACACCCCAATACAACAGAATGAATGGCTCATGCATGAGCTTCAAAGACCTTCCAGCATTAGGTGACTGCACTTTTGCTCTTTTAATGCAATATTAATCGTATCAGAATATCAGATTTTAAGTAATCACTTTGAGTGCTTGTAGAAGTTGCCCTCTTTGGTTCAGATGGAGGATACACATCTCAGCTGCAGCCCTTCAGCCTCCTCCTGATTCAGAAATGCATGTAAACCACAGGAAGTTGACTGTTAAATAACTTTATTCATAACTGTCAAGTATTCCATTTTCAGCAAGGTTTGATTCAAACCAGCTTGTGTGGCTCCTGGAGTCGTGTGATCCTTACTGAAGAAAGCAAAGTCACTTCATCATGAACATACAACCGATAGACAAAAAAACCCACAACTAAATCACATTCTTATCGAGGTACTTGATGTTACAACAGCAGCTCCCCTTACAACACTGCATTTATTTTAACTAGTCTTGCTCATGCCTGTACAATGAAATATCTCAAGTTTAGTGTAATGCATTCTCTCCCAAGACAGAGCTACAGCACATACTGGTCATTTACCTGTATGACAGTAGTTTATTCTCATGTGGTTTTCTGAAGTAAAAGGAAGATCAGTTGTGCTTTATCAACAAAAGATGGTGCATTGAAAGATTTTACTGTCTAAACTGTTGGTAGTTAGTGCTTAAAGAAAAGTAACCACAAAAATATTTTAGGGGAGGGAAAAGAGACACACATGCAATACACTGCAGATGAACACATCTTTTAAACCCAGGAAGTGGCACCAATTTATTTGGTTTCCATGAAAACAAAGTCAGCAATCTAAATATGATTTGTTGAAACCTTAGCATAGCCAAATGGCTTTCTAGCTGTTCTAGGGGAACACAAATGCTACACTTTTTTCCAATTGCAATTACTTTAAAAAAAAGAGGGAGAAAAAGCATTAAATAAAGTTTTGGTCATCACAAGGTTTAAAGAAGGAAACATACAATTTATCAAACCATCTGCATTTGGCTGCAAGTTCAGTGGAACATACTGAACTGACAAGACTTATTAAGTATCTGAAAGAATAAATCAGATATTTAAAGTAGGAGGTATAACTTAGTAACTCTAGTTTAGAACTATAGGAACCACCAAACATTTTCTCTTCCTGACCTTACTTGAATTTCTGGGAAAAGAGAAACAAATATTTCCTATTTTATTTAATTTTGAAACCCACAAAAACACAAACAAACAAAAGCAATAACAAAAAGCTCCTTTGAGAGCCTAGTTTAGAATAAGAACAGGTAACTACAATGTTTTAAGCTCGCATGTACATGTCTGACACACAAACCCAACCATCCATAACATGGGAAAAGCAGCCTGAAGGAAGAGGATGATTGAGGAATAACCAGAGCCTTAAAATCCTGCATCTTACAACACCCCAGTCATCACCCCACTATGTACATAGTTGGCTTTTTTCTGTTAGAGGTTTAAGAAGATAAATCCATACTTGAGGATTTTAGCAAAGAATCCAGAGAAAACAGTCTCTATCCTTTATTTTCTTCAGACCCTACCCAAGCTGATTCAAAAGACCACTGCAAATCAATACTGCTGCTACTGAAGTTTCACCAGATGTCTTCTGAAATCTCAGTAATAAGCAGAGATAATTAATGGATCAATGTTCATCAAATCAGTGCAGATTTCCTAGTGGCTGAGGTATTAGAGAGCACTATAACCTCTTCCTCCTCCATCCAAACGAGTGATGTCCATAACATCACACAAGAGAGGCAGATGATCCATTTATGCCATGAATGCCCCTAGACTTAATTGTAATATTGAGCTCAAATCCACGATTGTTGATTGTTAGACCAGTAGAAGCTGAACCAAGTCTTATGTCAAGACATTGAACTAGTTTAGTTTCTTTTACTGGCCTCAAACTTGGGAGTGAATAAACTGATCTTGGTTCGTTCACAGCTTTCAGGTTTCTACAAATTAACTTCTCTCACCAGTCACTTCTCCCACTGCTTTTGAAAGAAGATTCCTCTTTCAAGCAGGTCCCAGTCAATTACGACAAAACCCTACATATTCATACCCATAATTTGCTTATTCAAGGAACTGAGTTTAACCAGGTACTTTCCCCATTTTATATCAGGCAATTTAGCAACTTGCTTGGTATCTCCTAAGGTGAGGTGAAGCAATTTGTTTCCCAACTGCCACTGCTGTGCTCTGACACTTGATACCACGCTCTCTGGTTCAGCAGCAATGTTATTAGGGAGTTTTCAATAAGCATATGCAGTAACTGATTTTTAATAAGGGTGCTAAAGGTATTTAGGGAAAAGTGTTGAGGTAAGCAACAGCATATTTACTTACCAAACTGCAAGTCTAGGTCAAAATATTTGAGAGCATACTAACTCAAAACACATTTCCTGGAGGGAACTGTTTCCTTTCTCTAAGTGTTAATTATGGCCAAAGTTATGTTAAAACCAGCATAAACTGGCACTCCAGCCAAAACAAAGCAATCCCCATCTCCATTTATGCCCACAGGAGCATTACTGCAGCCATGTGCAGACCAACCAAGTGCTCCATGTGAAACTAATCCTTCCCTCCCTAAGAAAGAAGGGCAAAGAGCTTTCAAATGGCGCTGCTGCCAGTGGAAGCATTAACGGACCAGCCTTAGAAGGGCTAAAGCACAAGTACCATATGTCAGGATCAGACATTTCAGGATCTCCTAGCTTCTTTCTCCCAAGCTCAATCATTTGAATAGTTATTTCAATCTGATCTGCCCATTTTCAAAGATAAAATATATGTGTATCAGGATTAACTGACCCTTTACTGGAAGAGTGAAGTGTTTCAGACAGGCTGCATTTGCTTCCACAGGACTACAAAACAACCCTGTTCTCCCCCAGCACACGTCACAAATGTGTCACAGCTCATCCCACCTCTGAGAGCAATACCCTATTTCCTCTTTTCAGCACTTCCTGCACGCAGCTCCAGTTGTGACTTTTTTTCCCAAAGCAGTCAGATCTGCATCACGCGGTGTAGAAGTGAAACCTGCCTTGTGTTCTGGCACGCAAACCCAGTATCTGTCCTAAAAAAAGGAAAGGTTGAAGTCCTGATGTACAGAAGTGACTTTCTGTAAAACCTTTTGGTATCAGACCTTTTGTATTCAGAACATCTGGATCCCACTGAATGGAGAGTGCTCAACAGCACAAATCTACAGAATTACCACAAGAAGGGAGGAATCGCACTGACTTTATTTTGTGTCTGACATTTTTATCTTGCATAATGGCATTAACAAAGAAAGGTGAAGGGGTTTAAGAAGGCTTTTAACCCAATAATATCCCTTTAATCCATTATCTCCTATTTACTATGTAATCCAATTAATCCATCATTCTCAAAATGTGGATAGCAAATGGAGAAAGACAGAGCACGTCAAGCTGAGCTCTTGCACCACAGCGACCTGGCAGCATCCCACAGTTGCTGGGTACCCAGGAGCATCTGCTGCCCTACCCAAACTGTTGGGACTGAAAGGGAGGTGGCAAGTCAAGTCACGCACAAGTCTGCCAAGGACTAAATGTTCAAAGAAGGCTCCAGTATCAGGTGCTTTTCTGTCTTGCACTGAATTTGTTTTTTCACTGCCCTTCAAAGTGCTTCATTCACTTGCACAGTTCAGACTGGGGTTTCCTCCAATCACCAGAGCATTTCCAGAGTCTCAGATACAATGTGCTAACCCAATTAACCAAATGAAGACGTGATCAAGCACTCAGAACTTAATCCACATACTAGTATATGACAGAGGAAAATGTTCCAGTTTTGAATTACTTTGCTAAGAGGCAAGAAATCCAATTTCATTCCTCTTAGGTAGACAGCCTTCTTCTGAAGGAGGGATGCAATTGCCAGATTATTAACAAAATGCTTCCAAACAGGCAGGAAACTCAAGTCTACTGCAGCTCCTTGTAGAGATCTGAGCCAGGTTAAGAAACGCAGTAAATGGCATATGGGATGCAACATGCAGAACCAGAGCATCTAATGAAGATACTTCTGTTTGCCAGAACCTGAACAGAAATTAATCTGTGAAACCAAATTAGGATGTGCTGTCTACAAGACCAGGTGCACTTGCTTTCTTCAAAGATCTTTTTAATCTCTCCTTCAGAAAGTACTTAAAACCTAAACCTCTCTTCTGTAAAGTTTATTTGAGGGAAGACACAGACACTTTACAAAAGATTTTCAAATTTCATTGATGAAACAAATCTTTCAAGTCAGAGCACACATGCAGACCTAGATGTCATATGAAAACATGCACTTACCAAGGTGAAACAGCCACCTCCCAATTACTATTTACACTCTGGGGAGCATCTATATAAACTTCAGATGTTTTCCTCACAAAACAGACTGGAACCAGACTGTAAACATTTGCTTTTCTTTCAGTGCACTGACCCACTGGCTCCATGACTTCATGTGTTTGCAACTCAAACTGCATTTACCCTAACACTGAGGCAGCAGTGAGTCTGCAAATCTGCCATCTATCATTTAGAGCTTTACATGTTTCCAAGTTGTAGGAGACCAGCAAAGGCTCCCAAAAACACGACAAATATTTGGCATGTGGAAACATACCAGCACTAAAACTGGCCATATTGAACTTTAAAATGCTTGAAAAGTCCTAGATTGCATACTCTGTAAGCTAAATCACAACATTTCAAAAGCAGAACCCTAAACTAGATACCAGTGCATGCACTGAAGTATCCCTAGGATTGACTTTTAAAGTACATTTGGTTCCTACTGCAGCCCCACAAGAAATCCAGATGACCAAATACTTCTGAGTTCCTTCCTCTGCTGCAATTAGCAGAATCCATTTCAATTAAGTTGTGTTTCTGTTTGCAAACAGTGACACACTAACACATCAGCTCTTGTTACAAGCTATCTGTTAAGATTTCAGGACCAATTTACTGGGTCTTGTGAAAGTGAGACCATTAGATGAATGTTAGTGTGTTTAAAAATTAGTAAAAGCTGTGTCTAAAGCACTCAAAGTTTAACAGTTAAGTACCCAGGACTCCCTAAGCAGCAGCAATGTCCAAGAGGCTGCAAACACTTCACTTGTCAAATTTCATACCAGAAAGTACCTGAAAATAGAAAAATTATACATTAATTACTATATAACTGTCTGCTAGTAAAAACAAAGGTCCGAACACCATCCACACATAAAATTTCACCAGCTCACTGATTTTGGGGTTATTTAAAAAACACATTATTTTGTGTAGCTCCTTTGATTTACAGATGGTGTCAGTGCACTGCATTTCCTTGCCTGGAAACTCTGCATCTTCTTTATTTGGTCACCAGCAGGTGATCAAATACTGTCATGTGCCCAGTGAGAAGCCCTTCCAGGCAGTCTGCTGAGACTCCCATAGGTTCCTCAAAAATGGTTTCCTCTGTCATCATTAAACAAAGGAAAAAGATACAGAGACTCATGTGTGATTATGCATTCCTGTATCTCTCATCCATAGAAAGAATTTGTGGTCTTTTCAATTCCTTGGCAAAGTTACTGAAGAGAAGCACGATATTCCATTTATTTTAACTGAGGACACTATGGAGTACTGGGAAAACATTTCAGGCATGAATGCTTATGGCTGAGAAGCCTGCAGCATGGTACAGTGAATTAAGTGCTGCAAAAGGCAGCTCGCTGCCTATTAATAGTCAAAAAAAATCTCTTCTCTGAAATAGTTGAAGTTGCTGGTTATTGCAATGAGAAAGAATTCAGGGTGTTTTCTGTATTTAAAATTACTCAGCTTTTCCAGCTGTGTTACCTGATGTTTATTATTAAAGCAGATATGCAAGTGGAGAAGATATTGGAAATAATTTAGGACCTTCTTTAGCTCATAATGTAGTCTTAAACATGTTTCTTTGTCCAACATCCAAATTTGACCTATCAAGCTCCTCTGGTTGTAGAGTATAAGGCTTAGTATCCAGGATCACTCAGAGCCTTTTATGGGGATTAAATACACAAACTGTGTGAGGCTGTTAACTAATATTGGGTTTTATTAACTTATTTATTCACCTTTAAGATATAAAAAAGGCCTCATATCCCAGAACAATTCAAGACATCTCTTGGTGTCTACCAAGACACCTGCATCAGCACCATAGGTGACACAGCTGGCTGCCCTGCAGAAGGGCAGGCTCTGCACCCTCCAAATTTAACTGATTTGTGGGAAATTTAGACACTTATTTAAAAAGTACCAGTAGCCACAACGTTGCTACGGAAATTATCTCGCTCTGTGAAACACTCCTACAGTTACTCTATTGCTTTTCTCATGTAGGAAAGTCAGTTGCACTTAAGTTTTCTCACATTTTCTTAAGCAACTTCCTCAGCTACCACAAGCTAAAGTTTCCTACCATTTTGCTAGTTCTGCATAAGTACAGCATGAACTCAGAACATATAAATAGCATTTATGATTAACTGAAGTTTAGGTCAAAGATAGTGGAAAACAGTCATCCAAATACAACCTAAGTGCAGTATGTGCTCAGTGAGAACACACTTAACTAGCCTCTAAGGCTCAAGTCTTGTTACAGTAAGCTCAAATTAGAGAACGGCCGCACAACTCAACACTGCCCCTGGCACTCTACCTCGATCCTAAAGGACTGCATATTTACCTATGAAAAAGATCACTCTGCATTCTTTGCCTCAGGCGTAAAATTAATTTCATTCATATAGATGGGAGATCACAGCTGCATTCATACCACGTTTTGCCAGCATGCAGATTCGCTGACAGCTACGAATACTGGGACTTTGTAGCATGGCTTCTATTTAGTAAGTCATTTCTAAATGAACAGAGCACGGTGTAGATGGTGTTACATTGAAATTCTGGGAAGTAATGCAATGAGACAGTTCTACAGGTGCTAACATGTAGTGTCTTGCAGGTTAGCAGCCAATAAAAGGAAACAGACTCTGAATGAGTGTTTGTACCAAGGTCTCCTGTTACACTGTAAGCAGCAAAGGCTCATCTAACACACTTGTGCCAAACTAAAAGAATCTGCTGAGAACAGGTTCACATTCAAGAAATATGGAAGGCTGAGAAAGTCTCTATCTCTGAAGACTTTAGAGGCTGTTGGGATGCACAGCGTATTGAGAAGGGCACTTAGGTTTTACCTTTATTTAATCAAGGCTCAGCTATAGAACCACAACATTTTTCAAGAAGTAGGTCACATTTTAGTCTTCTGCAACAGAATGTTCAGGAAACTAAGGCACCTGATGATCAACACCATATGGCTTGTTTGAGACAGAGTATAAGAACACACCTGCTTCCACACTGCATTGTGAAAGTTAGTATTTTAAAAGCAGTGTTTCCCCAAAAACAGATATCTGGGTCAAGTCTGAACTAAGACTTCCATCCTCAGAGGCTGCACAGAAACCACATGGAAAAGATCCTCTTGTGTCGCAGCTTTAGCTCAGTGGAGTGCACAAGACTCTAAAAAGCTGCTGGCATTGGTGGCTGGGAGACAATACGTCATGCTTCAGTCTGGCACATGTGTGCTGGGATAACACGTCCACATCAAGGCAGCTCCCACTTTTCTCAATCCAGAGCCACATCTGGCCACAAACCAAGACTACATAAATCCAAGCCTCTGTATTGACTCTAGTATTAATGCCCATAGAAGCCTTATTAACACAAACTCAAAGTCGGTATCATCTTGTCATTGGGGCAAGAAAAATAGCAAATCATCAAAACCAAGTCTTTCCTGAGGATCTGAATGACTCCTTTTAAAGCATAAATCTATAAAGTACTTTTCTTTCCATAGTTGTGGCAACACTTTCATAAATCATTTTCATATAAAGGCCAAAAGATGGCAAGTAGCTCTAACCTTTCCAAGGGCTTTAAGGAGTCATGCTCATTGTACATATGCCATCCATGATTTGATGTTTCACAGACCTATTAATTGGGGGAAAGAAGGGAAAATAATTCATATATCAACAGATACAAAGCAGCAGCTTGTTTTCCCCCACAAAAATTTAAACAACATTAAGTGCAATAACAATACTGTATATTTAAATAAAGTAAGTCTGAGTGATGTAATTGAGTGTCCCATGCACATGCTTACAGAAAGGCTGGGTGATTGGATCTCACATCTGTAATGGCATCTTCATCAGCCCGAGAAACTGACGGTTTATGCACTCAAGCATGTCCTAATAGAAGCACCATCAACACACTTCAAGCAGAAATAGAGCAGGACAATCAAACAGCAGATCTGAGAAACATAGGTACGAAAGACATCTCTACTCCCCAACTTAAGAGGTGTGAGGAGGTTACAGGGGATGAATACAGGGAGAGATATCAACACATTACAGAGTGCACAAGCTGTTGAAAGGCTTCTGAAATTCAGAATCAACTATGGTGTGAATGCTTTTAATGAATGACAGGTAACTCTTCTTCTAGGTTCTACCCTTGTGACTTCAGAGAGATGCTGAAGTACTAACCTCACAACACTGGAGAAAGACCTCAATATCTGCCAACCTAATCTGGCTTCAAACACAACTGACCTCCACAGCATCACTATCTATAATCAAGGAGATATTCCTATGCACCTGAAAGAATGGATTAATTTTGCTGATACTCCACGGCAGTCATCTGGGGACTTGTTATTTCCAGCAGAGCTAATTTCATCTTTTCATGTGTACAACAGTCCCACCAATATTCCAAGACAGAACCCAGAAAAGCTTAATCAGAATAAGGTAAAATGCAATCTTCTAGTAAACTGAACAATATCCTCCAAAACTACGACTCTGAAAAAGAAAAACGCTACAGAGAAGCTGCAACAAAACCAGAACTTCAAGCTGAACACGCCTTTTCCTGTGTTCTATAATCTGTTCTAGCACTTGCAGACATATCACAGAAGTAAACAGGATCCAGAGGTAAATGCACAGCCTGTTACTCTTCCTATATTGTCTGTGCCTGCAGTTCTACGCAAACGTGGACAAAATAAACCATCATCACTGTCCCTGTGCATTGCAGGTTTGTAGCACTAAAAAACCCCAACAACTTTCAGTGTACTTTTGCAAATAGAGCAAAAAGTATATCTGAAGATCAACCACTGCTGGTAGCAAACATCCAAACCCACTCAAAAGTCATCTTTAACAAGAGCAAAGGTTTAATACACTCAGAGCTTATCATGCATCTCAGCAACTGGGCTCTCAGCTCACTTTTCCATTCTCAGAGAATGAGAAGACTCTTGGAAACTCCTTGAAAATGCTTCTCTAGTAACAACTCTTGCAGCAAATTCAAGACATGCAAGTTCACAGCAAATGCTCGGAAGCAAGAGGCCGTGTACAGCAGCTTTCTTACTCAGAAGAGCATTCTCGGTGTTACTAGATACGCGGCACCAGCACTAGACACTCTTCAGCTGCCAATGCCTCAAAGCAAATCCTAATGAGAGCAGCAAACCTTTGCACCCACATAACTGAGTAGCCTACAAGTGTAACTACAAAGGCTAGGAAATGTCCAGCTAAATTGGGCTGCAAGTTGTAGAATTGAGATAATGGGAATGTTTATCTAAGTCATTTCAAGAGATTTCTAAAGGAAATCAACTTGCAATGAGAAATTTAACTGTTAATCAGACGTCATAAAGTGTTAGACTGATGCTGATTCAGACCAGCTCTGTAACTGAGCCTTTAGCCTTCTGACTAGAGGCTGTAGCAGAAATAGAGCCAGAATAGTCTTCAGTTTAACTGTGTTAGTGGAACGGTCACCTGAGTAACTTCAGTTTGTAATAAAATTTGAGGGATTATAACATTAAGCACCTGAGAAGCATTGTGGCATACATTGTACTAGGCTGTAATTAGCTCTTCCCACTTTTAAAGCACTACACAAGTGTGAACTAATGCATTTTCATAAGCACTGTTGTTAGTGGCCAGAAGGCCCTTATTTTTATACCAAGGGAAATAAATCTTACTGACTATCCCCATGACCATTTAAGTTAGCAAAATGAGGAAGGACACTCTAGTGAACTAGACATGGAAATGCTGATTTCTAATTCCATTAAAATACAACTAGGTTCTGTTTTTAACCTTCTCACGATGCTATAAAAAGACCACATTGTTTCTTTAGGCTCCTAGCATCACCTCTGGTGTTGTAAATGAAAAGATGATGGAGAACAATTTAAAAAGCAAGAACAGTTCAATGATGTCTTGCAAATGTACATATCTCTAAGTTTTAACTACATACATTCAGAAACTTGTCCTAAACCCTCTTGCTCTGTATTTCCTATCTGTCCAAACTACAAATGGCTTCTAGAACTGCACACTCTTGCTTCGTCTCCTCCAGAATTTCTATGTAAATGTTGATATTTTTCACTCCATATCCATCACTGCTCTGTTCTTAATTTGCTCATGTCTACCTTTGCCCCACAGAGTCCTATTCCCAGGATAAACAACACTTTCCCAGCATTCCTGCCAGGGCTTTCTTAATATGAACCATGTTTTTCAGTGCAGTGTCAAAATCTGTTCGATGACAAAAGTTAAAACTCACTCCACAGTCTGAAAAGAAGTTAGAGTCAAATAATATTCTTCTACTATGCTCAGCCTTAGCATTTTACAATATTTTTCATGTCTCTTTTCCCCCTCTCCTACTCATCTAATGATTGCTGGTAGCTCTCCTTTCATTATGTTTTTTTGCCACAAGCAGTTGAATTGCAAATAGAACAAAGGTTTTCTATTATTCCTCATTCTACAATGTTAACAACTTTAAGTCTTGAATCCTTACTTGAAGAGTTGGTGCTTGACAACTGACTTGTCTGTGTCTCTTCCAACTTCCCCCCAGCTCTACCTTCTGACCCAGCTACGCCTGTCACTCCCTCCTTAACCATTTCTGTCTTCCTTCCATGTGACAGCACAGACCAAAACTCTTGAGCACTCTACAAAGCCTGTTGGCACAAATACCTGCTGCTTTCAGGAGTTCTCTGCCATTCTGCCACCCACACAGAGCTCTGTTATAACATAAGCTGGGAGTAAGGGCAAATCCAAGCCTTTGCACTTGGCCAGCACTGATCACACTGCTTGTGCTCAATAGGGACATCACTCAGCTGCCTTTTTTATTTCCTCTCGTGTTTATATCTTTGCATAAATATCTCAGGCTGGGATTTTTGAAAAGGAAATAGAGCAATCTAAGTATAAATAAAGCAGCTACCTTACTTTCAAAAATGAGTATTAGTACAGTAACTCAACTACAATGAACACTCAAAAATGAGTTCTGCCTAGAACACAACATGATCCTTGGATGTTTTTTCAGACAACATCATACAGATTTAAGGATTCTCAAAAGAAAGCAATAGGGGCTTTTTTCCCTCTTGGATTCAGAATAACATTCCTCAAATCCTACTCAAAGTGAAACTCTGTACATGCTTCAGTTATGGAAAGAACCTATTTCTCAAGAGACTGGAGATGACAGAATAGTGATAGCTCCCTTTTCCTTTGCTACTTGAGCCAGCAGTCACTAAACTTCATCAAAGACAAACCAGTCTTATTGAACAGATTTTAAACCAGATCACTCCAACACAGCAACCACATCACTAGAAGTCACCTCTGCAACAGAAGAAGATCTCGATGACAGTAGAATAATTATCCTTTTATGACCATTCTGAAGGCAAAATGCAAGGAGTAACAGGTCTCATTAGAAACTTCCTCACGTAGCTCAGACCTAGGCTGAGCAGGTGATAGGTTACTGCCTGCCCCTTCTGTGATTTCTAAAAGACATTCTGTGATCAGGGCAATACATATTTATGGAATATTTACACAACTTGTTTAAGTCAGAGTATGATTACACAACCATTCACAACAGATCAACAGGAGACATCATCAGCTATTGTTCAGACTCATACTAACACAAAGATTATTTTTAAGACACAAAAACACAAAGCCACTTAGGTTTAAGAGACCTACAAGAATAGATTTAACCTATTTTAAGGATCTCAACCCCCACTCCCACAAAACTCTATGCTGGCTTCTGCTCTGCAAGCCTCTGAACCAATAAACAGTAAATTTAACATCAATGCTTCATTTCCTTCTGCAGAATTTGCACAGAAATTGAGAGAAGAGGCTTCAGCTGTCACAGTTAAAGGTCCAGCTCAAGGATCAAGACATGCTTCTTCCTTTCTGCCCCTACTATTGAATTGCATATACCATCTCAACCCCACTATTCAACTGTATACTCCAGCTGAGAACTTTGATGTAACAAAAATCTCATTACATGAGTATTAACACAGACATTCAAAATTAAACAGGAAGTATACAGAGGGAATGTTTGCTAGATGGCTCAAATTGGAATAGAGAAGGGAGTGGTTTTTAAATTCTTCTCATTAACCCATGCATATCTTTTCTTAATAAAAGTCACATTACTATTAAATCTCTTATTGCAAACCATGTTTTTGTACTGGTTTCTTAAAGTCAATGTGCTAAAGGGTGGAAATGGTCATATGGTAAAAACAGTACACAGGTACTTGGCTTTGTTATCAAAACATGAAAGCCCTCTACACCTCAGCTCTTGCATATGAAATGAGGACAATTATGTCAAGCTCTTTATTATTCTTCTATTTCAACAAAAAAAAAGCAGGGAAAGGAGCTAAATGCATGTTTGCAATGCCACAGTGTAACAGTCAACCCTTCCAAAAGGCTTCAGACCCATCAGGAGCCTACTTGATCAGCACTTTGCGGCAAAGCAACACAGGAACAGGAACCACACGCGCTCAATTCAAGGCACTGGAACACAACTCTTACCAGCTGGAACTCTCTGCGCCTGTCGTAGGCGTGCTGGATGCCGCTGTCTGCCCACAGAGCTCTGATGGCTGGCAGGTACTGCAGGAACACCGCTGTCTCCACCATGCCCTGCACCACCGTCACCGACCGAGTATCAAAAGCCATCATGGTATCTCCATTGCTCTGGTTAGCAGGATCTCCCCAAGGGATATGAAGTTTCTCTCTGGCATCTACGAGGACTCTCACACCTTTAACAATATGAAAGAGCACTGTGATTAGTTTCTCAGCATCTACTATTTCACTAACCTACAAAGCTCTGAAGACTCAAACAATGCACAAAGCTCAACAGGACTAGACTCAGTGGGAAATCAGAAAGTTTCAGGAAAACTGACTCAAAGCACATCATTTTAGGTAATACCAAAATAGAGATATTTGCTATCAGAAAAACATATCCATGATCCATACTACAATAGCCACAGTACAAGTTTAACTCTTGAAAACATGCTGTTCTCAATCACCAACTCCCCAATCTGCACCACCAAGCAAACTCTTTTACCTGACACAAAAACAAAGACCAAACAAAGCATGTTTAAAAGCTTATTGCAGAATATGTTAAACCATCTGACAGTTCATGTTAAGGACCCCCAGTCTTTGTATTCTTATGAACTTGGGATCTAGTTACACCAAACTGTAAAGAGCTATCACTGCTTTCAACACTTTCAGAGATATGAAGACAGTATTTATTCAAATCACAGCACTTTAAAAGAAGTATGGTCTTACTACTGAAGTGCAGAAGAAGTTGATTTCCCTAAATGCTTCTCCATGCTGCTTTTTTGTGTTGTGTTGGTAAATATTCTCTGGGAGAAATCGAGTATTTGAAGTTTCTTTTATCAAGGACTTGAAAAAAACCAACACTGTGCTCACATCAAGAAGGGGAATAAATGGATATGAACTCCAGTAGTAGATTTAGTCATGAAAAACTAATAAGAAAGCAAATTTTGGAAAGAAAAAGCAACAATTAGGGCATGGGCAGAGGCATATGGAAATTAAGATGCAGTAAATAGTGACTGTATGACAATGTACTTGTTTAACACCAAGGTATTTTTTCAACTTTCGTTCTTTTTCCACAACTTTTCTGTCAAAAGCAATAACTGCAGGAAAGCAGCTTCCAAAAAAGACTTGCAGTTCCTCCACGGAAACTTTCACAGAGTACGAAGTATTTCACTTTATTAATAAGCTATAACCTGGTCAACCTAATACTCTCGTGACTTCTACTGCCTTGCTATCTACAGTTTTTCCAGGCTTGACTTGCAAACAGTTTTGTTAAGTAATTCTCTTTAAGAACCACTGGACCTCTGCTGGGCTGAGGTCTGACAAAGCTTTGCTATTCTGAGAAACTTTGTCCAACTCTTAAGACCTTGTCCAACTATTACAGAGTTCAAACTGAAAATGTAATGAGCGATTAAGATGAGACAGTAAGCGAGGATGACCAATTAAGCGAGGATGACAGCAGTGAAATCAAGAGCGTGCTCCTAAACCGCGTGCCGAGGTTTTTGGCAGCGCTGGGTTCTGTTAATTGATGTGTCAGACTAGCTTCCAACACGATGGCAACGTTTCCTCCACCGAAGCGAAATGCAGCCAGCGCTTCCTCCTCGGGCACTGGACATGTCTCATCCACGGACTTTCAGGTGCATCTTCCCTCTCATCCATCGCTCTTTACCGCGCCCGCGTTACCAGGAAATGGCAAACTGCGGGACCCCACAGCCCGAACCCGCTGCAATCACGGCAAGAGCTGAAGCCGCCCTCAGCGGCACGGCGGGCCGCGCCCGGGCCAGCGCCCACGGCCGGGGTGACATCCCGCGGGCCCGCAGTGCAGCTGCTCCCCGGCCGCTGCCGCCGGCAGCGGGGAGCCGCTCGTCCCCGGCGGGAGGAAGGGTGAGGCATCCGAAACGAAAGCGGGACGACGCGACGATCCCGGGGCCACCCCTGGCCCGAGAGATCCCCCTCTGCTCCCGCCTTGAGGCCGCCGCCGTCCCTCCCTCGCTCGCCGGCCGGGTCGGGCTCCCTCGCAGGCCGGCGGCCCGGCGCCTCAGGGGCGGGCTGGCCTCGCCGCCGCTCACTCACCTTTGATCACGTTGCTGTAGATGGTGGCTCGGAACTCCTCGCGGGCCGCCCGGTCCCAGTCCTGCCCGTGGATGATCCGCATCTGCTTGAGAAAGGTGGACTTGCCGCTCTCGCCCGCGCCCAGCAGCAGGATCTTGACGAGGCGCTTCACGTACGTCTTCTCGCGGTTGAGGCACTTGTCGATCTCCTTGGACTTGCGCTGCTGCTCGGCCTCACCGCTGGTGAGCAGGCAGCCGGGGAAGCAGCCCGACAGCACGGAGCGGGACGGCAGGAAGTCCGCCATCTTAGCGAGCACTGCCAGCGAGGGGAGCGGCCGCCCGGCCCGGCCCGCACCAGCGCGCTCTCTGCCCGCGCATGCGCCCCGCGCCGCGCCGCGCCGCCCGCCTTCACACGCCCGCTCACGTGACCGCGCCGCGCCGCTACCCGGACGGGCGGCCGCGGCCCCGCGTCACGTGAACGCGCGCGGCGGGCATGGGCGTCACGTGACAGCGGCTCGCGCCCGCCCTTCCCTCACAGGAAATGGCGGGAGGCGGCGGGTGCGGCCCTCGGCCGGTAGCGGGGCCCTCGGCCCCCGTTACCGGCGGAACCGAAGCGAAGTGTGCGCTCAGATGAGGGAAGAGCGAGGCTGAGGCTCAAGCGGTCCCGGCCGTGGCACCTCTGCCCCGGCGCTGCGGCTGCAGGCAGGGGAGCGGCCCGGCGAGGTCAGCCCTCGGTCAGGGCAGCGACACGAAGTTTGCCAGATAAGCGGTTTTTTGTTCTCGCTACGGAGAAAGAAAGAAAGAAAATAGTTTGGTTTGGAAGAGCTTGGCACGTGCTTCCTCTGTGCTCTTCCGAGAAGGGCTTCCCAGTGCTGTGGGGATACGGCACCGGGCTCAACAAACAGGCAGGCTCTGGGCCTCCCGCAGCGGCCGTGTGCAGGCCAGCGACAGAAAGCAAGTGGAACATTGACCCGTTTTGAAGTTAGAAGAAACAAAGGCAGTACTTCGAAGTGCTTAGTTGTAAGGGGTTCCCTAAAATTGGCATCCCTTCAGTGGTAGAGCAAATAATAGGCAGAGGGACATGCAAGGAGTGCAGAGCACACTCTTCCACGTAAGCTGGAACACAAAAAGTTCCATGTAAACCTAAGGAAAAACTTTCTGACTCTAAGGGTGATGGAGCCCTGGCACAGGCTGCCAAGGGAGGATGTGGAGTCTTCTCTGGAAGTTTTCCAAACCCACCTGGGTGCGTTTTGTGTGACCTAATCAAGGGGAACTTGCTTTAGCAGGAATAGCAGATGAGATGATTTCTGAAGGTCCCTTCCAACCTCTACCATTCCTTGATTCTGTTTGTCATTGTGCACAATTGTTTGTCATCTGTGCAAAAAAAAAAAGAGCTCACCATCAGTTACACCAACATAGTACAAGGTAGTACATCTCTGCTGAGGGTGCAGCAGCTGAGGATGTGATCCATAAGATGAAAGACAAAAAGATGTAATAATCTTTTGTATTGTTTTGGTTGTTACAGTTTTTCAAAAGTACTCTGAGAAGTGTTCTGTATGTGTTGGTCACATCAGCAGGTTAGTGAGACTGGTGACAGCACTTGTGCTTTCCTTCAAAAACTTGAATGTTCTTGCTAAGGGAGAATAAATACTTACTGTCTCTTAGTGAAGGAAATAGTTATAAACAAGGAAGCCAAGAACAAAACAGAGAAACAATATTGGTTACCTACTTTTGAGAAGTTAATTTAACACCTGCCAGTCGAGTATAAAAAAGGAAAAAATTGCCATAAGCAGTAGAACCAGATTGAGAAAATCATAGTCACACAGAAGAGAAGATAAAGCAATCTTGTGGAGGGGTGGCACAGTGAGTCCCTGCTTTCTCCAGGCCAGCAGTGAGGGGCACCTAAAACCTGGACTATAACAACAAAGGATGAATGAAGGAAGAGTAAAAGCTGTCTTCTGGTCTCTGCCAACAGCAGTATCACCTTCCTAACCCAGGCTATTCCTCAGCAGAGGCTGGAAGTGCTTCAGGACAGAGAGGTATCTCCTAGGGCTACCTGGCCTTCCTTTCAAGGCAGCTTCCATCTCTCATTGGTCTTCCTGGTAGGCTCACTTCTGCCCTTTTCCTTCCTCTTTTTTCCTTTTCACTTTCCCCCTGAACTCGCCTGCTTGGTGACTTTGCTAAAGCCTCCTTTTGCTCCAGCCTCTTCCTACAGCCACCCCACATCATGCTCCAGGCATCTGCTTCCAGCTGGCCCCTTGGCACAGGTCCCTGCCACTCCTACCTGCTGCCACTCTCTCAAATATGTCACCTCATTCTCAAAATACTGTAATTCCACATTTCCAGCTGCCCAAGTCACATAAGTCTCAGGTAGTCCCTGGCTGCCTCCTCCTTGTGCTGCCCTACCTTCTCTCTCCTTCACACTCCCAGGAGTCTGGCAAGCCCTCTAAAGCCACCAAGGTGAACCATTCCCAATCTAGCACCAAAGCATGGCCCTCAGTGTGCTGCAGAGTGGGGAGGGCTATTCCTGCACTGAGGATGATGGTGTTCCCTGGAGAGGACACTGAAGTGGGCTCAGTGTCATCCAGCTCAGCAGGGGAAGCCAAACAGGTCAGTCCTGGGTCAGGTGTTAACCCAGCTGCATCCTCTCGTCCCAGCAGCCAGGCTCCACATCTAAGGCAAGGTATGTGTAAAGTCTCTCTCTCTTTTACTTTCTTCCTTCCTCTTTGCTGCTGCTTTCCTTAGCTTTACTGTCCCTGGAAAGTCCAGGGGTGATGGGAAGTAAATGGTACCCATTTGTGCTCACAGCTCCCATGTGGCTGCAAAGGAAGCCTCTCATTTTGAGTGCTCGTGCCCTACCAGACAGAAGATGAACACTGGAGATATTGCTTTAGTTATTACCTTGCTGAGAGACCTGAGATTGCATCACGACTCTCTCTATGCCACAGTTTGTGCTTTTTTATTGCTTTTTCTTCTGTAAACTGCTTTGAAATCTTCCTGGAAGGAACTGTGTGCTGTAGTTCAGCCACGCTTGCAGTAGCATTCTCATTGCTTCACTCACATTACCCCTTCCTTCCTCTCAGGGCTGTCCCCAGTTTCCTTAGATAGAAAAGGTAGTTTACTCACCACATGCCTTTTGTGTTGCATGATTCAACTTCAAATGTGTGATGAAGGGGCAACCACGTAGGAAATGTGACCTTCAAAAAACAAGGGGGGATTCCTTCTGCAGTGCTTTCCACGAGAGAAGCTGGCAAGAATGGTGAGCGGGGCTTGGTGAGAATGATCACAGCTAATGGGGGCTTCTTGAGAACAGAAGGACTGAATTCAGCTCTTGTCAGACCTTTCCCTGGCCAGGAGATGCTCCGTGGCTTTGGGTGCAGGCTCAGAGGGATCTGTGGGCTCTGTAGAGCACGTGGGTGTGCACCATTGCCCTGTGATGCACTGACCACGAGTGTATTTTCACTGTAGCGTCACATACCTCCTACACAGGGTATGAACAGCCACGGGAATCTCCAGTTACATAAACAGCAGTGGGGTTACTGTAGAAAGCAGGCACTGGGAGGTAAAGCAGTCTCCCCAGGATATGGCTTTTGTTATTTAGGGTGTAAAAAGGCCAAGACTTAACTTGGGGAGCCAGAAATCCTCAGGGATTGTGCATGGCGGCTGCTGCTCTCTGCCGCTCTCCCTTGCTGTTCACGTCCCTTACTCTCTTCACCCACAAATTCACACACAGAAGGGCCAGACTGCGTCAGGGACTTGAGCTGTGTCCTCTCTCCAAGTGCAGGTTTCATGATTAGAGGCCCAGGGGTGGCTGCCCTTCACAAGCTTGTATAATCCAATTTCAGCACCTTGTGCTCACGTGGCAGATCTGCTGTAACGCATTAACTGCTGGGGCAGTTCACCTGGGCAGCAGGTGAAACGTGGTTCATCTCTGGGTGTTTGGTGGTTTGGGTTGTTTACAGACATTGACAAAGCTGAATTTACATGGGACATCTGTATCAAGGACACAAAGTACCTTTGTAATGGAGAGAGAAACAGCCCTTGGCTTTATTTTAGCTTGGCAGAGAAGAGTTGGAAAGGAACCTGATCTATGAGGCGGTGTCTGTGGTAGATCAGCAGGATTTAAAATGATCAGGAGCTCTGGAGCTCAGCAAGGCTGAGGAGCTCACGCCCCCACCTGAGCTCTGTGGAGATATTGCTCCTCCATCTCCTCTGAGGAAATTGTTTTCTTTCTGAATTCACTTGTAGACCCAGTTTGCAAATGTTTCTTATGGATAAGATGCCTGTATACCTTAGTGGAACTTTCAAAGTCAGTGCTTTGGGATGACACAGAATCATAGAATGGACATGACCATTTTTATTCCTCTAAGTATGGGAGGCACATGGAGTTGGTGGTGATTGATCCTTGGCTTGGGCCTGAGTTTGCCCCTCACCTGCAGTACTGAGTCCTTACACTGCCCAGGGCAGGGAAGGAAAATAGCTGTTCTGAGCAACCATTTGCAGTTTGTAAAAAGTTTTCCCAGTTTGCCTATCAAACCAAGAAACTGGGCTACATCTTTTTGTGTGCTATTTACCCTGATGTTATGTCCAAACTAATGATTTGTATGTATAGAGGTCCCATTCTCCCACGAGGATCTGCCTCAAGCACATGGAATCGCTTCTGCTATCTGCCACCATCCAAATCCCTGCAAGCCCTCACTATCCTTTCCCTTGCTTCCTCTGACTACTCTGAATCCTTCTGCTGTTTGCCTCCAGGACCATCTGTGCTGCTGGAGTTTTTACTGCTTTTTGGTGTTTCAGAGGCCTCTGGGATCAGAGTTTGGTTTCAAAGGACCAAACAGCACTTCAAAACCTGAGATGTGAGACACTGCAAAGTGTGTGAAGAGCTCTCCTCCTGCTCCTTTTGGCTGCCAGCTGAGGCCTTAAAGCATGAGGTATGGTAACTTTGATACTAGCATGTAGAATGACAGAGATTACTCATCATCATTAAACTATGCAGCAGAAAGGAGCAGAGAGGAGTGGAAAAGCCTTCTGGAGAGTAAGGAGTGTCTGATCCAGCAGCTGCTGTGACTTCACAGGAGGGATTTCACATGGGAATGACTGAGTGGACACAGCAGAAAGGCAGTCCAAAGTACTGCTTGCGGAGAAAGGGCAGAGAGAAAGGTAAAACTCATCCACAGTGGCAGCAAAGCACCTGGGAAAGCAGCCTGTGCCTTCAGGGTAATACTGTGGGTGGAAAAAGCGCTCTGCTCCAAGTTCAATGCCAAGGTGCTTTCCTCAAGTGTACAAACCCCAGATCGTGACATCCCAACAGTCACAAACACCATGATGGGGAAGGTGCTGCCCTGAGAAGCAGCTGTGCACATGTGTGGGCATCGTGGGTGCTCCCTATGTGACTGGGAACCGTGGGTGTGCAGCGTGTGATGTGCACACGGATGAGGTACTGATGTGCCTGTGTGACCTGTGTCCATGGCATGGGACATACAGGAGCTTGCTGGCAGCATTGGGTGGGATCTGCTCCTGGAGAGTGTGCTGTGAGTGGCTGCTCAGCATGACTACACATGGTACTCGGTGCTCACTGAGCTGTGAATGCTGTGAACACACCCATGTGCGTGTTCTCCACGTGGTGGGCGGGACGTTCACAACGTGTGAAAGGCAACGTGTCCACATGGCTGGCAGGAGTTTCTGGGAATGCCTCATACCTGGCACAATTAGATTCTGTGCTGGCACTGTTTTGTCAGGAAACCAGTAAAACTGAACACTGAGTTTCCAGCTGGGTACTGATCTGCCACCCACCGGCATGAAACGGCTGCATGGTGGCGAACCACTTTGTAACCCCACGGTCTTCCTCTCCTCACCGTTAGTCACAATTGCCCCACATGGCAAATCCCTCACTCCTCAAAAACCTCCCCGCCTGGTCCCGGCATCGCCCGGTCCCGGCATCGCCCGGTCCCGGCATCGCCTGGCCCCGGCATGGCCCGGCCCCGGCATCGCCTGGCCCCGGCCGCTGTCCGCGGGCTCCCGCCAGCGCCCCGAGGCGGCAGCGGCGCCGCCACTCGCCTTTATGTAAATGAGTGTGGGGCGGCGGGTGCTGATTGGCTGCGACGCACGGCGTTGGCGCCGCCCCCGGCAGGGAGAGGACGCGGTGGCGGGCGGCGGGTGTCCGCAGCCAGGTGTGCCCGGCCGGTGCCAGCGCTTCGTTAGCCCGCTGTGGCCGCTGCGCTGCCCGGCTCGCCACCATGACCGTCACACGGCTCGACCAGGGGCAACGCCACCGCCCGCGGATGGCCTTCCTGAAAAAGGTAAGTGCTGAGCAGCCGCACCGTTATGGGCATCGGCAACGACGGGCACAACGGGGCCGCGTCCAGGCGGGGCGATGGGACAGCGCTGAGCGGTGCTTGGGGGGGGGAGGGACCCGTGTTCGTGGCATTCTGGGCGGCCACGGCTCCCCGGGACCCCTCTGGGTGTGTGGGGTGCGAGGAATGACGGCCTCATCCCCGAGGGTTCGGTGCCAGGACCTGTTGCCGAGCCCCACGAATCCCAGCTGGCCCCGGGACTCAGGTGGAGGGGCCCGAGGGGCGACATGTGCTAAAGTTACAGAGGAAATAAAACTGTAATGTTATTTTTTTGTAGCTTAGCCTCGGCTGAATTATTCTGACACATTCCCCCCCCCCCCCCCCCCGCGTCTTTTTTTCCCCAAAAGAACCTCAGAATTATTCATTTCCCAGGGGAAAATGCATCACCTGTAGCCCCAGGCCACTCCATTCAGCTCTGGGCCACTGTTGGTCCAGTGTGTGCACTCCTGGTACTTCCAATGGATGTCTGCTTTCAGAGGATGTGTCATGGCCAACTGTCTGGTCTCTGCCTCTTCCCACTTTTTCAGAAAGGAGTGCATTTGTGACCAGCAGCAGTGGGAAGCCCAGGGATGTGCACGCCCACGCTTTTGGATGTGATGTGTAATTTTGTGAAGCATTCAGTGTCTTTTGGTTTTTTTTCTGTAGCACTCATTCAAAAGTGTAGCCAGTTTTAGTACAACTCAGATGTGCAGATTTTAAAAAGCTGAGTGTTAAGCTAGCTTTTCTCCCACCCACATCTCCTGCCTGTGGCTTATCCTGTTAGAGTGGAATTAACTGAATTTCCAGTGACAGGTACAGCCAGCCAGTTGCTGTTGGAGTCATAGTCAGCTGTCCTGCAATGCCCACGACCTCAGGAGGATTCTAGGGGCAAAAAGGGGGAAATTTGAGGCTATTCAGTGCTAAGGTGTGAGCCTGGCTATACAAGCACTGTACTTTTTATATTAGAGGAAGCAAAAAGCTATTTTATTTGTTTCTGTGTCTTTGAAGGTAAATTTGTCTGGGGAGCCCTGCCAAAGGAAATACTCTGGGCCAAATTCTGCACTGAGTAATACTCCATGGAGTTGCATGCGGGGGTGCAGAGGAGAAGCTGTGTGCTTTGAGAAAACAACCTCCAACAGCTGTGTTTTAGCTGTGCTGTAGGAGTGTGGCAGTCTTTGCAGAGGGCTCCAAGTTCCTCAGATGGGAAGGTCTGTTAAAACAGCAAATTGCTGGTACAGAGGATGAGCCGCTCACACTGAGCAGCAGGAGGCTTTGGTAGTTCTGGTACTTTGCAAGTGTCAGACCTGTTGGAAGAGAAGCTCCTGAGTGGTCAGCAGAAAGGCTTTGACTTTCATCTCTGCTTTCTTTCCTCCTTCCTTTTTCCAGACCTTTGGGCAGCCATGTATGGAGCCTCAGCTGCTGTCTGTGGCAACCACATCCTCAGATCCTCACATCCTGAGCACCTTCACTGTTTGCCTGTGGTGGGAAGCTGAGGATGCTCCACATGCATCCAGCAAGCATCCTGCAGGCTTAGACCTGTGAGGACCTAAAATCCTAGAGAGAAGCTTTCTTAATTGCTTAAGTCTGTGCTCAGCTTTACCACCAGCTGACATGTATGTTGGAACTAGGGATTCCTGCCATGCTGTCAGGCTGCTGGGCTTGGTGTGCCTTTGCAGCTGGTTCTGTCATCAGACATGGAGAGTGGGAAGGGGGCTTTTTGGGGATGGTGGGCAGTACTGTGCTTGCCATGAGGCTGCTCTGCATGACTTGGGCTGCATGTAGAGCTTGGTCTTTATGGCTGAGCCATGGGGGAATCAGAGGCCCCTGCCATGACCCAGCAATGCCTGATAGTCCATGATATACCATGACTAATTCTTAGGTTGTTTTATTCTATTTTTTCCCCTCCTAAACTGTCTTGGTGGGTAGAATATTGTCACAAAAGTCTGTCAGGGCAGGGAGAAAGCCCTTGAAATACATTTTGGCTGGATGCACTTGGCTAAATGCTGGGAGAGCTTGGATCGGCCCAAGCTCTTGGTGTCTGTGCGTGCCCAAGCAGATAGAGTCTGACTTTCACTGGGCATCAGCTGGCAAGGCAAGGCAGGAGGCAGCACTGGGCAGGGCTGTGCTCTCCAGTGGCTGCTGGGCTGTTATTTTGCTGTGCTGTGCTACGTGAGCTGCATCATGACTCACACCTCGTGGGAAGGGCTGATGGATGCCACCTGCCTTTTGCCTCTGCCGCCTCTTCACTCTGGTCCCCAATGGCTCCTCCCAGGCAGCACTGCACCGGGGGAGGGACTGGCCCTGGGTCTGCAGCATGTCTTGGGGCTTCTCCAGCCTGGCTTCCATTCATCCCAGCAGCTGCTGGCTGTCATCTGCCTGTGCATTTCTTGAGGTGTGTGAACATCCATGGACTGCCACTCTGTTTAGTGAGGCCTTAGATATGGCTGAAGGTGAGCCTTAGGCCAAGCTTAGCCTCATCCCATCCTCACTTCCTCTGCCCTGGGGAGATGCTGGTACTAAATGTGACATGTGCTTGGCCAGGCAGGACTAAGCTCCCCTTTGGTTTTGTTGCTATGGAGGTTTATGTAGGAGGCTTGGCCAGAGTGATGGCAGCACAGTGAGGGAAGCATGTGGAAGCAGCCAGCTACAGCCCTGCCTCCCCATTCACAAATTTACATCCTTTGGGTGTGGGATTGCTGTGCTGTGGGAACAGGCCTCCTCCTCTCACACAAATACTCACCATGGAGAAAGCAGATGTTTAATTATAGCACCAGGAGTGGGCAGTTGGCTGTCAGCTGGAGCCTGCTGGGAAGATTTGTCCTTCCTACATCTGAAGCCAAGATGCCTGTCTGGGTGGATGCTGAGAGAGGCAGAACTCCTCACCTTGGGAGTGTTTTGCTGTTGCATGTCTGTATATCAGAGCATGACACTTTGGCAGTGCAGATGCCCTGACCCTGAGGAGCTGCTGGGTGCCCAAAAGGTAAAGCTCAGTGAAATAAGAGTGGGAATTGCACCTGTGGTAGCTCACCCAAGCAGTCCATGAACAGTCATCTGCTTCCACAGACACTGGGAGAGTGTCTGTACTGGATTCATCTTCCCTCTCCAGAACCATGGACACTCCATCATTTGCAGAGAGGACCCTCACCCTCCCTGGGGCTCCCACCTGCTCCTGAAACACAGTGATGCTTCTTCTGAGCGCTTGCAAGCTTGAGCTTTGCTTTGCACTCAGTGAACTTCTTGCAATCAGGTGGGGGGACAGGTAGATTTCCTGTTTTCTCCTCTGGGGCTTTTGGGGTGAGGTCATCTCCATGCAGAGGTTCCAGTGATCTGAAAGGAGAGTTCTGAGGGGCTTGTGCCTCGTGGTGGCTCTGAGCCTAAGGTGAGCTCACCCTGAGTCTGGCTCCGTTTGCAGTCCTCCTGCTGACATTTACCTCTGCGTGCATCTCCACCCATCAGCCAGCATCAGGAAGTGGCTTCTGGCTCTACAAAACTCTCTAACCAGCCAACATTTTCCTGGCTGAAAGTGTGACAAAACATGCTAGAGCCCTTAGCAAAGCAAGCAAAGGTTCCCACTGTATTTTAGCCAGCCCTCTTGGCCTCTCCCCGGCAGCTGGTGCCGATAGCAACTCCTGTTCGCCAGCAGTCTGTACTCACAGTGTTCCCTCAGGAGAAGAGGAAGAGGGGCTGAGTTTTGATCAGCAAAGTGCATGGTTTGCAGCCAGAGCAGCAGACACCCCCCAGCATCAGCTCCCTGGCTCATCTCACTTGTTTCTTTTTAATATATGTTATTTCTGCCATGAGGAGATGGAGCCCAGTGGGGGACGAACGTGACGAGTCTGGAGCATGTTGCAGGTTGAAGAAAGGGAACATGCTGTGCTGGGGGACTCTGTGGGTTTCTGAGGCAATTCCTCACTCTTGGCTGGTAAAGACCCATCTCTTGAGTGCACTGGGGAGCAAAGGGCAGGCTGGACTGTACTGCTTGCAGGGAATGAGTCCTGCTTGAGCCTGCTGAGACGTGCCCCGTGGTGATGGCACAGTGCTGTGGTGGTGAGGAGCAGGGCTGTGCTTACCCCCAGGGTCCCTGTGTGCTGAAGTGCTGTCTGCAGAGTGGATGTGCAGTTACAGAGAAAGTGACTTCCCCAACATACCCATGTTTGCTTCGAGGGAACTAAATGTGAGTTTCCCAAATGAATGCTCTGCCTGCTGGACCATCCTGCCTCTCCTCAGCTCACACTGCTACACAGGCATCTCTCCATGCCCAGCCTTGAACTTGCTGAGCCTCAAACTGGGGGTTCAGTTAGAAGATCTAAACCAGTCTTTGTATTCCATTGCTTTGGATCTGGGTTTGGTAGTTTAAACTATTTTGTATAAAGTATCTATGCAAAGATTTGTGTGAAATGTTCCCAGGCTTCTCTGGTTTAGCATTAATTTGACACTGGTTTTAAAAACAGTTGAAAATCCATTATTACTGTCAAGCTCAGAGTGCATCCTGTCACTACAGACTTAAATCCTCACTGGACTTGGCAAGACTTAGGACCAAAGTCACTGTGGTGCCTGTGAAAACAATGCCCTTGGTTATGCGTGAATGTCATCAACTCACGCTCGTTAAATCCTCTAATCCTAGTTAAAAAGCTACAGCCTGGCCCAAAGTGAATGTGTGGAGAGACCAAATTGGTCCTGTTGGGCCAATTTTGATTTAGTATCTCTGGAAGCAGAAGATAAAAAGAAAAGCATCTTCCACAAGTGCTCTCATGGCACTCAGATACTGTGAAACAAGGAGATGAGGAACATGCCTCAGCTCCCCCTGGCTGAGCAGGAGGCTCTTGTGCTTTTGGGATGGTGTTAGTACAGAATCAAAGATAAGGGGAGGGAAATGCCTTTGAAAATCTTGATCTTAAAAAAAAATAATACCCAAAGCCAAAAAAAGATAATTGGGAACCAGAAATAAGAGAAGTCTGGCCCTGAGGGTGAGACTCACCCTCCATAACATGATCTGTGACAGATGAGTCAGCAGCATCCCCGGGGAATCAAAGGCAGGAGATGCTGCCAGGTAGGAGGGTAAGTTGCTCAGGGTGGTGTGTCTGAGCTTTGCTGCCTGCAGACACCTGGGTGGGTGGATGCTGCTGTCCGCAGGAATGGCTGCAGGGTCCCTTGTACACCTCCCTCCTATGAGCTGGGCTCTGTTTCTGTGTTTGCAGTTTGCTTTCCCACGTGGCAGTTCTGGTCCCCACCGGGTTGGTCCTTGGACAGCTTTTCAAAGCCGTGGCTTGGCTGGTGGCTGTGCTTTCTCAAAGGATGAGCCTTTCTCATCTCCCCTGGCTTTGAGCTTCTTGCTCAGCCCTGGAGCAAAGCAGTGTGCTTTTCCTGTTGCTCTTCTGAAGTCCTGCCTGGTTATTATCTGCAGACCAGAAACAGAACCTTTGCTGTTTGGTCTGCAGCTGGAATAGTGCTTGTTTGCTTGGTGCATGGTGCCATATCTATAAATCTGTGCACAGCTGGACTATTTGTGCAATAGAAGCACAGATTTTATTTCCTCCCCTTTTTCTTTCCTATTGCCCCATCAAGTAGCCCACTGAGCCAGAGAAGAACATTTATGGGTAGCAATAGAGGGGGGGTTTTAATTGTATTAGCTCAGCTCTGATGGGACAGTTACATCTTGTCCCTTGTCTGCTAACCCTGGCTGTGTGTGTATGTTCTGTAGGAGGGAGTGTAAGAGCTGATGTGGTTTAGAGGTGGCATCTCTAATGGCAAGGGGAGGTTTAGAGAGGACTGTGGCCATTGCATCTGTTCCTGTGTCACACCACTGCACACCCCTCTGGGATGGTGCCAGGAGCTGTGGTGATCCTGGGGCTCCAACCTGTCCACTCCTGTAACACATCCCATCCCCTTCCATGCTTTGCAGATCGAAGCACTTATGATGGAGATGCAGAATCCAGACACAGGCATCAAGACACAGACGCAGAAGGTGATGATCACGAACATCCCCCATGCTGTGACAGGTAAGAGCTGTGTGGGGAGAAGGGACTGGGCCAAGAATGTTCATCAAAGAAAAGCTGTGTGTGGACCCTGTGGCCACCCCAGGGTTACCAGTGTCTACATGCTGGAGCCCCTGTTCCCACAGGCTCTACATCCTTTGAGACACACCTGCTCCCTTTATCTCGTTCTCACTTGTGTCTCATGTCATTCCTGGCTCTTTGAATCAGACACAAACATTGATACTCACACTCTTTTAGCTGTGTCCTGTGGGTTTAACTCGAGTGACCCTGTTTTCTCTTAGCATAGTGGCAAGTAGGTACTTCAGCCTCCAGACCTGTCCTGTTGCCAATGAGGCTGGATCACAAATAAAGATAAAGAAAGTAGACAGCTTGGAGTCAGACTGAAAGATGGTGCTTAGGAGTGAGCAATAAACAATTGGTCTCCCTTTTTATGTTTCTTGCTAATAATAATTTTTCTTCAGAATACAGGAAAAGAGCAAAATATTCAGCCCACTTCTCTGCCTCCAAACGACAGCTTTTCTTTCTTTGAGCAGAATGAAGGAGAAACAGCTTGGAAACCGTGTTGTGCTGTGTCACGGATGGCGCTGCAGGCAGCTCTTATCACAGCCTCCTTTGTGCCTGCTTGCTCCTTTCACAGGGCACTGTCAGTACCTCTGCTTCCCTGCTCCCCAAGCCTCCACAAAAGCTCTTGTAAGGGATCCTCCACTGTAAATATTAACACATACTCTACCAAAGTTTCCTCCTCCTGCTTTGTTTTTTCTGCAGCACTTTGAAATTCAGAACAAAAACTCCCACTAAAACCAGTGAGCTCCAGGCAACGACTTGGCCAAACAGGTTGATGTTTCCCCACTGTATCTGCAGGGCCTGCTGGGCCCTGTGTGCTGTTCTTGCCAGTCCTGGGGGGTTTTTAAATGAGGAAGCAGAGGTGCTGAGGTTGTCACTTGCCCATGGGTACTGTCAGTGAGTGAAAGGTTAAGGAGGACTTGGGTGACATCTGAAGCCTTTTCTCAGCAGCATCCTGGATGCATTACAGTACAAACCCCATCCTGCATTGCAGAGCTATTCTGCAGCTGAATTTGGGGGAGTGCTTTACACAAGCAGAGGAGCTGGCTTTGCCTCTCCTTGCTCTCAGAGAATAGTTAAGGCAACACTGCTGAAAAGTTGCATGCTGAAAAGTTGTTCATGCTGAACATGAAATGCCATTTAATTTAAGTGCAGGGGGAACAAGTACTTCTCTTGATGTCTCACCAATGTAAAATACCACTTCCTAAAAGTCCATGGCTGGATGATGTGGAAGATGCCCACTGACACCCATCCTCTTCCTCTGTGTGTGCTGTCTGCTTTATTCTGGTTCCTTAACCAAAATGGCTTCAAGTTCTCTCTTGCATAAGTCATAAATTCAACTTCTAGTCCTTCTAGTCAAGGCAAGTGAGTTCCAGACCCCTTGAATGATGGCCATCTCTCTCTAAAGTGTGACATTTTTAGTGCTGTGCAAGGTGCATGGGAAAGACATTAGAGCAGTGGATGCAGATCCACTGAAGAGAGCTTGGCTCTCCATGTGCAGGAGGCTAACTAGTTAAATTTGGTGTTGGTAAAATGCCTCAAAGCAGAAGAGGCAAATAAACCTCCATGTTAAATGCACACCTTTGTGGGAGAGTGCTTGAAGAGCTGTCTAGAAATGAGTGATGAGATAATCCTTTAATTTCATCTATTTCAGGAAGCAGGCAGTAGGATAAGAGCTCTGAGCCCCTATTAGAAAGTTAAGTCATCACTGCAATGTCAAGAAAGGTCAGCACTTCAGTCTGCAGTGTTAGGAGACGTTTGGAGTAAAAGAGCAAGAACTGATTAGTGAACAAGTGTGGTTTTGCCCGTTTTAAATGGAAGGAGGTTTGTGAAATGTGCCCCCCAGAACATGAGACTAAAGCTGCTGAAGTTTCTGCTGCTGATGGGTGTCACTGGTCACACTCTAGCAAAAGAACTGGGAGAGATGAATGCAGAAATCTTGTTTCCCTCTGATAAGTCCTGTTGCCACTACAACTTGGATCTGAGACTCAGCCATCCCTTCGGTACTCAATGTTGTGTCTCTTCAAGGGCTTGAGGCAACCAGTCACTGATCTTCTACTAAAACTGGGACAGGACTGTGGTCTGTGAATCTAGAGATACTTGCAGTGAATCTTTCAAGACAAGATGGTGCAAAACAAGAGGAATTTCACCTTCCCTGGTCATGGAAGCTGTTGCTTAGGTCCTTTCTAAGCCGATGACGAGGCTTTAGGTGTTGCTTAAGCCCCACTCAGGTTGTGCCACCCTGAGGTCAGGGACTGCCTGAGGCTCTCTCCCAGGAACTGATGCCAGCTTCCTAGGAGACAGTCTGAGTGTCAGCATGGCCAATGAGAGGCTGGCGGTGCATTTTACCTCTGCTTCTCTTTGGTGAATTTGAAAGCATGTTTGCAAGGAGTCTGTGTGCTGGGTGGGATCCAGAGCAGAGTGAGGTGACAACTGGAGAGGTCTCAGTTTTGCCCATGGATTTTGGCATGCTCCTGGTTTCATGCACCTGACAGTTTCTTTGCTTTACAGGTAACGATATACTGCAGTGGATTCTCCAGCGCTTGCAGATCACTGAGGAAGGTGAGTAGAAATGTAACAACTGAAGCTTTTCCAGCTTTGAGTTGTAAGAGCTTAAGGTCTCCATAGACAAAACCTCTCAGATAAATTCTTCTCTCCTGAGTAGCAGCTTGCTTTTGAGTTCCAGTGCAGTGTTTCTGTGCAATCAAGACATTTGCCTTCTCCATTTTCAGAGGCACTCCACCTGGGAGACCTGTTTGTCAAATATGGATACATCTACCCTCTTCAGGAGCCCAAGAATCTCACCCTTAAGACAGATGGCAGCCTGTACAGGTTTCAAGTGAGTTGCATCTTCTCTAAAGCCACTGAGAAGGAGTTCAGCACTAGCTTTAAAGGCAGGCATCTGGAGCAGCTCCCCAGGAGCTGTAGTCATGAGACCATGCTGTGTAGCTGTGCTAATGACTCAGGGTGCAGGAGGAAGGGATCCATAGAGAAGCCTCAGGCCAGTTCCACCAGTTGTGTGTCAGGTTACAGTTCACAGGGAAACTGTACCCTAAAGTAATGTACTTGTTCAACTTCAAAACAGCTGTGCTTCCTTCAAATGTGTATTCCCTTCCAGGTCCTAAAGTAGCCAGTGGAATTTCTGGTTGAAAATAGAACTATCTTGGGAGACCAAATAATGAACATACAGAAAACATTCTAATAATAAGATGTTATCAAGGTTCATTGTTGGCCTGTTTCCACTATGATGGGAAATTAGGGTACCCTTGTTGGTACTTTGAATTAGAATGTGGTTCCCACATAGTGCCAAATCAGGCTCTGGCATCTCAGCCTGAAGGCTCAGGCGGCAGTGAAGGGCTGCTCATATTAATGGGTTGCAGAGCAGGAGTGGATTTGACATTGGCAATCTGTTGGTCTTGGTTCTGCTATGTCTGGCTCGCAGCACTGTGTGAGCTGACACACAGCTGAGGCTCTGAGTACAGCAGAGGAGCACGTTCCTCTCCCTCCAGTTCAGGTGTTGCTGTGTGCCTCTTGGCATGAGTTCAGGGCTACCATGCACTGATGAAAGGCTTTTCTTTATTCTGCAGACTCCCTATTTCTGGCCTGCACAGGGCTGGCCTGCTGATGACACAGACTATGGTGAGTGATTGTGCTGCCTGTGTTTGGGAGATATAGTGCAATGTGTTTGTGTATACAGTCCTGCACCATGTTTACTGTTCATCTTTTTGTGCTGTGGAGCCACATGCAATGACCAGCCCTTGCATTTTCTTTCATCATATTTTGTGAGCAATTCTCAGTAATGCTGAGTTGAGGGAACTCTCTGGATGTGACCATCTTGTAGTGGCCTTGATGAGGGAAAGTGCTTAAGTTTCTCTTACATCCCACTAAGACCCAACAAACTGGAAGGTGTCAGGAATACTCTGCTGGGTAGGGGAAGACTTCAAATACAAAGTTGATTTCCCTGAGCAGTTAAGTGTAGTCCTGGATCTGAGCCCATGATTATCTTCCTGTAGGTTTGGATCAAGGCCTCCATTCAGAGATGGTGCTTTCTTTATGTAGTGCACAGTGGCTTACAATATCTCCTGATGGCTCTTTCCATATTAACCTTCTGTTTCCTTTATAATGCTTTTTATTATGGAGCTGGTCATGAAACTCAGGCTGATCAACTTGCTTTGCTCCTGTGGGCTTTGTGGTTCACAGACTCATTTGTTTATACCAAGAGTGTCCTCTGTGGCTTTTATCTACATTATGCTGTAGATTTTCTGGGGAAATAAAATAGCTCATTTTCTATTGGAATGTTTTTAATAGAACTGGGAGTAAAACATTGGCCTGTGTTTGTAAAACTTGGAGGTCAAACACTGAAGAACCTGAACATCTGAAAGATTTGGTCCAGCATCCTTTGACCCAGGAAATCCTGGCTGAGGTCCCAAAGGAGGAGTGGCTGCTGGCAGAAGGCACACACCACCCATTTTCCATGGTTGCTCCCAGCCTCACAAAGCACCAGTGAGCACAAAGCAGGAGCACCAAGTTCATTTTTCTTCAGTGAGCTTTTGTGAGCTTGGAGCTTGTGCCTGGGAAGATGCTGTAACAGACAAAGATTCCTGTGTTTGTCATGGGGGTAAATTTGTAATGATTTTTGGATTTGTTGGTCTGACTGCTCATTTGCTTCTCCCTCTGCAGCAATTTACTTGGCAAAGAAGAACATAAAGAGGAAAGGGATTTTAGAAGAATATGAAAAGGTAAGGGGATGTTGTTCCATCACAAGCCCCTTGTTTGCTGCAGCCTGAGCCCTCTGTTGCTAATGGAACAGGGCAAAAAAATCACCTCTTCAGTGGCATGAGATTTCACTCCAGCAGTGTCAAAAGCCAGAATTTTGGAAGTCAAAAATACAGGCAAATGGTCTGAAGTTGATGATAATTTTAGCAGGGGTAATTGCTCCCCTTGCAGTGGTATTTTTGAACTGTTGCAATTCATGTAATTACATTCAGAACAATCCAGATTTCTTGGCTGAGTTGCCAGCCTGGATGAGTTGAGCTGTGGAGAGTGAAGAGAAGCCTAGCATGAGAGTGCCTTGTCCAGAATGTTCATGCTAACTGCTCTTTTATTTTTATTCCAGGAACATTACAACATGCTCAATCAAAAAATAAACTACAAGTGGGATTTTGTTATTATGCAGGCCAAGGAGCAGTATAAGTGAGTTGACTTGTGTTCCCTTATTTGCATCACTGGGGAGGGTGTGGGAAGGCAGAGCTTCATGCTCTCAGTACACACTTAATTCACAGCTTACAAACATAAACTGCAGCTTTAAAAGAACTTGCAAGTACTCCTCAAGATTGTGAAACAAACCTGCCTTTCCCATGGGCTTGGGGTCCCTCTGTTTGACAAGGAAACTGTTCACTTTGCCCTAGGTAAGGGAAGGACTTCAGAGGCTGTCAGATGTCCCCTTGCAGAGCCTCACTGTCACCCATTGCACCTCTGTTTCTCCCTCTGCCTGGCATTTGTCTGGCAAAGGGATGGAATTGGTGTGGTTTGTGCCTTTCCTGTCCCCATATTCTCCTGCCTCTTTGCAAGTGGTTTTTGCACAAGGGTAAGTGCATGAGGGGAGGTTTAGATTTTGCACCTGAAGTGACTCCCTGAAGAAGCTGGGGTCTGGTGCTGCAGCATGCAAAGCATCATTAAGGACAACTTCTTTTAAATCAGGATTGTCCTTGAGCATTGGTAGCTCAGGCCAGTGCACTTAGGACCTGCCATTGATCTGGTTCAGTTCTTGCTTGCACACACCTCACAGCTGAGCTGAATGGCTCAATCAAGGTGCAGTAAATGTTCCCAGCAGAGACTTCTGGAGAAAACTCTGAAGCACATTCAGCCAAAATGACTTGATTTTAGGAGCTGAATCCTTCAAATTCCCAGCAAAGTTAGTGAATGTGAGATGAGATTACTCCTTTGGAGGTAGGTTCTTTCCTACTTCTGTGGATTCCTTGTACCTCCTTTACCTGCCAGCACTGTCTGTGCCGCTGGGCAGTGTTCCTATCTTCGCTGGGATGGTGGCCAGCTCGTCGGAGTAGGGCTCATCAGATAACTGTCTCATTAAACACGAGACTGTTGTTCTTGTAAATTGAGGTCAGGCTTGGGCTGAGAGATGCCAAATGCAGTTTTAAAGTTAGATACTGTGTCTGAACTAGTAGATTGAACATGTCTGAGGCTGTCTGATGGTGATGCTGGGGCAGACTGGTGCAGAACAGCCTGCATCCACCCCATTAACCACAGCAGGGTGGCCACATGCAAACAACCTTTTGGGAACGTTCCCTTGCCCATGCTAAGTCCCAAATTGTGCCCAGGTTTTGTCTGGGAAAGAATTAGTTGATCCAAACCCAAACCAGGCTAGTGCTGTTCTGTTTAATAGGAGAGGTGGTTTGGGTTTTAGTGCCTGGGAACACTGCTTGGTACCATTTCCAAATCATTTCTGTGAGAAATACCCCTCTGTACTGCAAAATGGAGACAAGACGTGCCTGGGATGTGTCACTGCGAGGCAGCCCTCAGACACTGCCTGGGGACATCACAGAGAGATAAACATGAGACAGCAGGATTGACCACAAGGAGTGGGTTGCTAGTGTAAAACTCCCAAAGGGTTGTCTGTCTAATCAGAAGAGGATGTGTCTGCACCCAGCTGAGCTCAGGAAGATGATGATGTCTCAAAAGCTACAGTCACGTGTGGCCATGTGAGCAGCATGATCTGCAGTCTGGAGTTAGCTGGGCTAAGGTGTGGTTAGGAGGCTGCATCAGAGCATAGGGCAGTCAGGCTGGGACCCCTGGAGCAGGGGAGACTGGAGATGTGTCCCTTTTCTCATCTGCTGGTTTTAGGAGAACAAAAACCATGAGTTCCCGTGGCAGAGTCAAACGCTGTTCTTGGCTTTGCAGGGCAGGGAAGGAACGGAAGAAGGCAGACAGGTACGCCTTGGACTGCCAGGAGAGAGCCTACTGGCTTGTGAACAGAACACCTGTAAGTAGAGGATGATGGTGTGTGGCTTTAGTGCCCCAGCAGTGCCCTCCCTGCAGCCACCTGGGACAAACTCCTTGGGGCAGAGGTCAGCCCACACCTTTCTCCTGGGTTGCCCTCAAAGGTCTGGTTGCAGCAGCTGGAGGGGATCATTCCCAGATTTGGGGGGCAGAGGTCCCTGGGGCATTGCTGGCTGGGAGCTGCTGGCAGTGGAGCCCTTTGGGACTCAGGGGTCTCCTTGCATTTGTGTGAAGCACAGACTTTAAACCAAAGGAGTTGCAGAGCCATTGATGTTTCTTGCTCCCCACAGCCCGGCATGCTGGACGCCCTGGAGTACGGGTTAGACCGTGTAACGGATCCCAATGAAAATAAGGTAAACCAGGTGAGACAGTTGGTTTTAGATTTTGTTTTCACACCTACTGAATCTGGGAGGACCCAGAGAATGTCTCTGGGGTTGTCCTTTCTTGGGCAGTGCAGGCTGAGTGAGTCAGTTCAGCTGTGACAGCCAACCAGGCCAGAAGTTGAAGCCATGTCATTGTCTGGGGCCCTGAAAATAGGCTTTGTCAGCTTCCTTGGGCTTGGAAATACTCAGTCAGCTTTCTTGTCACACCAGTTGGTGTGAGTGCTCAGCTACAGGACGTGTTTTCTTTGCTGGTAAAATGGAATTGAGGAATCCTCTATCTGCAGCTGCTCTCTGTTAGTGTTGAATGAACGGTGTGAGGTTGTGGGGTGGAAAAGATCAGAGGAAGGATCCTGGTTGAAAATAGAATGGCAAAATACCTCCAAAAAGGTGATGTGTAGCAAGAAGTTGGGGTGTGAGACAGGAGGCACAAAATGTTGCCTAAAACCACATATTTTGTAGCCAGACTATAAAGAAACTATTGATGAACTGAGGCCATGCAGGCTGGTTCAGAGTCCACAGTAAGATGAATGCAGTCCATGGATGAGGAGCTGGAGCTGCTCTTCTCTTTCTCCATCAGTCCTTTTAAGTGATCCTGTGTTTGTGCACTTAGTGGTATTCCTTTGGAAGTGAAGTCCAAGTGTCTCTCAGCAATTAAATGCAAATGTTGCTGTGATCACACTCCCTGTATTCCCACAACTTCTCATTTTTGTAACAGCCTTTAAACATCTCAGCAGCCAGAGGCAGGATAATTGCTTTGGCCAACTGTGCTCTGTTGCTATAGAGACTGAAAATGAACAAACCCTAGGCTTGGGGTGTATTTCATTTTTTCTTGCTGTAAGTAGCAGCTGCTGAAAGCCTTTTTTTACAAAAGAGGAAAGGAGTGGTGGAAAGGGAGAGGGACAGGAAAGAGGAGTGAGCCAACGTCTCGCCCACGGTTTTACAGCTGACATGGAAGGAGATTTTAGGTTTGCAAACGGTCTGAAAGCCTGTAGCCACCTGCCAGCTGCTTGGTAGCACAGAGGAACTGAGCTGAGGGATCTCTGTTCACTTCCCACCCTGGACATGAGACATAGTCAGTTTTTCCCATCAGCAGAGACTCCAAAAAGAGCCTGAGGTGAAGGACACCAGCTTAGGGGTAACTTCACCATCTCTCTCCTTTCTGAGCTGTGCCTCCTGCCTGCAGGCTGAGCTGCAGAGGGAAGGTTCTTGCTCCTGTTTTGCTTTAGAGAGAATAATTGACAATACCAAGGACAGCCAGAGGCTCACACAGAGCTACCTTTGCACTCACAGCTTTTTAAAAGAAACTATTTGTGCAGGCTGTTCTCAGAAACACCTCTCAGCAGAAAGCATGGCCCAGGATGTGCTGGTGAATGGGCTTTGGCTGGATCTTACCCCAGCTCAAGGCAAGGCAGAGTTTTATTTGACTTTTTTACTGTGAGCCCAGAGCCTCTGTCTCTGACATAGGTGAAACCTTGAGAGCAGAAAATGAATGCATGAACCCAGTGCCCATCTACTTTGTGTCTGTGTTTGTGCTCAATCTAGCTTCACTCTGTTGGCCAATTAGTTGTCTCTTATCCTGACAGCTGAGAAAGAAAATATTCCCCATGATAATGAATTTCTGACACCAGCATGACTTCTTTGAAGCCAATATTGACATGAACATCTCTTTCACTTCCCTCAGACCTTTTAGTAGGCTGCTCCCTCCCTAATTGATAGAGTCCTCTGGGGATAAACAGGTGCTCCCACACTTTTGAAGGGGACTTTTATTACTGACTCATGGGCATCCCTCCAGATGATGAGTTAGGAGTTGCAGTTGGGCAGAGGGAGTAAGGCAGGTTGCCATCCATTGAACAGCTAATTAAAGGATGCTTTAGGCTTTTGTTACCGAGGTCTCAGGCTCATGATGGAGCCTCACTGCTCAGTGAGTTACCAGGCAACAGCCAGAGCCCACTGACTGCCAGAACACTCAGCTTTTGCTTTCTGTAACCACAGAATCTTTCTGAGGTGCTTTAGCTTAGCCAAAAGTCACTGTTTAAGATTCAGGGACTGGTGCAGGAAATGCCCTGACTTGTTGCTTGCAGCAAATCAGCCACAGATCTTCACAGCCATTGCTGGCCTTTCATTTTGTGTCCTTTGTCAGGTTGGCTGCTTGATAAACACATAAATTCTTCTGCATCTGTCACATCTTTTGAAATAACATGGTCAGAAGCAGATAAACAAGATGAGGAAACTCAGTTTGAATGAAACTGGGCAAACGGACTGTTCCAGATCTGCTTTCCAGATGTTGGGCTGGAAGCACCAGCACAGTGCAGATGCATGTTGAGGTGGTCTTATGCCAGACTGAGGATTTACCCCTGCTGTGGGAGGCTCCCAGCTGACTGCATTTGGGGAAAAGCCCCTGTTGGCACCTGGGAAGGGGTGTTTGTGTGTGCAGAAGCAGCTGTGAGCGTGCCAGGGGCTTTGCCACTGCTGTGTCAGACTGGCAGTGCCCACAGGTTTTTGCAGTCAAGGGCACTCTGGAGGGAGGGAGGCTGAGCTGTGCTGGCACTGCCTGTGCTCAGCAGCTGGAGCCCTGCACAGAATCTCAAGGGTTGCAAGGGACCTAGAAAGCTCATCCAGTGCAACCCCCCTGCCAGAGGAGGACTACCTAGAGTAGGTCACACAGGAACTCATCCAGCTGGGTTTGAATGTCCCCAGAGAAGGAGACTCCACAGCCCATCTGAGCAGCCCCTGTCAGTGCTTTGGCAGAACTGAGCACATGAGGGCAGAGCATGGGAGTGACTTGCAGTGCCCTGGTCCAAAATGAGCTGTGGGTAACAGTGGCCTGTGCTTGTTCTTCTCTCCATCTGGGCACACACACAAAAGCTGTTGTCCAGCTGCTCATGGCCTCTGTAAACACTGAATGATGGCCAGCCAGGCAAAGCCATAATGACTGTTATCTGCACAGTGTGGTTGGGAAGAGCCACGCTGAGAGCAGAGGAGGGTCCATGTGAGTAGAAAGCTGGAAGTGAGCAGATGTCCCAAGAGCTCCTGGCTTCAGCCCTGTGGCTCAGCTCCAGACACAGGGCTCTAGAGCAGGTCCTGGCTGGCTCCCAGCCAAGCTTGGGGAACATTCAGCTGGTGGCAGCGGGGTGTGACGAGGCCGTGTGAGTGTCCAAGTGCTGCCCTGTGTCTCCAAGAGGAGAGTGTTGAACAGCACGAGGCACTCATCAGAGACAGACAGAGGGCTTTCACTAATTGCCATTTTGATTTGGAGCCTGCAGGGCCAGGGAGCTTATCCACAGTAATTGCAGTAAGTCACTCATTAAGGGCATTGCAAAATTAATCTCATTATAAGAAATGACTCTCTTGTTCCAAATGTTATTTCCTTCCACGTGAGAGAGGGGGTGTGTGCTGCTGGGCACTTTGGCATTGCTGCTGTCAGTAGCATTGAGTCAGGGTGGGTGGGATGGTGGGAACAACTGGCAGTGCTCAAGAGGACATGGAGAGTATTCAGGGTCCCTTGTACCAGCAGCAAAGCTGGAAACTGGTCATGGGAGCACTGGGGGAGACAGGGAAATGAAATGATGTACAGCTCTGGGGTGAAACAGCTGAGATCCCTCCCAGTGACTGTGGATTTGAGAACTGGAAAGGGCTGAGCACAGCCAGCACTTGGAGACCTCCATGGGGCGTTCAGTGCTGGACTCCTCTTTGGTTCCGCTTCGGTTCAGTGTGTGCTACTGCTTGGTGATGCTCAGCCCTTCTCGTGCTGTAGCCCCTTTTTCTGTGTGAGCCCTGGCAAGGCCCCTCCCCACCCTGGAGCACCCACCAAAGCCCCCTTTGGTTTTGGAGGGCTGGGGCATGGGGGGGTTCCTTGGTGTAGGATGCACTTTAAAAAAGCCAAATCCTTGTTTGCAGACATGGCATTGGCTTTGACTTTTAGTCACCCACATCTGATGGTTCTGTTGTGATGGCACATGAATTTGTGCCTTTCTTGCTCTGTATAACATTTAACTCACTGTGTTCTCTCTCTTTCTTTCCCACCAGCTGTTTGTCTCGTGTGTATGTGGTGTGCTGCCTGCCTCTGTAGAAGATAACACAACTTTACTACCACGTGAGCTGCCTTCCAGCCACTCTGCCAGCATCCACCTCTCCTCACCCCACTGCACCAGGCCCATCCGAGGCACTCACTTGACAAAACAGGAAGAAATGGGGGGGCCTTTTAAAACCATCTGATTATTTGAACATGTTGATTTTCCCAAAGTGATTGCCCTAACCATGTTTGAGTTCCAGCATGCAATGGTTCATCTGGCACTTGTAAATCTGATGTGGTGTGGTTTGTATCTAGGGTTCCCCAAGGAGACAGTGTGCTCCTGTGGTGGAGGAAGTAGCTGGCTTGAAACTGAAACAAAGTTCTGTGAAGAGGACAGTGTTAGGACAGTAAATGCTGCCAGTTTCTCTGTGCAAGAGGGGGTTGTTTTTTGTTTCTCCTTCCATTTCTACAGTCTATCCCAAACAATGATGACACTGTAGAAACAAGGGGAAGAAATGGTGGCTGGATGGAAGCTGGGCTGGCATCAGGGGTGCAGAGAAGGGTGAAAAGCTATTCCTTAGTCCTTCTGTCCTGCATCATTTATAAGCTGTCCCAGGAGCTTTTGAATCATCACAGGAGGCTCTACAGCCCTGTGACCAATGATCCTGTTGTCCAAGAGCTTTTTCTCCCCGTTGCTGTGTCAGTCCTTATCCCTCACACGCAATTCCTTGTGTGTGGTCAGCAGAGCATCGCTGCTGCTGCAGCTACTGTTTGCTTTCCTGTCTGTCCCTGCTGAGATGATGTGTGCTGCAGTCATTCAGAACTGCTCATGGAATTTCTAGCAGGAAAAGCTGCCTCCCCTTGCAATGCCACAGCTAGGATTTCTGTTAGTACTGCACTGGCCAGGCTAGGTTTGTGTGAGGGCTGGCTTCGTCGTAGTGCTATACAGAGTAACTGTTCTGCTGCTTGTCTGGCTCCTGCTGCTGAAATGGTGAGTGTGCCTGCTCAAAACCAACTGGGTTTCAGCAAAATATGCCTATTTTTCTTCCATATAGAGAACAGTTTCTCCCTCCTGAGCAGGACTGGTGATGGTGTTAACATACAGATCTGCACCAGTGTCCGCGTGATGATCCCCTCACAAAGCAGCCCTGGGAGAGCTTTGTGCCTTTCCCAAAACAGAGGCAGCTCAGGGGGCAGGTTCTTCTGGGAGAAGCAGGCTGCCTGTGGCATTCCATACAAGATGCTTCAGCCCTGCACTTCCTCTAGGCACTGCCCCATGTCTGCCACAGGCTTAGTTCAACAGGCTTGTTCAGGGCTGCAGAGTAGTGACATGACTTCTGTTGGCTCAAATGAGAGATGCAGAACTGAAACCGTGTATAAACCTTTAAAGTCTTGCTGGGGACAACCCTGCCTTAGCCTGTCTCTCCTTCTGGAGTTTAGTTCACACAAAGTAACTGTGCTTCAAAGGAAGCTGTGTGAATAAACACCCTGCAGTTAATTTCTTGCCTTCAATTGCTTTCTCATTTGTGGATGACATGTAACATAGTCTGAGTTACTAAAATCACCACGTAAGCACCCTTTGCACAGCAGATCCTGCTGCTGAGGCTTTTAATTGTGGTGTTTATATTTTGCAATGTGTTGGTTCCTGTCTCCTTTAGCTAATGTTGAATGATCTAATCTGTGTCTCGTAAAGGAATCTATTTTAGCTCCATTAGAGTAACCCTGTAATTGAAGGCATCCAGGCAGCCTGTGATGGAAGAAGCAGAGCTGCACAGTAAATACGGCTAATAGAGCGGCTGAGGGTGTGTGGATGCTCGTAGCTTTGATGATGCCCTGATTAGCTGAGCTGCTGTGTTTGAGTTTAATTGTAATGAGAATTAATTGGAGAGCACTGCACAAAGGCAGCCCTGCAGTGGTGTTCTCGTGTCTCAAGAAAGGTGAGTGAAAGCAGCCACCTCAATTTGATGGGTTTCCTTCTCTTTATTTGACAGAAAAAAACGATTGATGTTTACAGGAGAGAGGTGAGTGGTCCTTCCCTCAGTTCCAGCTGTTCAGCCTGTCTGTATTGCTTCCATCAGTTTGCACAGAGGCCCCTTTGCAGGGGATGAGCAGTTTTTAAAACACCTGGGTTTGCCTGGCAGTCTCTGCCCCACAGAGCTTTTGGTCACTGTGCTTTCAGGACATTGCCTGCCTCTGCAACTCCTGCTGCAGGCAGCCAGCAGCTGTCTCAGTGACAGGAAAGCTCAAGCAAGGGCAGACACCAGGGCTAAAATCCAATAGATCAAAGTTAGTGGTGGGGAAATCATAGGAGATACATCCAGTGGCACCAGTGCAGAGACAGCCAAGGATCAATGATAATTCCATGCAGAGCATTTGCAGGTGCCTAGAATGGCAGCTATTATCCAGTTTGGTATAGCATGGGGAGTACTTTTTAATTACCTGCACATTGCAGAGTGCTCCTGTGACATCTGCAATAAGCTCAGTGAAAACAGCCATCTTAGTGAGGCTGTTCAGGGATTCATCCAATAATAAGGGAAAAGCAGCCCCTGTAGTTAACCTCACTGCCTGGGAGGAGGCATGGCTGAGGTTCAGATAGAGACAAGGTGCCTTGTCTTCACATCTCTGTGCTCCTAACCATGGACATGTCTGATCCCTCTCAGATCATGTACTATCAGCAGGCCATCATGAAGTCCAGAGTGAAATCCTCTGTCTCTCTCGGAGGGTAAGTCCTGATATCCTTCTGTCCACACATTAATTAGTCTTCAGTGCTTATCTCCTAATGACATGATGAAGCTCCCTGCTCTGACAGCTGGTGACTCAGTCAGGGGAATCAATGTGGTGGCCACACACAGTGTTGTTTGTGCTGTCTGGGCTGTGTGTTGCCTGGGACAGGAGGCACAGGGCAGAGGAGGGGTCAGAATCCCAGTCATGATGAAGAGGGTCCCTTGGAGCCAGGGAGAGCTTTGCAGAGCAGCATTAGCCTCTCAGCTCAGATCCCCTCTGAAATCCAGAGATGTTCAGGCTGCTCTGTGTTATGAAGGAACATTTCCCCCTCCATGAACAAGCAATTAATGAGCAGTTCTTCAGTGGGAGTGATTCCTGATTGGACTCTTGGTGAAACCAATGAAGTGCAAAGCTCCCAGTCCTAGCAGTTCCAGTCCCAGTCCTTGGTCTGTTTGCCACAGGCATTTGTTACCTGGAATGTTATCTGCTGGCCAGTTGCCAGGGTGCAGTCCATACCACCACTCTGTTGTGCACAGCCATTGCCACACAGAGACTCCTGTGGAATCCAAGATAAACAAGGTGCTCAGGCCTGTTTCCTGGGAGAAGACATGGATGAGTGAAATGGGAAGAGGATGAGTTTGGGATGCAGTGCTGTTTTCTGAGAAGCACAGCTTGCAAGGCACCAGCAGTTCTGCTCATTTCATCTGTCACTGACTCCCAGATCACTTAAAACTCTCCTACCTCATTTGTCCAAAGCATGAGCTGGAGCTGAGGACACCTGGCTACCTTCCAGGAATTTAGTGGTGCTTAACTCTTTGGCAGTGGATCTTTTCACTCATTAGTTCTGGTGTGCTGAGGGGTTAATGCCTATCAGCTAGATGAAAAAAATCCACAGGAAATTTGGATCTGCATCTCAGCTGTAGGACTGGGTCCAAACCAAATTACTGCTGAGGATATGAGCAACAACTAGATAATGTGCCAGCATCAGAGCATTGCATTGATTTAGGAGAAGCTGCAAGGCTCTAATCTTTAAGAGGACAGACCAATGTTACCTGAGTTGACAGATCTAAATTTGTAGCTTAGATAGAATATATGGAATGAATTCTGCAGGTGCTGATGCCTTGGCATTTGCAGTGAGGAGATAGAATTGAGCACTTCAGTGCCAAACCTGCGTGTGCTTTGTGCAGCAGTAGGGCTGTATGATTGCAGGATCTGTGCCAAGGTGCCTGTTAGCAACAGGCCCTTGGACAGTGCACTCACAGCTCTGAGCACATGAAAGTGGTTTTGTCTGGAAGGAATTTTAAATGCAGAAACCAGATGATTTTTTGTCAAGAAAGAAAAAGGGAGGAGAATGCTGCAATTCCAAGCCATTGGTGAAATCAGTTGTAATTACAAGTCTGGCCAACTGAGAAGGTAGGAGAAGTGTTTGTCTGGTTCCTGCTGGGATAGAGACATTTTTGCTTTGTGCCAAGCCCTCAGAGTCATTTGCAGAGGAGTGAGCCATGCCAGAGGTGAGCAGAGGATGTGCCCTCAGCACTCCTTCCCCTCTCCCTGGTCTCTCCCACAGCCCATGAGAAGGTTGTGGAGCAGCCACCCTGAGCAGATCCAGCACTCACTTTCCTCTTTGGCACATTGCTCTCTGTGGACCAGCCCTTTGGCAGTTGGCTGGAGGATTCAGAAGCTGTTTGGGAGCTGGGGCAAAAGTAGGTGATGGAAGAGAGTCTTGTATCCTCCTGCAGCTGAACTGACAAAATGTCTGCTTTGGAAAGCAACCCAGAGATTACTGTTTGGGAGATGGAAAAGTGTGAGTGAGCTAAGGAATGAATTTTTCTAGTAAGGCAGGAGCCCCATTGCAGATCCCTGTGTGCAGGGGCTGTGCCTCTGGAGATACCTGTAGCCTGTGCCACCATTTCTTTGGCTGTAATGGGACTGGCTGCAATTCTGTCATCTTTTGGTTTTGCTGCCTTTCCTTGCAGGCTTGTGAAGTACTCTGAGCAGTTCCTCTCCAATGACCCTATCCTGTCTGGATGTCTCCCCAGCAACCCCTGGATAACAGATGACCCAGAGTTCTGGGATCTCAATGCAAAACTGTATGTATTTGAATCCTTTCACCAGCTTGAGCTTTCACTGACCTTTATGCTGATAGAAATCAGAAAGGGGAACTGCTGATTCCATCACATCTTTTGTGACCTGATATTTTGTGACCTGATCTAGGTGGGACCTGATTTGGCAAGGGGTTGGACTAGATGGTCTCTAAAGGTCCCTTCCAACCCCCATTCTGTGATTCTATGGTCTCTGATCATGAGCAGGGAAGCATTTTCCCTTTCTGGCATAGCTTGGCCATGCTAAAGAAACAGTCTTCTGGGAATGATGCTGAACTTCCATCAGCATCATCTTCAAGTACAGCCTTCAACAAGACAGAAATTCCTAACCTTGATGGGACTATGCACTCAGCTCCTGATGAGTGGATCTGGGAGTGGGTCTGGTTCTCCCCTCAGATGAGTGAAGTACGCTTCAGGATGTGACCAGTTATGCTCAGGTATAGCACTTGATTTAGCATTAACCATGATAAATTAGGTGCTGCCCATGGTGTAGCAATTCAGGGTTCAACTACTGGCCCTTTGCATTTCCTTCAAGCTGCTCTCTGAAGAGAGTTTGTGTTGGAGGCACATGCTGATGGTCCATCCCTTCTCTGAGGTCTCCCTTGGTTTTCCTTTCAGATGGTATTTGCTCATTATACAGTGGCACCTCTGGGCTTGAGGCATGCAACATATTACTGGTTTTCATTTGAGACCAGTAATCCTGTTAGAGCAATGATATCCCATTAGACAGCCCCAAAGGATCCTTTCATGGAGTGCCTTTATGAGAAGGAAAGCTTTGGGCAGCAAGCAGTGTCTCCTCCAGAAGGGGACTGGGTCAAACCTCCAGCAAAGCTGGGCTGTTGTAAGAGCAGCATAAATCAGAGATAAATCCTCATCCCACTGCGTACCAAGTTGTTTAATTACAGCTACTTATTGGGCTGACTTCAGGAGCTTGTTACAGAGTGCTGAGAAGTCTCTTGGCATTCCAGCAAAGGGCATTTTGGTTTTAATGAATCTGCCAATTAGATGTGCCACATGAAACCAGTTATGCTGTTTGTTTTTGACCTGTGCAGGGTGGAAATCCCCACCAGAATGCGTGTGGAGCGATGGGCCTTCAATTTCAGTGAGCTGATCCAGGACCCCAAAGGTCGGCAGAACTTCCAGCTCTTCCTGAAGAAGGAGTTCAGCGGTGGGTCTGCTGTGTCCCAGTCTCTGTCCCTGCCTAGGCCAGCGTGCAGCACGCTGCACCGTGCTGGGAATCCACATCTGTGAGCTGAGGCAATGAGCAAGTCACAAAGTAAAGGCAGTAGCAGTGACGTTGGAGGCAAGGGCTGTGCAGGCAATACCATCTAGTGGCACAGGACACAAAATACAGCCCAGGGCACTCCCTGTGCAGGGCGACCTGCTCCCGGGCTGGTTGGGTTCACAGGCTCTTACAGGAGCCAGGCAGCAGAGCAGGAGAAAGGTGATTTCCTCCAGCTGTCCCAAAAGGGACTTTCAAGAACTGGAGAGACTGAATTGGGGCCAACACATATTGAATCAAATTCAGTTTAGGGGTTACTAAATGAGATTGTCTTTTCCTCTGCTGACTGCATCCTTGTCATGCAGGAGAGAATCTGAGTTTCTGGGAAGCCTGTGAGGATCTCAAGTATGGAGATCAGTCCAAGGTCAAAGAAAAAGCAGAAGAAATTTACAAGTGAGTGTGCTCATTTTCCATTCTTGAACTCTCTGTATGAGTCCCACACCTTCACACACATTGTCCTTCTCCAAATTGCTTATAGGGCTGTCACCAATGTGACTGTCCTATATCCCAACATAGGAAAGAAGCTGTTGAAAATGAAAGTGTAAGTAGTTTTTGGTTTTAGTACAGAGAGGAAAAGTAACTGTACATCACATTTAGGTCTTGGCATGTGATTTAAACAGAAGTGTGGAATAGCAAAGTGCTTGGGACTGCCACGGGACAGTGGAGAGACCCTTTTTACTTTCAGTGTGCTTTAATTTGGTTTATATCAGGACACAAAATGGTAGTGGAGAGCCAAAGGGACTTTTCCTTTCCTGCTAGACAGAAGAATCTCCAGGAAATCTCCAGTTGTTAATGGCACTGTTGATTCCTCCTCCTCACAGGCTCTTCCTGGCTCCAGGAGCAAGGCGCTGGATTAACATTGATGGCACAACAATGGGCATCACAGTCAAAGGCCTCAAACACCCTCATCGATATGTTTTAGATGCTGCTCAGACCCACATTTACATGCTGATGAAAAAGGTTTGTTACTTGTTTCCAGAGCCTTAGGGGAATTCCTGTTCTCTGGGCCTTTCCATGCCTTTGTGTGCATCAGCTGTCACTTTCAAGTGGCCTTTGTGTGAAAATCCCTCACATTTGCTGACTTAAGCAAGAGCTGCTCCAGGCCTTTGTATTTTACTGCTTCTCTTCCCTCAATACAGCATGTCCCCAGGGTGGTGGAGGTCAGGTGTCTACTGGAAGTTTTACTTTCTAATACCAGCTGGGTCACCAGCTCATTCAAAGCTTAAACCTTTTAACTTCACCCAGTACCACTCTCTGCCCCATCAGGAGTCCCTGTGATGGGATACTTGTATCCTACTGGATTTTAACAGTGGATGGGAAAGGTGGCAGCAGTTGGGATACAACTGCATGGGTTTTATCCCAAGAGGATAACCAGGCACAGCCCATCTTAAGTTTTACTGAGTCTCTTCACACATCTTGCTGTGGTTATGTTGATAGACCCTTATTTTAAGTCTGACTGATGCAGCAGACTGTGGGCTGATGTCAGTGGGTGATAATGTCAGGGCTTTCCTCAGACTATGGCGACCACAGATAACCTGTAACTCCTTAAGAGCAGCACAAAACACAGCAGAAAGGAGCCAGAGCAGCAGCTGATGCACAGTGACACAGAAAGGATCAGAAACATGCTCACTTCTGCCAGTTGTTGAAGAGTTTGGGTCCTGAGACTTGAGCATTTCACCTTGCAATGACTGTGAGACACTGCTGGCCTGGGCTGAGCACATTTTGGGCTGGATCTTACCTGGGAAGCTTTACTGTGAGATGGAAAATGCTGGGAATTTGCCACCAAGATGAAAGGCAGTTGGTTAAATAGCTACATTTGCCTGAAAGATGCAAAGTCCCTTGGGCTGCTGGGGGAGATAATGTAGTTCCCAGCCTCGCTGGCTCCTGAGCAGCTGTATTTGGTGGTGATTTTAATAAGGGTGTTTGCAGCCCATAACTACCAGTTGCTCTTTTTCCCTCCTAGTAGGACTCCTATGGCCGCTATTTAAAGTCTCCAGTATACAAGGAAATGCTGGCCAAGGCCATTGTGCCACAGGAGACTGTCAAAAAAAGGCAAGTGAAACTGCATGTAATTGTGGGGTTTGTTTTTCTTGTTGTAGCAAGGGTAGAAAAAGCCTGAATTACAGCAAAATTACTATGATTTAGCTGTTTGCTTAATGAAATCATTTTTTTTCCCTGAGATGCTTTGCTTTGAGGCCTGTGCTGCCATTTATTAGGGAACCCTTTGCAAGTGGTGTGTGTGTGTGCTGTCAGAACTGACTGGAGGATTGCTTGGCTGCCTTGCCTGTTGGGTCTCTTCAACAATCACAGCCTTTCTAAATTAATCATGGCTGTTTTCCTGGAAGGAGAAAGCTCTGTGTGTTGGGCATGGGAAAACTCCTGCCCATGGAATGTTGGGCTACCAGAGGTGAGCACCTGTGGGTCCTGCTCAGCTGTGCCTGCACAGAGCCACTTACCCCTGTGAAGTGAAGGTGACAGGCAGCCCCGTGGGAACAAGCAGTAACTTACATACCAGTGAAAGCTGGCACAAGGTGGCTGGCCTGAGCAGGGGCAGGCTTGAAATGGCTTTCTTCCCTGACCAAGATGAAGGTTGTGTAGCAGATTTGGGCCCTTTGAAGTGCAGATGCTGCTTAAAGCTGAGTGCTTATGTCAGAGCCAGGCTGGGTGGGGTGCCCCTTTCTCTGTTCCTCTTCTACTCCTCAATCTGGCATGCAAGAAAGAGGAATCATGGACTTCCACACGATTGTTTCATCTAGAGCCTCTTTCAAGTCAGTGGAAAAGCCCCTCCTGCTGACTTGCTGGGCTCTGGTTAGCTGTTCCTGGAGCCACACATCACAAGATTCATGGCAGCTGCTGGGCAGTGCTGGTGACTACCTTTGTGCTTGTCCTGAACACTCCTTACTCAGCATCCTGGTCAAAAGAAAAAGCTAGTACCTCACCCAGAGATGGATTAGCACTTGTTTCCATTGCTGCTGGTAATGGCCCTGCTGAAGTGGGTAGTGGGTGGTTTTAGTGGGTACCACAGACACCAGAAACACCCATACTGGTCCTTAACTTGGTCTTACTGAGGACATCAGAAAAAAATTGCACTGATGGCAGTTGTTTGGCATCACCCAAAGTGTTAATTGTGTGCAGACAACATCCTGGCCATCTCCTGGCCCTGAGGTCCCTCGGGAGGACAAGGACTGCCTTTAGGATGATGACTCAGTCCAGCTTTAAACCACCTCTGCACCGCTTGGTTGTTGCACAAGTGCCAGTAGCACATCCCTCTCTGTGCCTGAGCTTCCCTCCTGGTAGGTTTGCTTGCCAGGGGGCAGTTTCTGGGGCCCTTTTCAGTAACATCCTGCTTCCTTCTCTCCCTCTGCCCAGCTCTGCGTTCTCCTTCGGACGCCGTCACCTTCCCTCCAGCCCCAGCCCCATCATCCTGAGGCAGCGGGAGGAAGAGGCCAAAGCCAAAGAAGCTGCCACCACCGTGGACATCACGCAGGTCATGAGCAAGCTGGATCGTAGGAGCCAGCTCAAGGAACCTCCCAAGTAGGCTCTGAGCCCCTGAGGGCACAGAGCGCAGGGAAAAGACAAGCTGAGGCTGGCGTTGAGCTTCGTCTCCCCTTCCTGAAGGTGTCAGTGGTGCTTTAGGTTTCCCAGGCCGGCTCTGCCTACAGCCCGCTTCCTGCACGTTGCCATGGCTTCTGGAGCAGCAGATGTCCCTTCCCTGGCACGGCAGCCTCGGGAGTGCAGGCAGAGGGGGGCAGGAGCCCGGCTCCCTCCCCGCACACCTCGGAGGGGGAGTGCCTTCTGCCTGCCCCAGGACCCCTCCTCGGAGGCTGGGCAGCCCATCCACCTCTCCCTGGCTCCTGCTCCTCCAGGAGGTGGGATGGCACAGAGCAGAGTGAAGCTCTGCCCTCCCAGTCCTTTGGATTCGAATCATCCTTCCTGGGAGTAGAGGTGGATGGCCCTGCAGGGAGCAGGGGGAGCTGCCCACCTCAGAGCTGTCCACAGTGGTGCCCATCCTCTCAGAGGGGCTGTGCACCCTGCCAAGGGGTGATCCTGGGCGTCCCCTGGCAGGAAGACACCCCTCATTCAAGTATCCTGCACCTTCTAGCCAGTGCAAGGGAGCCCACAGGCAGAAAACCAGAGTGAGTTTCCTATGAGAAGGGTAGGGTGAGTGTTTCTGAAGGTTTAGTTGATCCTTTGAATGTTAATGACACTCCCAGTTCTCCCTGGGACGTTGGGGGTGATCAGAAGGCTCTGCTCTCCCTGTCAGCCTGTGGGTGCTGGGTGTGCAGGTGCAGAGCCATCTCCACACCAGTCTGCAGGACGGGCTTGAGAGATGCAGCTGTGGCTTTGGGTTCCTTTTATCAAATCCATCCTTGCCTCTTGTCTTGTCTTTTTCCTGCACTCCTATTTTCTGTTGTCAAAAACACCTACCAGGAGGTATTTCCAGTTGTCACTGGCTTGTAGCCCAGAGGCAAGGGAGAAGCAGGCCAGAGGTGTTGAGAACTGATTTCAGCTCTCAGTAGTGCTTTGGGTTCTTTTTTTTTCCCTTGCTCTGTCTCTTTTGCTCTTTAGAATGAGGCAACCTAAAATACCATGTTAGTGCTGAAGAGCTGAGGGAGATTCCAGGCTTTGCTGGGAAACCCCAGTGTGTCTGGAGCAGACCAGTGATTACCACAAGTGGGAAGATTCCTGCAGAGCCCGGTAAAGGGAACTGCGGGGGCAGCAAAGCTTCCTCGTGTCTTCAAGTGCAGGGGAAGCAGAGGGGCTGGGTGGGAAGCACTGAGCGCTGGGAAGCTCTTCCTATTGTTCATTGGTGTGACTCCCCAGGAAGTGTGAGATGGAGGAAGATGGCAGTGGGAGCCTGGAGCTGTGTCTGAGCAGCTTTGCACAGCAGTTGGTGCCCTCCCTGAGGCAGAACCAGGGCTGTGGTCTGGTCTGGGATGGCTGCACAAGTCTCCTCCCCTTTGCAGCTGAAGGAGGGAGGTTTTCATGACCTCTGGTAACCCAGCAGTGGTTAAGGCCTTTTAGAGGAATTGGAACTAAGTTGCAGGAGTCTCCAGCTCTCATGTCAGGGTCTGCTTGGTAAGTCTCTGCACCTATTCCCAGTGGAAGCAATGGCGAATTTTGCAGTTCCCTAAGGCTGAGCAGCTTCAGACCCTTTTGTTTTGCTGTTGTTTTAAATTCTGCTTAAAGCCTTGAGGCTTTTCTCCATCAGGTACTGAGCACCATCAGCCTACCTTGACATGAGAGCACTGAGCAACTCAAGAGCTTGGTAGGGCTGGTCCAAAGCTCCTCAGATGTGATGAGCTCTAGAGTCTCCTCAGAGCCTGTGTGACATGGAGCCCTGAGCAGGTTGGGATTGCCAGTATGTAGTAACATGTGGAAGATCAAGTCAAGGTATAAATAATAAATAACAAACCTGTGTGTTCCAGTCAGTCCCTCTGATTCTACTTCTGTTTTGTCTGCAGCTTTGCTTTTTATGTTCTCTCTATCCATTCCTTTCTCTGATTTCTCATCATGTCAGCTTTGCGTGGCTCTCCCCCTGACATGGGTTAATGCTGCATGCTCTGGAGTCACTCTGCTTGTGAAACACCCACCCTACTGGTGCAGGCAGAAGCTGGCTGTTCTGCTAATGGGCTGGATAAACTGTCATGACCCAGTGTGTACCACTCCTTGCTGCTCAGTCCCTGAAGAGGAAGGTCTCCTGGTACAAAGTGTGACCACGGTACAAACTGAACTTCACTTTGTGCCAGCCAAGAAATTGTTTGTTTCCATTGGAAACCAGAGCAACATGTTGTTTCATTTCTTGGCCACTGCTTCCCTGCATTCATCTAAGCAAAATAAATGTAGAAAATGAAAAATGAAACAAGTTAATTCTTCTCTGTCTCATCTTGGTGTGCTCATCCTTCACTGTGCTGTCTCTGCCACGTCTGTGTGCATTCTCTGGATGTGTCTCTGCTCTCAGCACTTCTCTTTGGACACTTGAGCTGCGTTTCATTGCTGCTGGGAGTGAGTCCTTGGAAAATGGTGCCTGAGGGGAATGATGCCAGCATATAGCGTGTCTTCTGCTGATGAGTCTGTACTTGGGCTTTGTCCCCAGGGCTGAATTAGCTGACCTGGAACCTTCCCAGCACCAGCCGGGGACCCTGCAGGCTTCAGCACTAGATGTGGCTTCTCGTACTGTCAGCCGTCAGAGTCTGGAGTTCAGTGTCTTATTTTTTGGCCACCAAACAGCTGGCACATGGTAGTTGTGCTGTTGGGATAGCAGAGTCCTCCACACCTGGAGCTAGTCACACAGACTCTCAAGGGTTGGAAGGGACTTAGAAAGCTCATCCAGTGCAACCCCCCTGCCAGAGCAGCACCACCTAGAGTAGGGCACACAGGGACTCATCCAGCTGGGTTGAATGTCTCCAGAGAAGGAGATTCCACAGCCCATCTGGGCAGCCCCTGCCAGTGCTGCCTCACCTCAACAGGGAACAAGTTTGTCCTTATGTTGCTTTGGAACCTCTTCTGTTCCAGCTTGTACCCATTGCCCCTTGTCCTATTACTGACCATCACTGAGCACAGTCTGGCTCCATCCTCCTCACACCCATTTTTTATGTTTGTAGACATGACTGAGATCACCCCTAACGGCTGTAAGGAATACGTCTGCTGCAGCATCGCCGTGGGTGTGGGGCCAGATCTGTCAGCACCAGATGAAGCTGGCAGCAGTGCCCCTGTCCCTTTCCATGGGCACATTGCAACACCTCCACTCTCAGGGGGAGGGCAGGGAAGGGGGCAGAGCTGCAGGAGATGGGAGCATGGTCCCAGGCTGGGCTGAGGTGGCTGTCAGCAGCTGAGCTCTTTGTCTCCTGGCAGCACTCCAAAGGTGAGCCTGTGGAGGCCACTGCCCCCTGACCAGCCCGTCTCCTTTTCCTCCCCACAGCCGTGCCTGCCGGTCCCCTGTCCCGCCTGGCTACACCAGCTCCCTGCCAACACCTGCCCCAGCCCCCACCTGCCCCTGGCCCTCAGCGCAGCCCTACCCAGCCCCACGGGGGTCTGAGAGGCCCAGTCCCTTCCCCTCCAGCGGCAGGAGGGCGCAGGCGGCCGCCGTGTCCTTCAGTTGGTTCCTGAGGAGGGGCTGCCGGGCCTCGCTGTGCTCACACCCCCGCGCCCGGCCGTGCCCCACGGGAAGGGGCAGCCCCACGGCGAGCGGCGGTGGTGGCGTGAGCAGGTGAGCACCGTGCTGCCCTCAGGAAGGGTTCTGCTCTGTAATTAGCCAGAGGTTGAAATCCTGTCAGCTGAGTCCGTTAAAGGGAGCCTCGTGCTTCGTGTTCCCACCAGCCATGGCTCTGCTGAGGGACCCTGCTCCTCCCTGGCCTCAGGCGGCGGAATGGAGGTGCTGTCACTTCCCACTGCTGCTTGGGGCACGGTGTGGCACAGGCAGGGATGTCACCTCTCACCCTGTGTCCAGGAGATTGCCACCATCCCCCGTGGGACAAGCGCCAGCCCAGCGTGGAGATCCGTTGGCGTTTGCCGCCACATCAAGCAGCTTTGCGGGCCGTGAGGGCCTTGGCTGCTCTGCTCACGCCAGCGGGACACGTTTGTCCTTTTTGGTTATTTTGGTGGCTTTGGAGACAAGCTTGAGGTCTTTGCAGCAGCAAAATGCTGCTCTGGCATTTGAGCTGCCTGCCCCAAATCACAGCCAGGCCTTGAAGAGCATCTCTTCCCCTTGGCTCCTTGCGCTTGCTTTCTGTGTGGGCTGTGTTTGCTGATGAGGAGTGGGCAGGAGGCTGTGCAGGCGACTCCCCTCTGCTTTGCTTACACCTCCTGTTTGTGGTGGAAAGCCCCCAGGTTGTACCTTTGATCCCTGAATTTGGAAAACCACTCACATCCTTGTGTTTGCTCTCGAGCATTGGTTCAGGTTTGGTTTAATGATTTGAAAGTCAGAGGAGACCCAGAAGTAACATGGGAGGAGAAATATCGAGGGTGAGTCGTGAAATGTTTGTCACTGGGAGCAGGATGTGTGAGATTGGGGATTTTTTGCCTGGAGAGACTGTGACTGTTGAAACCAAACCCTGGCCATGTCCCTCTCAAAGAATAACATGTCTTCAGCCTCTTTTAATCCACCTCTGCTGCTGACTGAGTGGACGAGTCCACATTATAAATTCAGAAGCACAAATCTAAGGGCTCCTTCTCCACCTGGCTCTGTGCTCTGGCTGTGCTGGAGCTGTGTCACACAGCAGTTTTGCTTCAAAGGGGTGGGAGTGCACATTTCCTTCATTTTCCATCTCTTCGGGCTTGCGCTTAGGAGTTTTGCTTTTGGGGTTTGGGGTTTGAGGAGTGGAAAACTCAAAGCCAGACTCCGTGCTGCGTGTCCTCTGTCTCAGAGAGCACATCAAAAAGTGCTGTGTGTGTGATGGGTTTTTATTTCACAACACAGCTTCTTCCAGATAAAAATGGATAATCCTTTGGAGAGCTGAATCTACCCCATGGATCTGAGGAGGGAGAGGACAGCCACCACCCAGCTCCTAAGGACTGTATGAAGGAGGTGATGTGCCCTTGGGAGAACCCCAGAGATGAGGGGAGGGCTGGGTAATGAGCAGCCCAGACACAGGCACTCACTTTCCAGGCCTGAGATGACCAGCTTGGCCACGTGTGGTTCAGTACATGGGCCCTGCTGTTGAAGAAATGCATTTAGAGCCACTCTCAGCATCAGGGAAGCTGAGGCTGCTGCACTAACAGACCCTGGGGTGCCCACCTGCTGGTAATGCAGCAACGTGAAGCATTTCTGGACTTGTTTTCTTTCTTGTCTTTGGTATATTCAGATCTACTCATTACAAACCTCTTGGTAAATGAACCATGTTTCTTGCCTTATAGCAGATGGAGAATTTGGAGACCTATGTCCCGGGCAGTGGTGTCTGATCTGAACGATGTGCTTGGCCATGAGGTGTACACAGTGCACACACTGCACACAGCCCAGCTGGAACAGAGCTCACAGGCATTTTTCAGAGTAGGATTCAGACTTCAGTGCCAAGACTGAGGTGTGTTTGTGTCCCTGGCTTCAGTCCACCTCTTATTAGCCATTGTTGTTAGTAACAACTGTTTGATTGTAAAGCAAGTTCATTGAGAGACAGCTGATTGCTGGGGAAGCTGTCCTGGGAAGCTGTGCCATAGCATCATTCCTTAATCCAAACCAAAGCTAACCCCAAAGAGCAGGAGAAGAGCAAAGGCTCCAGAGCATCTGCCTTAGCTCCAGTTTCTCTTTTGTGGCCTCTCATTGCTGGGACAGGCTTTGAAACCATGCCTTGAACTGCAACCTGGCAATACCTGAGAAGATCCAAACCAAACCTGTGTTTTGGGCCCCTCCAAGCTGGGATTGATGCTTCACCACAGTCTGTACCCGGGTTGTTACCCAGAGCGTTAGAACGTCGCTCTCCTTGCCTTGTGCAGTGTTTGAAGAGGGTTTGTTGTTGAAGTGTGGAGGGGTTTCCTGGTGTGTGTGATGTGGGTCCTTGCTCTGTACCTTGCCCGTGTGGCCTGTGACTTTGGGTGTTGCTATTTTGTACTTTCTACTTGTAAATGAAGCTTTGCCTGTGTGGCTGATGTGGTTCGTTGTGCTGACTTCTACTGTGGGATTTAAAACCTTTTTGATGAATGCCATCGGATCGGGCTGTGCAGGGCTGCCCAGCCTGGGAGGAACCCCCCTGCAGCAGGGAGGACCAGTGAGGAGAGACAAGGAGCCATGGGAACAGGACTGACTGCATTCCCTGTCCCGTTATGCCACTCAGGGGAGAAGGAGGTAAAAACACCAGGATCAAGTTCCTGAGCCTGGGAAGAGGGGAGGAGTGTGGAGAAGGGGTCATAAACGGGCTGGTTGCACTTTTCATCGTCCCCCTGCTCTGTTGTGCTTTCTGTTGGGTATTTCTGTTTGTTATGGTTTTGGTTGGTGGCAGATTAAATGAGATTTTGTGTTCTTCCCCAAGTTGAGTAGTAGCCTTGTCTGTTTTGCACAGGACCATAAGTGGTGAGTGAGCCTTCCCTGTCCTCAGGGGGTTCCAAAAGCCCTCAGTACTCAGTTGGGAAGGGGAGGAGTGAACGAGTGGCTGATCATGGTCCTCTGTTCCTAGATGGGCCTAAACCAGGCCAACCCTGTGGTCAGACTTTTCCTTTTGGAAGTGGACAATGGCTGGTTTAAACACACACTTTAATTGCCTTTTCTTTTGTGCACTGGTGGGGCACTTTGTGCTCTTGTCTTCCCTGCAGTAAACAGAGAATTCCAAAGCCAGTAATACTATGATGTGCCTCAAAGATTAAGGCATAGACTCTAAAAATATGCTCTATTTGTTATTGTGGTTTAGACCTTATTTGTCAGATGAGTGCAGATCAAGAGAGCTGAGTGTTTTCACTGCTCTTAAAACTGTTTTGAAGAGATGAGTCTATTGTAGTTTAGAAAAGAAATATTCCTTGGTTTGTTTTTGTGCTAGTCTAAGCAGCCACCTCATTCCTCTCTTGCTTCTTGGGGCCTGGCATTGAGGTTTTTTATGTGTTATTAGACAGTTGCATTTTGTTCAGGGTATTTGTTTCTCTTTCTTTCTTTGTTCTGGTGTCCACTTGGTGAAAACTTCATTGCAGTTCCATGTACTGAGGACCATCAGAGCAAGGAGCATTTTCTGTTAGTCTTTTTGGCTCTTTGTTTCTCTTCTAGTGCTTCTTATTCTGTGAAGCCACCTGTAAGTATTGCACTAGAATCCAGTTATAGCATAAAATACAAATGTTCTTGTGAAAAGAAAATCTCTCCTTGTCTCTGCTGAGCTTTGCTAAAGGGAAAAAGATGGTGAGCCTCACTGGAATTATTGGTTATGGCTGGAAACCTGAAGTGTAACTAACCCAGGTTTGTTTCCTCATGAATTGTCTTTCCAGAATTGCTAAAGGACTTCAAGGTGGGGATTTAAAGCTCAGCCTGCAAGCCACAGCCAGGTGAAAACTCACAGGCATCCTGGAGCAATACCTGCCCGTGTGAGGATTCTTGTTTCCTTTTCAAACATTCTTCAGGATTTTTTTAGAACTGCTTAACTAAAAATGAACTGTTTCACAATAGCTACCTGTGACCATCTTCTCTGTGGCAGCAGAGAATCCCAGCTGTTTCAAAGGAAGTTCAGAAACCTGCATAATGAGCAGTCAGTTGAGACATCCATTCTCTTCTGCCTCCATCTATGAATATTCCACATTGCTGGTCAATGAGCAAACACATTTGAGCTGAGCAAATGGTGGTATTCTGTAGTATAGCTGAGAGAAATAGTCTTAATGCTTCAAAGAGAGTTCTAAGAATCTTTTATCACAGCACTTCTAGATTGGAAAGGATTTACCTGTTATTTTATACTGCAGATACCACACTGTTCTTTGGACCCTTAGTTGCTTTTCTCACTTTGCCTGGCTTGTGTAGCTGCTTAATGAACTTTGATTCCCAAAATAGTTTGTTGGCTTCTGAGTATTTTGAAGTAGAGTACAGAGTGATGCTTTTTATGTTTCAAACTATAAATAATGTTGGTTTTAGTGCTCTGTGGAACAGATTAATTCAAAACTTTGTCCATAGAAAGGCTGCCCAATAGTTAGGCTGGACAAAGGGATTTTGGCAGGCTGGCTTCATTTTACAGAATTAAGACCAACTGAGTCACAGAACTGAACCTGAATTCTCTCTAATTTTCTTAGAGAGATTAAAATAAAGAATTAAGAAGGATTAATAATGCTCAAGAGAACAGTAAAAGCACCAGGCAATGAAGTTAGAGTGACTGGGACTGTGAAAGCACACAGTACAGAGTTATAGCCCTTCATTTCAACTAGAAAATAAATTCTACACCTGGCACTGTTTTCTCTGAAGGCTGAAGAACATAAATATTTGACCATATAGCACTTGTTTTAGCAGATGGTATTCATCATTACAAAATAACCCCTCTTTACTTTTCTTCAGATTAGAATGTCCTAAGCAGTAAGGCTGGATGGGGTTCCACAAAGCATATAGGATGGGTAATAGTGTTGGAAATAGGTATGATAAAAAGGAAACCGGGTGGAAGGGTGCACTAGGGCAAAAAGAATGCTTCAATCTTTATTCTCCAGACTAGGGCTGACCACCTCAGATACTTTGGTAATCCTACACTGCTCAGTACAAAATCCTGTCCCTAGAACTTCATTGCAGCTGATTTCCTGAAATCATGATTTTCACACAAGTTAAACCCCCCCAACAAACAACAAAACCATTACTAATGAATAAGAGTGCAGGAAAGTGGGACAAACCCCTTGGTAATACTGGAGGACTGAAAATTGTTGCACTTACTCCAGCCTTTTCTTTTCCACCTTTGTTCTCCAGATTATACCCAGCCAAGACAAAAAAGAAATACAGAAACTAAGCAATAGCAAGGAATGTCATTAGAAACTCTATTCTCAGAAACACATGCTTTAAAAAGTCTGGTTGGGATCAGTATAAAACTCATGGACTAGGGAGAGGGGAGAAGCAATAGCACATCTTCATTTTGACAGCTTCCAAGGCAGGACCATTCAGGAGCTCTGTGGTGGCATCCATAAGTAGTTTAGAAAGGTTTCCAGTTGCTATAGTCTGTGATGTAGGTGAGTCTTGTGCTGACAGAGGTTGTAGGAAAGAAAACTCACTTTTCTTGATTTTCACCAAGTAGAAGTGTGAGATGAATGCAGATTTCGATCTGGATCTCTACACATTAAGCAAAGCTTGAATCCCTTTGTTGATGCAACGGATTTAAAACCTCTCCTTCCATGCACTCAGTGGTCCCCATTTCCCCCAAGTCAGGGATGACAGGGCAGATCTTGGCCTCATGCTCATCTTCTAAACCAGGGGAAGGACTTTGGGATCCAAACCTGGCTGCTCTGTCAAGGCTTGAACACCCTGATGCAGTTACCTCAAGACAGACAGGTACATGTGTGTCCCAGAGGCCAGGGAACCCTTTTTTTCCCCAACCTCTTTCAACTTGAGGACTCCACCGGAGGGCACAGACCCCACGTTGTACATCTCAAGCCATCCCTTGCTTTCCTTCCTTCCTCTCTTCACCTGCAGCCCCCCAGGCACCTGCTGGCTGTGGGTTGCAATCTGCAGCTCCGGAGGCTGGGGATCCCTCCTGCCACGGCGCTGCAGCCGCACAGTGACATCTGAGGCTGCGGCCCCGCCGGGGGCCTGGCGAGCTGGGGGCGGGAGCGCTTTCAGCTCTCACACTTCAAATCCCCTCGCTGTGCAGGAGCCCATTTAACGCTGCCTGGAGTCACCTGGAAGAATTAGCTCACTGCAGCAACTTAGACATCCAAAGTATTCCGATAATGTGAGGGATGTGTAAGGTTAATGACTGGAAAAAGTGATGGCTCCCTGTGGGCAGTTTCTCAGAAAGCTCCCTGCTGCTTGGCTGACAGAAGAAAGGAGACTCCGGCAGCAGCGAGGAAGCCCCGTGCCCTCATCACAGCAGCTCTGCTCTCCTGGCTCCCGCAGCCACAGGGGCTGCTGGCTGGCACAGATCCATGGAATGGCTGTGGCCCCATTCCAGCTTGTGGCCCTGCTCTGGCTTGTTGTGCTGGAAGAGCTCCCCAAGCTCCAGGTCTGAGCTGATGCTGCAGAAAGACCCACAATGCTTGGCCTTGGGATCTTGTTTGAATGAACTAGAAGATGCTGAATTAGCCATGTGGTTCTATAACATGCTCCTCTCCCAGATGTGCAGGTCCCATGCTCCACATCAGGGTGAGCTCCCCCAGTGTCCTGTGCTCGGGCTCATGCTGGCCCACGGCTGCTGGGGTTTGTTTGCATGCTCACTCTGCAGCAGGGGGCCACCCAGAAAAACAAGAGCAGCTCCTGGGGTTCCCCCAAGCCTCTCTGATGGCTCTTCCCAGGCTGCCTCAGCCGTCAACCTCAAGGGGACACTGTTGGGATAGGATGGGAGTTCTGTGCTCAGGAACTTCAGCCTCTTGCTGGAGCGATGGGCAGGAGGTGGATCGTGTGACCAGGGCTGCCAGCTTTGGAGCCAGCCCTGCTCTGGCTGCGCTGCCCAACTGCAGCAGGGGCTGCTCTGGGGTTGTGCTGCAGCTTAGTGAACCCGATTAAAACATCCAAATGGGAGATCTGTCTTCCAGGCGCTCGGCATCTCTCAAATCTCCCTTCAAGTCTGACATTTCCCTCTCTCCTCTCCAGCTGGTACACACAGCCAAAGTGCCAAAAAACACTGAAGCCTTAGACTGCACATTGCTCAAGTCTCGTTAATTTAAAAATGGAACAAAGAATGCTCAGCATCCAGCAGGATCAGGCCTGGGAGCAGGAAGTACCAGCTGGCTCAGGAGAGGGCTGGTTCCCATGAGATTCCCAGTGTGGTTTTGGCAGGCGGCGTGGTTGGGATAGCTCTGCGAGCAGGCTCTTCCTGCCTGAAATGCCAGCCCTGGCAGAACAGCTGACTCAGAGCATGACAGCTCTTCACAGCATCTGAAAGGAGCCGTCAGAAACGTTCCTGACACTGCCTTTGCATTCTGTGAGGGTGGCTGGAAAGCTGAGCTGTAAGGTGAGCCCACGTCACGGTGCTCTTGGAAACGCTGCTCCGTGGGTGGAATTCACCTCTAGGGGCTGCATCACGTTACAGCCGACTCAGGTCCCAGAGTAGGATGTCAGTCAAACTGACAGTGTTCATGGTACATTCACCCCAGCACCTGACTATCTGAATGATGATAAATATCTTATGAAAGAGTGATGGTGACTTGGCTGTTTGGGGTGCAGGAGCCTCAGGGATACAAGTAGAAACCCAGTCACCGGGGTGATTTCCTCCTTGCCGTGAGGGATATGTTTTATGCACTTTGCAATACCCCTGACCCCAGTGGCAGAGGTGAGCACCTCACAGGATCCCTGTTAAGGTGGAGGTTCCCAGCTCTGCTCTGCACCACCCTAAAGAGGAAAAGATAAGCTCTTGCAAGTCAGTTTACGGTTTAAAATTCACGTTGCCATAGCAGCTTAGCACACTGTCTCAAGTCCTTCTTCTTGCACAACTTTGATCACCATGAAAACAGAATTATGTTGTTCTCCAGCATGTTCTACATATAAATATACTGAAGTTCCCACAGTTTGTGCTTCAACATCTCTGCAAAGGCCTCTTCTATTTATCTCTCACTAAAAATGTCTCTGGCCAAAGGACAGTGTTTTAAACCCTTGGGCTGCATGGGGCTCAGCCCTGGTGGCAGGCTGTCTCCTCAGCATCTCTCTGCTCCTGCTCTTGTGCTCACAGTTGGGGTTCTGGTTCTGTGGTAAATCACAGCACTGAAGCCTAGCCACCAACTTCTGTCCCCAAATTTGCATGAGTACCCTCCTTCCTTGTCTCTGCTCTCTGCCCATCAGCCAGACTCCTCTCTACAGTATTACAAGAGCACAAATTCTCAAACATCCATCCATTTGTTGCCATGAAGGGGAAGCATTGGGCTGCATTATCCCTCCTCACCTCCAACCCCATTGTGCTGGGTTCCCTCTGTCCCAGGGAAATGGCTTTGGAAATGGCTTATTCCCTCTGTTGACTGGAAGGAACCACAACTCCTATAGGAGTGGGGTTTATTGACAGCTTCTGTATGGGTAGGGTTTGTCCACAGCTTGCATATGGACAGGATTAGCTGACACCAGTGGCTTTCACAGCAGGTAGTGCATCCAACATGTGGCATGGAGGCACCTGCTGCAGCCTCAGGTAGAGTGGTTTGTCTCTTCCCAAGCTCTGCTCTAAAACCTGCATTTCTTCTCCTTGTTCCCCAAGACAGGGCCACCTCATTCTTGGTCCTAAACTTTCCCTCTGTTGCATTGTGCTGAGAGCAATGGAAGGAACTTCAATAAACACCAACACTTTAAACCCTGCTTGGAGCAATCCTTTTGTTTCCATCAGGTGCCCCATTTTTCCAGGTGCTTTCATGCTAGCAATATTGGGAAAGAAACAAGAACTCCCACTCCCTAGGAATGAGGTTAGACACAGAAAATTTGCAATAGCAGCCCACACAGTCATTTGGTTAAACAGCACATCACACCAAACCAGCCTTAGAATCATAGAGTCATAGAATGGTGGGGGCTGGAAGGGACCTTTGGAGATCATCTAGTCCAGCCCTCCCTGCAGAAGCAGGTTCACCTAGATCAGGTCACATAGGAACATGTCCAGGCAGGTCTTGAAGACCTCCAAGGAAGGAGCCTCCACAACCCCTCTGGGCAGCCTGGGCCAGGGCTCCCTCACATCACACTGAAATAGTTTCTCCTTATGTTTAAGTGGAACTTCTTGTGTTCCAGCTTCATCCCATCACCCCTTGTCCTGTTGCTGGCTACTATAGAAAAAAGGGATGTCCCAACCTCCTGACACCCACCATTGAGATATTTGTCAATGTTAATAAGATCTCCCCCCAGCCTCCTCCAGACTAAACAGCCCCAGGTCCCACAGCCTTTCCTCACATGAAAGATGTTCCATCCCCTGATCATCTTGGTGGCCCTGCGCTAGACTCTCCAGCAGTTCCCTGTCCCTCTTGAGCTGAGGAGCCCAGCACTGGACACAGGACTCCAGATGAGGCCTCACCAGGGCAGAGTAGAGGTGGAGAAGAACCTCCCTTGACCTGCTGCTCACACTCTTCTTGATGCATCCCAGGCTGCCGTTGGCTTCTTGCCCACGAGGGCACGTTGCTGGCTCATGGTCAGCTCATTATCAACCAGCACTCCCAGGTCTCTCTCTGCAGAGCTGCTCTCCTTCTGCTGCTGTTGTTCACATCAGTGCATCTCCCCACACCCTAGAGAAGACCCTCCCAGACCAGGACAGGGAAAGGTCAGTGGGATTGTTATCACTATTCACAGCCAGGCTTCTGCCACTCAGCTGTGGGGTTTTTTTTTTCATTTTCCCAATCAACTGAAGGGGAAAAAAAAAGAAGAAGAAAAAATTGGGGTAAAAGTTGAAGAACACTTTAATTTATAAGAAAAAGAACTAAATAATTGATGTAGTCATGGTGCCAAAGGTAATTTCTGCTGCTCCCTCTATCTCACAAAGACATTTAGCATTGATTGAGATCAAAGTATCAGAAACCCCTGCTGCTGAGCTGAAAGGCAAAACTTTCGGCTGCCTTTCTCCGCTCTAATAATATCGTCTTTATGTAGTTAATAAACTGCACACTTCAGTCAAACTATATCATTACAGAAGACTTAGGGAGCTAATAATTTAAAAGCAAAGAATTGCCTCTGTTCTTTGCTTTGAACTAAACAACATTCTGTTGAATGAGGGGGACATCAAAGCTTTGTTACTATTACCAATGTGGCTGGAGCACGGGGCCGCACAGAGTGTGTACTTCAGTCATCAAGACAAAAAAAAAGGAAGATTAAAGATATTGGCTTATCAACCCACAGGCAGAACCAGGTGTTTTCTTTTCTGCTGTGCAAGCATCAGGTGGTTTGCTTATCAATGAGTTTTCTTGTTAAAGAGATGGACGTGGCTGAGGTTGATCCCTCCAGCCCTTCTGTTTCCGGAGCAATCCTTGAGGAAGTCAAGACTGTTTGTTTGTGGGCAGACGCCTCGTTGGGCCTTTTGTCCAGGGCCAGTGCCTGTCCTTGTGCCACTGACACTGTCCCCTTGTGCTGTGCTCTGCTGAAAAGGGTCTTCTCCTGCTCCCCACCTTCCTCCTGCACGTGTGCCCATGTGGGGCAGCCTCATCCTCTGCTGGATGTGCCTTCATCATCCCTGACCTTGCCATCTCACCATGGCCACTCCAGCTCCTCTCTCTCCCAGGTCAGGAGAGGTCCCTGACTCCGAGGAAGACCCTTTGGCATGGCTGGGAGTGAAGGATGCATCACGTTGCTCCACTTCTCTCTGAGTGGGAAAGACAGACATGGGCTGTTGTCCTGCTGCAGCCTTCTCTGCCTGCACCAGAGCCAAGAACTCTTTCTTTCCCCTCTCACCCACCAAGCAAAGGTTTGCAGAGAGGCTCCCAAGCATGCAGTCCTAAACTCATTGAAGGTTGTGTGGGTCACTCACGTTCACACCAGAAACGCTTCCTTGGCAGGTGGTGTCTCTGTGTATGACACTGGTGGAAAGTGTCATAAATGCCACTTTCTTTCCTAAATCCCACTGAAACACAGAGGTTTTCCTGGGACATTGACCAGGGATAGGATCACCAAAGGCAATCCAAGGAGACTTCAGGAGTTCATCCTTCTATCCCTTCCATCCCATGGCAACATCCACCTGTGTTGTGTGTCTGGATCTGACTCCAGGTTAGACCTTTTGTACTCTTTGGCTGGAGATGTTGGACTATGGGGCTGTGTTGTGAGCCAGGGTCTCATCAGGAGAAACAAGGTGAACCACGAGGTCAGCACTTGAGAGGATGGGGCCTCTAAACCCTCCTGCTCTGATCTCCTGGACTGGCTGGACCCAGGCAGGTCTGGGAGCTGGCAGTTTGGTGGAGGCTTTATTATGGGATACTTGCACTTCTGAAATGCTGCTTTTCATTTGCATCAAAAACTCTCCTTGGTTCTTGGTGGTCTGGATCTCATCCCCTATTAAAGGCTGGAATTTAAACAAGTAGAAAATAATGGCTTATTTCAAAGTAACAATTCCACTGCCTTTTTTGAAACTCTCTCCTTATTGAAACCCACTTAAATTTATACATATTTCTAAGTCTTTATTATCCTCAGAGGCTGAACCAATTTGGATCTTGATTTCTGCAAGTGTTCTCCTTGATTTCTGTGTCAGAAAGTCGAGATGTGATGGGAACAGATCGGCTGTCAAACCACAAGTAACGAATGGCTTCCTGGGAATTGGAGCTTAAGTTCTTCTTTAAAATACTTTGCAAAGCTTGTTACTACAGGGAGAAAATTCACAGCAAAAAGACTTTCAGGAAGGGGTGATTTTCTGCTCTTTGTCTCATCGAGCTGCAGCCTGGAGCATGTGCCTGAGCACGTGTGTAGGTGTGTGTGCATACGTGTGCTTTTGTGGGTTTCCTTCTTTTTCCAGTGCAAGTGGCTTTACCAGGCACCAAGAGTGGTATTTTAGCCCTGCTGAAGTGTTCTTTTTTGCCTTTTAATGTCAGTTAAGAATAACATTTTCCTGTCTGAGACAGAAGAGAATGTTCTTGTAGGTACTGACAGGGTTGACACACAGTTTATGACCAGAATGATGTAAAACTGCCTTGTACACAGAGAGGAACTTGTCCATCACTCCTTTTGCATGTTGATGGATGACCTGTAGATGCCACGTGGTGATTGAGGACAGTAATAACCAAATGAGGAGGTGGGAGAAGGCTCAGACAGCGTGTGATTCATGTGCAGACATAGTGACAAACCTTTTAAGGAACATTTTCTGTAATGTTGGCCTCATCTGCCAGGAGGGGTTTGAGTTTGAGCTCATCCTGGGAGGGTGAAGTGTGTCACAGTGAAGTCAGCCTGTTGGGTTGGCTTTCAGAGACAGCCATTGAACCAGAGGACACCCTGGTGTATTCTGCTTCACCTGGTGAATCTGTTGCACACAATACCCAGGGTTTGCACCCAGAAATCAGAACACAGGGTGGTGTTTAATCCAACCTCTAGAGCACGTGGGGAGAAGTTAATACAAACCCAACACAGTGCCTAATGCAAATTCTAGAGCCCATCTGTCTGTCTGTCTGCCTGCCACAGACAGACTCATCCATGGAATGACTATTCCTGCAGCATTTGGGAATGCTCCCGTGTTCACAAAGGTGCTGTGAGCCAGTGTGATGCTGAGAGGCTTTCTGGCTGGACAGAGATGCAGAGCTAAAGGCTCTTGAGCCAACCTTTGCAAGATCTGGTAACACAAAGATAATGAAGTGACTCTGATGGGAGTGCAAGGCGGAGTGAAGCTGTCTTTAGCCTTTACCAAAACCACTGTCAGTGCCTTTGCCTTTTCACAGCACAGCTCTTCGCAAAGCTAATTGGGTTAGTGCCTTGCAGGGGGTTTTCAGTGTCTGCAGGAGATGGGCTGCTGCAAACACCTTCCCCTTCAAGGCACACAGCGTTGCCTTTTTCACACCACAGCTCTCTCCCTGGCTTCTGTTCTCCAAAAGCAAAAGTCCCAGGCTGTTCTTCAGTATCAGCCATTACAGTGTTTCAGTTCTTTCCTCCCAGCCATTTTCAAATGTTCAACTTAAAAGGAAAATGTTTCATTTTAGGCCAAATTCCCCCCTCCTCTCCCTTTCCCCTCTCTTCTCCTTCGTCCCCCCCCCCCCACTTTCTCTGGAAGAAGAACAAAGTCATTCAAATCAGGAAGCTGAGGAACTCCATGTATACTTTCCACTGGGACCTCGATCCCTACTGGTTTGGCTTGATTTGATTGAAGTGTAATTTAATCCTTCATCATTTGTCATAATGTCATTGATATATAAAAACAACACTGCATCCAAACTTCAGATCAGCACCGAGGAGCTCTCCAGGAGGCAGGAGAAGGGAGCAGAGGAGCGGGCTCTGCGGACTGGGAGGCGGCTGTGAGGCTGGCAGGCAGCTGGGATGAAGCTTGCTCTAGTTACCTCGGGTTGCATTGAGTTGGTGAGGATGGCTCTGGGCTTGCAGCAGAGGGAAGGGGTGATCCTGAGCACAACTGTGCAAAATACTTCAGATTGTGGAGGTGAAGTACCTGGGAGGAGATGAACAACCTGGGTTTCAGTGTTGGGCTAGAGACTGGAGTAGAATTGCAGGTGCACTGGTAAGTGTGGCAATGATAATGTCACTGCCTTGTGTTAGCAGCTGGAGCAAAGCAGGGTTCAAGTCTGCATCCCTCCAAGCATGTCTGTATTTGCAGTAGAAGAAGGGGAGGAAAGGGAAGGGCCTTGTATGGGAGGAAAATTCTTCCTAGCTCTGATCTGCCATCATGTGCAGATTTCCTCCGTCTCCCTGTCTTCAGAGTGACCTCTGTTGCTGGTGCTCACCTCGAAGTGTTGGGGCTGCAGTACTTTTTTGACACCAAGTCCCTCTCTTGGAGCCTGTAGATGAGGTAGCAGAAGTCACCAGAGACTCATCTCAAGGCTTTAACAAGCTGAATCTTCATCCTTTGCCTCGTATCTCTCAATGTTGAGCCACACACAGCTGAAATACTGAACATCTGAATTCTGCCATCTCCTCTCTGCTCCTTCATTTCAGAGGTGGGAGAGGACAGGCAGGGAGGGGAGCTCAGCAGTCCTGCTGGGGCCCCAGGAGGCTTGGAAGGGCTGGTGGCTCTCGGTGGTGATCGACTCAGCTGCATCCAGGCAGTGGGAGGGCCAAATCCTGTCTGCACTCCCGTGTGAAGCCTCCACTCCAGCTTGCAGTGTCCCCATTTCTGTGGCAGGAGCTGGTGGGTCGGTGATGAGGCTCGTGAGGAGGCAGATACAGACACATCCCCGCGTTACGGCTCCTGTTCTTCACCGCAGCTCTCGCACGAGTGGAGTCTCGTCAGAATCAAAGCAGCTGGCTGAAGCTTTGTGCAATAAGACCACAAACCAGTCCAGCACAGGGGTAACTGGGAGGTGTTGGGAAAACATTGCACTGGAAAGCCCCGAGGCTTTTGTTTCCACCTCTGCTCTGTGCTCCAGAGGCGTTTGCTCCCTGCGCTGCAATCCAACACCCCATCAGAGGCACCCACCTGGCTCAGCACACAGCCCAGGTTGCTTCTCACCCTCTTTCAGAGCTTGCTGGCTCACTGCTCCTTGCCTCAGCAGTTTTGGCACAGAGTGGGCTGTCAGCAAGGCTGGTCCTGGAGCGGCACAGGAGGCTCACGGCTGCTCTGCAAGTGCCGCCTGAGATGGGTTTTTTTGAGAGAGAGGCCGAACATCTTTACTTTCCCCTTCCTGTCTGTTTGCCAAACACCCTCAAAGGAAGCATGAACAAGGGGAACTGATAAGCCTTATCCCTCAGAAAGAAAACATTCCTGCAGTCAGGGTATATAAACCAGATACTGCCTGCCTTTCCTCAGCCCCAGCCTGGGTCTGCGCTGGGGCTCAGGACAGGAGCTAGTGGCAGAGCTGGTGGGTGCCAGCACCCAGCACAGCCCTCCCCTCTCTCCACCACCCTCCCTGAAGGACCAGGCTGCAGTGAGGGTTGTGTGAGCACCCCAATGCACCCTTCCCCAGGCTCCCCATTGCACTGCAGAGCAGAGGATCTATTCACAGCACTTGTCAAAGACTCAAGCAGAAACTTCTTTCAAATGCTCCATCTGTAGCTGGCTGCCAGAAAAGTGATTCTTCCTCCCCCCCTAGAAAATCTGCATTGGAAATTCCAAATATGCACTTCTGCTCAGACTAAAGAATGTGTGTTCCTGCTTTCAAGTCGGGTTCTCTGTGACCTCTGGGTTTTAATAATTTCAGCAAAGTGTCATTTGACAATTCAAATACAGCCAGTAAGCACAGGAAAGTAAATGTCCTTTAAGATAGGCGCTTATTATATTGAGAGTTGATGATGAGAAGATTTCACCTACAGCTAGAAACTTCAGAGCTGCAGATTAAAGAGCTGCTTTGGTGAAATATTGGCATTTCCAGATTTCAGCTTTGCCGGCGCTCGACTCTTTCCACTGTTTAATTCATGAGGCAGTGTGATGGCCTTGTGTGGGGAGCTCTCGCTGTTTATCTTTCTCCTTCCAATTAAAAATAAATCAGTGGTCACATCCTGCTTACAGCTGATCCGAGGGGCCAAGGGCCACAGCCTGGAGCAGTTCTGCCAGCCCACCCCCGTGCCACGGTGACGTGCTGCCCGTGGTGCTGCAGCCAGGGGATGCTCCAGGGATGCCCGGGAGGCTGGGGCTGGCCCCATCAGCCCTCAGCCCCATGTGAACATGCTTGTTCAGCTTCAGATTCTCCCTCCATGCTCTGCTTTCTTCAGATCCTCTCCATGTTATTGTGCTGTCCCAAAGCCCTCGCACACAGAGGGCTGTTACCACACAGGCACCCACCCCTCCCCAAGCAACTCAAGCCACCAGTCAGCGAGCAGATCAGCTTGTCACAATAACTAATAGGCTTCCCTGTGGTCCCTGGTAATCCATCCCAGAGCTGCACAGCACTGGCTCTGTTTTACTTAGGTATATGGAAGCCTTAGAACTGCCCCAAACAGAGCCTTGTTCATGAAACTGCTTCATTCAACACCTTATAAGGGCTGCGGGCACAGGGAGGGGGCAAGTTTACACAGATGCTAGTGTCTCAGGACTTGCTAGCAGGTGTCTCCTAACTTTACACAGACCACCCTCACACTAAAGGGACTCTTTTGCTTTGAGCCTGTTTGAGTTACACGACTTTGGTCTTTGAGTTCCTGTTCAGCAGGCGATTTATGACTTTCCTCATTGATAATGCTCCCGTAAGCAGAGGGATGGGTTGTTGCTGGCGGTGTGGGTTTCATGGCATCTCCGAATAGCTGAAGCTCCCTCACCATGCAATTCCTCAGGCTTTCTAGGGAAAGGAAAACAACAACACCCAGACAGGCTGTGGGGCTTTTCATTTGTTTGTTTGTTTATTTAAAACGGGGGCTGGGGGAGTTTAGAGCTAATGATAGGTTTGAGCAAACAGCTTCCTCTGAATTTGGCCATTTTCTCTTGCTGAGGTCATATGACAGCTGAGATTACACAATTAGAAATGTTTCAAGGCACTCCTTCAGCCTCAAGAGGGGAGGAGGGAAAATATTTAGAGTTTGCAGTCTGTAGTTCAGGGAACAAACATCTGAAGAGCTCTCCTACGTAGGGGTGATGGTGAAGGGAGTTGCCTCTTCCTCAAGGGACGAAGCTGGGAGGCAGCAGTGAGCTCGAGCCTCCCTTCTTGACTGAGAACTCAAGGTCCCTCAGGATTTGGGAGGTTTGGATTGGGACAGGCTGTTGCAAAATTCAGGTCCTTTTTTGTTTTGCAGTTCTCTGAAACCTCTCCCATTCTCATTAGGAGTTAATGGGGAGGGAGTGTTATTGGGGTGACTCTAGTTCCTAGGAATCCCACAGCAGAGCTGATCCCTGCCCTCTTTTCCTGATCCCTGATCCTCTTTTCCACAGGCAACCTCTCCTTCGTTTCCACCAGTTTGTCCATTGCTGGTTCCACTGCTCCTTGTCATCCCTACAGCCCTCACAGTTGTTCCCTCACACTGAGAGACAGAAATCAGTCTGTAAGCATCCAAAACCAGAGATAATTTCTCTTGCACATCACTGTGTGACACAGGATGGTGAACAGGATTTAGATCTTGATCTGTTGCGTGATGGAGCATCACCATTACAGCTGAACACTGGCAAGACTCTGCCACATCTGCTTTGTCTGAGTCACACCTTTAGTCTGCTAAAAATCCCACTACCTTTAGTCCTCTCACAGAGGTGAGACCTGGTCACATCACCCAGGCTTTGTGCAGCTTTCTGGAGATTAGGTAGAAAATGCTGGTTTGTTGCTTGGCCAAGATTTTTTCCCCCTACTTTTCTGTGCTCTCTGAACAGGAAAAAATACCCAGCAAGCTGCAAGCCAGTTACTGCCAGTTCAAGGAGAAACATCTGCTTGGCAGCCTCTGGAGTGAGCCCACCTCTTGCAAACATTCCTGCTGAGCTCCCTGGGTCAGCACATTGCCAGGTCACACTGCTCAACAGTTTAACCTCACCATCCAAGGCAGGGCTTTCACAACACTTTCATACTGACTCACCAGCTCACTGACTTCCCAGTCTGCCCAACTTTGCCCCACACTTGAATTCAGCCACTGAATTTCTCATCCTTGCCTGGATGCACCTGTACTCCACAAAGGAAACTGAGCATTAAAACATGCACCTATCTCTGCCTGCACTACTTGGGAATTACTCCCTCTGCCACCCTTGTGAGCCTGGTGAAGGTTTCTTGGTGCTCAACAGCTCTTTCCATGATGTGACCATTCAGTGGGCTGCCTGAAATGACCAAAGCCAAGCCCTAACATTAGAGCTGTGCATCACCATCTGGGTCAGAAGCAACAACAACAAGTGCTCAGTGATATAAATACTGTTTCTAGTTCAAGTCTTTATTTGCTTCAAGAGGAGTGACCACAGGATTCACCTCCTTCTCCTGCCTTGTCATCTCTCACTAGAATGGAAAGGGAGAAGGTCTCCTGCTGATCATAGGGAAGTTATTAGCTGAGTTGATGCTTGGCTGCTTGATAACTTTATTCTTCAGCCCTCACCCCTCAAGTCTTTTAATATCTTGTTCCTGACAGAGCTGCAGAAGCACCAGTTGAAGCCCAGACTGTGTGTGTCAGGTACTGGATGGCCTCTCAAAAGGCAGCTGGTGCTGTTTGTGAATGGTCCCAGGAAGCTGTAAGGATGTCTGCCCATTCCCCCACCCCCCTCCTTACACACACATGCTTTGGAAAAGCTGCAAGAGGTTAGTTTGGGTAGACATGATGAAAAATAAATGAGAGCCACGATAAAAAATAGATGAGTTTGTTGTGCTTTTGGAACCAAATAATGCTTTAATAGCAGAATCCTTTTTCAAAGTTGGTAGTTAAGAGAAAGCAGTACTTTAGGCAATCCAGGCAGCTGCTGCAGGGACTTTCCCTTGTAATTAGTTAATGAGCTTGATGTACTTTTCCCATCTAATTAAGATGCCGTCTCTTTAGCCTTGTTAGGAAAGGTAAGCTTTTGAGACATATTAGAGACAGGTTCCCTAGGTGACCCTTGACTGGGCACTCTGGCAGCAGCCTCCTGGATGGGTAGGGAAGATGTCTGTAAGCCTCTGTGTGTAAAGTTGAAGATGTGCAATCCTCACCATGCAGAGGGAAGCTGGGAGACTAAAGGAGAAGAACAGGCAAGACAAAGTCTGTGTGTTTCTTCTCTGGGTGTGCAGTCTGTGTGTTTCTTCTCTGGGTGTGCAGTGAGTCAACCCTCCATTTCATGGTTGAAAGCTCTGGCCACCTGAACAGGCATTCTGCTTCCCAAACTTTGCATCTGAGGGGCAGAGTGCTGCTGGTCATGCACCCTAACAGGAGTGATCACCTCACCAGGACACCTCCTCTTCAGGGCTTGCTGATCCTTGGGAGTAACAGCTGTGGTGTTCAGTGACAGAGCTGGCCTTCCTAAAGCCCAGTGTTGGGGATTTACAACAAAACTGTCTGAGAATTGACCTTGATGAGTATCTACAAGCTTGTTTCCCTCAAGGGCTCCTTGGTTCCTGGAGCTAGAGGAGATTGTGCCACCACAGTCCCACATCACTCACTGATTGTTTTTTACCTGTATATTCTGTCCTGCATGGAGTGCTTGCAGGTGCACAGTACCCACCCCACTCATTCTCTGGTGGGTCTGTTCATGGTGCTCAATTAAAAATGAGTTTAAAAAGACTAAAATGGAATAACTTAATAAACTGGGATTTTGTTTGTGAGCCCTTTTCTGCCTCCCTTGCTGCCAACACACTTCTGGGGCTCTCTGTTTGCTGCACACCTGGACTGAGACTCACAGAGCTTCAGGGAGGTGCAATTCCAGACCTAACACCCAGCTTTGATGCCACTTGAAGACCAGATATGTGTTGATGTTCATTCTGGGCATTATCCTTACTGTGATTCACAGGATAAAGGTGCACAAGAGGGCCCAAGTGATGTAGGGCAGCCTCCTCCCAGCTGCTTCTGTGGGTGATTTGCTGATTTGTGAGCACTAGCTGCATGAACAGAGGGAGTTGTGCTTATCTGAAGAGATACCCCTGGATCCAAAGGGAAGCAGCAGATCTCACCAAAGCCAGTGGTTTCACCGAACTCAAAAGAAAGAGCTACTTTGAAAGGCCTGTGGGAGCTGGGAAGCTGGAAGCACCATGGTCGGTCAGAGCTGCGGGCTGAGAGTTTTCTCTGGCAGCAAATGAAAGTAGTGTCAGCTACAGTAGCTGGAAGCTGCCTCTGTGCTGGAGTGCCAAAGTGTAGGAGAGAGCATTGTGAGCATGAATCCAAAAGGAGAAGGGCTGGAGCGCTTGGCAGAGGGATTGCTACGAGAGGAACCTGCCAGCTCTTGTGCTGGGTTTGCATGAGCACTGTCACCATCACCAGTGTGGCAGCTAAAGGGACCATGGCCACCCTCCTTTGCTCTGCCCAGTGCAGCAAATACTTTGGCTGACAGAATAGACCTGCACAACCTCCTGACATCATTGCAGTTGCACTCAGTGCTGTTACAAACCATTGTAAGGCACAGGAGTCTCGGGCATCAGGTCTCCTCAGCTAACGGTGGGTTGGGGAGCAGCTCCTGCTCTTTCACAGAGGGGCTGTTGCACCAGAGCCACCTTAGGATGAAGGAACAGAGTACTTTCCTGCCTTTCAAAACCAGAAAGTGAACTGGTGGCTGCACTGGGGTTTCTGTCAGCTCCTTTTCCTGGCTGACCCCATTTTTATACGTTCTCCCTTCATAGCTGGGCTCCAAAAGCCTGGCTGTATTTCCTCCTGGCCTGCCATCATGCTGATGGGATTTAAATATGAAAAGCACTGCTCTGTGCAAGTTAAGCCTTTGGTTAAAAGTGCAGGATGTTAAGAGGTGCAGGATTTTTTTAGTCTCTTGTAAGGTCTTTTTTGGTGTCTCCTTATGAGACAGTGTTGAAAGTCTCTGTAATATAATGATCTCACACACTGTATATGCAATATCTCTCCTCCCTTTATGTAGAGTTTTCCTAGCTAATTTCACAGTATACTCCATTAAATCTCTGTCCTTTGCCTTGAACTCTGGAGGTTCTTGCTGCCACATGGCACATGTGGCTGCTGCTTGTGTATCTGCCTTGAATTAATGCAGCCAGCCTTCATCTCCTGTAGCCTTTTTGCAAAGATCAATGGGCTTAAGCCTTGGCCTCCAGAATCAGGCCCCAGAGCCACACAAATCCCATCTAGTGAGCTTTCTCTGCCTCTTACCCTGTGGTCCAACTTTTTCTTGGCAGCCTTTGAGACAAAGTTTGACCTCCTTCAGGAAATGCCAGCTCCTAGAAACTCAGCCAGAAGACCCAGGAGGTGTCCCTCAGCCAGCTTAGGACCCTCTCCCTGAGCCACGGGGTCACCGAGGCTGCCATTGCTCCTGAATTACTGCCCTTAGCAATTATCCCACACCTTTGCCATTGCTTATCCATGCCCAGGTTTGGAGGACTGAGGTTGCAGAAAGCTCCCTTCGTCCCCTTCAGGCTTCAGAATAAGGGTAGAAAGAAAGAAAAAGGCAGCAGTTGTGGGCTCAGGACTGCCAGCAGTGTTTTTACAACTCAGACAACTCTTTTGCAACCCTTCACTTACATTTTCCTAAATAGGTCAGCCCAAGGCTTCATCCACAGCTCAGTTCTCCCAGTGTTGTTCTTCCCATTGTCTTCAGTAAATCCAGCTCCCTGAAGGTGACCCTCAGCTGCCCACCACCTCAGCCCCACTGTACCCTCTGGGATGACGTTTCTTGGTGTAGGAGCCCTGGCTAGAAGGTGAGGACAGAAAAGGGGACTGTAGGTCAAGCTGCAGCCTTTCACATATCTTCCTCTTGCCCAGTCATTAAAAAAGGTATAAAGCAGGGATGAGAAGGCAGATAAAGAACAAGCAAGGCAGCAAAACAAAGGGAAGAGAACGTTATGGCTATAAAACACACTTTAGCAGAAGCTTCTCCTGCAAGCTGCAGATACAATGCACTGGGGTGAGCAAGGAAGCCAATCCTCTTCTTTTTCCCCAAAGCACATACACCTCTGTCCTTGCAGTGACACCAGGGCCAGGAAGGAGGCTGCCAGTCAGCCCTGGGCGGCTTTGATGGAGGCACAAAGGAGCAAGTCATTTGAGACCCTTCCTGGCTGGGGGCCTGTGTCAGCCTCTCGGTCATCCCAGCACTTCTGCTCATTCCACTTGGGGATCTTTGAAGCCTTTTGAGTCTCACAAACAAATGAGCAACTGCAACTTATTTTTTAATCCATTAAAAGGTTCCTGATATTCCCCTGGAAAAACAAACTGCCCACCCTGGGTACCTGGGGAGGAGGGAGCTTGCTGAGTATTGATTTGGTCTCTGCTGAGCACAGTCAAACATTAACATCAGTTTAGGAGTTACTTGCTAGGAAGAAGTGTCAAAGGCTCAGCTTTTGCTGTGATCTAGTCCTGGCTTTGAAAATACCAGGATCTCAAGGAAACTGGCTGCAAGACAGTGTCAGGATGACTTGGACTACAGTTCTGTGCATGACACACTTGATTTGAGGGGGCAACAAAGTCAGGTCTGGTGTGGGAGAAGAAATCCTGACCAAGCAGTTCAGGGAGAAGGTCTAAGCAACATTTCCACTCTTGTCCTTCATTAGCAGCTGGATGGAGGTGGAAGGGCATCGCTCTGCGTTGCAAGACATTTATATGCTTCCCCTCCTGTGAAGTTTTATGTGACTTAGCTGCTGCTCTCCATTCCTTCTTCCATGTTTCGCTCTAAATCTCTGATCAAAACCCTAAAATTACAAAATCCAGCTGAAACCTAATTGAAAACACCAAGTTCCATCTGGCCTCACATAAATTATGGCCAAAGTTGCCATTTTAAAGAGCAGTTGTTGCTGTTGTTGTTGTTGTTGTTTAATGCCAAACTATAAATCAGCCCCAATTGAGTTCAAACCAGCTCAAAATTGGGACCAGGTTTGCTCAAGGAGTTTGCAAACTTGAGCAAAAAGCTTTGGGCAAAGTTTGGCTGAATGTTGAACTTGTAACAAACCAGGGGACAGTGGGGTTTTGTACTGCATGTTTCCCAGAGATATGCTCTTACCAAAGAGGTTCTCAGAGCTGATCAGTTCCTGGGGGAGGAGGAGAGGGAGGGTAGAAATGCTCTTCCCTTCCCAGAGGAGAGGTGATGATGAAAGGGAGCTCAGGTGGGCACCTTGGGAAAGGAGGGGATGGCAACACAGCTGCCTCTCATTTTGCCCTGATGGGGCTGTGAGCACGTGCTCTGGCCTCTCCCAGGGAACCTGCTCTTAAGAGCAGCTGCAGGAGTTCCTCCCTCCTTCTCTGAGACGTGGGGGACTGAGAAGCCCAATATCATGGCCTTGCACCTATCTGCTCAGCTGTGGCAACGCTGGTAGCGAGTCCTGTGCTGTCACCACTCTGGTGAGTGTCTGAAGCCAAAGGCTGGGGGAACCAGGAGGTGTCTGATGCCAGCCAAAGGCACCCGTGTGGCTGTGGAGGTGAGCTGTGCGTGTGGAGGTGTGCCAGGGCTTGCTGTAAAGGCTTGTGGCAGAGGATGGGTGCTTTGTGTCTGGGCTGGCAGCCTTGGGTATGTGCAGAATATTGTGTCCTGGCACTGGTACGAGAGTGGGCAGAGGACTGTTCCCTCCTCTGAGTCATCTGCTGTTTTATTTAACCTTCGAAGATGTTGGGCTGAGGGTGTTTCTAACCACACAGTCTGAAAACCTCTCACATGGCACTTGCTTTTCATTGTGTAAGCCAAGCAAGTCTGTGTTTGCTGCTCTTCCTTGTCTTTCTTGAGGCTGAGGAGGTGTGAGGAAGCTTTTCCCTCCAGCCCCTAGCTTGGTTTGTGTGCAATGCTGCCAGCCTGGCACCAGCCTGCTGTTACCCTGTGAGCTACAGCTGGCTGTGCTGCTGAAGCATGGTCTGAGTGGTGAGAGTAAGGCACACAGGTCTCTGCAGCACTGTCCCTTCAGCTCCAAGCAGCTCTTGGGAAGCTGTAAATGATGGAGAGATCCTGGGGAGTGGTTTTGTAAGAGGAATTGGAAGTGAGACACTGGGAATGAAAACTGCTGTTAACTCTTTGGTGAGCAGCAGAGTTAATGGTTGTGTAAAATATACATGAACTGGGTGCCAGATGCCACTGCTCTGGGAGGCTGACTAGGTTATTATTTTTGGGGGGGGGGGGTGTATTTATTTAATGGCTGCACATCTTTAAGACACACACTCAGCTGATCCTCCTGCCTTTTTGGCTGATTGTGTGCCTTCTGGAGTTGAGCATCCTCCTGTGATGTGTAAATGATGAGTGACTTCTGATGATCAAAGAGTACTGGCTTGATAGACATATTTCAGCTCCCTATTTCGTACCCCAGATGGCATTTTGTACCAGCCCTTGCATCCATACTTGTGTTTTCAAAGCATGATCTTACTAGATTAATTCTCTTCAGACAACCAGTTAAATGGGAGCCATTCCTCCTTCTGGCCCTGCTGCTGCCAGCCTTGCTATGGCAAGTAGCTTTGCTTCTGTGAGTAGCTGCAGGCACCCCTGGGGCCCTCTGGGATGTGACTCAGATGTGCAAATTTTGTTCCAAGCTGGAGTGGGGGGATTAGGGTCAAGTTACTGGGAAAAGCTTTAGTCCTGTGCTGTGGTAGCATGAGCAGAGCAAAATCCCAATCTCCTGCCATGTGGAAAATAGGATAGGGTGAATGCCCTCCCAGCTCTGTGTGGGCAGCCCCTGTGCTGGGGGAGAAGCTGCCTGCCTGGGCAAAGGGAGGCTGTGTGGCCAAGGAGGCTGGTGCCTGGCCATCCCTCACCCCAGAGGGACTGATACCTGCAAATCCTTCAGTGGGGCTGTCAGGGGAATCTGAGGGACTGTGTGCTTTGACTCCAGGCTTTGCTCTCAATGCACATTCCAAAATTGAGGCATGTTTTTTGCTGTAGCTGGTTGGGAAACACAAAGTAAATCACAGAGAGAAAGAAACTGTGTGAAAGTGTGTCACTTTTAAGAGACAAGTCAGAGCCAATGTCCTCCTTACTTTGTCAAAGGAAGACACCAGTCCACAATGGGGGAAATGCTTTCTTCCCTTTCTGATGCTTCCTTCTGTCTTTAGTCAGAAAGCAAACCAGCCCTTGCCACATTCTAGATGAAGCTGCAGCAAAGTGCTCCCTGTATGCAAACCCATATCAAAGGGGGAATTACAGGTGCCTTAGAGTCAAAAGGCACTTTCTGCTGAGAGGGGAATCTGTAGGAGCATCACCCAGGTTCACTCTGCACTTATTCCTGTCCACTAGAGTGTAACTGGTGTGTTCTGGAGCCGTCTCTGAGGTGAGGGCACAGCCTCTCTGATCAATGCTGCTGCTGAGTGGGAAGAGCTCCAAAATGTGATGGGCAAAACCAAATGAGGGTTAGAAACAGTGTCCTCAGCCCAGAGATCTTTGTCCTTCCCAAAATCATATGATGCATGCTTTGGAAAACTGAGGCTTGGTATTTTTTTCCCCTGTTCCCTGGGAACTGAAGGGTTTTGCCCCACTCTGTGGGAGACAGAGCAGCGAGACTGGAACCTGTGGACACTGCTGGAGAAATGGGAGGGTTGTATGTCCAGTTGCTGTTGCCTCACTGCTTAACATTCCAAGGTGAGGAAAAAATACTTTAGACCACTGTAAGCAGCAGTAAGTGGCCAGCATTACCTCCAAAACATTACAGGAATCAGAGACTTTGATTCTCCATCACTCCACCCCCTTTCTACTTTCCGTTGTTTAAGCTTTACCCAACAGTGCATCTCTTCACATAAAACTCACCTTTGTGTCGCTACATATAATCACTGAATAGTGAGATAACAACAATAAAACTCCAAGGAAATCTCCCTGTGGCAACAAGTAATTGACCCAAGAATTTTCCCTCCAAGGAGGGGTGTTTTTAATAAGCACCCAGCGCTGGAGATGCTGGTTCATCGGGGGATACTCTGCTATTGTTCTCACCAGGCCTGACGCTCTGCCTTCACCCTTTGAGTTGTCTCAGAGGATTGAGATGATTTGGTTTCTTTGAAGAACAAAGGATAAGGAATTTTTTTTAGATGACTGGCTATTTTGATCTGCAGGGTCTGTGCTCAGTGTGAGGGAACAAACATCACTGAATCATTAAGGGGAAAGGGAAGGGTATGCATAATGGAAAGGAGAAACACAAAAGCCACTGAGGCTGGTGGTTAGAGGAAGGCTCTGGCAGCAGGTGCCTGGGTGTTGTTTCCATCCCTGCTGCTGATCCAACATCAGGTTTGCTGCCTTGCTTCTCTGGACCTTGGTTTCTCTTACCTGTGGTTTGGCAGGGTAAGTGACAGCCAGAAGATTCTCTCAGGTGGAGTTAGTGATCATGTTCAGTTCCTCGGGCTTTTAGAGGGATAACACTTGGGTGTCTCGTTCAACCAGGTGCTGTCTACAAATGCCAACACTCTGCTGCAAGGCTGCTGAGGGATATGGTTTAGTTTAGTGATGGGCTTGGCAGTTAGTGGCTGGACTCCATGATCTTAAAGGTCTTTTCCAACTGTCATGTTTCTAAGATCTGAGGGGTCATGAATATGTCTGTGAAAATCCTACTGGGCTACCTGACCTTCCCATCCATGGCTGGACATGGCACAGAGACTGTCAACCCCAGGTACCTCCCAGTGAGCTCCAGCATGAGGGATGCTCTCCTGGTCTCTGCTGCAGCAGTGCATGGTCCTCAGCACATTCTTCTCCTGAAACATTTTCCCTTCTTGGCAGTGAGGACCAAAGACTCATGGCATGAGACTTGGGTCACAAGTTTGGGAGCTGTCACCCCTAGGTTTGCTGATGCTCATGCAGAAGGCCTTGAAGGGGATGCAAGGCAGACCTGTGAGACTCAAGCAAGGACTGACCAGACCAAGGTGCCTCCTTTCCCCCTTGGGCTGTAATGCCTCAGAGCTTGCCTTGCTATTTTCCAGCAAACAGCTCTACAGAAAACAGAGATCCCTCTGTGACTCTGTATGCCATAGGATAACACACAAATGTGCTTCCCATTCCAATCTGCCATTTCTATTTTGGGAGGTGAAGTATCACATGTTCTGAGGAAACATGATTAGCCTGTAATTAAGCAATAATCCTTCTATTTAGCATATTTTTTAAACTAGAGAGTGACTATCACCTGCTGATTATGGGGTACACAATATACACACAGCAATCCCTGATTTGTTTGAGTGTCTATTTTTATTCTATTTGAAACAAGTTAAATGTTGATGTAGTCATTCACTCAGATGCATAAGTAAAAGCTGTCTTCTAGACTACAGCTGAACAGTGTCCTGCTGAGCAGAGTCCATTGCAGCTCCTGCCAGCTGGAACACAACAGGTAATGCTGTAGCTCACTGAAAAATACAGTGTCTGTAGTGGTGGTGGTCACCTACAAGGCAGGCAGCACCATGAGGCTGTTGGGTCAGTCCTTGGGTTGAGGAAGGTCTGTGCAAGTGTGTTGTGGAGCTGGAGGCTGTAAACTGTGGAGAGTCCTGAACTTTGGAGAAGTTTTGGTGTGGATCCCAGGTGTGCAGAATGATCCTCAGCCAGGACCTGGAGCTGTGCTGGGCTGCTCCTGCTTTTGTGAACAAACCTGTAAAAACTTACTGTAGTTTTGACCAAGTGTGGACTTGTACAAGTGAGCTTGGGCTGTGTTGTGGGTGAACTTTGCCCTTTCTTAGGTGAATCTTGGGGAAAAGGTGTGCTTGAAGCTGCAGAGGGCAAATGAACTTATTCCCCCTCACATTCCAATCCCCCCATTACCCATTGGTTTTAGATTGACTCCTGAATCCTGCAAACACATTTGTCCTCACCCACTGGGCAGGAGTACTCAGATGCAGTTAAATGTATGAACCAGTTTTCATGGGACTCGAGAGTCTGCCCCAAATGTTTCAGGTTCAGCCTCCATTTCACATCACTCCAGTTGGAGCTGGTCTCATTTCAGGCCCTCAACCTTAATTAGTCACTTTGCACTAATCCTCTCCTTGCTGCCCTTTGGACACATCGATGTGAGCTTGTCCCTAATCTTCAGTGGGGATGTTTTCACATTGCATAGATGTCCTTGAGATGAATGAGAGCTCCTGACACATGGGTTGGTGGTTGCTGTGGTGGTCATGAGGGTTAACCAGAACAACTTCCAAGAACACATGGAGGGAGAAAGCATCCCATTTGCCACAAATAAGAAGTTTCCCAGCTTTAGATGTCTTAAAAATCAACAATGCTGATGTGGTGCACCTCAAGAGTTGGACTTGTATCATCATGGGGCAGAGGATGGTGGCTGAGGAAAGGCAGTGCCAGGGGACAAGTGATTCCTGTTTTTTGCAGGAATGTGGAGTACTTTCCAGATTTCAGCAGTGCTGTTTAGCTCACTCCAGCCTGGCATTTGAGCCAGGCTTCAAGTTCCTTCTCACCTGTGAGCTTTGGGTGTAGAGTGCAGGGTATTGTCTCCCATCTGGGTGCAGGGAGCTGGGCTTGAGGCCAGGCTTGCTGAGCAGTGTGGGCCCTGTGCCTTGGCTTCCTGGATGTGGAAAGGAACTATTAAACCCTACCTTGCAGAAAAGTGAGGCTTCCTCAATTAATAAACGTGCTTGCAGGCTTGCCAGATGAAAGAAATGCAAAATACCTTGATAGCTTCTTTTATGATGATTAATAATAGTATAACTCACCTGAAAGGCACTGTGTGTGTCCCCAGTGGGTTTTGATCTCTTGTCATGCCTGGGTATGTGGGATGGGCAAGGCTCTGTCTCTTTGGGGAGTTGTTAGATGAGAAAACAGGCGGCAGATCTTTCTCCACCCCCTGCTTCGCTCTATTCCCACCACTGCTTCACTCCCAAGGATCAATATCTGAACTGAGAAATTATATGATTAAGCTGCATATTGTAATCACACATCAAGTGGAGTCCAGTTCTCCCCCTTGGCAGGCATTAGCATGCCCTGTGGAGTGGTGGTGCTTTTGAAAAGATTAAGAGCAGGAGCCGTGCAGAATGTGTGTGGTGTGGGAGTGGGACAGTCCTTCTGCAGAGCATGGCTGACTGCTGTGTGTGTGCATTGCTCCTTCTCTCCATTTGCATTACAGACAAATAATCTTTTATTTATTTAAGTTGGAAATCCCTTTGCATCTGAACTTCAAGTGTGCAGCAAACACACTTTGATCATTGTAACGCAGAAGTCACTGATTTACAATAAATATTGTGTTTGCTTTTCATACTACTTTTTGTTCTTTGAGGAGATTAGAGCAAAGGGAAGGAAAAGGATTTTGACCTCGTTAGAACTGCCTGGTGAAAGAAATGTGCAGAGTGAGGAAGATGCTGGGCTTCAGATGGTCCCAAACTAAGGACAGGAATTGCAGCGTTGATCTTCAATTGCTGTTGTGGCTGTTAGGAGTGGGAGAAGTGACTCTGCTCACAGTGCCTCTGACTGTGATTTGGGGGAGTCTGTTTGCTGTAAAGCATCAGGAGGAAATGATGCATCCTGAGATGCACCATGGCTTTGGGTAGGAGGTTGAGGTAGCAGAGCAAGAGCTCAGCCCCCTCTTTGTAGAGGGAAGGGATGTGTTTGTGAGTACCTGACAGTCCCACAAAACCCAAAATCCATGATCTACAATGCTATCAAAACACCTTGGTGAGGGCTTTGCTATGGGTCCTCTGAAGTGTTTCTGTGGAGCTGTGTGAGGAGCCTCTGCCTCCTGCTGTGGGTGAGAACAGCCTTTGACCAGTGTGAGCATTGGTAGAGGGAGAGGAGTCCTGGCTGCCAGGACCATTAGGACCAGCACCCAAATGCAGGTTTTATAAATGTACCAGCTGCTCCAACCCTGTTCTCCAGAGCCAGAGTGACATGGAGAGTAATCATTCCCTGCCATGGTCTTTTGTGCTTGTTGGCTCAGCTCTGATGGGTGTTACAGGAGAGCAATGCAGCACTGAGGGCACCACTGGTCTCTTCTGTGCAATGATCACACCTTATTGCATGTGTTTTTGCTGTGTGGCAGGGTGTGAGCTTGCACTGTCAAGCTGAGATGGGCATCACATTAAGCTCAAAAGGGGCAGTGAAATAAAAAAGCATCAGCTTTTTCTGGAACATGGGGCATGGTACCACCCCCAGGAGAGAAACTCCTTCTAGTGAATAGATTTGGTGGTGTTTGTGTGAGATCAGTGGATGGGACTGAATCAGTTGGCAGCTGATCCACTGTGATCTGTCAGAGCTGGGTGTTGGAGATGAGGGGTTTGCTGGAGCATCACAGTGGGTTGTGCTTCTCCCCAGGGAAGCTGCACCCACCAACTTCACAGCCTCCTCACTGCTGCCCAAGGAAGCCTTAATGGGGATTTGCACATCTCCTCTCCCTTTTTGGGGATAGAAATAGATACAATGTGGATACTTAAAAAAAAAACCCCTCTGAGACAATAAAACACAAACCAAAATCCTCAAAAACATCCCCTCAGATGAAACCAAGCCACAAAAAACTAGTCCCTCCCCACCCCCCACCACCAAAAACCCCAAAGCCTATTCAACCCACCTCAAACAAATGCAGCTTTCTTCTGGAGTAATCCCGTGTAAAGGGAAGGGCTCAGCTCCCTTTATGCACCCCTGCACTGACACTGATCCAAGCTGACTCGGTCTTTGTGGCCATCCCCATGCCAGGAGCAGCAGGGCCAGCTTACAGGTGTGAATTCCAATCTGTCCCCTTTGAAAAGGGGTCTTTTCATGCTGGGCAGGCTTGGACAGAAAGCAGTTAAACAAAAAGAGCAGTTTGCTCTGCCTGTGGTGGGCTCTTGCCTTCCCTTTCTCTCCTTGGCTGCTCTTTTCAGTTCCTTGATCAATGTGGGTTCCTTTTCCTTCAGTCAATGATTTTGATTCCTTTTTTACATCTGTGCAATCATATTCCTGGTCTAAACTTCCAAAGAAAAGGCCATAAGGAAACTCAAGTTGAAGTTGTGACTGGGACCAGCAAGAGCAGTGGAAGGTGTTGGTTGTACCAGGCAGATTGGATACTCCAGGCCATAAAGGGTTATTTGATCCTTGGTTACAATCTCCTGACTTAATCTATTGTGTGTGTTAGGTTTGCAGTCCTAGGCATCAGGAATGGATGTGGTGGAGAGAGAAGGATGGGTTTGCTTTTTACAGGGGAAGCTGTGACTAAAGAAACCTGAGAAGCATCTTTGGATTCTCCTAAATCAGGTTTTCATCTGGTACAGGGGAGCTCAGAACCCAGCCCAGCCTCTACAGTAATTTATTATGATATAGGATTGTAACCAAAACAGTTTGGCCTCAAAGTGATCCACCCTAAATTACATGCTACTGTGTGACTTCAGATACAAAGAGACCAGATGCATCCCTTTATCCTGAGCATCTTAGACAAACAAAGCAGGGGGGTTAGTGGCAGTGTAAACACAATTAAATTGCCCTCTTTGGGAAACCCTGATCACTCATTATGGTCAAATCCAGCTGGATGGAGCCAGAGTGACACTTCTAAGGTTTTTGTCTGCTGGGAAAATGCATGTTGGAGATTGTGAGCAAACACACAGTCACCATTTCAGCTCATGTGGAGAAGGTTTTTCTTGTTGGAGGAATTCTGGACTGGGCTGTGGTTCTGCTCCATCCTGGTTCTCCCCAGAACCTTCTGATGTGCCTCAGTGTGACTCTTCCTGTCACACAAGCAGAGATAAAGCTTGGCACAGAATTGTTACCAGTGCTGCAGCTCCCAGGATGCTTTTTCTACTGGAGGCAAACCTGGAGAGGAATAAAACCACAGAGGTAACTTGTGACTGTGTTTTGTACCCAATGCATCCCTCCCTTCAACCTTGAGACAGGCCAAGAAGGCCACTCTGGGGACACATTCCCAACCCTTTCCATCTTAGTGGAGAGACTGGTGTGGAGATAGACCTGAGCACACCTAACCCTGCCAAACCAGCCTGATGGCTGTGGCTGCAGGTTTCCCAGGGCACAGGGATGGTGCAGGACACCACCCCCATCCAGCAAACCTGGGTTATGAAGCTCAAACACCAGAGAAGCAGTGGGGAAAAATCAATCCCACCAACTCTGGTAGAAGGGCAATCACTCCTGGGTGCTGCTTTGTCCCCTTTCCCATGCTGTGAAGCAGTGGGTGCTGGGCAGGAGGGAGGTTTCCCTGCAGTACTCCTCCTTATCTACATCTCATTCTACCTCCCAGCTGGGAAGATGCTGCATTCTGCATCATCCCAAGCTAGAGACAGAAATCACAGCATCCCCAGGAGATGCCTGCCTCTGCTAGTGCCAAAGAGGGAGGGTCCTGAAGGCCAAGTGAGGAGATTAGCACAGAGTGGTTTGCGCCTTGGTGAGTGCAGTGGGAGCATCAGGGGGGCTGGAGAGGGGACAGAGTTCCATCACTCACCTGCATCTCTCTGTGTGGCTCCACTGCTCTCTGCATGGGAAACAAAGCCCCAGGTCCCCTCTGTGCTGGTGGAGATGTTAGAAAATGAACACCAGTTTTCCCTTAAGCCTCATTTCCTGACAATGTGATGGGATTTGATCATCCAGTTCCCTTCATGCACAGTCTGCAGTGAGCAAGTTTTGCTGGGAAGGGCCCTTGGGTTTTAGTGATGTTACAGTGGGTCTGAATTCCTCCTTTCCCATAAGTGACTGTTTCCATGGACAGCACCAGCATGTCCTAAGAAAACTCCCTCAAAGCTCAGGCAACATTTCCCAGCTATTATGCAGTGACTGACTGAATTTAGGTTTCCCATTGACAATAAAACAGTGGGTAAAAGGAAGCCATTAACAGCTTACAACTATCTCTAGTTCCTTCTGAGCAAAGCTCTTTATTGGGAGACTTGGAAGATGAACTTTACAGTGTATTGTTTGAAAATGCATCCTCTGTTTTGGAAAATCTCCATATATTTTGTTTCCATGTTATCTGCATGGCTGTAATTAGAAAATGATGTGCCTGCTACATGACCTCCTCATAAAGAACATATTTAAAGTGAGACAATAACATTCAATTCCCTTTCTAAACCTTCAAAAAGAAAATGGTTTTCAAGGCATTTCTTCCTCCTTCCCAATTCCCTCCCTTCAGCTGCTTGGGTGGTCTCATTGGATGAGTTTTACAATAGAGAACTTCTCTTTTTTTTTCCATGGATGATCATCTAAGTGCAGGAGAAAATCTGGAACTGGAAAACAAACACTCTCCCCCTCCTCCCCTTCACCAAACAAAGCTCAAAGAGGCTGAATATCAGCAGAGCCTTCCACAACTCCTGGCAAAGGCAGGGTGGGAGGGAGACCTTGCAAAGGGAAATCTGCTCAGTCCCCCTGTGGTTTGTGCTGTTTGTCTGCATTGCTGCTACAAAAGTCGCAGCCTGTGCCCATAGGAACGAGGAGCATGTGCATGTCCAACCCCAAGGGAAGCTGGGGACAGGCTGAGGTCAGGTCACCTGCACAGGAGATGCAGCAGATGTCAGCTTGCCCTTGCTGCTGAGACAGGTGAAATGTAGGGGGATGGTCACTAGCAGCTTAACCAGTGGCTGCATGTTTGTTGGTAAAACTGCATTGCAGGGGCAGGTTGGACCACTGTGTGCCTAAGTATTTCTCAGAGGGAATAAAGAGCAGATTTGGACATGATACTGAAATCAAACAGAAGGAGGTAGAAGAGTTTCAGTGAGGGGCTCATTGGAGCACTTTTACTTTCTGCCTGCCTGTTCAGCTCAGCCATCTCCCATGACCCTGCCAGGCCACAGTGCAAGACAAGAACAGCATCTCTGCAATCCCAGGCTGTTGTCCTCCTTGGATGTGATTGTACAAGCAGTGGCATAAGTCCTCTTACTTTTTGGTGATGTCTTTGTTAATCACCTCGTGTGTTTTTGCAGAAGAGGCCCCACAAACAGAAACCAGCCAGAGCAGGTCTTACAAGACTGGCTTTGTGCCTTGGGAGTTTTCCACATTGCCATGCCAAGAGGGCACAGGTGCAAAGCAAGTGAGCAGGGGACACATCTGGGTTGATGACAGTTCAGTGGCTGCAATGTGCTCCCACCAAATGTGTGTCTGTCCAGCTGGTGTGTGTGTGTTGGGTGGCTGTGAGCTGCTTTTGCAAACAGGTGAGCAGCAGCATTACCTCAAACATAAATAATCCCCCAGAGGCAGGGGAAGGTGCACCACAGGGTACAGCACCTGGATGCCAAGGGGCTGTCTCCCTTTCAGCCTACTTGAGACTTTAAATGCCAATCACTTTATACTGCCTAAGAACATGATCTGTCCTGTATCTATGGCAGAGCTAAATATAGTTTTCCTCTCAGTCATTTTCAAGGTCTTTTTCCCTGAAAAAGGTGAGCTCTTGGTGCCTCTCCTGGATAAAAAGCACTGGTGGAGAAGGCACATCACAAGAGCCCTGTTTGCTTAAGGAAACTGTCATTCTTTTTATGGTGTGTGGAATGAAAACTATGGGGTGTTTTCATTTCCATGGAGGACAGGCTTTGAGTGACACATCAAATGACCAGATTTTAGTGTGAGTTAGGAAAATTAGTTAATTTGGCTAGAGAAATCAAGGATCCCCATGGAGTTTGCAGGGTAAAACTCGCTTCAGATCATTCATAAACAAAGGGCTGTGTTGCTAGGATCGTTAAGTTCAATGGATTTTGCTTCTGCGACACACTGTTGCAGTTTCACTCTCCCCTTCCCGGCTGGGAGATGTTCACTTCTCTCTCAGTTTTATGTTTTCCTTCTCATTTTTGTTTTTCCCTTTTTGTTTCAAATGTTTTGATTGTTTTCAACAGCCCTATCAGCAGGGTTTGGATTTGCAGCCTCTTCTAGGGGACAGGAGAAAGGAAAAAACCCACCAATCAGATGATAAATAGCAGAAATATCAAGTGAATGTTAGCAAGAGATGTGTGCTGGGAGAGCCTGGCCAAGCTGAAAGCATCTCTGCAGGTGACTGAGCCAGGCACCTGTGTTGGAGTGTGAGTGGCAGAGGGGGAGATGAGCAAGCACAAAGCTGTGGAAGAACAAAGAAGTGGGTACAGGGTGATTCTGTGCCATGTTGTCTCATTCACAGTTGCCCTTAGGCATGGTTAAGCTTCTAGATCAGGATGTCTTGATGCCATGATGTTCCTCAGTGACTCTTTGTGCTTCGTCTGACATTGCACAATGATCAGGATTCCTTGATCTTGCCTTGTTTGGGTTCTTTGATGCCTTGTATCCATGTGGCCAAGGCACTGAGCCCTTTCACATGGTTGGGCAGTACTTGCATTATGACAAGCTGCTCTTTCCTAAATGAGTGTGTGTGACTGTTCCCTTCCCAGAAGTGTCAGTGTGAAGTACAGGACTTTGGATCTGGGCACATGGCTGCAAGTCTGGGATACTGGGCTACAGGATAACATTTGTTCCTTGTCTTTTTCCCTGGAAGCAGCTGTTTTTTTTCCTTTTGGGCAGGACATTGGCTATGCCTGAAAGCTATTTAGAAATTGCTAAATAGGAGCCTGCCAATTAAATGGGGTTTCTTGCCAAAACCCATTACTCTTAAGAGCTCTGCACTTGCAGAGCATTCTCACATAAGGTTCAAGGCAGTGGATTTAACACCTCAATCCAAGGCACGATGGACCTGGGCATGTACAGAACAGCTCCTGTTGATAACATGGTGGCTCACATGAGGTGATGCATGTGAGCTGAGAGTCTTTCTTGTGTGAGACAGAGGAGGAATGGTGGCTGAAGCTGGATGGGGAAGGCTCTTTGCATCCTGATGTGTCTGTGTGTGATTCACTCATTAGCTTTGTCCAACCTCATTCCAGTAACATTCTGGTTTCATGATGACCCTCAGGTGGGATCTCAAAAGGGTTAGAAATTGAGCCTGGTGTCAGCTGGGACACAGTTGTCATTCATGTGCTTGCGCTGCTGTCTGCACACAGGTGTATGAGGATGATCTACAACATGTTATGACTAGGTTTTCATTTGGCTTCCTCAGAAAGCAGTGCTTTCATCCTCATCCACAGTTCTCATCCCTTCTCCTGCTCTATGTCTGATTTATTGGGGTGGCTTAACATGTGCTTCTTCTCTCCTTTCTCATCCTCTCTCTCTTGCTGATACATGTAGGCAAATCACTACTGTTTCATGGGAAGTGAAAGATAAAGGAGTGAGATTCTTGCATGTGCTGTGCAATAGAGATGATGACTGAAACAGCCATTAATGATTGCTCTCTGCATGCCCAGGCTTGACTCTGATTCCTCAGTAATTCCAATGATGGCAATACACACTAACAACACAGGCTGCAGGTTTGCTTCTCTAGAATCAGCCTAAACCCCCAGGTGGTATTGTCACTGAGCTGCTGGTACAACAGCAGGATCAGGCCCTTGGTTAGTTTCTAAAGTAGCTGTTGGTATGGCTTTTCAAATGTGGGCTTTGATTGATTAGATTTGGGCACTTGGTTTTCACAGAGGTGACTCAAATCTTACTGAAAATGTTGTGTCTGACATATGCATGTCAAAAAATACCCCCAAACCAGAGCCATTTAAAAGTCACGTTTGACAAGGACAGTCATGAGAAGTGACTTGTTCATCTGAGTGAGGTGTGAAGATGCCAGGATTCCATGTGCACTCAGGCTCTGTTGGTCATGCCTCTCCTGCACAAGAGAACCACGTTTGGCCTCTCTTCAGTAGTCTCTTGAAATAACTTTTTATGTAACAACCAGCTCCTGTTTCCTCTCTACCACAGAGGCACTATCAGAGCTAACGAGCACTAATTGGAGAGGGGGAGGCGAGGGGAAAAGGACATAAAACCCAGGAAGAAGTGTGGGGGGGAGTGTAGATCCCAGAGACTTAAGTTTAATACCATCAAACTTTGGATGGAAATACTCCTCTTGCAGACCACAGAAACGTGCCTTTTGCTGTGGGAGTGTGGAGCAAAGGCAAAGGAGCGATCCGATAACGCTGGTGAAGTGAATGCAGTTGGTGCAATGAACCCTGGGCTGTTTCACTGGATGTGCTGACTTACAGAAGTTTCCTTGTGTGGGAAAAAAATCAACGACTGGAATGGGTCTGTCTTTTTCTTTTGCCACAGCAAACCTATACTTAAGTGTGATTAAAATGCTTTCGGCAAAGGAAATACCCTGTAGTTGAAGCCAAACGTGGGGACATCCTTTCTCCCTCTGATTGATGTTATGGTGGTTTATGTGGCATACTATATTCTGAACCAGACCCAAGTCAATTAGGCATCATTTCAAAGTATTTTCTCATGCAGCCCAAGGTTTTTGCTCGTGCCAACGAAACCTGAATCTCAGGGAAAAGATAGCAGGAATGAATTGTGTGAAGGAGCACAGCCAGGCCATGGGGTTAGCAGGCAGCCAGCGCTGCAGGATTCTTTGCTTCAAGGCTCAAGCTGCCTTTTTTAAGTTGTGAGGTTTAATGGCCTTTTCTTTTGCAGAGATCAAGTGAAGTATTGGTTTAATATCTGATACAAGCTCTATCAGGAAAGTGTATCCTACCTTTGCAGAGGAACGAGGAGATCTAACTATGAAATGATCAGATGCTTATAGTTCTTTCCTACCCCTGGACCAGGTGGGATTTCTGCCCCAGAGACATCACCTCAAACACTCAGCCTTTGACTATTTGAAGCTTTCAGATAATCACAGTGTGGGAAAGGACAGTCCTTACAAATCTTTCGCCCTTTCAGTCCCAAAATATCGTTCCTTGTGATGGAAGAGAGTAATAACATGTGAGAGCACCATCACAAGCCAGCAAAGGAAATAACAGGCTGACCTTATAAAATCAGTGCCCAAAAAACCCACCCAATTATAGGGTTAAATGCTGCTGAAGTACCGATTCTCCTGGTTTATCTCGCTCACGATGCGCTGCATTTCAAACCCAGCCACTGGGGACACGTGAAATGGTGCTTAAGCCATCAGTGGAAGGTCCCTTCGTGTAACAGTCATATTTCCATGTATTCCAAACCAGCCCTGGAGTCTGGGCAGGCAAGGAGTGAGCTTAATGCCTTCCTTTGTAGTAGGAGATCTTTGAAACTCTTATTTGATCGTTTCCTTAGATTAGGATGATTCTGCTCTGCTTTGGAGCAATGTGTTCCCCCTGCCCACCAGCCTCCTCTCCCAAAGTGATAAGGCATCTGTAAACACACTCTGAAACTCTGTACAGCACCTCCTCTGTACGCTGCTTTGAAGCAGAGCTGCATGAAGACCTCTGTACCAGCTGAAAATATCTTGCAAACTGATAAAGAAGTGCAGGTACAGCTGAAATCCACTGTGTAATAAGGATTAGCGAGCCTAAGGAGGTTTGTTTGGATTGAAGATGGAGTTGAAATGGATGAGGCTTGGATTCAACCAGAATTAAGCTGAACTTGGGTTGCAGCAGATGCTGCACAGCCCCCCTCCTGCCCTGCTCCTCCTCACTCCACTCCACGTCCCGAGGAAACACTCAGAGCTCGTCACTTTGAAAGGAGCGGTTTAATTTTCCCACTGGTCCAGGCTCTCGTTAAATACGCTGCGCTTCAGTCCCGTTCTCAACTTGCCCAAGCAGCCCTCATCTCTCTGCTTCTGCCTACCTGTGTGCTGGGCTGGATTGATCTCAGATATGTGGGCAATTGCTCCGCCAAACACAGCCTGAAAGAGCCCCATTTGATCCGGTGATGATCCTATAGCAGATATTCTGACTAATTGTGTCCGTGCAAAGCAAGTGCACTTTAACTAATGACAAAAAAAAGAGAGGGAGAGAGAAGGCAGCGTGGTCAAAGCTTATTTGAAGCAATGACATGTTTTAAAACCTGACACGACTTAAAACAGAATCATATAAGTTCCTTTGCTAAAACACTTTCAGGATATATTAGGTATAACAATAGTTTTCTACATGAAAATGGCTTTGAAAGCTTAAAAGAAAAGTGTTTTAAAAGAAAAGAGTTTTGGCTGTGCATTAAATTGGACGTGAATATGACAGATTTCAAAGGGTGTCAAAATAACGAATTTACATCATAAATGCACAGGCTCCCTTTTTAAAGGCCTCTTCAACAACTCAGGAAGGCGTTTAATGGTGAGCAAGTTCAAAGTGTCACGGACTCCCACTGGTATGAAAAGGAGGCAATACCCACTATACTCTCTGTGTTTCAGATAATGTATCTGTCTCTTTTCAAGTTAATAAACTGCACTCCTGTCAAATTGCAGATAAATGAAAGCGACCAAGACATTGTTTTCCCCACATATTGCTAAGAAAGATATCTCCCAATATTTCTAAACGACCAGTATGCTAAAAAGAACTTGAAATGAATCCACCCTGCAGTTATTTTACAGCATCAAAGACAATGAAATTTCCACAGAGGCACTTTGTGAAGTTTTAAATGCTTTATTTCTGATAGCTGCTCATTAAGAAGCTTCGAAAGCTTTTTATTGTTTCAAAGGCAGTCATCTAAATTTTTAATCACTCACCAGTGCTTCATGGTCATGATGTTACTCTCTAGCTTTAAAAACCCTTCTTTATTTTCTAAACAGTAATGTCAACATAATGTTTCCCTGAATAATTGTTAGGTATGGCCTTACTCAAAGAGCAAAGAGGAGGAGGAGAGAAAGAAAGAGAGAAAGAGGGGTTTTTTTTTTTGGCTCCCTTTTGTGAAGGAGAGAAATGAGACACTTCAGGAAATTAAAAGCCAGGACCAGCAGTTTACAGAGCTGGCCACCAACTTAAAACACTGGTCTTCTGGGGTGGCTCCAGCTCAGGTGTTTTTAATAGCAGGGGAAGTTTGTGGTGGGTATTTTTTAAGCTAACAATGATGATTGCAGGCTGATTCTTGGTCTGTGACACAAGTGTCCTCAGGGATTAAAGAGGATTTAGGGAAATACCCCTTGGAGCTGCCTTTTACTGCAAGCACCAGAGCTGCAGGGCCAGGTCCTGCTCAGAGGAGGATGCTGCAGGAGGCAGCATCCCCCCACCCCCAGCAAGCAGCGGATGATGCAGGAGGCAGCTTCCCCATCCCTAGTATGCAGGGGATGATGCAGGAGGCAGCATCCCCAGCACGCAGGGGATGATGCAGGAGGCAGCTTCCCCATCCCCAGCACGCAGGGGATGATGCAGGAGGCAGCTTCCCCATCCCCAGCACGCAGGGGATGATGCAGGAGGCAGAATCCTCAGCCCTGTTCCCGGTGAGTGGGCACTCACCAGTGCATGCCAAGCCCTTGTAAAGGATCAGGGGAAGCTGGCACCTTGTGCCCATCAGCCAGCCTGGTTGGGCTAATCCTGCATTTGGCTTCTCTTTGCTCCTCACTCCAGCACCTCTTAAAGACAGGATTTCTCTCTTGCTGCCTGGGACTGTAGATTCTCACACACTTAGACGTAGGGATGAGATTGCAGTTTATTTACTCTACAAGCTTGTATTAAATTTCTCCCTGTAGAAACCACAATCCAGCCTCTCTCCCCTTCAGGGACTGTGAGTTTTCCATTCTCAGGATCTAAGTGTTGGACTGAACCCATGTTCCAGCTCAAGCTTCCTCCCTTTCTTGTGCTTGTATTAAAGTAGGTTCAGGTCACTGATAAGCAAGCAGTGAGGAGATATGGGGGACAAATCTAGACTGCCTCTGCTTTGCAAAAAAGCAGATCGCTCTGAATCCAGGCACTTGGCACTTCCATCTTCCAGTTCTCAGTTAAATGCAAAGGAAGGGAGAATACAGAGCTGCAGGAACAGCTCATGCATGGTGCAGTGTTCAGCCATTACCTGTGAGAGACCTTGAGGGGAGGATAACTGACTTGCTAATACAATGCTTTGCCCTCCTCTAGTGGTACTCGTGATCTGAAACTCTCAAAGGAACGACATACTGCTGCAATAGCCTTTGTCAGCTGTGGCCATTCCCCCTTGCTTGGCTGAGGTGACTGAAGTGTGAGTTGGGTGAACTCCCCTTGCAATCCACTTCAACCAGCACCTCTTGGTTTGTCCCCTGGGTGATGGAGATGTAATCCAAGTCTTCAAAGGGTCACTGTTTTTCATGGTGAATGTGTAACTGTTGAATAATCTCATTAGCTTTGCGTGCTGTAGGCAAGCTTATGCCTGCTATAGCTGTAGGATGACACGTTTGTCCCTCTTCAGCCTGGATTTGGGTGGATTTGAGCACAGTGAAATGCAACTTTCTGGCTTTTCCTCGTGACTGCACCAAGACTTTCTTCCCTTCCCTCAGCTCCCCATCAACTGAGCTCATGGCCAGAAAAAAAGCAATCTGCCTCAGTGCAGAAGTTTTGAAATAGCAACAGTTTCAAAGGCATGTTTGCTAATAGGAGCCAAGAGGAGCTCACTCACTGCCCCTGGGCTGGCTCCAGCCCTCGGAGGCACAGCGAGAGGAATTGGGCTGGTCACAATTAACTAGTGATATCATGGGAACAATAAAATGAAGTGGTTGCTCCACTTGTACCAAAGGCCTGGGAAGAGATGAGCTGCCAGCCATTCCTGTGGGGAGTGGGGCCAGAGCTTGCCAGGCTGGCAAGCCTGGGGTGCTGGTGCCAGGTTTGTGAAGAGGGAGATGCCACATGGGCTCTGTGACACAGCCCATGCTGCAGCAAACGCTCTTGGCCTCTTCATACTGTGCTGGGCTCCCAGGCAGCGTGGGCTTTTCTTTACTGTCTGCATTAAGACTATGCCCTGGGATCTCTGTTTCTTTTCTTGGCAAGCCAGAGCCCAGATTACTCTTCCTCATCTGCTTTAGGTTTTGTTCTGCCTTGTGTAGTCACTGCTGTAATTCCACACACATCCCTGGGCATCCTGACGGACCTGGGCAAGCTGCTACCAACACTCAGTGCTAGTCCTTTCCCCTTCTCCAGCGAGCCTGTTGAGCAGCTCTGCTGCTCTTTGGGAAGGTTTGTGCACCTGAGGGTATACTTTGCTCTGTGTTCATTCTAGTGCTGGTAAAATCAGGAGAGAACTGGGAATAGAAGTGATGTCCTTAGCTGGTATTTGGCAAGACTTACTGTGCTTCCCAGCCACCCTGGAAGTCATTGGTACATCAGGTGGGTCCTTGCAGTCATCAAGCTCATGGCTTAAGCCACAATATACATAGTATATATAAGTCCTTATATATATATATATATAAGAAATGCATGTTAGAGAAATAGACTGTATCCTGTGTGGACTGCCCAGCATCTGTCTGCCTGCAGGGCCTCATCTCAGAGCTGGTGGGCTCTGCAGAGCCCATCTCACCACAGAAATGGCTGCAGAGGATGAGTTGGGCAAGTCCCTTGCACTGGGGAGCTGCTGCTTGTGTTGGCTTCCTCTGAGTTGAATGCCAGTGGTGCCTTGGGAAGCCTCCCACATCTTTCCAAATCTCACATTCACAGAGCACACGTTTCCTGTAATGATAAAAGACTAATTAGAGCTCCCCAGAATCTTGTCTGAAAGTTATTCCCATCCTGGGATGACCAAGGAAAACAAATGAGATGGATAAATAATAAAATGTGAAGAGCATGTATTTTGCCAGAGACAAAACAGATTCAGATCTCTATGTGCTATGTTTGGAACTAAGTTTAGAACTTGGGATTTTGGACAGACTTCTAAATATTGACATGCAGGGTCTCAGGCCCTTCTCACAAATTGCAAACATCCCAAGTTCTTGGCTGTTTGTGTCGGGATCCAAGCTTTGTTACCTTTCCAGGGAGAATTTAACTCTGGCCCTTTACACAGCAAGAGCCAAGAGCTTTGGGAATAATTAGAAGCTGATAGCTTCATATGCTACCAGATCATTTAGCCTATCTTTGAAGCATTAAAGGAAGGGATGGAGTAAGATACAGCTCTTGTATCTGTAAAATTCTTTCCCATTGGCAAAGTCCCTACAAAGTCATAATTAATGGGGATCATCCAATTCAAGATGTAAGTACTGTCATAGGCATTTCCCAGACTCTGTAGGTCCCTGCACATGAGGGGAGATCCCAGCATAGCCTCTTGGGGCCAGGGCTGCATTTAAAGGCACTGCTCAGGGCAGTGCATTGGAAACAAATGAGCATGGCCAGCAGCAGAGCTAAAACCAGAGTGTTTCCATTTGTTTTTCCTGGCCCAGGGCATGCTTAGCATTGCAGGGTGAGGGAGAGGTCCTGCCAATCCCCATCCCACCATGCTGCCTCTGGCACAGTGTGATGCCTTGTTCCCAGCCATGCGTCGAGGGGCATTTCCATAGGGCACAGCAAGTCACAGGGAAGTGCCTTCGCTGTGTTTAGTGTGCAGGATTCTGAGCCCTCCTCTTTTGCCCCTTATAGTAAGCATAGCTGTGTGGACTTCAGCTGACCAACTCCAGAGCCAGGCCAATGCCAGGGCAGAACCAGCCCCTGTTCCCATCAGGACGGGGGTGTGAGTGCCTACCCACAGGCTGCAGCCTCCCTGTGCCATCTGGTCCCCCAATACTCTGTGTGCCACGTTTCTGTGGTGCATTTACCAGCCTGGTTCCTAACAGCTATAAAGCTGTCCTCAGGAGGGTGTGATGGGTGACGTTGTGCTGTTAGGCTGCCCTTTTCTGGGGAGTGTTGCTAACTTGCTGGCATGTTCCTTGAGGTGATTCTCTGTTGCTTCAGTGAGCTGCAGTTCCCCACTGTTTTCACTTCCCAGTTGAGCTGGTTGCTCTGAGGCTGCAGCTGATGTTTTCAAGGCTGAGGTCTAAAGGAAAGAAGCTGAACATTTTCCTTGAAGCAAAGAATTTACCAGAATGACTCAGCAGATGCAACAGAGATCCAGATGGTCAATTGTAGAGAATACCACCTCTATTTATTATTCCAAACTGTTTGCACATGTCTTTGTACCTCATTTCTTCTCTCTGGTTATTCTGAAAGAACTAAACTTCATCACTCCATCAGTGTTGGCAATTCAGCTCCATCATATGGTATTGTTTCTTTCCTCCTGCATGGCTTGGGTGATTGGCTAACAAAACACTTAAAACACTGCATTGAAATTTGCTTTTGGGTAACATTCAAAGGTTTAAATGTCAAGTTTCATTCCTGGAGAGCCTGCCTGCTGGTAAACTGAGCATTCCTGCTACATGCCAGCCCAAAACACCTTCTGTGCTGTCCCACTGTCCTATTTGCAAGTTCAGAAAGAGAGTTACAGTATGTTTCCAGCACAACACACTTCTACAGTGTAGTTGTGGGATCTCTCATTTAGCTTAGAACCTGACTTTTAAGCAGATGAAATTATACATCTTGTCTCCCTCTAAAATGAACAGACACAGTGCCCTAAAGGGAGAGCCCTTCCCTGATGTCCAGGAGCAGTTTGAGAAGATGCCCCATGGTGATGTCCACCCTCTCCCCTGATTATAGGAGATGCCTACATGACTGGCTAAGACACTACACCTGACTTGCCTGTGGCAAGGTGGACCCAAGCTGCAGGCACACACTTTTAAAGGCATTTCTGTGCCTGAGCAATCAGGAGATGCCTTGAAGGATTTACAGAAAGGTTTTCCAGTTCTGCCGAAATAAATGGGATTTAATTTAGATAAGGCAGACATTTGAGAAATCTGATGTCTCACATGTTTGTCCAAACACTTCAGAAGAATGTTCCTGAATGTTCTTCCAAAGTAAGGTCAGATTTGCCTGACAGACATTTAATAAGTTTGATCTTAAGGTGACCCTCAGGAAATAACAGATTTTTATTTAAAGATAAATACTTTAGTCAGAAGAACTGAAAATAGAGCCTTTCCCACTGCTGCTTTTGTGTGATACATTCCTTCCCACCAAGGTCTTGACTACAACATCCCACCTTGCAGTACCTTCCCTTGATGGGGAATGCAGCATGGTCTGAGTCCAGTTTTACCAGGCACTACATAGCTCTTTATTTCTAAGAGACTAGGAAAAGGCATGGTCAGCCCTGACTTCCAGCTCTCATCATGTCCTTTGACTGCTAAACTTGGTTTCAGAAATGAAACAACTTTGTGCTAGCTCATAACAAGTCTGAAACAACAAGAAAGGGAGAAAACCCAACCCCAAACCCCCCCTTGTGTGCTCAGATCCAGCCACCCCTTCTGGAGTTGTAATTTGTGGCTGTGTGGTCAGTTCAGAGGTGTAGTTCTGACTTCTTCACTCCTCCTGAACTCCTGCTGTCTCTCACCAGACCTGGAGACAGGCTGCTCTGCTCGCTGCCCTTCTGGGCTGCTCTTGGAACTGCTGCTCCTTTCTTGAAAGCTGGAGAGGGAATAAATCACCAGCAGCCTGACAAACCTGTATGAAATTAAGATGAGGCAAAACCAAACACAGTGGCTGAATACAGCTCCCCTTTGTTCATGGTTTTTGTGCCTGCACTTGGGCTTGTGAAAGCTGTGCTGCAGCAGCAGGTGTGTGTGCTTGGATCCAGCTGCGCTCCTTTTGCAAGATGGCAACTAACCACATCTGGTTCCCCTTGATTATACTGCTGAGAAATCACCTTGTTCTCATTTTGAAGTAGCAAAGATGGCAGAAGGTCCCTTTATTCATAGGAATCAATTCTAGTTGGAGAGTCCTTTAGACTTGCAGGCAAAGGAATAGCAAGATCCACTAAGCTGGGGGTACCAAGGGTCAAAGCAGAAATGGATTGAGAAGCTTTTGTAGAGAGTATAATTAATTATCACAACATCCTTTCTATCACTTAAAGCCTTTAAATAATGACTGAATGTTTCCCAAAGTGGGATTCAGGACTATCAACAAGTTACTGGGCAGGACATGAGAATTGTTACAAGAAATTCATAATAAAGCACAACACAGGTTACCTGTTCTTCAGCTTTCATCAAACATCACTCTCTGCCTGTAGGATGCCACTATTAATGACTCAAACTTGGTGTCTTCCTTGGCACCCAAGGGCTGATGGCTCTTGTCTCTAAGGAAACTCACAGTTTGCTGGCCCCAGTGCAGGGATGCACAAATTCCAGCTAAATCTGTCTGAGGCTTTCACTTCACCCAGCAAGAGGTAAAACTTTTCTTCCTAGCATTCTTTTCCCAGCTCTGAGCTTCATCTCAGAAGCATTGCTTTCTGACCACACACAGCACAGAGCTGCCCAGGCCCATAGTGAGATGTATCCATCAAACTGGAAGATGGAGCTGATGTTGTGTCAGTGTGCTGGATTTGTGCATCACTTGGTATGAAGCACCTCCCTGATTTCTGCATTTGGCTAAACATTTCTGTAGGGAAAGTTACTACAAACTGAAGTTCAAGGTTCCAGGGTGCTGGTCCAGATCTGATCTTCTGTGTAGGCAGTCTTGAGTGCAGCTTAGCTCTCTGAAGGTCACCCAAGCCTCTGAGCTATCAGTTAAATAGACACCACTGAGGGTCTCAGGGAGGCTGTCAGGAAATGATAGACAAAGAGTCTTAAATAGAAATGAAACCTTTGGATTCTGGTCTTGCTGCATTCCAAGCAGAGCACGAGGTAGCTCTGTGATTGAGACCAAAGGAAGGAGAGGCAAAGTAGGGATGGGAGTGGAATCAAGAAACATGTTGTTTCTCTAATTTAGGGCTCAGCCATTGATTAGACACACAAATTGAGCCAGATGCTGTTTTGAGCTCCCTCTGGAGAACAACAGGTTTGGGCTTTTTTCCTTTTCCTTGCTTCTTGTGGGAAAAATAAAAAATCAATTAGAAATGCTGGAACATCCACGCTGGAAAATCAGATGTGACATGCTGGAGCTGAGCTTTCTCTGGTAAATAAATTCCAAGATGAAATCAAACCAAACAAAGCTGCTAACTAACCCAGCCCCGCTGCCCAAGTGTTTTGTTGGGTTTTCAAACGTCTTTGTGAGGGTTCTGTTCTTTCCCTGTTCTCCCAGTGCCACGTCGAAACGTTACATGACTTGAAAGCCTGAAAGTCATGGAAGGGGGTAAGGGGAGGAGGAAAACACAAAGCAGGTTGTACAGACGGCTATCGGAGGGGGGGTGAGGAGGGTTTTTTTTCACAAGCCCCAGTAACCACATGAAAGCTCTTTAAAAAAATAACAGAACCGTCTTCTCCGTAGCAGTTCTGGTAGTGCAGGTAGTAAAGGCTGGTGTTAATTACCTGATGGAGCTTATTGCTGCAGGTGGAAGCTAGTCAGAAGCTCAAGTGCTTGGGTGGCCAGTTGCACTGGTTTCCATGAAGCTCAGGGGACACCTTGTCAGCCCCAGCCTCTTCCCAAGAGGATGGGAGGACAGTTCTGGAAGACATTACGCTGAGAAATTCCCCAAAGGAGCCTGGCCAGGCTTTCTGGAGCCACCTGGATCCAAATATGTGCAGATATGAGTGTCTCTCTGTGAACCAAACCTGCTGGAAGAAGAAACACTTGTGTGACACAAACAACTGGCTTTTGAAAGCCAACACCGTGGGTGCTCCAATTAACAGTGCCCCGGCAATCGCTGTTGCTCGTGAGTTCATTACCAAAGACAGACAGACATCTGCAGGGGTCTTAGAATAATGACTGCTTTTATCTGGTGATTGGCAGAGGTGGAGTGACAAGGATGTGCTGCTTAGCAGAAACTGACTTTTTCTCCTCTTTTTTCGGGTACCAACAGAAGCCATAACACAGGCACTCGAGAACAGGAGCTGAGGATGAGGGGGCAGCAGCAGTCCTGTGCTTCACTTGCCCTGCCTCAGCACTTACCCTTAGGCTTGAGGAGGAAGTGAACCTTCAAGGCTCCACAGCTCCAGAAAGCTCCTGGTCCTTTCTGAGGACAGGTTTTCCTGGCAGCACCAGTGTGTCCTCAGCAGCTCTGTGTGCTGGTTGCACACACAGGGACACTGGACCTACCCAAGTGCCTCCTGCCTTGTGCTGAGCTGTTTTGGTCTCTATGGTTGGGTCTGTCCCCATCACAGCCAAGGTATTGCTCAAACCATATAATAGTGGCAGAAATACCCTTTGATTTTTGTCCTGTTTCCCCAGGGCTGCACAGCTCTGCCATTGAAGGCTGCTTTTCTAAAGGCAAAATGACTTCACTTTACTTTCAGCCTCTTAAGTTTCTCTGACTGGAAAAAGATCCTGAAACTCTTAAAGGAGATAACAATTTCAGAGCTGCTCACTCCGAGATCAATCACTGGGACATTGAAAATACAGGAAAGATTTGTGGCAGTTCAGGTTTCTCATGAGTCTTCTGAGATTCTTGAAGTTTTAGTCTAATTTACTTTTCCTAAGCTAGGCCCAGCAACAGAAAATAAGGAGAGGTTATTAGCTGTTTGGTAATTATACTCTGACCTTTTACAGTACTTTTCAGTTAGGGACTTCAAAGCCATCTGCAAACTTTCATGAACTAAGTCTCATCATAAAGAAGTGCCACCTTATTTTCCAGGTCAGAAAAATAAAGCGTTTTCCCCAAATACATGAGGAGCTGAGCTGGGATTAGACCCCCAGACCCCCAGCTCACAATCCCTTGCTTTAACTGCTAGCTCAGCCCTTGCTCATTCTGGCATGGGAAAAGCAATTGGGAATAAGAAGCTATTACTGTGGCAGGCAGTCTGTAGGGGATAGAGTTACAGTTTTTACAATAATGTATTATTTAGGACTGGGTTGTGATTTGAGATGGACTCAAGCTGCAAATTCAGAGGCACTGCTCGTATTGAATACTGAAAACCCCAGAGCAGAGAAGCGTTTGAGTTTGGGGTTTGAGTTCTGTTACTGTGGATTTCCAGAGATATCCATTCCTGAGGTCCACAGCACATCATCTGCAGCACTAATCTCTTGCCCTCAGTACTTGTTTGTACCACACAGGAGAAGAGACAGGAGCATTTTCTGTGCCATGCCGTGATGATTCCTCTCTTCCTATTGACCAAGTCAAGCAAAATTATTTACAGGATTAATAGAAGAGGCAAGACTTTCCCATTAAAATGGTTTTCTGCCTCTCACTGCCTTGCTGTGTATTTGGAATGTGCATCAAAATAGGAGAAGAAGGGATGCTGGTGCGTGTTATTTGCTCTTTCATTTGAGGATTGCTGGCTGTTTTCAAACTGAACTTAAACAGAGGGCCACAAGAGTTTAAACCTGATTAAAAGGATGCAGGAGAACATGAAATGCTGCTCTCCAGAAGCTATCAGACTCCCTGTTAATCTGTGCTGACACCTTTTGAGCATCAGGGTTAAGAGACAATAAAGAACGTGGGGCAAATGGGATCAACACACAAAAAAAGTGAATTAGTGAATTAATGAAGAAAGATCTTGAGAAAAATGTCTTTGATACCTAAAAATATAGTGTGTATTCATTTAAAAGCATATTTTCAATGCAGGGATAAGTGCACACAGCAGGGAAGAAAATACAAGAGAGAGGCTGTAGTAGAGAGTGTAGAGGGTGAATTTAACCGACAATAGATCACTAGAGCCTGTGGTATCACGTTTAGGGGGTTAAAAGGCTAAACATCTTTGTATTTAATGGAAGATGCTCCTAGAATTCTCAAAAGCAAAAGAGGGAGAGAAAATGTGCTGCCTAGGAACTTGAAAGAGATGTACTTTTGAGCCCAAAGCCTGGAAAGCTGCAGATGTATTCAGTGGGGAGACCCAACAGATCCGTTTCTTCTCTGCAGCCCGTCAGGGAACAGCCTCTGTCCCGGGGGATTTGCTGTCACTGAGACCATTCCCAGGTGTGCTGCTCAGGCTGTGTGTCCTGCCCCGTGTCCAGGTTGCTCCAGGATCCATTCATTTGCAGGTTAGGTTTAGAGGGAGCTTTCAGGGTCTTTGAAATTTGTTGATAGTAAAAATGCTCTTCTTGACAACGAGATGAGGGGAACCCTCAACCAAGCAAGGTTTGCTCTGCCAACAGCACGTCAGGCAAGCACTGCATGTGTCTTTGATTTCATAGTGAAATCCTTGATATCAGTTTGCTGAAAAATTGCTCTTGGGTATTAATCAGGCTGGGGTTTGCAGGGCCAGGCCTAAAGGAGAGATTAGATTTTGGAGAACTAACATTACGTGCTGATCATTGTCTTGACTAGGCTTTTATCACACTCCATTTGAATGAAGAGGTCCCCCTGTTTTTGTAGGGAAGGCATACTCTGTGGATAACTGCTCTCTCTAAAAACCAATAAGTGATGTTCTTGGAGAACAAAGATCTGAGGATGCTCTATGGAAAGGGATAACACGAACAAAGCTCTACCATACATTAAAATCAGCAAAACTGCTTAAGGCAATCCAATTGCATTTTTCTATTAGTATTGTGTTGTGGTGCTAAACAGAAAATGACAACTGTGAATAAGATAAAGGTCTTCATTGGGCATGAAAAATTCAAATTGTTACTTTAAGGAAAGAGGTTTATTTTTTTTTAAACACCATAAAACATTTATGATAACATTTTAGGAAAATTAGGGAGGGGAGAATTGGCTTGAAGTCTTCTAAAGTCATTAAATTTGCATGTTGTTGTTCAAAGCAATGGTTAAAAACAGCAAGAAAAGGAAAAGGTCTAGAAGGCATGAATATCTGTGTTTGAATAGATATTTGACAGCTTTATCTGAGAATCAGAAACCTGGTGCTTGAACTGGTTTGAGGCTGAATGAAATGTTTTAACTGAGTTGGGCTGAGAATTTCTGAACGCTTAGTGACTGAGGTGGAGCATGAGCTACACAGGGGAGAAGAGGTTTGTTCCCACTGGATACTGGATACACTTCAGTCCAGAGACAAGGCTGCTCTGTGAGACCAGTTCCTGAAAGCTCAGGCAAAAGCTTTGTGTCTCATCAGAAACAGCAAGTCTGAACGGGGAGTGACTGAGGGACCTGGAGATGTTCTGTCTGCAGAAAAGGAGGCTGAGGGGGGATATGAGCACTCTCTACAACTCCCTGATTGATGGGGATCGGTCTCCTCTCCCTAATAACGTGTGTCAGGACAAGAGGAAAAGAACTCAGGTTGCACCAGGGGAGCTTTAGATTGGAAATTAGGCAGAACTGTTTCCCTGAGAGGGGTGTCAGCCCCTGTGCCAGGCTGCCCAGGGAGGTAAGGGAGTGCCCAGCCCTGGAGCTATTGCAAAGCTGTGGTGCTGAGGTACTGAGGGCTGTGGGTCAGTGATGAGCTTGGGAGGGCTTGGACTTCAAGGTCTTTTCCAACCAAAACGATTCTATGACTCCATGAAATAACTGCCCATGGGAGCGTGGCAAACGGAGTCAAGAGGAGGCGGGGTGCAGGTGCCATCCACACAGGGAATATCACACCTCCCACCACGCCAGGGAGGACAGATCCCCATCACCCCCTTGCCCAGAGAACCCAGGCATGCTGACCCCATCCTCCTGCTTGGCTGCTGGGAGAAGCCCTCCCCACTGCTCTGAATGCAATCACCTCCCTCCCCACCCCGCCGACACGAGCAGCAATTTGTTCCTTCTCCACGAAAAATTAATTGTGGCACGGGAGTGAACGCAAAGACTTCAAAAGAGCCAGGGACTCCGACTGGAAAAGCTGGCACTCGCAAAACAAACACGAGAGGCAGCGACACGCTTGTGTGTCACGCTGCACCGGGAGAGAGACGTCGGGAAGCCGCCTCGGCAGGGCCGGCGGAGCGGTGGGAAACCCGCTCGCTGCGTTTTGCTGCTTAGTAAATGACGTTCTTCATATTTTATTTATTTCCTCAAAAGAAACAAGTAATTATGACACAACCCTTTCCCCACAGCACTTGGGGAGATTTATCAATTATAATCTGGGAGAACGGCCCCGTGTTAGACTTCAAATGCGTCTCATTAAAGGTGTTTTTTAGGGAGAGTGGTGGAAAAACAAAGAACTGCTGTGCTGTTGTCTTTTACTTCCCTTTAATGTCGGGTTCAGAAGTAATGATGTTGGGAACAATCGTTCTCCAAGCCTCCGTTTCTTTGTGTTTACTCATTAAACACAAGAACCAGGTGCTCTCACGGGGAAATGCACATTGTAACATTGGCTTTAGAAATCAAAAGTCTCTTCACTTTCACTAACAAGCTCGGCTTCGCAGGGAAGAGACTGGGAAAAAAGCAAGCAGGACCTGCTTTAAAAATGGAATATTACTACCCAGCCCTGCGATATTAGCTCATCTAAGCTGTCCTGATTTCACAGAGGTGTTGGTGGGAGGTGTTTGATTACAGGGTGTTCACGCTGCCTCGTGCTTGGTTTTGGTATTCAGAGCTCCCTGCACCGCTGGAGCTGAGAGGGGCTCCTTCAGGAGTGTTTCGGAGCAGGGGAGGTCAGCTCCAGCTCTCATCCATCTCCACTGCTAAGCCAGGGTAACCAGTTCCCTTGTTCATGCAGAGTGTACAGACATTGCTGTGGAAGGTATTTCAAACACTGTAATATTTCAGGAGCAGTTTGATGACCTAAGTATAGACACCTGGTGCCACTCTGGGCTCCTCAGGGCATGCATAAGATCTGCATGGGCAGATCTAGCTGTGGGGAGGCTTGTGCCTGCAGATGGAGCGTGCAGAGGTCGGGGAGGTGCCCCAGGGCACCTGAAACCTCCATCTGCTCACTCGTGTTTAAGCTCACCCCAGATGTGACGTGCTGCCCGGATGCGATGGGGTCACATCAGGACCTGAAAGATCAAAAAGCTCTTCCTTCTGGGGGAAGCTCACTCAGGTTTTTGAAGTTTCTGTAGGCAGAATACAGGTCCAAGCTGTGAAGCTACTCTGAAAGTTTCTCTGTCATCTCTGTCTGGAATATTCACAACTTGGCATCGGTATTTGCTATGCATCACCTTCTCCACAGCAACGAGGGAACAGGAAAACTCAGGATTAAGATCTCAAGCTGGTTTTCCTGCACTAGTTTTTCATATGGGGCACACTGGCTTTGACAACCATAGGGAAACAGCTTGTCTGTTGCATGGGTGTCACCACCAAGGCTGGGAAGGAGGAAAATGCTCTCCCTTGGGATGGATGCACGGAGGTGGAATGAATTCACACGTGCAGGAGGCAGAGGGCTGCCGTGCTGACCTTTTTGTGTAGAAAAGCCCTTGGGTACCTTTGTGAAATGCTGCAAACTTCTATATTCCCACAAACTGTGAAATTTTAAACAAACAAAACTAATCTCTCCTTTCATCATGGAGTAGAAAACTTCTGCTTCTACAGGAAATGGGTTTTGAGGTTTTTTTTTTGCAAGGTTTCAGCCAATCCTGATTTTAGCACCGCTTTGGTGAAGCTCAGGGCTGGACCTTTATCTGTGCTGATTTAAACCGGTGCCTTCCCCCATCTGTGAGTGACAGAGGAGACGTGCTCAGGGCACCAGCCAGCCCCTTCTGGTGCTGACCTCCATTCATAGTCACCCAAATGGCAAAACTGGCTTAAATGATGCTGCTTCCAGCCCCAGCTCCTCTCACCGAGCCCCCGTGCCTGCGAGCGATCCCATTGATGCTGTGTTAAAAGCTGTGAGTGCTGCTCTCCCGCTTCCAGCCCACCTTCCCTGAGCCAGTCGCTTAAACTTTTCACTTGTCCTGCAGGAAAGCCTGTTAGTGGGAAGATATCAAGGGGAATCTGTGTAGATCTGATTGGCAAGCTGTGTTCTTAGTTCTTGGTGCTTTTTTGAGCCATCGTCTTTTCCCCAGCAGTGCCTTTTAATTCTGGTTTTACAGCTGACCTTGTTACTGTTGTTAGTACAGTTTTTTCCTTTCCCTTTTTTTCGGCGTAGCACTTCTGTAAATGTTTTTGTTCTTTGTTCTAGTTCACTGTCCCTTTGAGGTTCCCTCTGATGTCTAGTCAGTGGCGTGTTTTTGATAAATCCTTCCCTAGCTGGTGCATCTTCTCTCCAGGTATCAAAAATCAGGGCAATGGTTATTGAAGGGACGCTCATTAGAGTGATATGTGATTTCACTGCCGCTGCCACCACTAAGGAGTGGGTGCCTCCAAGTCAACAAATGGGCCAGCATTTAAACAAAGAAGCAGAAGACCTGCCCTTTCAGACCTACCGGGTAAAACCTCAGCCGAGCGCCGGGCCTTTGTGCGCGGGGCTTTGATTGCCACAGACGTGGTGGGGAAGGCAGCACGCTCTGCAAACTGCTTGTCAGCCACATCCCACCAGCAGCTCAGGCCCCTACCTACTGACAAGGGGCAGGAGTGGGCTCCTGCACGGTCTCATGCAGCAGAACCGTGCTTTGAGGTTTAAGGTGAAGCTGAAAAATGGGAAGCAGGGTGAAATGAGCTGTGGTTTGTACCTCTTTGCTCCTCACGTTGTCTTCTTGCAGTGTGGGTGGAGGGGGCTGTGAGCCAGACACAGGGCTACCTGATGGAGCTAGAGAGTTCCTAAAATCCTGCTGGCACAACAGCTGTGCTCTGGCCTCTGGGCTTCTCCATGGGAAGCTGAGCTGACCCTCATCCCCTCAAAGGGTATGCTGACCTGAGCCAAGTCCTTGGCTTCAAGCTCATCTCAACCAAAAAAACCTGTCTGCAGCAGAACCCAAGTCATACCCAGCCCAATGCAGTTTCTTTACGTACTAAGGGTTCACTGTAAAGCTCTGCCTCCCTGACACCTTTGTTTTCTATTGACCTGTCCCCAGGCACTAAGGAATGGTGCACAAGGTGTTTCTCAACTTAATGTGACATTTCTTGCATCTCCTTGAAGTCCTCTGTGGACAGAGAGCAGAGCAGGGAGGACCAGCAGCCCCAGGTTCTTTGCACCAGCCAAATGGAGAACTGTGGAATCTGGGGATCCTCATAAAAGGGAAACCAGCAGTTCCACCTCTGTACTTTGCCAGCATAGACCTTTTGTCTTGGATTATTCAGGAACCTTTCTTGTGTTATGCACAGTAAACAGGCTTTCCTTGAGTCTCTCTTATGTTAGAGGTTTGACAATGCAAAGGGCTTTGTTCTGGTTACAAGCGTTGCAAAGAGCATCTCTAAGGTTTGTTTACACCAAAGGGCAATGGCATAATAATAATCCTCTGTGCATCGTGCAAGGGCTTGCAACAGGAAAGGTAATGCCTAATGACCTTCATTTCTTAAATGCCTTCCAAACTCCTCCTCAGACACTAGAGGGTGAAGCTCTGCAATTCCACTGAAAAGTAAGTAACAGAGGGAAAATGAGCCACCGAAAGGTCAAAGGCAGCGTCTGAGCCAGGAGACGTGGCTGCTTTGATTATGTCAGCACTGCCCTATATTCTGAGAACCTTTAGGAAATTAAAGAAATTGTGAGTTGGACAAAGTTGAAGTTAAAACCAGGACTGAGTGGCCTTTGGTGATGCCTTTTGTGCTTCTGAAACATTGCAAGATGCTACTCCCAGACCAGGCAGGTCCCACTGGCAGTGCTGAGGACCAGCAGAAATTCTGTTGGAGCCCAACGTGACACATTCCCAGGACTGTCAGCAAAGCCCAGGTAGCCTTAACAAAAATTCAACCTTAAATTCTCTTCATGGTTTCACTTTAGGAGTCAAACCAGCTGCCAAGTGCAAACACTGGAAGTAGATCCCTTAATTTAACGTTAACTTTTGCTTGTTGCAACACGATGGGCATATTCCACATGCACCACTACTTTGTTCTAACTCTAATTCACACATCCACACCTGCCTAAACTGCTGGTGACTTTCTCAGTTGGATGCACATGCACACATCCCGGTGTTGAGCTGTGTCAGCAAACACTGTGCCTCGCTGCTTTAAAAAGATTGCAAAATGCTTGTTTGGTGCCAATGAGCAAGCTTCATGCAGCCAAAAATGAAATGCAAATAGGAGGTTTGGCCCATTGCTGGTGAGACTCTTCAAAGCAGGACTCCCCTTCCTGTGATGTGAAGACTTTGAGATGGAATCCCCCCAAGCAAGAACAGCTCTCAGAAGGGATGCCAGCACCTGGCAAAATCAAAGCTTTGAAGACGAGCCTCCCCATTGAGAGAAGTCTTCACATAAGTATCCTCCTATCTTCTCTGATGCCTTTCCAGTGTCAGCAAACTTGAAGCTACAGAATCAGGAGAGGGGTGGGATCCCTCTGATACACCCTCACTGGAACAGCAGGTCTCGGGTTTGCCGGGGGCCATCACCCAACCACGCAGATGGGTCTCACTGACCTTTTTCTGTCTGACTCAGGGGTCTGGCAGGTGAATTCTAGCAAATCTTGCTGGGGTGGTTGGAGATGTTATCACATCTCCACTTCCCCTTCTATCTGTCCTACTGTCTGCCCTCCAGTCCCTCCCCAAGCTGGCAGAGTGAAGCACCACGAGCACTCCGGGAGAAAGCCAGCGGCTTCACAGAGATGGGCGAGGAGGGGAGACTTTTCCACCAGACTCTGCAGGGATAAGCCTTTGATTCCCCATGCTGTAGGAGCAGAAACCTCTGGCAGGGGTAGGGCAGGAGGATAATGAGGCAGTAACAGCATCAAAAGCTTTGTCAGATCTCACCCGCTGGAGCCCTAACGTGCCAAATTCTCCTTTTCGGATCACCCCCAGGGAGACTGTGGTGTGGCAAACAAGGGTAAATACCACACCTTGTCTTCATGCAACGTTGTGGCATCTTCCAGTGGAAGCACAAGGCTTTCAACCTCCTCCTCCCCCGACTTTCTTAAAAAGAGAACCGGTCACTTCATCCTCTTCCCAGAACTGGCCTCTCCTCCTCTTCCTCAGGCTGTTCTTCACCAAAGCAATGCTTTCCCTGCACCAGGCAGGGTATTAGGTGACTCATAAATTACTTTATTATTATTTGATTGGACACTCTTTTACTTTAATGTGTGACCTGCTCAATTTCTGGTCTAAATTCCCTCTTTCTTACAGGGGAGCCTTTCTCATTTTAAGTTATCCCCAGAAGATTTCCAATAACAGGACACAAAAACCAGGGAGGAGTCAGGCTTCACATCCTTTCCTCTAATCAAGTGACACTCCTTAGCACCCTGCAATACCTGTCTTGGAGCCTGTTTTGGGGTGAGAGTTGTCCTCTGGCCAGGAAGGAAGGAGGTGGAAATAAAAAGAAACCGCCCAGGCTGTCCCTGGGAAGAGGAACTGGGAGCACAGTGGTTTGGGCACATGGGCCAGGAGAAAGGCGTTGGCTAAGGAAGTGTCCGTGCGAGTCATTTAGCGTGTGGGTAAAGGCCAGGAGGAATCTGTGCGACGCTTTCTGGTTGCGTTCCTTAGGAGACCAAGGTAGTCTGTGTTCCTGAGAGCACAGCTGATACGAGATATGCTGCTCCTCTGCTCATCTTTCTCCAAGTCCTTGAAGTCTTGCTAACTTTGGGGTACTTTGGGAAGGAATGAATGTTGAAGTGCTCAAGAGAGGGTTTCTGTGTGAGAGGGGATTCTCTCGGGGTGTCTCAAGCAGAGCATGGCTGCTCCTCAGTGTCCACAGAGGGAAGCTCAGCCCTGTGTTTGCTCAGATGGATTATTTCATATCATTTCAAAATGTTTCCTTTGAGAACAAGAAATCCACTGCTTCTGCCCACCAGACCCAAAGCTGGAACTCTCCATTAAACTGGAAGCATGTTAAAACCTCATATTATGGCCTTAATGAATTATCTGTTTTAAAAGGAGAAATCAGTGCAGAACTGCTAGGCTAAGTGAGGAATGAGATTGTTCAAAGGAATTACCCCAGCCAAGGCCCAGGATAAAAGTATTTTCAATAATAGCATTAGACCAAGAAGCAGCACAGCAAGAAATGCCAACTGTGGTCTCTAAATGCTTAAGCAACTCGAAATCTAAAGATGAAAAGGCACCGTACACTATTTACTCTTATTAATACTGAATTGTACAGAAGTACATTTATATTTCATACCTCTTTGAACTGGGAAATATGTATAATTCCCACAAGAGGATAAAGTATTTTTGCACTGAAGGATTAGAGAGGTGCTGTTGAAAAGACAATTTAAGGTACAGCTCCGAAAGGGACTTTGACAGTAGGTCTGGCTGCTGCTCTTGTACTTTCATTAGTGCCCAGAACTGTTGGATCACGGCTGCGTTTTGTGAGCGAAGGCGATGCAGGTGAACGTTAAGTAGTCCTAGCAGATCTTAAGCAAATTGCTGTGTTATTTGAAGGTGGAGTTCTGCTGAAGAATCAAGGGGCTGATAAATGTCTTTGACCACTTTCTAGCCTTTGTGATGGTGTCCACCACTGTGACCCACTGGACCTCATCCATCTGCAGCCACAGCCTTTGCAAGGCGCTTCTGCTGCGGTACCTCTCGAAACCGGGGAGAGGAAAGTGCTTGGTCTTGCTGTATGTTCCTGTTTGAACCCAAACCATCATGTCCTTAGATGCATTTCTCTGTTGGAAGGTTGTGAAGAGTGACAAGCCTCTAGTAATGTAACCTGTCATTTGAATAAAGCGACTGCCGCGTTCTGCAGGTGACTCCTTTGTGTCAGGCTCAGAGAAGCAGCGCAAAAGGAGTGATTGTGTGTGACTTTAAACTTCACTGTACACAAAAAGTAGAAAAGATAAATAAAAGCCAGAGAGCATTAGCTTGTACCATCAAATTAATAAACCCTACTTCATCAGCTGGATGGCTGGAGAGGATAGTGCCCTTTCTGAAAGGAAACAGCCCCCCTGCAATCGCTTCAGTAGATGGTCGGGTGTAACCATCAGCCTCATAAAGTCTTGGGATCACAGACTCACAGAGTGTTAAGGGTTGGTCCATCCAAAGACCTCCTGTCCCGTGACTTTGCTTGCTCTCAGGCAGGGCAGCTGAGGGGATGTCAGGTGGGCTCAGCCCACGTCAGCTCCTCTCAACCCGCGCTCCCTCGAGCTGCGTTTGGCTGGTTACCGCGGGGTCATTTCCCACAGCCCCGGCTGCGGGCGTGAGGGAGCACGGCTTTGCCTCCTCCACCCCGGGCACTGCCGCTGCCAGCGAGGGGGGACAGCGATGTCTAACCAGCAAACGTTAGTTGGAAGACTCCATTGTACCAACCCACCGTGGGGAGGGGAAGAGGAGCAGATAATGAGCTACTGCATGATCAACCGCAAGAAGAAGGTATAAAAGATATAGACCATTAGAAAAGAACAAGGCTTTAAATGCCATCTGAGAATTTAGCTGAAAGGGCCTTTATTAGGTAAGAAAAAAAATCTACATTTAACAATATAGAGTACCCAGTCCTGTAGATTTCTACCACAAACTCCTCTGAAGTGAGCTACAAAGGATTGTGATGTTTCTTCTTTCAGACTTTTTTTTTTACATGAACTTTTTTTTAAGGCACCGTATCCCAGTGAACTATCCTCCATTTCTCTTTCTTGCTGAAGCTGCAGATGTACATTATGCTAGTGTGAAAAAAAGCTAATTAAACTGCATAGGCTCTGCAGGAGGCAGAGAAGGCCTGCAGTGCACGGGGGATGATTGATTTGGACTGTCACACAGCTCTGCTGGGTGTCATAACTTAGTGACAAATAAAGGATTACAGTGTCCCAGAGTAACTCTCTCCCTTTTATTGTTCACCAGACATCAAAGCACAAAAGCATATTAGCATTTTTAATAAGTAGTTAGGTCAGTGGTGGCTTACAGTTTGGAATTACTTTAAAAATGAAAGAAAAACCAAACTTACTGGTAGATTAAAAAAAAAATGAAATACCCAGAAGGCAGGAGTGATCCTTGAATTGCTTGTGATTGAGAGTGTGTTATTTGTCTTAAAACACGCAGGGAATGTGGGTTCCCAGTCCATTGTCTGGAAGCTGCACTTCTAGCTGTAAAAATAATATCAAGAAGTTGACAAAATGTTATCAAAAAAGCAACTACTGAACTTGCAGAGTCTGAGGCCTGTGTGGAGCGTTGCTTTTGTGGGTTTTGTGTGGAGTTTATTGTTTTCTGCTTACAATTAGCAGGAGAAAAGGATTTTTTTTTTAATCATCTTATCTCTAATGAACATTTACCCCTGGAAGTGAAATTGTGAGTGTCTTGTGTTTTTAAAAAAGCACAATTTGAGGGTGTTTACTTGAAATAAACAGAACTTAGATATGAAAAGGTAAACCAGGATGGAATAATGATGCTGGTGTTCTTATCAGGATACAATTAGCTCAGCCTAATCACTGACCTTTCCCTTTGAAATGAGCAGTCATTTTTGATGATGTTGGTCTGCTCTGCACGATCAGGAGAAGGTCTGTCTGTAGGATGATCAGGCTCTTGGTTGTGTCTGTGCATTCACACAGCCTGTGGCTCCCAGCCTCTGAAGCACTGCCACCACGTTGCTCCCAGGGTTGCATACTTCAAGATGCCTAGAAATACTATATAGTGCTTGCGAGAAATCTTCATATAGGAAGTTCTTGGCTGGAAACACCTTTCTTTACAGTGGATTTTATGAAAACCAGAGATGGAGAGGGAGGTGAGGTTGTTTGGCCCCAAAGCTACTCACCCATCACTACCCAACCCCACAACCCCACGCCTGCAGGCACCGGTGGCTGGTGGCAGCGAGCTCTGGGTCAAACTGAGATCCACTATCTCCTCTTTGAAAAGGCTGCAATACAGATGCAAACTCCACTCTCCTCAGCTCCTCTCTCAATGGTGTAACAGTCACTGGATTACTACCAACGTGTGAGATACAGTCGCTAAAATCAGTTTATTCACCCCAAAGACCCCACACAGGGTTTTTTGATGGCTAGTGTCACTGTTATGGGTTGCTCCCTAGCACTGTCATTGACATTGTTCTATTAGCTTTGATGCTGGTGTTTGGGAAATTAACCCTTTACTTCCTGCCCTCTCTTGTCTTGGTGCTTTACTTGCATCCCTTGCTGCTACTGCTTATTTCATTGCAAGTGTGATCCGGTGCTAAGCGCATCGAGGGTGTTTCTGGTGGCTGGAGCCACATTTTCTAAACCTACGCTGCAAGATGGTCAAGGAACTCAAAAGTTTCTTCCTCTGTGTTTGTGAAAATGCTGCATTTCAATGGGACACTTCACTGAGCCTCATCTCCATGTGCCTGCTGTGTCCCTTTCACCAGGCTGACACAGTCACCGGCTACAGCTGACAGTACCACCAGACTCCAGCAATGGGACAAATGCATCCCTCTGTGTGGGCAGCAACCTGTCCAGGACAGGAGGGATCTTCCATTACTCTCAGTTACCTCCTTAGATATAAATTTAGAATTTTCTTGCCCCTTCCTTACTTCTTTGCAGCTGTACAAACTTCTTTCCTGCCTCACCAGGTCCAACAGACTTCCCTCTGTCAAGGACAGCAACTGCCACAGTGGAAAAGCTGCATTGGGAAAGGATAACATGTATTTTTAAGCTGTCTCTTTATATAGTTTAGGAGCTGAATGAGATAAAGGGCCAAGCTCTCTGCACATCTCCAGTAAGTATACCATAGACCATCAATGGTGCAAGGCCATATTTAGGGAACTGCTGGAATGGGCCATAACAGCTGTAAAAAAGAGGCAGTTTTCATATTATCCCTGGAGAGATTGTATAACAATTCTTTTAATCATTTTAAAAATGGAAACTTCATTTTCTTGGCATGAACTTACCTTTCTTTAAAAAAAAATAATAATAAAATGAACTTACCATGAGGGAAAAACCTGGCACTTGGATACCTGTAGGACAGGTACTTTATAAATACCTGTGATGGATAAGAAGAGTTGATATGAAAGCAATCTTAAGAGCCTGTCTTTCATTTTCAAAGACAAGAAGGTGTTCCTCAGTTAAAGACAAAATCATATTAGTAACCCATTGTGAGTTTGTCACAATGTGTTTGGATTATTTTATGCTCCTGGGGCTACAAGGCTGTGATGGAAGAGTCCATCTTCATATTACAGATGAGCTGGAAATGCTGGGATGTGAATGTAGGAGATTCTTAATCTTGGCAGGAGTCAGCAAGTCCCTTCCATACTCACATTGCAAGAGACTGTTTGCATGAGGGTTCTTGCAGACCCCAGTCCTCAGGATCTTATTTTTGCCAGTGACTTTCTCCTTCCCCCAAATAAGAGCCAACAGTGTGAGCTGATTTTCTGTCTGACAGGATTTCTGCAGACCTGCTCTGCATTCCCCAGTTACTTCTCTAGATCTTTCTGGGATCTGGGATCTCTTTCTGTTTGTGAATCTTGTACACTTACTTGCTCTTGTGATTTGGGAGGCTCCTGCATACTTGAAAACGATGGCTTCATTTGTTTTTCCAAGTTCTTACTGAATCACTTGTTGGTGTACAGGCGGCATTCCAAGCCCCGGATTAATGAAAGCGCCTTTCTTCTTTGTACAACTTGTATTACGTCAGAAACTTCTCCACATGCACACCAGTTCCAGTTATCTGATTGATATACTTAGACATCACTCGTGAAATATGCCTTTATTCATGCATTTGTGTCTATAAACTGAAAAGGACCCTTTATTCTGGAGGAAGAGTCCTGCAGCTCAGAGCTGAGCTGTATGTCTCCGTCAACAGCGGAGCTGGCTCTTCGCCAGAACCCAGTCTTATCTTTTCAAGCAAAATCGGTGGAAGGAACCACATGAGTGAATTTTGAAAGATCCATTTGCAAAGAAAAACCCACCCCACAAACTCATGATGTCACTTCAAATCCATGGCTGGCAGATGCTGGCTGGTACCAGCCCACTGGCTCTGGTCTCGGTGATGTAGCTCCTCTTGATGCCCACAGGGGAAGCAAAGGGTAGACTATCTGACCCTAAAAATCATTACCTGAAGACTTTGCTCTTAGGGCTAAATGCTTCATGTGCTGCACAGCGTGGAGCAGAGAGGCTGAGGGGGAAGCTGGGAAAAGAGCCAGTGGCATGGGTGGAAAAAGGATCCTGTGGGGCCAGCCCATCTCAGACATGATGCATAACCACATCCCAGAGCAGCTGGGTTTTGTGTCCGTTGTTCCTGGTATTGCCTGGTGTGGACATGAGGATGAGGATGAATATTTGCAGTGGATATTCATTGCACGGGAGCCTCAGCCAGACGAGGGCACCATTGGGCTTGGGCATTCGCTCTCCCTGAGCCCTTCAGGCCCACAAGGCAAGACCTGACAGACAGAGAGGAAACTGGTGGAGAACAGGTAGAATGCAAATAACAATGCTCTGGTTATATGTATGAGCCTGAGAGGAAAATCATGGCCATCACCTGCACATCTGCTATGTGAGGTTATCTGAGCTGGACTGTGGGAAGTCGGCAGCTCATTAACATCTCAGGCTGCCTGCAAATGAATCGTCTAACGGCAGCCTGGGAGAGGCTTGCAGAGTGTCTTTGCCAAGACAGGGAGAGGACAGAACAGGGCTCAGGATGCTGTTTTGTGGTCAGGTTTATGGCCTGATGTCCTCAGGCTGCAGGTGTTCACCCTGCTGAGACTAGCTGGGATTGGGAGCATGGAGCTTTCATCCTGGATGATACTGGCCTGAAGGCAAAATGTGACCTCTGTGTGCTGTTTCCTTCACTCTTTTTATCCCCAGCATGAATACCTGGGAAAGTCAGGATAAGAAGCTGGTGAGAAGTGAGAGAACTGAGCTTCTCTTCCATGCACCAGGAGACAGCTGAGGCTGGCTGCAGTTCTGACCAGACAAAACACTGAGAAACAAGTTTTAGTTCTGCAAGAGACGGGGATGTTCAAACCATGACACGTCCCACCAAAGTCTGGAGGAGTTTCTGTTTGACTGGTTCAAGTATCCATCGTTTCAAACCCCATTCTGGGACTTTGACTTCCTCTTTGACAAGTGCCTGAGCTGTGAGGCTGCTCAGAGAGCCCATTTGCTAAAGGATTTCCATAAGCCACGAGTCATTAACAACCTCACACCTTAGCAGGCAGACCCAAGCAGAGAAGCCAAAGCCCAGAGGGGCTTAATTTCTCTCCTGTCCCTCCACAGACTGGGCCATGACTAATGCCAAAAGGGGTTTATGCTATTACTGTGAGAGTTGTAGGATACAGCATTTCAGTCACTTCATTACTTTTAACACTCTGCTGAGTTAAGCACGTGCAGCCTCTGCAGAAGCAAAGCCTATCAATGGCCAAGAGGAGAAGCAAAGCCCCAAAGTCAGTTTTTACCCAGACACTCCAAAATATGGAGGGAAATAAAGCAAAGTGATAGCAGGTCTGTGCAAATACCTAAGTATGGTCATGTAGCATATATTACAGGATGTACAGAGGATAAACAGGCTTAGGGGTATTGCAGGCACCACAGAACAGTTTTTTCATGCATGTGCAACAAACAGCAGAGGATTTTTTTTTCCCCCTTCATTTTTCATCTGAGAGACAAATAAGCTAAAATGACAGAGGGAGAATGGAAGAAATAAGCAGCCTTGGATCTGGACTAAATACACTAGTAGGATAGAATGTTAATTTTACCCAGATTTGGTTTAGCTTGGGAAAAAAAGAACAACACTTTCTTCTCTCAGAGCTGTCTGTGTAATGTATAAGTGTGGTGCTTCCCAATGTCACTGCAGAACTGACAGCCATGGCCAGGTTGGCTTCCTCTGCTCCAATTACCCCTTCACTGGAGATATATCAGCACGTGGCCTCTCTGAACACACACACACACACACACTGCAATAGAGTGAGGGGTGAGGCTGGGAGTCCTAACTCCAAGTTCCCTTGCTCTGGTTGGCTTGCATCAGGCCTCAGTTAAAAGAGGAGTATTTGGGAATTAAGAATATTGAATCAATTAATAAGACTCCTCAGGGATTACACAAAGTCAGCTGTGAACTGTTTGGTGTTTCAACTCCTGCTTTAGCTAATTCCTGATTTGGTGAAGTTTTCCAGCCATTAGAAAGGCTCAGGTAATCAGTGTTTGTCTCTGGCATAAACCATTTTTAATCACCCATCCCTTACTGAGTGCACTCCCACTTCCTTTAGAAGTTGAACTTTTCAGATATAATTTAGAGAAAACCAAGGAAATTCACCCTCCCCCCAAAAAAAGAAACCAAGCTAAGGAATTATGGCAGGACTATAACTGGCAATGGGATTTTTTTGGTCATTACTGATTTTATTTCATAAACATTTGAATGTGCTTGTGCCAGTGCAACAAAAGCTCTGGTGCAGGTTGCAGGTGTGTCATAGACTTGTTAATGCATGCGAGGAGCTGTTTGTGAACAATGAGGGTGGTCAGCTGACAGGACTGGTGGTGTGTTTTTGGGGTATGAGCTGGTATGGCTTGTGGTTAGGAAAGCTTGTGGTGACCTTGAGGCTGCTCCACACCATGCAGATGTCCAGAGACATCCAGGGAAGTGCACAAGGCATTCTGCTTCATGTCTGAGTCCTCCCCCAGGCAGAGCAGAGGTGAGCCTGAGGGTAAGAACCAGAGACCAAAATCAAGGTCATCAAGGCTCCCTGGGAGTCTGGCAGGAAGGATGATGTCTAACATTACAGAGCATCTCTGGTTCACAGCAGCGAGGGGATAGGGAAGAGTAAAATAATGTTGTTTGTGCTTTTCCTCTGTGGAATCCCCTGGTCTGGTTGGGTGAGGAGCATTTGCAGTGAAGGAACAGTGATGTTTGTTTTGCAAACACAAAGGTCTCCTCACATGTGATGCAAGAGGGATGTCCAAAGGGGCCCTGACCTCCACTAATAGCAGTTACATTAAAATATTCTGCTGCAGGATCACAGTGACATCTGAAACTTTCCTTCAGACATTTTCTTCCCTCTCCTTTTTTTTCATCTCTTTGGGTCCTTTGGCCCATATGTTGCTAATTTTCTGTCTTTTCAAAGCACTCTGTTTCATTTAAAGTCAGAATACATTCTATTCATCACCATGAATACTGGTGAAAAAGAGACATCTCAAAGGTCAGTGTTTCCCTTAATATATAAAATAAATGAGCAAAGCACTCTGTTTTTTTTTTTCACTTTAGCTTATTACTTTTCTTAATCTACTTTTTAGGTCTACTGTGTGAGATCACAGGAGGGACTTAAGCAATCGCTCCTAGAAAGGCTTCTTATATACTCTTGCAAGAAAGAAGTCCCTCAAAAATACATGCCTTTGTAGCTTGATTTGCTGAGCCAGGCTCCAACCAAGCTAATTAGTGGTCAGCAAGCTGGTGTGCCACTATGGTGACATGCACAAGTACCCAAAGGACTTCCCTCACCAGGAGCCTGCTTTCCCTTGCTGTCCATCACGCTTACCCAGGAGAAAAATTCCTCCTTCTTTGCTAAGATGTTGCACCTACACCTTAAAATCTGTGCAAGGGAAAATAGCAAGCCAAACCAGTGGCATTTAGATCTTTGAAGCAATAATTCAGTAGATTGTAGTCTTACCAAGATGCAAGTCAAACTGTGAACAGCACTTGGAACCAAGAAGAGCCTGCAGGATGATGTGCTTGTTTAGATTCTGTTGCTGTAGAGGTGTGGCTTGTTTGTAGAGGACCATCATGGGACTAAATATCTGAAAGGACTTGTAGTAAATTACCATGTAGCCTGCAAAGAGTTAATCCCATCAGGAGCCCACTAGTTTCTTGCTCCTCTACAGTTTGCAGTGACAAAAGCTGATCTCTCCCCAGATGTGACAGTGGGCAGGGTTTGAGCCAGCCCACATCAGCCCTACAGGCTGGAGTGACCCAGCAGACACAGCCAAACCCAAAGTCAAATTGAGAGCCAAATAAACCTTTCTTTACAAAACCTCAGACCACATGAAAGTGCCTGGATTTGTGTTCTGTTATGAACTTGGAATTCAGGCCAAGTTAGTTAAAATATTCATCAAGACTCATCAAGACTCAGATCTTGGTAGTGAATCTGGGCCTGAGAGTTGAACTAACCCTTCTCTGGGCTTCAAATCAGCCAGGAGTCAAGCGTTGTGTGGAGCAGGATGAAGTGCTGAGTGGATGGTGGCTGGATTTCCCCTGTTCCCAGGCTGTGTCGCTGCTTCACGCAGTGGATGGAGTTGTTTAAGAACCTGAATTACCCCACATTTTAACCGTGGGGACTGAAATGTTTGCATCCCCCTGAAATGTTACTGCTGCTCCTTTGCTCAGCCACTTGCTGTGGCTGGAGCAGGTCCAGTTGAGGTTGTAGCCTTCTCCCTGGGTTTTGCTGGATGCCACGCATCACATCTTCTGTGCACCTTCCCACTGTAAGCTCACTTGGGCAGAGACCTGCTGTTTGTTCAGAAGACTTGCATGGTGACTTGACAAATAATCTCAGGAAAGTTCCCTTCAGTGCTGTAAGATGCCTGCTTTCATCTGGCAGTACTTCAGGGCTGGCACTTAGCAGGAGATTAACAAAGCCAAGCAGCACAGTACAAGTAAACCTGTTACAAGCTGGGGTATTTCTAAAACAGGGTCTTGACCAAAAGGTAAAAAAAAAAAGATAAAGAGGCAAAGAACAGCAGGGAGGGGCTTTAACAGCCGTGTCTTTGAGCTGTAAATTTGGTATAAATAACATTTCTGTCAGTTGAACAAGTACAGAAGTTGCACATCTGTAAGTGAAAGTTTCTTGTTTGGCAGAATGGCTCCACCAATCTAAATTAAGAGTGTTCAGAACCAGGAACGATGGGACTGAAGAGATCGTGGCCTTAGAAAACAGTTAGCAGGCAGCTGTTCTTGGATTCCCTTTTTCCAGGAGGCTATTTGATTTCTCTGGAGGTTGATGCAAGTCCTGCAGATGGATAATGGGTTCATTTTGAACAACAGGCCTGCAACATTTCTGTATTTGCAATTGGAAACGTGGCAATGAAAGGAAACAGGGGTTTTTAGGTCTTGTTTCTGGCTCTGCCACTAATCTAATGCATGACCTTGGGCAAGTCAAAAAGCATCTCTGACCTCAGTTTACCTAGAGAGAAAATGGGAGTGGTAACACTTATCAGCCTCTGTGGTATCCAAGGTTTCACTAGTATGTGTTTCCTCAGTCTACTGAGACAAGTGAATCATCACTCTACCCATCTGTAGGCACCCGAAAGCAACCTCTCCTTACAGACCGACGGTAACACGCTCACAACTCTGTTGGACGGAGTTATAACCTGCTCCTGACCTCTGAGCAGTTCCAGGCAAGCATGTGCTGGGCTAATCCATCATGATATCATTCTGCTGATCACCTGATGCTTCCTATGAGATACACTCCTTCCTCTCAACCAAGAAGCAAAGTTGCTCTTAGGAAGGCACACACGCTGTAAAGCCTGACTGTTCCATCTCGTGCCACATTCAGCTTGCACACAATTAATTTAGCACCCAGCTGGTAGTAAAATTAGGTGCTTCCTGAGCATTATGTTTTTTAAATTGCTTTCTTAATGCCTTCTGCTCTATCAGGGCTGTCCTGCTGAGGAAAGGGCTACTATCTTCTCCCAAATCCAACTTTCCTCTCAGCATTGCAGTACAACTGAGAATAATAGACCATGTTGTAGATGGGACATTTCACCAAAGATGACCAACAGGCTCTCCAGAATTCCTGCAACTCTTCCATGTCTGGAGGTGGTTTCGGATTTGCAGCTTCTGGGTTTGTTTGGCTTTGCATGTTACTGACTTAATGGGCACAACTCAGAGTGACGAGGGTGACCTTTTGCCAGGGAGGGTTTTGAGGTCCAGCTTAGCAAGTTGTTGCTGCTCTCTGAAATGGAGATGGGATTCTGGCTCTGGGAGCTGTGAAACCAAGCAGAATGGCAGGTGGCAAAATTTATAGCACAGTAGTTTTCTTAACTTGCAAGGGTGGGGAGGGAAGGGAAGAGGGACCTTACACGAGACATCCCATGTCTGGTTGTACTCCACGCATCCACGGCTATTGAAACTCTCTGATTCCCCTGTTTGAGATTTAGCTGCAACATCCCATTTGTTACAAGCAGATATGTGAAGTCTCCTTGGTATTCAGGTTCATTTAAAGATTTACATTTTGTATTTCCTTGCTCTTTTTCTGACGACGTACATAAAACAGAATTGTAAATGTTTAGGAAAATCAAAGCTATTCTTCGGTGCTTGCAGTTCCACTAAGTTTGTGTTCTCTAATTTGTGCCATGAAAGGAGAAGGAAATCTGGGAGAGGAGCTTGTAGATTGCTTTTTGAGGTTTTCTTTACTGCATTTCCATTGAAATTTGGGGCTCAGAGTTATATTTACTGAGGCAATTTGAAAGTCTTCTTGGTAGCTTCCAAAGGATGCATCTGCAGACACCTCTCCTACCTTTTCAGGAAGCTGTAGTGGAGAGTTTTAAGGTTAATTGCAACAGAATCAGCTCCAGCAAAGGTCCAGAAGCTCAACTAGACCCCTCTACCCTGGCAAAATTGGTGATAGATGAGTTAATTCTGCCTAAATGGGTTTTATAGAAACACTACGATTTTCAGGGTAGAGTGCAATGCCCAGCACAGTGCTGAGGCTTAGCCATGGTTGTAATCAACTTGATTTTTATTATCTTAAGCCAAAATGCCAACCTGTTTCTTCCCTGAATACATGCAGCCCCAGTGGTGCTAACAGAGTCATAGTCCATCCTTGTATACGTCAGAGATTGTAAACTGCTGCTGGGGGGGAAGCTGGAAGAAGCAGTTTCAGATTAGGATCTCTGGAAGAAAATCACTCCCCAGGTAAATCCAAGCTAGATGAAATCTGCCCTCCTTTCTTCCTTCTTTCCGCACAGTCAACACCTTGAGAAAGTTCAGCCCCACCATCCCAACTGGGAAGGGAAATGCTGAACAAAACTCCCAACCAGCAGAACGAGAATTTTCAGTGGGCTGGGAATTGCATTCCCTGAAGCCAACCCCGACACTGCTGCTGGGGCTCCGCTTCTGAAGCTGCAATTGAAATGAAGACATCAGCCGGGTTGCTACTCCACCCTTCACCCCGGTTTGCAGCTCTGTGGGAAATGGAGGTTTATCCTCACAGTGGCTGTGTGGCTTGATGAACAGAGCTCTGGAGTGGAATTTGGGAAAATCAAGCCCACTTTCCTGCTCTGCCACACCAGTCTGGTGGAAAAAGTGATGGCTTTCCTCTCGACACGTGTGGTAACGGGAATTTCCAGTCTCATATCTAAAATATCCCTCTGAATTAGGGGGGAAAAAAGCAAAAATCAGAGATGTGGAATTTTCCACAAATGGAAAATTTCATCTTTTTGAGAGCACAAAGGAGAACATTCCACCACACCCACAGTCAGCTGCCAACGTGGTGTCCCCGTGTCCTGCCCAGCTCCAGGAACCAGCGAGGTCCCGTGACTCTGGCTGGGGATGTGCAGCAAGGATGGAGCCCTGAGAAACCTGCTCTGAAGCTACTGTTGAAAGGCATTAGGCAACAATTTGATGTAACAGAATGTTTCTGGCGAAGATTCTTAAAATTCTCTTCTTAAACCACAAACATGCTACTGACTGGCATGGAGAGCACACGTGCTGAGGGACAAACACATGCCTGCCGTAGGGGACCTGCCAACCCTATTCAGTGAAGGACACGCCAAGCTCGTGACCACCCCTTGGACAAAAAAATGTGCTGAATGTCCCCTCCAGTCTGGCTGGCTAAGCCTGGACAAAGGGCAGAGGTTCAGCACATCTTGGTGAAGTTAGAGGAATTTGGCATGGTGTTTTACCTTTGCAAGTCAGTGCTGGAGGAATGCTTTGCACATATGAACTATCTCATGCTCACCAAACCGTTTATTAGTTTCAGGCACTGGCCCCTGTGTTATTATGGCCTTGATAACTTTATTAAATTCAGCCCCAGCTTATTCATCTCACAGAATGGCCCTAACTATTTGTAGATATTTTAAAGTAGCCATCCTTGCGTCGTGATCGCTTCCAGACCTCGCTGAGAGACACGCATGTGTTTGAAATGCCTGCTTTCCTTCTCCATTTCACCATAAAGTAGCCAATTTAATTTTGCACAATACCATTTGATAACAACCATGTGTGTGTGTGTCTTCAACGTTTATGTACTTCAGAGAAGGTACAGCTTGGTCAGTGTGAGATAATTTCACAAAGAAAAACGGAACCAGATGTTACTCCTTTTTACTTGGCTCCTCCATCCCCCTATCTTGTTTCTAATGTCAATCTCCACTCAGGTTTTCCATTACCTTGGAAAGGGGATATCTTTACACTTTATGTTTTCATTACCATTTCATTGCCTGACACAGTGTGTGGAGTAGCTGAGGTAGATGATTATCAGCTTAACACCTCTGAGATCATTATCCAACAGGTAACGATGCTCAGGAGACAAACAAAGAGAAAGGGTGTATGTTGGGTGTGTTTTTGGAGTAACTCCAAAGGGAAAGGTCACATCTTGGACCAAATCTCATGGACGAGTGTCTCTTATGGATGGCTGGGACGCAGCCTTGAGCACGCCAGGGAGGAGCATCCTCAGTTGCTGCAGATGGGAAGGAAAACCTGCAGGTGAGCAAACATCCTCTCTGTGCGCTTGAACGGGCAGTTTTAGAGATGGTGTTGTTTGGTTAGTTCTTGTTGCAGCTTATGGACCTCCTGCTTGGCTGGCAAAGTGGAATTAATAGTGGCAGCACTTAGGTGAGTTGCCTGTGTGTTGGGAAAGAGAAAGGAAGTTTCCCTGAAGTTGTAATAGTAGGATGCGAAGGACTAGAGGGGTTTGCTGATGGAAGGAAGGAGTTATGATATATAGAAGTACAGCTGCGCAGGAGACACCCTGTACTGGATCTGGAGAGAAAGCAGCAGCCTGAGAGAATAGGTACAGAATTGCTGCAAACCTAGGAAAGCCCACAGTCTCTGAGGCCACAGGTGGAAAATGAAATGTGATATATTGGAGTCCCCATGGAGCTTAACGGCTGGCAGGCCTAAAGGGAGACCATCAGGGACTGCAACACAAGCTGCATCCTCTTCCTCACCCCTTCAAACACGGCATTCCAGGGTGCACCAAGGTCTCCTCCCTGACTGGCCATTGGGGTTGAAGCTCTGTGTTCAGAGCTGCCAGCTGTGGTCCAGCACATTGCTTATCTCCACTGGGATGATGGATTTCAGACAGGTCACTGCTGTGCCGGATGGATCCTGTGGACACACGGCTCTGCAGCAGCCCAGGTTACTGTGTTTTCTGCTGACAGCCTGGGCAGACGAGCTGTGCTCCCTCGCTCGCAGCGTTTGCTGTCACACACGGAGCTCACAGCTTGCACTTTGAGGAGAGAAGGAAGAGTGTTGTCTGCTGGGATATCAGAATCCAGGCAGCACTGTCCTACAGATGACCTGTGGCTGTGTCAATGACACACCAGCCCCAAAACCACTGCAGAGAACAAGACCAAACACAGATGAAGTGATTGCAGGGACCCATGAGCTTGAGTTGCCCAGCAGTGTTATAGCAAGGCTGTAAAGTTATGTACTGTCCCACTTACAGGTGCTTTTACCTTGACACTGGCTGTTATTAAGCCCCATTATGAGAACAACACTTCGTGATCCTCCCGTGACTCACCAGTCTTGTGACATCCTGGCAGGGGAGAGCACTTGGCCGCCTCTCATGCTGGCGGGGCTGGAGGCGCTTGGAAGGAGCCGTTATTGCAGGGAGTGTCCGGCCTCACTCCAGCTGCCTTTGAGCAGGGATGGATTCCAGAGCAGTGCCTGGTTCCTCTGGCTTGGACCCGTAGAGACCTGTGGATGGTTTAGAGAACAGAGGCAGGAGTCTGTCCATAACCTCCAAGTGAGACCAAGGCTTTCTGTTTTGAGGCTATCTCGTGCTTTCTGCTCATTGCCTTTCTTCACCTCTTTTTAGTTTGGTTACAATATGACCTCAGCACGAGATTTGCACGTTTTGGGTTTTTTCCTTTTAGTTAAATCACTCCAAATTTGCAGAGAGCCTTATATAGGCATGAGCTGATCCTGAGTCGTGCTCCTTGCTGTGGTTATGTATGGCATTTGGTAAAGCACTGCCGTGGGACACATTCTCCAAGCAGCTGCTGGGGTTGTGCAAATCCTGTTACTGGGTGACACGTAGCCCAGTGAGCAAAGGTCCTGCAGAACCAAGTCTTGATAATCACCATTTCTTAGGAACTAATCCTAAATGCCTTTGCTCCCTGTCACTGCTTGCAGTGGTAACAGCAGGTGCCCATGCAGAAATCCTTTTCCCAGCACCTTCTTCATGTCTTTGCTTTCCAAGAGGGAAGTTGAAAGGCTTTCTGACAAGGATACAGGAAAAAAACACTATCAATATTTTAAAAGTCTTTTTCTCTTGAATTGTCAGCTGTTTAGGAGTTTTTTGCAGCCCTTAAAAAAGTAATTTTGTCACTCTGTGCAATACAGTGAATTGTAGGAGAAGGCAATTCCACTGGAGGCCTAGCTGGAAGGAAGGAGACATATTTGCTTAATACATGCTTAACTGGCAATCACCTTGGCAATGTCTTAGCCTCACTGCAGTCTAGGTGGCTTTCATCACTGGAGGTGTAATTTGTCTCTGCTTTTCCAATTGCTCCTTCCTCCTTTACTCTCATCTCCCGCTGCAGTCTACCTGAGCTAATAAAGATCCAGCTCCTGCCCCAAGCTAGTGAGATGCACAGAGATGAAGAATAGTGCCCTGTGTTGATTAGGATGGTTGGGACTCTAAATGGTGTGTGCTAGTGCCTGCTAGAAAGGCACTGGTGATGGCAGAGCCGTACTTCAGCCTTGCAAGGCTGTCTGTGAGCTTTATTCCCTTCAGGGCTCATTGGAGCAGCCACCCACAGTCAATTGTTCTATTGATTTCAGTGGATATCAGATGAGATCTTCAGTTCCTGAGGGCAGGATTGTCAGCTTGGGATATCTAAGGTGAAGGCTCAACTCCACATAAAGGCAGATAGATAAGGGACTGGAGTTTTAGAAGGTGAGTTCAGGTGTCCAGAGTCCCTGCAAACTCTGTTTACTGATTTAGGTACCAAAATCCTCATGCTCAGAGGTGTTACATGCAGCCTCAGGTATATAACTAAGGTCACCCAGTCTGAAAAATACTAAATTCATCTCTCTGCACCTGCCTACAGAAAGCACTTTATGTAAAGCAAAGTGAGAACCTTGGTCACGCTTCACTGAAGTCACTGCACTGCGTGAGCCAGCCACACCACACCTGACCCACGTCACCTCCATCAGAAGTCCAGGTCTTCTTGTGCTAGCACACATCTGGCCAGTGAGAGTGATGGAAGAGGGTTTGTGCAAATGAGACTCAGTAAATATTACCATGATTTTCATACAGTTGCAAGAATTTTACGGTCTAACTTAGACCGTGTCATCCAAAGCACTTTGAAAAGTCCTGGAAAAGTGCCTTTGCAAAGAGGCTGGTTAAGATCTGCAAGCCCTTGTTACTCTTCCTCATCCCACTATCATCCCAACACCCTGGTCCTTGTTTTCTAGGTCATCCAGGGATGGCTTTCTCTTCTGTGAAAATACTCAGGACATTTGCCAGTGACAACAGGAGGCAGATCTTTTGGTGATGTAAATCAATGTCACTTCAAAGCTTCAGTGGCGCAATCCTTATTTACACCTTCGGGTATCAGATCCTCAGGCTTTGCTTTTATATGTGTCAAAGTGCTTTTTTTCTTATTTTTCCTGAAAAGGTAACATTTTGTTGCGAATTTCTGTCATTAAGCTGCCTCGTTTCCATGGCAATAGACACTATACAAATTAATAAAGGAAATATCCCTGCACAGTTTAATTCTGGCAAAGCCACGCTACAAAAAAAAACCCCTTTCCATCATTCCTCATTATGAAGGCAGCAAAACGTGCTTAACAGACTCTCTTATCAAAATTAGTGAAAACATTTGACTTCCCCCAAAAAACCTCCCCCCTTCTTTTGAAAAGTTGTTCTAAGCAAGTTTCTAAAATCTCAGAAGTATCAAATCCTCATTAATATAAGCTCAATGTATTTATGGTGTCAAAAATGTGTTTTATAAAAGCCAAAAGCAGAGTTGCACAAGTTGCCTCATTATCAATAATCTAGCATCGTCCCTTTTATGTGTCATTTCTTTACACAATATACTATCATTTATGACTTTTAGCAAATACATCATGGCAAAGGATTACTCTCATCAGAGGCAGTCTTTGAAAAGGATATGCTAATTTCTAGAGAGCAAGAAAACATCAAAACAGTGCCAGCAAATAGCCAAGGGACTTTCATGTCTTAATATCCTTCAGAAGTGCTTTATCTCCTAGTGCAACGTGTATCATAGTATAAACAGGAAATGAAACAGCCAAGGCATCAAAGAACCACCAGTGCATGGCTGTAATTTTAGATCAGGTTTAATAAAGGTTATCTGCAGCAGGCTAATCAAACAAAAGGGTGTATGTTTTAAAGCGCCATTTGATAATTTTCATTTAAGGCTCCCGATCAAAGAGATCCTAACAATGTCTTACTGACTCCAGATAGATCCCTCTGCCTCACTTTTCAAAGTAGCTTCGTTTATTGCTGGTAAAACTGGTTTTGATGTTCTAATTTTTGAGGTGGAGGAGAGATCAGAAACTGCTCTGGTTTCCTGTGCACCTTAATTTAGAAAGCAATGGAAAGAGAGCTGAGAAGGAAAGGAGCAAATGCAGCAAAGGCCAGGGAGATCTCAGGGTCACTGCTGCAGGCTCTCAGTGGACCATGATGCCTAGGCAGGGGCTCCCATCTCAAATGTGATGCAAGGAGAAGAGATAGACCCAGCCAAGATCAGGCCATTGACTAGTTGATGTGAAGGTAAAATACCCTGGAAGCGGACAGGGTGAAAAGATAGTGCTTTATCTTGGCTTGTTGCCAAGGCAAGGCAGAAACAGCCAGACCTTGCTTTCAGGACACTTCTCATTCTTGGCCACCAGGAATAGCTCCACTGGCACCATCCCTAGGCCATCCAGAAAGAAGGGAAAGTGCCATTTGGCTGTCCTACCCGAGGACAAAACCTGCAGATCTTCTCCTTGTTTTGTGAGGGGTTCCTTGGTTGCACTTTCAGGACAAGTCTGATTCGAGTTCCTGAAAATAATGACTGTTTAATGGTTTCTGAAAGTGGAGTAACCCTAACAGGAGAGATCCAGAGAAGCTGCCCTGTGGTGGCAAGGACGAGTGCTTGTTTGGGGTGCCAGTGTAGTCTCCTGTGTCCCTGGTTTATTAGTTATTCTGTTTGGGGAACAAAGAGGGAGATGGGAAATTTCTTCAAATAAGAGTTTTATCAAAATTGTTCTGTTTGTGGCAAGAACCTTGAAAATCCAGACTGGAGGCAGACCATGGGGGAAGCACAGTGGGACAGATCCTGGAAGCAGCAGGAAAAGCTTCCAACTCTCCCAGCCATCAGGTCCAGGCAAGTGTGACTGTTTTGAGGGAAGATCACAGCTCTTTGGGACCAGCCTTCCCCCAGCTGGCTCAGCACCTTCTTTGTGTCAGGGTGGGTTTGTGACTTGTACATTTGTAAAGCTTGTTGTTCTTTTTCATGCCCAGAAATCCAAAGCACTGTGAGGGGTGATTCCAAAGAAAGATATGAATAAATAAAAAAGTTCACCCTTGGGTGCACTTAATACAGTTGGTAAGAGATGTGCTGACTCCCAAATGTTCTCCTTCCCACACACTTCACAAAATGCTACTTTTATACATATACATGTGTATATATTTCCTGCTGATGCTCTCTTCAGGATTTCAAAGAATTCTTATGAACCAATCCACTTTTATCGTGGTGTTTGGAAGAGCACAAGACCTGGGCTGTACCCACACAACCTCGGTTTGCTTCATTTTCTTTTCAAGTAAATTGTAAATTACCAAAGAAGTGCTGATAGTCACCAAAAAAATCTAGTTATTAGCCATGAAAACTCAACCATAAGTGATGTCTCCCAAGCCAGTCCCATGAAATATTCAGGCTTCAGGAGCATTGCTCCATACAGGGCGGTCGCTCCCAACAGTAAATGCTTCAGGAGATTCCTCTGTTTTGAGAAATGAGAATGCTGCCAGAAAAACCTGCTAAAAAAAACCCCACCCCAAATGAGGACCAGCTTATTAAAATACTCACAGCAAGTGTTAGAGTCCCATTACTGGAGAGTGCAGTGCCAAGCAGCATCCCTTCGGGCAGCCTCCGTATCGATCTGCGACCTATCCTCAGCTGCCACGGGTCCCTCCTGCACTGGATTACTGTCCCCAGAGCAGACACCAATCAATAGTGACTGAAGGCTGGTAATGACCAAGTGTCAGAGACTTTTCACCAGCTTTTTTGAACTAATATTGGTACTTCCTAATCCTGTTATCAAAGGACACCATGAAAAAACGCCGTGACAGTGGGTACGAGTTGACAACCTTTTGCAGATTCATATACTTGAAGCCAGAAGAAACCATTCCATAATCCCTTTTCTGCTGACCTTTATTTCATGGGCCATTAGATTTCATCCTTATCAAGTCCAATAACTAATGTCTTAGCTGAGGTACAACTTGTGCTTGGCAAAAGCGTATCTTCAAAGGAGGAAACTGGTCTTGATTGAAGACATTGGAGCTAGACACTTCAGCACCCTTTGGCAGTTCATCTCAGTTGTTATGATGGTTTATTTCTGGGCACTCTTCTGCCCAAGGAAGTTCACTCGGGGTAAGGGAATGCTTGCAACCTCTTTCTGTTTAACTCTGCAAACACAAACATGAGCACAACAACCATTCAGAAGTGCTCTGCAATGACTGCTGTGTCTACAGGCTTTATTTTGAACTTGTCTGCCTCAGGTTTCATCTGTTAGTCCTTTCAGTGTGACCCTCTCTGAACTAAAGAGCTGTGTATTTTGCACTCTCATGCTTTCTTCACACCTCATCCCCATCTTCTCAGTAACAGTCCCCAGGGCTGGGCTGTGGTGATTTCTCATGTTGCCTCCAGAACTTTCTTGTCCATTCTGCATTGGCCAAATCATAGAAATTAGAAGTTCTAGCCCAGCTGTATTTGGAGTAACAAACATTTCTTGAGGTCCATGCCTTGCTTTCCTACTGACCCCAACTGTGCTTGGAGGGGTTCTGCATTATCAGCAAGGTGCCGTGCATGTGTCTGGCATGTGGCCCTCTGCAAAGTCACTCACCAGAGTCAGGACATGCAAGATTGGGACTTTCACTGTGCCTGAAAACAAGAGGTGCTGAGCTGTGTCTGTGTGTATGCTGGGCACTCAGGCCATGCACATCCAACACAGGATGTGGGCCGTAGAAAATGGGTTTGCTCAAGATTTATCTGTGACCCTTAGACTTTGGGGACAGGTGGACACTAGCTGGCAGGTGGCAAATAAAATATACACGGTGCAAAACATGCCTGAGCTCAGCAAATAGTATGCCTAAGTCCTAAAATCATCCAAGACAGTCTCCATAACCTTTATGGGAGAAAATTAAGTCTTCAAAGCAAGAAGGAATTTAAACTATCCCCAGTTCAAAGAAAATTGCCACATGCCAGCAAACGTTAAGAATGATAATATTTTGCTAAAGCCCCAGTAAATAGTTGTGTAGTTTCTCAGCATTTCCTTTCCCATTGCCCTTCATTGCTCATACATCCACGGTCACACTGGGAGGCAAAGGAGAGAAAAAATCCTTATTGAAAAGACAGCAAAAAAATCCTTTTAATTTGCTACAATGCCCTGGGATATGGATTTGACTCAGTAACGTTGCTTCCTCTGCAGGCTGCTTCTCCCAAACATCTTTGGAGCATCTGCTCAGGACTAGGACATCCCAACTTGAAGAGAAGCTGTCAAAAGTTTTATCAATCTGTCATATTAACAACTGTAGTTAAAAGCATTAAGCAAATGCACTAATAGTCTCTCTGGGAGGGTGCTAGGACCTGCATTTGCCTCTGTGTTAAGGTAATTACTTCAATTACAGTTCTAGGTCATTAAATGTGTGTCTGTACTCAAGGAATGTGAAGGAACATGAGAAGGACTTAAGAAATGAATTTTTGTGACACGTTTTTGATGTGGGACAGCAGATTGTCAGTGCCCTCTTCGCAGCAAGGGAGGCAGAGGGGAATGCAGAGGTGAGAAAGGAGCTGATGGTGCTGGTGGGGGCAAAGGCAGATCCAACACACTGGTCAGGGGGCAAAATTAAATTCTCCCCCCTCCCACTCCAGAACTTTTTTCTCCCAAACTGCTTCAGGATGAAGCAAGTTTCTGGATGGCTTCATGAAGTAGGATAGCAAGAAGAGACCCATCTGTTGCAAGGCACCAACATCCTGAACTCCAGCCTCTTCTTGTCCATTGCTTGTGACTTTGGGGCGTAGGCACTTCTGGAGGCAGATTTTTACTTTTGTTTATTAACTGACAAGTGAAAAAGTCTAAAACAGAACACATGCTACAAACTTCTCCTCCACACACACCCCCATGCATCTTTTCCAGGAGGCTGGAGCTAAATCCACATTCACAGCTTGATCACATATGTGTGAAAGTGATCCAGACTCAAAAGCTTTTAGGTTGGAGCAGCAGTGGTGTGGGAGCAGTGTCTGCCTCTGGCTCCCAAGAAAGGGTCTGAGCCCAGCAGCCAGGAAGCACCTTCCTCTGTGCAAACTCCTCTTCATCCCAATTCCTTACTACATTAAACCTTCTCACTTGTGGCCTCATAACTCTTCTGGAGTGGTATATACTATATACCTGGTATGCTGGGTAAATCCAGGCCTGGCTTTGAATTCAGAACCAAGTTCCAGTTTATTTCTGTCTGAGCATCTGCAGACACTATTGCGCACAGGCAGCAGCTGACAACAGCTAACGGTTGTCATAAGGTGAACATTCACTTGTAAACGTAACGGTAATTGAGTAATAAGGATAGAAGAGCTCAGACATACCCAGCAATGCCTCACTTACAGAGCTGCATTCAGAGACAGTAAATCAGCAGTCAGTTCCCATTACGCAGTTTTGCCCTGAAGGAGCTTTACTCCTTTGGCAGCACAGATGACATTAAACAGATGAAGAACAAATAAATGGCTCGAGTATGATTATAATACATGTGTGTAGCTGTCACAGCCCCCTTTCAACTTGCACCATATGAAAATAACCTCATCAAACCAGAAAGACTTTTAGGGCTGAGGTTAATTGCAAAAAAAAAAGCTCTAAATAAAATAATCATGAGGCCCCAAATATTGTCATTAGTGTGAGTCAGCAGCTCGCTCTGAACTTTATGGAACAAAACGTTTGCTCTACACTTGGAGACCTTGCCATAAAATAGACAAATCTGCTGGAACAAACCTGTGGCTGTTCTTTAATATTACCAGGGTGGTTATCATCTGCCCACTAAATCTCCTGTCACTGATGAGTCTGACTTCGAGCCCTGGATCATTCATCAACTGATCAGTGTCAGGGAAAGGGGAAAACATCTGGGCCCAACATTAGACCCCCTTACACCCTTCCTCTAGAGTGTGCTGATCAGAATCCCTCATCTGACCACCTCCTTTAACCTTAGCAAAGAATCAAAGGCGAAGCTGAGCTTTATGGCTCCATTACAACCCTGCCCAGAAAGCTTGGCATTGGATTGTACTGGGCTGTGTTGAATCTTCATCACAAAGCTGAAAAAGCACATGAAGACTGGTAAGGATTTTTTTCATGTGTGTGTAAGGAGCAGAGACCTTCAGAGAAGATTTGTGGCCCTTGCGACCACCTCGCGTGCGATTTACCCTTCCCCTGGTGTGAACATGGAGCTGGGTGAGACTCAGAAGTTCTGACAGAGTTTTGCTTTCAAAGTTGGGTTTGTTTAAGTGACTCAAAGGGGTGCTGAGCTGCCTGGATGGTAGCCAAAGAAAACGTTGATGCAAATCCCGCAAAGCAAATCTACCCCCTCCCAGAGGCGTGTGCTGTTTAATTGTTTTCTATTTTATTTCATGCAACGTCCCCAATTTATCAGTGTGACAAGCAGCACGGCTCATGTGGCAGCATGGAAGTGTTTCTGGTTGTCTTTCCACAAGGCAGGAAAAATCTACCTTCTCCTGGCTCTCCCTTGCCTCATGCTTCGGGTTTTAAGCAGCTACATAACGAAGTTTGGAAGTTGAATCAGCTTTGAGCCCAAATATCCCCAAATACCAGGGTAGTTCGTGTTCATTACTCCATACATGAGTCTGAAACTAGTCCCTGAAGTTTGACTTGGGCACCCTCTTAACTTCCCATCCCTCAGTCCAAAGCAGCTTTATCTCATTACAGCATCTTTCTATCCAGGCCATCCCCCTCAATCTGCTCTTCATCCCACACTTGTTTAGAACGAGCTGGGAGCGATAGGGCTAATCAGGGAGTGTTGTCCTTTACTCTTTTTTTTATACCAGAATCTGGTTTCCCATCACTAGCTAATTTATTCCTTAGCACTAAAATGTCAAGCTGTGATGGCTGTCTGTAGGAATCTAAAGCTACAAACTTTCCAGCACTAACAAGACAGACGATGATCTAACACCAGGCAACGTAGAGGCCAACGTAATGTAACTGAAGAGCTGCCCAAAAGCCACTGCTGCAGCATCTCCCTTTGCACTAAAGAGCATCTTCTGGAAGCAGCTTGGTTTCTGGCTGTGATGACAGTATTTGTGGCATTCCAGGATGAAATTCCTCTCCCCTGACGAGGGGCAAGCACTGCCTTTGCAGGCTGCTTCCCTCCAGCACTTTCAGCCAGGAATGGTCTATGGGATTAAACTGACATTAAGTTTCCCAGTAAAACTTTCAGGATGTTATATTATTGCATGGTCAAAGGGAGGTGAGGAACATAAGAAGGCCATTAAAGATGGGAGAAAAAGCATTCTGGGAAGTGATAAAACTTACTTTAGTCTTCAAGGCTGTGTACCAGAAAATGGAAAAGCCCCTCAGCAGCAGAACATGAGGACAACTGCTATTCCCACTCCCCTCCAACACAGACAAGGTAGCTGAGCAAAACCAGTTTCCCTACAAACCACTTAACATTGATCAACCCCTTCTGACTATGGGCAGCCAGGTTTTTATGCTAATGCTCTGGGAGGAGGAGGAGGGGGCAGAAATGCTTCTCTCAGTTCCATCTGGGTTCATTAATTAAGGTAAATGTTTCCTGATGGGTAGGTAAGGAGTGCTGCTGGGGCTGCCTTGGGTCTCCTGGCAGGGAAACTCCTCTGGGACCTGAAATAGCTGGTCTTGCAGCTTTGTGGATTTTTGGAAGGTAAGGTCCTAAACTTGTTCTTTCTTTTAATGAACTTTGGTGCTTCAAGGTGGAGAGAGAGTTCTGCTCTTGATGCAATCCTCACCTCTTGGTGTTGGAGGTACAGGGAGCTTGTTGCTTTTCTGGATGCTGCAGAAGCTGGAGCTGATGGCTGTTGCTATTTGTTTCAAGTGGGAGTTGATGCAAATACATCCTGCTGTTTTGATCCACGTGGGTGACAGCAGCCCTGGAGGTTTGAAATAATGTGAAGAACAAACTTCATTAAACTTGCTGCATGTCATGTGGCTTTCATGCAAAAACAAAAACCCCTGCCAGTGTCCACAGTTTCATCTGTATACTTGCAAAAGCCAGGAGGCCTATGGTGAACTTTGAGTTTGCTTGGGTTTGGGATGCATTGTCAGTCTTTTTTTCTTGCAGGGGGGTTTCATGCATAAGTGGGTGTAGTTTTTACTACCCATCAAATCCAAAGTGGCAGCCTTTTAAATGTTTGTGCTGCAGCAGGTTAATTCAAGCTTTCTTAGGCTCTCCTTGCTTGACTTGGGTGTAGGATGAGCAGCCTGGGAACCATGGAGAGGGGTGTGTCCTCTCCTAGTTGGTTCAGAGGCACTGGATGCGTAACAGTCAGTGAAGTGGGTTGTATCATCTGGGTGTGAGAGATCAGTATATGTTTCAAGAGCTGTAGAGAAGGTAACAGGGAGAGTGGAGTCCAGAGCCTTGGACAGAAGAGATTGAAATGCTTTTGTGGTTTTTGCAGATTGACTTGTTCTGTTTTAGTTGCATTTCCTTCTGGGTTTGTGTATCAGTGGTACATGAGCCATGAGACACACCTGTGGCATGTATGAATCAGCTGAGAAGGGATGAAATGCATTTTGCCTCTTTTGAGGATGTGCTTGTTTTGGCTGCTGAGAAGAGCTCTGGGTTATGACAACAGAGAGGGGGGCCTTTTGGAGCCATTACTGACATCTGCATCCTCACAGGGCTGTGTCAGATAGTTAATTATCGTGTTGAACCGTAATTCTATCATGCCAGAACAGAAGTAGTTTGTTTGGGTGCTCTTTCCTCCCGTCCTTTAGCTGAAGATAAAGGAGTTAAGTTTAATCATTAAATCTCCATCTTGATCCATGTAGGTCACGCACCAAACTAAAGTCAGATAGCACAGCATTTAGCAGCCTTATCTCCCTTACAATAAAGAGCAAGCAGGAAGCTGCCTCTGTTGTCTGTTCTATTTTTTAATGCACGTTTATTTAAAGAAAAGACATCTCAAAAAATGGTGTGTGTGTGTGGAGGGGGGGATCTTCCAAACAGCAGCTTCTGTAAACAGGATGGAATCAGATAAAGAAATTACTGTAAAAATATTGCCTCATCCCTAAAGCTCAGAACTTTTTTTTTCTTTTGCTCTTTTTTTATCTTTGAGAAAGATAATGAAAGAGGAAGCTTGAAACCACATTTCCATTGATGTCTGAATACACAACTGCTGGATTTAAGAACTGGAGGAGATCAAAGAGAATGGTTTTCATTCCGATAAAATTATAGCAGTTCTGGTGTAGGGTGATGGGCTCATTTATGAACCCTACGACGCAAATAGTTGTTAAGGCACCTCCCCCCCCCCCCTTTCCTTTGCTAAGAACCAAATGAAAAATGCCTGGAATTCCTAAGGATTAATTAGGAGTGTGGCTAATAATGTTATAATAGATACATACTAAGAGTGCACATCTCTCTTTAGATGCTCTCTCTTGGGAGCACAAAACATCTGTACAATCCAAAGGGATGCCTGTTCCTCGCTACTGTATGTTACCAGTTCACATGACATGAAAACTTAACAGCATTAGGTTACAAAACTTGTATCCACACACTGCACCATGGTGATTAAATATTGTATTAACAGCTACTCTGACACTCATTATAAGCTGCAAGTTAAAGCCACTCGTGCAGGCAGAGCTGACACAGTTATCACATGCTATATTATGTTTTTATACTGTGCAATAGAAGTTATCAGGAAGGGTCTATAGAAAATGCAGAAGTGATACATCTGTGACTGAAGGGGGGAGATCTGAGGCTGTGGTCCTCTAGTATATCCATGAAGACTTCCTGTGCCTGTGGAAAGATCTGTTGACCTGGGGAGGCTCTACTTTAGTTGCTGGGAAATATATATATATACACATATAAAATATATATATACACTTTGAAAGCTGAGGATTATATCAGGGCTTGTGTCAGCTGCAGCGTGGTAACCTCACATTTGCATGCCCTGGGGATGTGAATGTGCTTTAACGCAGTTCATGCAGAAATGAATTTGTCCGTGCCGGTCATACAGCCTGGCTCGGTGGGGAATCCAGTTTGGTGGGTATTTATCCACTTTTTCTTACACTTCAAAAAGAACTCTTTTTTTCCCCTCTTTGTTTTGGGGGGTGTTTCTTTGCTCGGTTTAAGTTGAGGGTGGTTTTTTTTGTTCGTTTTGTAACTTTGATATCCAAAACAAGTTGGACCCTCTCCTCTGCAACCAAAGAATGACAGCAGTGTGCTGGGGGATGTCTTTCTCTAGGAGGTCACCTATCACGTGGAAATTCATGTCTGGAAGAGATGAGGGGATGAGGAGGGAACCTCTCCCCCCACCAGAGGCTGAGCAGTGTGAACAGTCATGCTCTGTTTATGATGACAGCACACAGGGAGGTGATGCTCTGTACTGGAGGCATAGGCCAGCTCCAAAGCTGATGGCCAAATGCTTGACTAGCACAGCTCTCTGTTCATTTCTAGTTTTAAACTACATTTTCTTTGAGAAAAAGGATTCCTTCTCTCCTACCAGACCCAGGCAAGAAGGTTGGTTTGTCCTTCTTGGGCACCGCAGCTTGGGGGTCTGCAACAGCATAAGGAGGCAGGAATTTGCAGCAGGACAGTTTATGCTTGAGCAATGACAACATGATGTTTGCTCCTGGTGCAACCTGCTTGTGTTACCTCTGCAGGGACTTGGTGGCCATGAGCCTGATCCAGTCTATTGACTGAGCCCCACATCCTCCTCTTCCTTCATTCATCTTCTGATTGAAAACATGAGGACAATGTGGTTCTTGTGGTCCCACTTCTCCTGAATTGCTTATCAGATGTGGCTTGTAACTCAAAGCAGCACAGAAATGGGGAAGTTCTTACCCTGAATTATTTTATTTGGTTTCTTTTGCTGGCAACATGCCTCATGTGATGGCAGACTGAGCTGCCCAGCAGAAAGGGTGATGTTGCTTCAACTTAAATAGCTTCTATTCAGGGTGGGCATAGAGGACAGCAATTCAAATAGTGATTATAAAAGCCATGACTAATAATGTTAACTGTGACTTGCTGAACTCAAGTTAATGACCATGAAATCCATGGTTAATAACAGGACAACCCTTAGTGTGATGTGCCAAAGGTACTCAATGGAAGGCAATAAATAGTATCATATGTTAAGGTTTGACAGTTTGAACCATCACTTGAAAATTGTGTCTCCAAAGTGACTGCTTGAAGTTTGAATTTTACCTTTTAAATGCATTTTAAGAGCTTCTTGCTAGCTTTAACTTTCCACTGAGACTCATCTTGTGTTCAGAGCTGAGCACTGAGATTGATTACTGGTGCTTGAACCCATACTTGTGTTTCTTATGTCCAGTTTTGGAGTTGGCTGAAAATTAGCAAAGCATCATCAGATCTCCATCCTGCTCAGCAGGAACTGAAAAAGAATTGAACTGGGGGCAGAGCAGTAAACTGAGGAAAATGCACATTGAAAGAGCAGGCAGGCAGTACAAAAGCCAATAGAGTGAGGTTAGGATGTGCTCAGAGAGCACTGCTCACCCTGGGCACTGGTGCACTGGATATGAAATGCTCTGGATTCACTTTACTAATGTAGGATGAAATACAGAATGTGTTTGTAGCCCTCAGGGAAGTAAGACCCTGAAATACTTTCCCAAATAGAGTCAGTCAGGAGAAATACAGCCTTGTTCAAAAACAGAGCTTGTGTGAAGGTTGTATGGATGTTGTATAGGTGGTGAGATGGAATCTAGACCTGTTCTCCAGCTGAGTAACGCTGCTGCTGATGGTAGTAACGGAGTAGTAAACGCAGGGCTTGAACTTTGAACGTTTCTGCCTTAAAAGTGATGGGGCTGTTAGAGAACACAACGCTGCAAAACAGCTTTAAATTCCACTTGAAAAGATGATTTGTTTATGACTTCTCAAAACGTGTCAGTCTAGCAGAGGAATGCAAACCACTTCATAAATATTGTAGCAATGCTCAGCAATAAACCTGCAGCACACAGAACAATAGCAAATGCACCTCAGACTTTTCTAATTACCTGTGATCCCAAATGGCCAGGGACATGCTTGCCTGGCACAGAAACCCTGGGATTCCCCAAATTCTTCCATGTGGCTGGTCCAGATTTTGCTTAAATCAAGTGGGACGGACTGGGAAATCAGGGTTCAAAAGATGTGGGAAACCTCTTGTTGGTGCTCCTCCTAAAAAGCCAGTGAGGGAGGCCAGTAGCTCTCAGGGGTTTGCTGCCATCCAAGGACAGTGGGAAATGGTGAACAGAGGGTACCATGACACAATAAAGCCTCAGCACAGAGAACGTGAGGTTTATGAACCCGGGAAACAAATTGAACTCCTTCAGGCTTCTTACAAAGTGATCCTTTTCGTCTGGCAATAGTTTCCTGAGTGCTTAGATGTGGCAGTGGTCCTGCTGCTCTTCCTTCAACAGCGTGTGCTATTTGGCTTTGCTGTGTAGCATCCATACTGGTTTGTAGTGGGCACTTGGCTTGGAGAGGGAGGAAAGCAGGAGAGGTGCCTGGACAGAGGGCTGCTCCTATTCCTCTGCTCATTTTGGTCAATCTCTAACTGCTTGTGCATTGCTTTGGTTTTTAGCCCTCATCCCAGTTGTAGGCAGCACTGAATAGGTGAGGAACAGGCAGTTCCTTGGTGCTGACGCTGCTTGTGTTGGCTGTGGCCGTGTGGGCATGCAACAGGATGTTTGCCAGGGGGCACAGAGTGAGCCCCTCTGAACACCAGTGAGCTCAGCAGTGTGGAAGCTGCAGGAGTTTGCAAGCAGATGGCTCAGGATGTCCAGCAGGCTGGAACGTGCTCCTCAGTGGTGTCCTGGGCTCGCACTGGGCCCGCAGCTGAGCCTTGGCTGAGGGTGGGATGCACCATTGCTGCCTCATGGGTGCCAAAAACATGTGTTCACACCCATGGACTTCAGCAGCCGTGGCAAAGCCTCTCTGTCAGCAATGCTGTCCTTTGAGAGAGGAATGCAATGCTACGTGCTGCACATGCAATATTCCCATCTAACTTTAAACATGATACTTTGCATCTCCAGCAACGTTTTTCATCCCATGACATCCCAGCCACTCCTGCCACAGATCCAGCTGCAGGAGCTGGTGGATGCTGACATGCATGGTGATAGCTGCAGACAGGTCCTGTCACCTGGTTTAGCTTGCTTTTCCTCTGGCATCTCACAAAACTGTTTTAAACAAAAAATAGTGTTTTCTTCTGCCTGAGGAATGTAGGACAGTGTTTCTGGAAACACTGAGGAAAAGTACAGCACTTGTGAAGGTTATTTTGGTCATTCAGAAATTACTGGCTTGGATAAATACAGAACAGTGAATAATGTAAAATCTATTTGTTCCAGCTCAAAATGATCTATAGCTTTTCACTGGGAATAAAGTTGAATCTATTCATGTGCTTAGAAAAGAACCCAAATCCCAATCTGTTGAGGCCATTAAGCAGTCATTAATTATTTTGGTCGTAGGTGGCTGGAATGTCATTGTAATGAAATATGTATTCCCCTCTCCTTGCAAAGAGTCATGGGTCTGTGTTTATCACGTAGGCAGCATAGCTTTGCTTGGAGAGGGTGGCAGGTATGTTGTTGTCTCTCAGAAAATGTAACTCTTTTTGCTTGTGGGTTGTGTTCATACATATTAACATAGTTAACTTCCCCTGGGAAGAGTTACCTGATGCATCAGGAGGAGGAAGGCGGTGGTACCCAGCAGATCAGAGGAAGCAGGCACAGCTGGCTTCTCCAAAACCCATTGCAAGGGAAGGAGCAAATGCTTAAAAACCCAACAGTATATGTGTATATCCCTGGTGCAGTGTAGCCCCTAGGATAAAGCTTGTGCCACACTACATGGCCCTGCCTGTGACAGTGGCAGTTTAGGTTGCTGCTTCCTCCATGGAGGCTCACAGGGTTCTGTCTCCAGCACAGTCCTTGGTCGCTTTTCAGGACTTGCACTATCTCACAAGCCTGCCTTGCTGTCTGAAACCCTTTCCTGCTGCTTTAAACCCAGGCTGATTGCTTTGCTGCTTTCACTGACTTTCTCCTCCTTGATGGTAAGCACTTCTCTTCTTGCTGTCACATCACGGGAGCACTGTGTACCATTTCCAAGGGCTTTGAAGGGACTTAGAAGGATGGAGAGACCTAGTGTCTGCTGCACAAGTTGTTCATGCCCCCAAGCACCAACCCAGGAGCTCTGCCAAAGTCCAACTCAAACCTTGCACATGAGCACTTCCATGGCTGCTCAGTCCAATGTCCCTGGCCAGTGATCATCCCGTGTGGCAAGACCAGGCACCCATCTCCCATCAGTGCTCTCCCTTCACAGGCTCTGAACAAGTCCCTCAGGGGAAACAGATGCACAGCCCGTGCTGTTGCTGGAGGAGGAGGAGCGCAGCCAAGTCCCTGTGATCTCCTGTTGTTGTATTTCTGTCTTGAAGTGCTTGTAGCACTCTCTTAGAAGTATGTTTTCCATATAGATTGTCCACCTGAGGATGCGGGATCCCTTTGTAGGCATTAGTGAGTTTAATTAAGTTTCACCATACTTGTCTGAGGCAGGGAAATGATGTTCCCTGGGTTTTTACACCTATGTAAACTGAGGCACAGAGAGGTGATGCATCTGTGGGAAAGTCCAGAGGCAGTTTGGAGGAGATCTGGTTCAAGGGGTAATATTTCCTCAGGAAAGAAGACAGAAAAGCTGTAAAAATCAGGAGGGAAAAATCCAAAGCCAGAAAAGCTTCAGAAAAAGGAACATGATTTTTTTTTCTTTGGAAAGCTACACATTGAAGCAATTTTTAACTAAAGCATTTGGAAACAAAGCACAGCAGTTAGCTCCAAATTAAAATCTTCTGGTGGGGAATCGGTTCTGCTTCAAATATCGTAGTCTTAAACTTGGGTTAGCCCTAGGTTTTAGAAGGACCAGGAGGATTTTCAGTGCAAAGTTAGAATTACCAAAGGGACAAACAGCATAAATGAGGAGAGAAAGAGAGAGGGGGGAAGGCAGAGACAGTGAGGAGCAGGTCTGAGCTGGGGCCATAGAGGCATCCAGCTTGTGAGAATCCCTCAACCTGCCTTAGAAAATGAATTTTGTTTAGCTAAGCCCCAACTCGAACACAGTTGAAAATTCAGTGTTTCAGCAGCCTGGTATTGAGCTGTGAAGAAGTCTCTACTGTTTGAGCTGGAATGATGTCCCTGTCACCTGTGTTTCAGGGATACTGGGGAGTGAGTCTGACTCCTCTGGGCAAGGCAGGCACAGCAAAGCCTTGGAGTGAAGCTGCATACATTGGAAAACACCAACATTTGTGCATAAAATAAGCAGTGTCAACCCTTTGTCTTGCTCTGTCTGCTCCTCTCCTCCCCAGGGACCAATCCTGCGCTGCTGAGCAAACCGCTGAATGGAGAGCAGTGGCCACTTGCCAGTGACCAGCACATCTTGGTGCTCAGTGGAGACATGTCTGTGCTCTGGGATGGGAACTGTTGTAGATGTTGAAGAGGCTCTTCCGTGCTGAGGAGCTGGGAAATGATGGCTGCACCCCAGGTCTGTGCTCAGTCCTCACAGGGCCAAGGTCTCAAACAGAACCACCTGCAGAGCACGTCCAGGTTTGGGCAGCTCGGGAAATGCCTTTTCCTGCACGAGACAGGAGAAGGGCAAATAAAGAGATGAAAGGAAGATGAGCTCAGTTTGAAACAGCCCTGGGTGACAGGGAAGGATGGATGGGAGATCTTGGCAGCCAAGCCTGGCTCACTCTGTTCCTCACCACCGTTCCCTGCTGAGCAGGAGCCTGCATGTCGAGGCATTGGTGAGCACTTGCCAATGTGCCATCGGGCTACTGACTCATTCTCACCCATTTGTGCTGCTTGGGCATCACTACAAAAAAAACCCCCAAACAGACAGGAAGGGGCCTGTTTCCAAAGGGAAGCACAATAGGCTCAGCTGGCAGTGGGGCTTTTGGAACTGTTGAGGGTTGTCTCATACACATACCACTCCCATCAGGTTCCACTTGAGCCATCACTGAGACCTGAGGTAGGATAGCAGCGTGTACCTCCCTCATGGTGGTATGGATCAGCAGGATTTCTTTGGTACAGGACAAATCCTGACTGATAATCCCGCTGCTGATGCTTTCCAGACCATATTTACAATTTGGATGACTTAAAGGTACAACTGCAGCAGGAAAATGTCTTCACCTAGAGCAGATGTGTCAGCACAATGGTGGTGAGCTGCTTCCACCATGGTAGTAATTTAAGTTCTAAAGATAGTGTCAGTTGTGGTGTCGTTAGATGCTCATTTGATCACAACTGTTAGATACTATCATGATGTCTACACATCTGTGCTTGGTTCCTAGGCACCTTTGCTGGGCCCATCTTTCTCTCCATGCCACTTTTCTTCTGAGCTGTGGAGGTGCTACTTTCATGGCCTTCTCCTTGCAGGATTAAGGAGGACAAGGGGCTGGAAGCATAGCACTTCCTTTGATCTGTGGCCACCTCTCATCCTCCAGCATTGTGCTGGAAAAGCAAAGAGCTGGTTGTGGGGTCTGTGGGGTGCAAGGGTACTAAGGAGACAGGAAAAAATCCAGTCTTCCCAATCTCTGTGTCACTCTGGAGCAGCCTCCATGCACCAGCATGGCTGGACCATTTGGTGTCTGGCAAAGAGGGGTCTCGAGCCCCAGATGTGGTCCCACAAGTCCACTGACCCATCTCCAAAGGCTGTGATACTCGCTATCACCGTGGAATCGTGAGCATTAGAGCTGCTAATGCTGTTGGTCATCACTCTGCAGAGCAGGGGGTTTATCTGCGGGCAATTCACGTCCCACAGAAGCCGGGGAAAAAGAAAAGCAACAATTGAAGCCTGTGCCCATTTAAAACACCTTCCATCAGAATCCAAGAACTGAAGCTGTTTTTTTTCCATTGCAGAAATTATTTGGCCTTGAACCATACAGACCTCACTTGCTATTCTGCAATTGAAAAGAGTCTTTTGTGAGGATTTTTTAAAATAATTACTACAAAGCACTTCAAGAGGGATTCTGATTGTCGTCTAGTTTTCATTTCATGCTTTCATGACATTTTTGTTCAAGGATGAATCTTTTATGAAATGTCTATTTTAGGTTACACCCTCCAGAACCTTATTATTTGCCTTAAAAAAAATCCATCATGGGCAGGAGCACATTCTTTAAGCTCTCCCATTAGTGTAACTAAATTCATCAGAGTAATATTACTATTCATGCAAAATAGGTGTCGTCTTTCTTTAAACCTCTTGGCAAGTGGTTAAACTGATTTTAACAAGTATGCAGTGCCAACTTCTTAAAGCCTTGAAAAGTCTGAAGATTCCCAGGCTGCAAAGGAACTATTTACATGGTTAAAATTATACACATATCCCCTCTACTTAAAATTGTCCCCTCATCACATAAGACCCTTGCAAATCCATTCTGACTTCAAACGAGGGAGAAGTTCTTCTTCCAAGATTTTTTTTTCTCCCCTGTTAGCACAGCCTAGGCTTTCCAAGTTGAGAGAGCCACCAAATGTAGCTCAAGGGCCAAATTTACCTTGTAGTTTCATGGGTGCTTCTCCCATTGAGAGAGAAAATTCATGAAAGGTCTTGTATTTCTTTTTTTTTGATGCCTATTGCAAATGCAAATCATGGAGATAAAAAACCCCCAAAGATTTCAGAGATCTCATTGTCTGCTCTCCAACTAGATATCTGCTGTGAAACATCACAAGTGATGCCACATAATCCTCTGGGACACTTTCTTCTAAGCTGATTATCAGGTGTACAAATGACACTGTGACTCCTTGGCTGTCCTTAACCATCCGAATCCTGACACCTATCCCCAGCTTGCTGCAATGGGTGACTCTTAATGATCCCGACGCTCACAAAAGGAAAACCTCAAAGCTGCATCCGCAATGAATTCATGGGAACTAATTGTTTTAATTCATAGAAATGTTCAGGGCAGGATATTTGCAAGTTTATTCAGCCAAGGAGCAGAAACCCATGATGTGGCCAGTGCAGGCAGATGTAGCTATGTGGGCAGAACATACCCAAAGCATCTGCAGTCACTCCATGGAACAATATATTTGAAATGCCATGAAAAAAATAAGGGAATTGTTCTTACCTGAGATCTGCAAGTTAGTAGACTAGATTTGAGGAGCTGCTTTAGCCTGAACTCCGTATCTTTATTACCCACCCTCCTTGCTTCTTGATAAATTCACTGAAATTCCAGTTTTCCCAAGAAGGTATCAAGCTAATGTCAGGGAAGCCTGTGTTGGTCCAGGGTGCTTGTCTCATCTCCAGTCTTACATTGGACATTGTCTCAAGCACTAGGAAGTTACTGTGTTGATCCTAGCAGAAAAAAAAAGAGATTTGATAAAGTGCTCTGGCACAAGAATCACACAAGCTTTTGCATCTACTTCATGTGTTCCTGTTGTGTTTTTGTGCTGTGTTTTCTAACTCTTTCGAGCTGGGGTGATCTGCAGAATGGAGTTGTATTTTCAGGAAAATGATGCAAGTCATATGCCAGGCACATTTGAGCAAGTCCTCCTCTCATTTTTACAAATGTAAGTCAGAAAACTGAGATGCCAACAATTGCCTTGAAGTCAGAAGTTGTTAACATCTCCTGTTTTGATCTGGGTCATTGTTGAAAAGAAAAAAGAAAATATATATACATAGTGTGGTGGGAGAGTGGGATAAATGGTCAACCACAAAACACAGATCCAGATCTGGATCTAAATACCTTTAAAGTTCAGGAGTGCTTGTATCCCAGCAGCTGGTTCAAAGCCATCTCCAGGTTGCATTTACCTGTCTGGTGTACTTGTTGTTATACCTGTCTGACTTGAAGGGCAACCAGAAGAATAGCTTTCTTGCAAGCCTCCCATTAGAGAAAGCACGAGTTAACAGAAAGTAACTCAATACCTACCTAGGCTTGTTGCCATACTACTTTCCCACTTTCTTCAAAGGAAATTTATCCTGTATTTTGTGTGGATTCAAACCAACACACAAAGGAAAAAGTGCATATTTGTAAGCCCAGCAATCAGAGGGGAATCTGCATGGTGGGAGATGGAGAGACGCTGACTGCAACATAGTCTGGTCAAAAAGTCTCCATCTTTATTTGCTGTTAGTACTTTCAAGATAAAATACTGTTTAAGCAAAAGAACCCCAAAACAGTAGGAGTTTTATGAAGCACTGGGCAATACCCACTTGTTGTGAGAGATGTGCTGGCTGGTGGAATTGATTTTATTGTATGTTGTGGATGAAATGGAGAGGATTGTGAGACACTGAGTTGTTAGACACTGTCCCAGGCTGCCCAGGGAGGTGATTCCCCATCCCTGGAGATATTACAAAGCTGTGTAGCTGAGATGCTGATGGACATTGGTTAGTGGTGGGCTTGGCCGTGAGAGGGAACGGGTTGGACTCCATGAGCTTAAAGGTGTTTTCCAACCAAAACGATTCTATGATTCTCTGAAATAAGAAGGGTGATGGAAGACAGGGCTGGAGGCGATGCTGCTGTCATTTATGGTCCCATCATTTGCTCTTGTTTGTGTAGCACATGTCCCAGTGCACCACCTGGCCCCAGACTGTTGTAACAAACACACATACTAGTGATAGCAATAATTTCACACGTTCCTCCAATATATACAGTGTTATATATTCTTCAGAGTGTAATGATGTGTATTTTGGGCATGGTTGAGCAGGATTTGTGCGAGCGGCTCCACGAGCAGAAGCATGATGACAGAATCCGAGCAGAGGAGGCCTCTAACGTTAGTTTGTAAAGCACCTCAGGATACCTGGGGGCTGAAAGGAACCTCTTTTATAACATATCCATCTCTGTGCTCTTTCTGAAGCGCACTGCATTTATTTGCAGGGCCTCTGAGATGTGTTTCATGGTTTACACAGGGCTGTGAGGACACTCCTCGGGAGCAGCGGCTGAGGCGGTGCTGGATCCGCAGGCCGCGTGGGCCGCGAGCGGGAGGGAACGGCCGCGCTCCCTCACCAGCCTCAGTCCTCAGAGCCCCAAGCCCCACGGCACTAATTAAGAAGCAGTCAACTCCCACTTTCAAAGCAAAAACGCTGTCAGCAGGTGAAGGGAGAAATCCCTTTCCCTTGGCAGGAGGCTGGTTAGTGGGACAACTGCTGGACCAAACTAAGGGAAACACAAAGCTCTCAGCCGGCCTCTCGAGATACAATGAGATGTGGGTCTTTGAAATGTAAAAGTTACGTAGCCGTCATCTTCTGCAAAGAGAAATGGTGAAGAGCAGTACCCAATTGCACTTCCCTCAGTTTTTTTATTCAGGCTGTTTAAGGATCTGTTGATCTCACTGAGGTAACATGGACTGTTTGTTATGAGTGATGGCATGGCCAGCAGGTCAGGGGAAGTTCTCCTCTCCCTCTGCTCTGACCTGGTGAAGCCTCATCTGGAGTACTGTGTCCAGTTTTGGGCTCCCCAGCTCAAGAGCGACAGGGAACTGCTGGAGAGAGGCCAGTAAAGGGCTGTCAGGTCAATCAGGGGACTGGAACATCTTTAAGTTCCACTTAAACACAAGAGAAAACTTCTTTACTGTAAGAGTGAGGGAGCCCAGGCACAGGCTGCCCAGGGAGGGTGTGGAATCTCCTTCTCTGGGGGTTTTTAAACCCACCTGGACATGTTCCTGTGCTAGCTGATCTAGGTGGACCCGCTTTAGTAGGACAGTTGAGCTAAATGATCTTTTGAAGTTCCTTCCAACCCTCACCATTCTATGTGAGGAAGAGGAGAAAAAGGAGATGCTTTCAGCCTGTGTCCCCTCACCCAGGGGAAGCCTCTGCCCCACAAGTATTCCCCTCTGCCAAACCTCACTGTTAATGGAATACAAGTAACCCACAAAGACCACTGAACACCCAACAGATCTCAGAAGGGTTTGAGCTGTGCTATAAATTCCTTCCAGAGGAGACTCATGCTTTGAAAAGCTTAATTACTAAACCACTAATTAAGCCAGTGTGAATCCAGAGTGACCCAAGTGTCAGCCCCCATGGAAGGCTCATCACTCCTTTTACTTGGCCCAAAAGGGCCAAGGTCGCACTCTGATTAATGGAGATGGGCTCCTTGGCTCTCCATACGTGGCACAGGTGTGAGTGTACACTGTGCATTGTGCATTGAGTTTATAGCATGTTTTTATAGGAATGGTGGTTATTTCTCAGTGCCCTGCTTCCAGCTGTGAGCCATAACACAGTTGCACTTGCTGGCTCCATGGCAGCACCGTAGTGTCAGATGTGCAGGACTGGCTGGTTGATGGAATGGGAAGGGATGGGGTTGACCCACATACACTTGCACTGCTCAGGTCTGTCCCCAGAAGAGTTTAGGTGTATGTTCAAAGAGAAGCTGTTGGGGTGGCAGGGTGTCCAATTTCTTGCCTGGCCTCTCTGAAGCATCAAATATTCCCCAGCAAAATCCATTCCCCAATGCAGCCTTGTGTGCAGAATCACCCTCTGTGTCACACTTGTGACCTCCATGGGATGAAACAAGCACCAAACCTTCTCAAACGGGTTATAACAGAGGTCCACAGGAGCTTGACCCCAGGATCACTTGCTCATTAGCCCAAGTGATATTGGTGAGTCTTTTTTCCTATCAGTAGAGGCTGCAGCATCAAGCCTCAGTCTTGCCAACTGCATGCAAAGGTTGTGTTAATTAACCTTGTAACATGTGAGCAGTGAAATTTCACCTGGAATATCCATTGTCCGAGCACCTAAAGAGCAGAACAAGGTCAACAAATTGGATGGGATCCAGAGAAGAGCAATAAAAACGATGAAAGGGCTGGACTGATTTATGAGGAAGGATTAAAAGAGTTACATATGTTTAGCTTGGCAAAATGATGACTAAGGGTGGGATATGGTATCTGTCTGCAAGTATGAGAGGGGTGTAAATAACCAAGGAGGATGGGAATTGTTTAGCCTGGTTCAAGTGGGAGTAATAAGATTAAATAAAGGAAATAATCTTTGTGACGGGGTTGAAGGAAAAAATTCTTCATGGTTAGAGCCTGTTTCCATGTGGAATAATCTCCCAAAGGATATAGGTGAAGCCTCAGGGTCTGAATCTTTAGAGGGGATTCAGGGGCAGCAGAGCACCAGGGAAAACAACATGAGAGTTTGGAAAATGCCAGTTCCTGCCATTCCAGCCGTGCCATGAGAGCACTTAGGATGTTTATATCCAGCCATCAGCCGATGCTTTGATGTGGGGAGGGAACTAGAGGGGGAAGTGAGAGGAGGAAAAAAGAACCCCAAACAAAAAAAAAACCCCAACAACAATTGAACAAATTATCTACATAGTTAAAACTGCAAATTCAAAAGGGAAGAAACTCAAACCCTTAGTGCAAATTTCCCAAGGAGTGCCACTGCCAAGAAGGGTTGTGAAACTCCATCCCGTGATGTGATGGGGAAGGAGCTGACCTTGTGCATCCAACGGCGCTCGTGAGCCCCCACAGGACAACCCAGCTCAGGATGGGGTGGGAGTCAAAATCAAGCAATTAGCAGCCTTCTAGTTACCCAAGTGGCTTCTTATTTGTATGGTGCTTTTCCTAACAATAATTATAAGAAAAGGGGGTTTTTTTTCTCCTGTAATTGTGAAAAGAAGTTAAAAAAGGTGGTGGTGGGGGAAGGTAATAATGTGAAGAGAGCAACTCCACATTACAAACAAGAACCATATGTTGACTTATCATGGGAAATATGTAAATACAGGCTGGAGCTGATCCGGAGCACATGTTGTTAGTCATGAAGCAGCTATTTAAAATTCCACGGCTGGATCATTAACTTCACAGTATCCTTTATGGAAGACAACAGAGGGCAAATAATCAGAGTGGCACTCAAAATAGCCTTTTCTTCTCTTTTTTTTTTCCTTCCTAAAGAAATCTTATTTAACTGAGTTTTATAGGAAGCTCTTTGTGATCCATCAGCTGAATCAGAGCGGGGTCTCCTGTGCACTGCTTAACCAGGATGGCTTTCTCCTGCCTCAGTGACACGTCCTGACTCAGAGATTCCCTTTAGATGCTCAGATTGCACCAGAAATGGTCCATTCTCTTCCTTTCTATATCAGGGCAGCAAAGCAGCCACAGAAAGCACTAACTGATTGCTCACCTCTAGTTCCCATTTGAAATGTGGTTTACCTGGGAGGATGTGGTGATTGATCACAAGCTGGGAGGAAGGTTTGTCCTGCTGTTTCTCTAAAGCTATGGCTGAGCAAAGCTAGTGCTCAAATCTTTGCTTTGCTGCATGTTTTCTTAGTCATCCAGGGCAGGTCACTTCTGCCTATCATCTCTTTCCTCAGTCGATCTAGACAAGATGACTTCTCTCTGGGGCCAGCCATGATCAAAGGAGGTCTGGATTGAAAGAGATTCCATAATTAGGAAAAAACCCTCATAAAATGCAAGAAAGAGATCCTGGACCCCAGAGAAGACTCTGCCTTAAGCAAACCCTTTAGAGCAGTGAAAGGATGGATTTAGGCTAATGCAGTAGCCTGGATGGGCATTGCCTCGTCCCTCTTGTGCTGTGTAAAGAGTGAAACCTCTGCAGAGCCTGTCCATGTGGCCCCTCTTTTGGCATTTTTATGCAGCAGCATCCACAGAGACCCCTAGCTGGGAGGCAGGGTGAAAGGCTGAGCAGGCTGAAGCTCAGGCAGGGTGGAGGGTTAAAAGCATTGCTGAGCCTAGTAAATGTGGACCAAACGTGTCAGCATCCTCCTTTTCCACCCCAGAAAGTTGGCGTCGGGCAGCGCTTTGCAAAAGTCCCAGTTTGCACATGCTGGGGGATTGCTCAATGCCTTTAAAGAAATAGAGAAATTAAATATCTGTTTCTGTGTCATCCAAGCCCAGCTTGGTCAGCTGAGACGTGAGCTGCCTTTCCAGCAGCGAGGGAGCCTGCAGGCATCCCCAAACAGGCTGCCCGCTGGGATTTGGGTACCAGCTGCTCTCTGTGAGATGCTGTGTCAGTGGTTCAGGGGATGAGCACGTTCTGGGGGGAAATGGGAAGGGCTGAATTCAAGATCAGGTCAGACCCCACTGCAGCATTTGTCTCTCTGTACCTCTGAGGCTGCCGAGAAATGAAGGCAGAGTCGGTACAACAGAGACTCCCCAGTAACTGGAAAGGCTTCTGCAGGCTTTCTATGGGGCAGAACCACCTGCTTAAGATGATTTCTCCATCTGATTGCAATATTTTACAGTAATTTAGAGGGACAGAGAGAAAGGGAACAAACTTCCATCACTTGATGTCTTCTCCTGTGGCAGCAGCTGCTGACCCGTGTGCTGTGCAAAAGCAGCAGCTTTGCTGTTTCATTGCAGCCACTCCTCAGAAACAAACACTTGGGCTCATCTGCACTTACTAAAAGTCTACAAAAGCTGCTGTGAAACGTTGTCCACCAGTAGCCTTCCAACCTCTGACCCAGAGATGTGGAAGAGACAATAAGATAGTAGGGGGGGAAAAGAGGGAAAGCTGTGCTCGTAGTCAGCAGTTCCTCCTGCCCTTTCTCTTGGGTGATGTTCAGATGCAAACCCTGATGTCCTAGTGAGCTGTGTTTAGCTTTTTATGCTTGTCTCACCTATTAAGAAATGCAGATAGAAGATTTTCTCCTTCTCCCCCCACCAACTGACAAGTGAAGCACCACATCTTCCCCATTAAAAACAAGGCTGGGTAGAGTTTGGTTATCCATCAGGTAATCTACTCTCCCTCTCTTTAGCTGTGTGTGGTCAAAGCCAAGGCTTTGTGACTTGACTGAGTTGGCTTCAAATCTGCTCCTTGAACCCAATGTAGCCCCAGTATTGTCCACAATCCCTCATCCCACCTGCAGTCCTGAGGGCATCAGGCAGACGTGCTGTGCTCCCTGTGCCCTGCTCACAGCCCCTGCGGGTCACCGGCGCAGCGAGTGCCGCTGATGCCATCTCGGGGGAAAGGCTGCGGGTTAGTGGCAGACAAGCAGCGTGAGGATGGAGGAAAAAAGCAGTCTGGGAGAATCAAAATCATCAAGGAGTGAGAGCTAAAGGAAGCCATTAATATTAATTCAGGGAGATAACAAGAGTTCAATGACCGTATGAAAGAGGGCAAAAATCACAACTGTAAGTGCAGGAGCCACGGGGGAAGATGGGAACTGCTCTGAAATGCTCCACATGGAGCAAATCCTTGTATGATGTAAATCTGGAGAGCTCTGCCTCTGAGGTTTGGTGACAGTGGCTGATGTGACAGGGAAGAGAAAGGAGAAATAAGGTTGCCAATTGGCTGCATTAGACAGAAAGGCCTAAGGGGGCATCTCACTACCTTTGGGGAGGTTATGGGGTGTTATATGTTATGTTATTGGTGCTCTCGATTCAGCTATGGATTGTGCCCATGCCACTGCTTGCAGTTCAGGTTTTCAGCTGCCTTAATGCTGCATGAGACAGAGGAGCAGTTTCTGGTCCTGGGGTTCAGAACAAGGCCAAGACCCACCTGTGTCTCAGAACGAGGGATTCTTTATGTGCAAAGTTGGGACCTGCTCCGATAAACTGCAGCTGGGGAGCTCTGAACCCTGGGGATGAAGCTAATGCAAGATAAAGTCCAGCAATGATCACCCCATCTCCCATACCCACCCAAAATGTGCCAGAGCATCCACTAAGAGTGTACAAGCACAGACTGGAATAAAATTACCTCCCAGCAGCACATCCCCTTCAAGCACTCTGAGTTCAAGGTTTTCTTCACTGCTGGATCACCCAGCTGAAACACAAGCTGCTGGTACCTTATCCCAGTTGTACCTTGGTTTGCCTGAGGTTCCTGGGGCAGTGCTCAGCTCTAAGACTCAGAGCCACCAGGAAAGCCCTGCAAAGCAGCTGCTGCCACTCAGCTTTGATATCTGACTTCCTTCTAGATGTGCAGGCTGTGTGCCTTGTTTGTTTTTCTTCTCTGCTCTTGGCCTTGTTTGCTCTTCAGCCCCGTTAATTTACCACAAGAGAAACATCACTCTTTTTAAAAGAGAGATGAAGATTTTTGTGCTTTAAACCACAGGGGGAAGCCTATTCCTGTAAAAATCCAGGTGGAGCCTGGGAGAAGGATGGATGGATGGATCTGCAGGAGAGGATTTGCCAGGTAGAGGGCTGAGGGCTGGGCAGTGATACTGGCAGGAGCACGTCCCCACATGCGTGGCCACATCCAGCCCAGGCTGCATCCCAGAGGGTGTTGTGGCTTTATCCCCCTCTATGCACACGTTCAGGTTAAATGGGAATCACAAACTAGCATCTTCTGGCTTCTCAGCACTTGAGCTGACATTCCAAGCCTGGCATATTTTATGCCTTTTGTTTAATTACTTGACAGGAGCTTGGTTAAAATAATGCATCTTATACCAACGCAGCAATCCTCTAATGGGGCAGTCAGCGAGGTTTTGATGGCGTTTGTGATGTCATTCTGCTGCAAAAAGGACATAGGGTTCACAGATCTGAACTTTGGGGGTCATTTGTGCTAGCAAAAGCAATTCACCCAAGCAGGCTCTTGTCTGGGGCAGAATGGTGTCTCTGTACTTCCCTCCAATGCCAGCTGGGTGTGCACGTGGGGATGGTGGCGTGTAGCTGGCGTGGTGCAGGGCTGTGTCCCCAGGGCAGCCCACCTTTTGCAGGGCCATGGGGCACTGTAAGCCCCAACTGCCTGCTCCAGGAGCTGTAGATGAGCAGGTGGGAAGCTGTAACTAAACCCCTGACGTTCCTATCTCCTGATAACAATGACTTTGTTTAAACTTTCATGATTTTTTGAGAGGAAGCAATGTTTGCTCTTTTGTTTGTGGGGCTTTTTTTTTTCCCTTGTGTTTCCACAGTTTTGTTTCACTGAGGCACTTTTATGAGGAGTGTTTTATTATTTTACTATGTTATTCATCTGCATTTTAATTGCACACAATAAAACTTGAAAGCTCCCAGCAGAGAGAATCGCATAGTACTTCCCATCCTGTCCCACTGGGGACGAATTGCTGGGGTCATGTCATTTGTCAACAAAAAGGACTGAGCCCTTTGTAACAAACACACTGATTTTCCTCAAGTATGACAGTAACAACTTTTAATTGGTGATGTCAAATGGTTAAATTTAAACTGCCTTCATTTTGGAGTGGCTGGATATGTTTGGGATGGAGGAGGTATTTTTTTGGAGGCAGGACAAGAAAGACCCCAGAGCATCAAACCTTCTTGGGTTAAATGTGTCATCTCAGAATCCCTGACAAATGCTGGTACCCAAAATACCAGAGGGAGGATCAGTGTCCCTGGGAGAGCTCTGCTTTGCATCCTGTCCCCTACACTACCAGCACTGCTTTGAGTTGGGTTAACTCTGCAGAGAATTGTCTAAAGCCCCTTTTTATTCGCCAAGTACAGTTGGGTTGGGTTTGGTTTTGTTCTCTAATCTCCAAAGCAAAAAATTCCCAGCTAAATGCCTCTGGGAAAATGTCTGTGAAACTCCCCTGTGAAGCTCTGTGGGGTTTGGAGAGCATTCCCCACCGGAGATGGGAGCATGGCCGAAAGGCTGAGCCCACCCTGCTCCTCATTCTTCACCTGCCCTGACCCATGGGGCAGCTTTCAATCCCCCAGTGCCACCAGCACTGGATAATTCTGCATGCATGCACAAAACCAGTGAAAAATCCATCTGCATGGCAGGGTTGGGTCTTCAGGTCTCCAGGTCTGGGCTCCATGCACGAGACAGGGAGCTTGTGCTTGGTTCCTCACAAGCACAGGCAAACATCTTGCTCTCAAAAGATTATAGACTGCAAATCACTTCACCCTCCACCTTTCTGTGTCTCTCTGTTGTCTGATAGTCTTTTTCTCCTTGTAATTATTAAAGAAACAAAAAAAAAACCCACCCCAAAAAGGCAAGTGAATGTTTCCTTGCAGAAAGTGAAGCAGCTCAAATTGCATCCAGAAAAAAAAGAGAGTAGTCTTCTGTTAAAACATCATCCATCCATTCCTGTCCCTCCACCCCCCCCAGCTGATATTTAAGGGGATCAGAAGCAGAATTGCAAGGCAGCATTTAAATCAGCCTGGCTGCTAGTGGAGTCTATTAGTGCACCTGTGTTTCTCATCAAATGTGCTACCAAAAGGACTGGTTGGGAGCGCTTTGATCTGACTTTAAATATCCCCCAACATCAAGAACTGGAGGCATTTTAATCTGATTTTACTGGAACTGCGCCGATTTAAGGAAAACAGAACCCAAAATTAAGTTCATATTTTCCATCAGGCCCTGGAGTTTGGAAGGAGGAGATTTTTACTGTGAGTGGGGATGGCAGGAGAAAAACCTCAGCTCTCTGCTATCACTCTGCTTGGCGGTCGGTCGCAGCAAGGGAGGAGCATCTTTGGAGCAGCAGCCTGCCATCAGCTGCTTAGAGCAAGAGCTTTGGTGCTCCTTCCTTTTAAGACTTGTATGTGTGTGTGTGCATGTGCTTTCTTCAGTTTCTCTCCCCACTGTATTTAATATCCAAGCTTCTCTCTGTAACCGTAAAGCACGTGAGACGTTTTGGCACACAGTCACTCCTGGCAAACATCTCCTCATTCAAGAGGAGGGGGTTTCTCTTCCTCAGGTTTGAATATGACTTGTCTAGTGCAGAGTTCTGAGTGTGATTTAAATGCCTAGAGTCTGATCTCACCTCAACCTGCCTTAGCCCATCACACACCCCAAGAAATCCTCTCTCCATCCTTCCCCATCCTGCTCCAGCTCGCGACCCCCTCTGAGCCTGCAGACATCCTCCTGAGGATCAGCAATGTCTCATTAGTCTGGCAGGATTGAGCCCAGAGACTCAAACAAACCCCTGTTTGTTTCCTGCACATCCTATTTTCCCTTCCCTCTGCTGTGTTGGAGCAAAGCAAAGCCAGGCTTTGACACAACACTGTTATTAGCTCTTTCTCTCCTGCATCAGAACCTCGGTCAGTGTCACCTGGCAGTGCCCTGGTGACTTGGGGCCGAGGATTCAGCCTGGAGAACAGCTTTAATAAGGAGTTTATTCTCAGGCTACCTGCTCAGCAGATGTTTTCTCTTTGTTTTGTTTTATGTTTACTTTAATTATGCTCCTAATGTGCCTTTTATAATGTCTTCTGGCAATACTTCCAGACCTGCACTGGATGGATGATAGTCTCTGCTGGTAAAGGCAAAGCTTGGGCGGCTCTGAGCTGTGTTATCTTCAGATCTCTCCTCTTAGACTTGAGAACTTGCTGAAACACTCAGCTGTAAGCTCCCTTCCCAGGGCAGCCCAGGATTTTCCCAGTGCTCCTGTGTCTCTCTGCTCCTTTCCTTGCCCTCGCAGGCATCGTTGCGTCTTGCTGTCAAGCACACAGTGGGTCTGGCTGTTGCTCCTTCAAAGCCACAGCCAACAGAACCAATCTGCAATGTGCTGCAGATTCCCTTTTGCTTCATTCCTGGATAAAAACCCTTGACCTTGAAAAGTAGTTTTCAAGCAAATGAGGCTGACTGGAGCCACAGGAGAGGGAGATGTATGAGCGCAGTGAAGAATGAGACCGCTCTTGGCGTGTTGGTGGGCTCATCAAAAATAAGATGCATGCCCAGACAGGACAGGCTGAAAGATTATCTCCCACCCTGAGAGAAAGAGAAAGGGGAAAAAAAGACTTTGCTTTTCCCAGTGGCTGATTGTTTGGCTGGACGTTGATTGAGGGCTCGGGCTCAGATAAAGGCTGGAGGGTTGGCGATGATATCAAAAAGGCAGTCGGAGCTTGGGGCCAGCCAAGTTGTCATTTCCTAATGCTGCTGCTGCTGTCATCCAGCCTTCTGGGGCACTGAAGGGTCTGGAGTGAACTGCTAAAAAGTACTTTAAAACTAAAGACAGCCCCTTATTCTGGAGCAGTTCTCTCCTGCACAGCCCCAGCTCAGCTTTCTCTTGGATACGGTGCTAAACTTCAGCGTTTGGTAGAAAGAAAAGAAAAAGGGAGAAGATAAAACATCGAGGTAGAAATCAATGGAGCCTTTAACCAGCGCTCTGTGGAAAAGGCTGCACTTCACTGTTGTCTTTCTGAACCCTGTGAAATGCTGGGAAACTGTTTTTAATAAACAAGAGTTCAAACAGTGGGGCTCCGTAGCCAACAGTCACGCCTTAAACTCTAAACTTTACATGAAAACTCTCAGATCCCTTTGAACTCTTTTTTCCCTCCCTGGCAGAGGATTCCAGTGTTTATGCATTTTTTTGAGATTGCTGGCAGGATCATGAGGAGGGTTTTAATATTTTTTTTTAAACAATCTCCTGCCTTCAGAAACCATTAATGCCCACTAAGAAACATCAAGGCATTGCTTTGAAGTGCCTTCTGGCTACAGCCCTCTTACACTCTTTGGTTACTGTGCAATCAAATAATTAAATGGAGTCTAAAAAAAAAAAAAGCAGCCCTGTCTTTTACCTGGTAATTAAACACCCCACGTTGGACAGTTGCAAGAGGGGTGGTTTTTTTTTAGAGGCATTGCGAATCTACAAAGACTTGAAACACAAAAGCACTCCGTGGTACTGGGTTAAGTGAGTAGACACTTTCTCCTTGCTTTGGCAACCTGTCAGGCAGGCAAGGTAAGAGCTCACCCTCCTCTTCCTGGCTTAAGCAAGGTCAGGGCAGCGAGTCCCAGAGGAGCAGGGCTGGAGCACAGAGCCAGAAATTAGCAAGAGCTCAACTCTCAAACGTCTTTTCTCTTCCCCCCCCCCCCCCACTCACCCCTCTTCTTTTCATTTGTTTGTTTGCTTTGGAATAAACAGTAAGGAAGAAAAAGTTGGAAATAGTATTTTGGCCACTTCATCAAATGTTGGATTATGGGCTGGAGGCCACTCCAAAGGGTCATGGAGCCCAGTTTGGCCTCGGGCTGTCTCTGAAGGCTGCAGGCGTTTGGCTCAGAGCAGTCTGGAGGCTCTCGGGAGGAAAATGCCACCCTCATGGGTGGCACAGGGACACCAGAGCCAGGCTGTGCCTGGCAGGACCCAAACTCATCCTTTCTGAGAGGCTGGGGGGAAGAATAAGGGCGTTTGGGTGACGGCTTTGAAAGAGCAGGGTGAGTATTATAACGGGGTGTGTTGGGATCCGATGCACCGTAATGAGCCCGTAACTCCCTGTCTGGGAGCAGAGGGAGAGGCAGAGGCCACCTGCTCTGCTCCTGTGGAAACTCAGCTCCCTCCAAGGTACCTTTTTGATGGAAGCTTTCTGAAACCTGCTTGTTTTACTTCCCAGAAGTTAGCTGAGAAAGTTTTCTCTGGTTCCAACCTAAATTGGCCTTTCCTTCCTGGAGCTGGGCTTTGATCTGGGCATTTGAATCTCAATGCAAAACTCTGGTGCTTTGCCTGGGTTTTTTTTTTTGCATGGCAACAACACGGGGCAACGTTTAACCCCTTCCCAGCCATGCTGGCTGGAGTGAGCTCCCACCTATGTGGTTCACCAGCTGCCCCTGTGTCATTCCCCCATCATCTTTGGGTACCATCTGGTTTGACAGCAACTGTCCCACGAGCAGTGTCTGCTACCCAAACGCTGCCATTCACCTCCATCCTACTGGGGCTGATGGGTTGGTTGGTTAGTTTCTGAAGAGAGAGACCCCTCACCTTTAACTTTGTGCCTGTAGAGGAGAGACACTTTGGTTAGCAGCTTGCTGTGAAATGTGTGGAAAGGTTGTTGTGCTTGTGGGGCTACCAGAAAGCTGTCAGGATTTTGGGAAACAGGAGCTTTGGAAAATGCACAAAGCTTTTGTTCCAAGTTCTGTCAGGCTGCTGCAGACACCTGCAAATCTTTGAAGGAGCTGAGAGTTTTTGCTGGACTTCTTGCTGTTTGTTTTATGGCTGGGTGAGACCTTGAGAGGTCAACTGGGCTCCCTCACAGGGATGATTCTGAGGGTAAATTCCTGCACACTGGGGGAAAAGCCAAGGCAGGAGCTTCCCAGCCATGCATCCCGTTTATCCTTTGACTTTTAAAGGATTTTGGGGGAAGGAGAGCTCACTTTGAGCTGACACAACAGAAGATGAGAAGAAGGGGAATGGGAGGAGAGCTGCCAGGCTGGTGGTGACGTGCAGGGGGAGTGACGAGGTGGTTGTTTCAAAGCAGGACGAGCCGTAGGGCTCAGAGATGCTCCAGACTCCTGCAGGGCCCAAGACAAGTGTTGAAAGCCAGAATTCCCAGAGGGTCTCTCTGTTTTCTTTGTTTTAAAATAATACTAATAACAATAATAAAACATTCTACCTGTCAAACCTTATCAAACAAAGCACTGAATTAAGGAAGTGAAGACTTAATGGGCTTCCTTCCCTACAACCAGATCTCATGGAAAAGATGAAGGGCATTGCCCAGGGAGGTCAGCCAAAACTGTCTGAAGTTGTGCTGTCACCTACATCTGATGCCCAAAATTACCCTCCTCTCTCACTACATGGATTCAATGCTCCCTGAAGATTAAAAGCATCCCAACACTCATTTAATTTAAATGTTAGGGAAAAAGCAGCTTGGGTCTCTTCATTAGGATTAGTGGTATGTTAATGAAGGGAAGGGGAAAAGGCTGTTCAGGGCTGTGTGAGGAGGCTGGGCAAGGCTGCAGGCAGGAATTGGGGATGTTGCTGGGAAGAATGGAAAGGACTTGAACCAGAGCTGCTTTCACCATCCAGAACCAGTCTGATCTTTTTTACAGAAGGGGAAGGAAGATGATTTGCCTTAAATAATTCTCCAGCCTTCTCTGTGTGGGTGTTTTCTGGGCTCTGTGATTAAGAGAGAGAGCATTTGAAAGCAATGGGATAGGAACCTCGTTTTAAAACTGAGTCTTCCTTTCTTTTTTCCTTTTTAATTAATCTGAGGTTGCTACTGGAGTAGTTGGACGAAGGTGTTTGAGGAACATGAGGTTAATGGAAGGTGAAAGAGGAAGGGAATCAAATTGCCAAGCAGAATGTGAAGCAGGAGACACTCCAGCCAGTGTGTGACTGACTCAGAGGGAATAAACTCCCCAAGTAGAGGGGAGAAAAAAACCTCAGGGAGACTTGGCTGGGGGGAACCATCAGTGCTCCCAATCTTGGCACTTGGGAAAGGAGGGAGTTTTATGGCACTTTACCAAAGCAAAGCACCCTCCCCAGTACTGGCACCATTACAAATAACACAGAGTCTACCTTGATGTCCATGGAGGGAGGAGGGATTTTGTCTCTTTTTGGGGGTCTTTGTTTTACTGTCTGAGAAACGGGTTTGCAAGAGCACTGGAAGGGTATGGACAGAGTTGGTGTGCCTCAGGATGATATAAGCAGTGTGTTGTGAAGGACGGGAGCCTCCTGTCTCCTCTGATGGTGCAGATGGGCTGCAGTGTGGTAGCAGGTTGCTCGGTGCCTTGGTTTCCTGGATAAAAGATCCCCAAATTCTTGCTCCCTGTCCCCTGTATCCAGTGTGAGACCTATGAGCAAGGGCTGGGATGCTTTTTGCATCCAAATGCAGCCTGTTTTCTGCTGAGGGAAGCAAAATGCACGTTTCCAGGGTCCTTGTGCCCGCTCATCTCGGAGAGATGATCCCATGGCTCCTCCCCACCCAGCACAGCCCAGCCCCACTCCTCACCATTTTAAGACTTTATATGGGACCAAGCAAGACTGTTGCTCATCACCACACACTCTTGACAAATCCCAGTTTGGGAAAGCATTGTTTTGTTCCCCCAAAAAGCCTCTAGGTGATGCATGTCCATGGTTCCCAGCCCGCTGCTCCCTCCGAGCTCCATGACCCAAACACTCCCGAGGACCGTTAAAGGTCTGTCAACGTGATTTAACTGTGCAGTAGCCAGGGCTGGTGTTTTTGTTGGCCCATGACCCAGCCTGCAGAGTAGACAGGCAGCTTTGAAGCTCTCCTGGACACCACTTGTCCAGGCCAGGCCAATTATCCACCATACGCGGGCAGGTTTACCCACCTCTGTGAGTGTTGTGGGGCTTAATGAATGTTTCCAGCATGCTTTGAAGATGAAAAAGGCTTTAAAGTGTGAAGTATTAGTGTGATTTGAACGTGTGGAGTGGTTAGGTCTCCCTCATGCCATCCTTCCTGCAGCGTTCCAGCACTGCTCAGGTTTGCTTTTGACGAGCTAGCTCTTGCTCTTGATGTTCCTCCTCTGGAAGGACCCAAACTGGGACATTTTGGGTCTCTCCTCTGGAAGAATCCAAACTGAGATGTTTTGGCTAGTACTGTAATGCTGTAAGGGGCTCTATGGGTATTTTTTTTTTCCAGCATGTGCTTGCAGAGCTTTCATCAAACATGATAAGCTAAACTAAAAACAACCATCGAGTCAAAACAACGTTCTCGCTCTCTCCCTGTCTTCTGCAGCCTTTACAAAAGCCTTGGTTGGATGTTCTACATTTTCAGCTGTAACAGCAGAACTTTCCCACGCTGCCTCTCCATTTAGCAGCTGACAAGCCAGACCTGTAATCACCATCTTTATCCCAAGACAAGCTGAAAAACCAAAATGTTTCTGAAACGCTGAAGGTAGGTGAACGTTTTCAGTGTCACATATTAAGGTGGTGTCTAACGAGCTCCATGTCCCACTTATAATTGAAACAGAAGAGAGTATTCACTTTTCATTCATTTTTAAAAGACTATTCAAATACCCTTTCATCTCTGCTAAACAGCCTGCCATGTATTTGAAGCCATTTTATATTTTGTTTCTACAGACATCCAAAAAAACAGAGGTGAGTATTTTGGAACATTGATAGAAAGATGCAAAGGCTTGCGAGGCGCTGAATGGCTTCAAGCTGCCTCAAACACATTCATCTTCCCAAGAAGAATTAGGCACAGTGTGATTCATTTTAATAGCAGAAGAAAAAATAATACTACGATGCAGTGCTAAGTTCCCAACCTTTGATGGCAGACTGAAAAAAGAGAGAGAAGGGGGGGAAAAAGAAAAGTCTTTCTTCCCTTATGTTGTTGAAGTCTCCCTACACCCATCCGTTATGTCCAGCTTATCAATTAAGATGAACCCCATGAACTTCAGATGTGTTTTTTTTCTTTTTTTTAAAACAAGGCACCATCCATTTAAATGTGGAAAACTGCCTGCAGCTCCCTTGAACTGCAGGATCCAGTCCTGAGCTCTGTGTACTCGCTGTGAAGTTGAGCCCTTTGATAGAAGTTTTACTGATGTTTTAAATGAAGTCTTCTCACACACACAAAATAACCCAGATAATTTAAAGCCTCATAGTAAAAAAAAATGGGGTGGAGAGAGGAAGGGGGGAAAAAAAAACCCCAAACCCCACCTAGTCAGTGCCATTGGTGTAGAAAAAGAAAAGAGGCTGGCTTTGGTTCCCAACAGGACAGACCAGAAGCATTTCCACAATTGCTTTCCCAGGGTTACTTGCTTGAGCCTGGGAAGGTCTGGGCAACAGCTGGGAGACAAATCCATGCCTGGTATGGGCAGCTTCCCTCAGCAACAAATTAAGCCCCTTCAGCTATAAAATAGGGTTTGCAGCACAAATATGAGTGAGGGAAGGCACAAGGGTGAGAGCTCCCCAGGCTCTCCCCAGCTGTCTCAGCCCATGCAGCCGTGTTGGCCAGGACCTGACAAGGATGAGGTTTGTCTGGTGGGTGCAGCCCCAGCCCTGTCACACCTGGGTAAGGATGTGACCACCTTCTGACACCTAACAATGAAGCCCTCTGATGTGGGCAGGTAGCAAGATGCTGGGGCCTGGCTTTTTCTGTGTCTTGTCTTTTTTCTGCTGCTGACAGGACAAGGGGCAACGGGCACAAGCTGGAACACAGGGAATCCCACTGGAACACAAGGAAAAACAACTTGTTTGGTGTTGAGGTGAGGAAGCCCTGCAACAGGCTGCCCAAGGAGGATATGGAGTCTCCTTCTCAGTAGGTTTCCAATTGCTGGACACGTTCCTGTGCCTCCTGATCAAGGGGAAACTACTTTAGCAGGGGTTAGGCTGGATGAGCTCTGCAGGGCCCTTCCAATCTGTGTGCAGGATGGCTCCAGGACCAAAAGCTCCCTTTGCACATCACACCCTGTTTTCACCAGCCCCATCTCATCCCAAAGGGCAGGCCTGCACGTTCAGCCTGGGCAATCAATCAGGCTCAGTGACCTGAAGGTGCTGTCAATGATTTAATCATTGCCCTGAAGTGCAGCCCCAGCCTCTGCCTACCTCAGCTAGAGCCTCTTCCCAGCAGGAAGGCTGCCAAGGCAGAGCAGGGAGAGTGCAAGGCAGAGCTCAGCTGCTCCTTCCAGCTCCCACCATACAGGAAAAAGAAACCTTTCCAGCCATTCAGTGTGAAAAGAAATAGCCAGACAATATTCATTTGAAAAATATAAAATTTTAATAAAGGCTACATCTCTTAATTACAATAATTATTGTACCAAGGAATTGGTGGGGTTTTCTTTTAAATGAAACTCTTTATAATGCATAATTTACAGTATAAGTAGAACAAAATGCCATGGCAAAAGTCATGAGTACAGGACTTGTAATAAAAGGCATAAAATATATTTATACATAAACCCCTTAAACAAACAAGGGAAAGCTTGAACCCTGAATATAGGGCGACGCATGGGCTCGTAACACCATGCAGGCACAGGTACTGTACTGATTCCATTGGAAAAACACTAGAGATAGTGTATTAATATTTTCACCATACATTTTTCTTTCTCTCTCTCTACAATATATACAGACTGACTTACAGAAAGTAGCAATGGCAAACAGAACACACAGATTAACTTAATCAACACAAAAACCCAACTGTAGAAATGCAAAAGGTCTTTCTCTCTGGGGAAAGGGTCACTCTGTTCCCCCAAAACACAGGCACATGGAGCTCTGCAGAGAGCTTTAGCCCACAGCTCCATGGGTGTTGTAAAGGGAAGGCTCTAAAACACCCAAACTAAACCTCACCACACACAAGGAACCAGGCTCCACAACCCTCTGGTGCTGACATTGAAGCAGAATGGCTAAAGAGCATTAGCTGACTGCCTCTGTGGCATACACACAGCTTTGCTGGTTTGGGGTGGTTTCTTTTTTAACCTGTCTTTTGCAATATGTCCTTTAGGTGTGCAAAGTATGGACATGGGAAGTGGATGGCTTCTTCTTCTACAGCTTTCCCAGGCTCAGGGTTTTGCTCTGCCTTGCCTGGATAGAGAGAGGCTTTAGGGTAGTACCCTCACCTCTGGCAGCAGCAAAGCAAAACCACCTCACCTCAGAAATCCATGGACAAAAAAATAACACGTTGCTGTTGTTACATTGCATCTAACAATCATATTTAATGCTTAAGACCTTTATTTCAAATTAGAGCAGCATAGGTTAATGCACCAGTCTCTAGGTGGATGGCAGGACAGCATCTTTATTTTGGCCTTTGTTATTATTACTACTATTATTTCTGTAGAAAAGTTTTATCTTCACTTGGAGAAATACTGGGTGTGACGTCGCTCCTTCCCTCCTCTCCCCTTCACAAAAGCAAATCCCACAGGTGTTTGTAGCCAAACTCCTCAATTTTAGATAGTGGGAACAACATAAAAACCCATAAAATAGTCCTTCCTGCCCTCCCCCCCTTCCCAGCCCCTCTCCTCTCCATTGTTAAAGCAGCATATCCAAAAAACTGGACTGAAGGGAAAACAGACTGTTCAATAAATATCAATAGGGATTACTGTTAAGGTAAGCTATACACAGTTTCTCTTAGTCCATAGATTTCAAATCCCCAGGAAATCATATATTATGTATGGAAGTCTCTCAAACACAGTCTGCATCTCCAATAGCCAACAGTGGTCATGTTTTTAATAAATAGTTCAGGGTTTTTTTATCATCTCAGTACCCAGCTCATGAATAATAAATGCCATTTTTTTCCCTCTAAGGCTAATTCAGCAAAGTCTTCACAGACTTCACCTCTTTTTTCTTCTTCATTGGTTCCAAACTTTCCTTCAGAGGTTGGTTTCTTTCTTTTCCTCTTTCCTTGTCACCACTACTGTTGTGTGTCCCAAGACCCTTTCTGAAGAAATGCAGATGCCATCAGTCGATCCTTTCCACCTTCCCCAGGATCCTCCCCTCGTACATGGGCAGGATGGTTTCGTCTTCCCAGATCTCCTCAAACACCGCACCGCAGTCAAACTCGTCGCTTGCTTTTTTGAAGTAGTATCTGTGGGGAGGAGAATTAAAACACAGGTAAGAAAGGCCTAAATCAAATCAAAAGGTAAAGCAACAGCTGGTGTGGCAGTTCTTTTAACCACAGCATTTCCAATCTCTCTCTCTCCTACAGGATGCTGCTCGGGATGGGATGCGGGGAGCAGGGCTCTGCACACTCCTCAGCCATGGCAACAGCTTCCCCAAGTGAGGGAATGACACATGTTGGCACTGGATATCCTCAGCAGTAAGGAAAATTAGAAAGCACAGTGATTTCTGGCCAAATGTCTTCTTTAAAAGATAAATAAATAGGATTTCAAAGCAAAGCATTCTGAAGGTTCCCCTCTCTCTCCACCTTCTTTCTTTCATGTGTTTTCTTGTTTCAAAGCTGAAGCCCAACATTAAAATTAGCAACTGTTATTAAAAGGAGAGGCTTTTTAGGATGAAAAGCAAACCATGCCCTGCTTCCTGCAACGCACAAGCTGAAACTCTGTGGCGCTCCTACTGAAAAAGAAAACCCCAAACCGGGAGTTGCACACTCGAAACAACCCTGTGCCCAATTCCCAGATCCATTTTAAGTGACAGAAACTCCTGAAGTTGCTTCCCCAGGCTTCCCAGCAGCCTGCGGGATGTGACACGGGGAGGTCAAGTAGCAGTGTCCTGCATTCCTGCTCTTTTGCTCCGGGTCGTTAGATCATGAAGCCAACGCTCCCAGAGACAAAAAGCACCCCCACCCCTCCTGTGTCAAACAGTAAGGACCCCTCTATTATCCTGAATTAGACCGTTCAGCTTCTTGATTAAAGGTTCCTTTTATCCCGTTTGGAGCTTTCTTCCTTCTAAGGCTGCTTAATTGCATATGCACAAATGAAGGGCTTCCATTCAGAGGGGTAGCATTTAGGGAGCCTGTCCGTCTGCCGCCGCGCACCTCCTCGGACATGCCTGCTCCCTTGGAAAAGGGCTTTGCCATCTGATCACCAGGGATGGGGGGAAAAAAAACTCCTTCATCAGATGGATTACAAAGAAAAATATAAATATATTTCAAAAAAAAAGCCCTCCTCCCACACCCCTCCTCTCCAGTTTCCAGACAACTGGGGCTGGCAGATGGCTGTTAGGGGAAAAGGACTTTGCAGTTGTCATTTTTTTAGGATGGGGGGAAAAAAACAGAGATCAAATTAAGCTCCTTTTTACTATTAAAACCAAAAGAGCCTCAGAATTTGTTTGGGTGTTTCTTTTTTCTCTGTGACCGTTCCATCCCACGTTTTTGAACCCACTCAGCCTGCAAATCTATTTATTTGTAGGGTACAGCAGAATTATTTTGGTAGGGGGATGTTAGCTGGCTCTTCAGTCAAAGCCATGAAACCAGCTCCATTCAGTCAAGGTACAGGGCAGGGTTTATTTTTGTAGAGTCATTCCAAGCTGAATTGACACATGTTGCGTCTTTAATGGCTCAGCAAGGAAAAACATCTCATTTAAGTCCTTCAGAGCCTGCACTCACTGAAGTCAACGGCCCTACTCTCACCAACTTTCATGCTGCAGGTCAAGGCCACAATTCCCCAGGCCAGCAGCCTTGAAACAAAACCAAAACAACACAAGGAGAGTTTGAATGAATCACAAAGAACTTTCTCTTCCCTTTCCCCTTCTCCGCCCCTCTCCAGATAACAGCAGCTCTTCCCAGTGACTTCCTCCTCAAGCCCAAGCACTGCCTGTGTTTACAGGGGTTTTATTAGAGAAAACACGCTGTGACCTTTTCCATAATCACAACCTTATTTCTCAGAGCAAAGAAATAAAGGGGGAGAAACTAAGAAAAAGAGGAGGTGAAGCAAAACAAAATATCCTCCCCCACACCACCTTCAAACGAGCCACTCTGCTCTTATTTGCTCAGGAACGGGCTTTCCATTGAAACATATTTTATGTGGCAAGCTTTGCTCCCTTTTTTTTCCCCCCCTCTTATTTTTTGGGACATCTGGCACCAATCGAGGCGAGCTGGGCCTGGCCTTACAGCTCTGTTTTGAACCGCTGCCATCTCCAGATTACCCGACACCACCCAGTTTCTCTGTGCGTGTATGTTTGTTTTTTGTTAACGCCATCAGTATTAAATCACTGCTTAATTCCTCCTTCTCCTTCTTTTTGGAGGGGAGGGGAGAGGGAGGAAAAGCAGGGAGGCAATCTGCCCCACTGGCATGGCAGGAGCCTGGGTGAGGTACCCACCTCACAAACCGATCCCATCAAGAAAGAGCTCTTTTTTGGAGGGGGGGTGGGGGGGGAAAGCAGAGCATTTCTGCATGTCTTTTGTGCATTAAATGAAAGGCAAACGGCTTCAAAGACATGCTTATTAAATGTGCCTTAAAAAGAAATCAATGCCAGATGTGACCAAAGCAGCCTAGTTAGTGGCTCCCCCGTAACACACACACGCTACTCCGGGCACCGCGGACCTCTTCCCTGAAGGTCACCCGCAGTTTCACTCAAAAGTCCAGCCAAAAGTCAAAGCTTAGATCAAAATGATTCCCTGGAGGTACACACATTTGTGTAATTAGTTTCACCTTGTGTCTGTGCAAGATAAAATACTGGGCATGTGCCCAAGTTCCTTTTATAAATTTCTGTATTGTCTTTACCCAGGTGTAAAGGGGCTGAGATCTAAGCAAAACCTTGTTTCATCCTTGTCAGTCACTTAAAAACATTTTCTAAAGTAATTACGGTCTGACAAGGCACAAATAATTGCATCTGGAGGGGCTTTTGGGCCACAGAGGTTTCTAGGAGCCGATTCCTGCGCTTGGGCACCACACGAAAAATGTCACAGGAAACAAACAAAAAGGGGATTGCACAGCCACTGGAGCACTGGCAGAACAGTGGCGAGGGCAGGGAAACTGGTCTGGAACTGGGGCAGGAGGCTGCATCAGCTGGAGGAGAGTGGCAAGTTGGGAGAGGCATGAGGGGCTGGAAAATGGCCCAAGGGTGCACCAAGCCCAGGGACCTCTCCTGGAGGTTGTCCAGGTTGGGTGTACTTGCAGGTTGCTGCCATCTGATGGCAGCTGGGCGGGCTGCAAAGATGGTTCAGGGGAAGGATTGGCAATATTTCAGCTCCAGCCCCACTGTGAGATAGAGATACTCAGCTTGGCATCTCCCAACCTGAGAGCACCCTTGGGTGACCTTCTGATCTGCACAGGTGGACTTTCGAAAGCTAGTGACAAGCCAGTGATAGAGCATCAGCTGGAAAGTCCTCATACCAAACCCAAATGACCCTTTAGGAGTTAAATCAGAGGCTGCCAGTTACAGGGCAAGCCTCTTTGCTCCTTGAAGAACCACCTAATCTCATGCAAACTCCAAACTTCAAGCTGGAGCTCCCCTCTCCTGCTCACTCTGCAGAAGGAGCCACCACATGACCCCCCTGGTGCCCAGGTCCACTGGGAAAGCACAGCAAAAACAGACAATGTGAAGTTAGGGAACTAGAAAGCAGGGGAAGCATCAAACTGGTTAAACTGGGAGCTGGCCCTTGGAAAGCAGACAGGCAGGTTGGCATTTCTGGGGAGGAACTCGGTATCACTGGTAAAGCTTTCCCTGCAGGGCAGAGGTTTTTTTCCCTAATGAAGAACTGACTTGCTGCATCACAGCTACATACCCACTCCTCTGCCAACACCCCAGCCCTTCACTGACCTCCATTTACAGCCAGACCATTGCAAAAAAGACACAAATTAATTACAAATGAAGAAAACCAAATGAGTAGGCAAAACAAGAGGCCAGCACTAAGATGAATGCTGACCCCAGGCTGGCAACCAAAGCCCCACTGCTCCATGCCTTCGCCACAAGGCTGTCCCAGCTCTTCCTGGTATTCAAGCTTTTTTGGACAAGGGTTGGAGCACGAAGCTTGCCAGCCTGCATCCTTATGCAACTGAAAGAAGCAGCTGGGGAGGAGGTGGGGGAGGGCCTCTTTCTCCATCTCCAAGTTGCTCTTGGTTTGAGTGGGGTGAGAATAAGTTCTACAGCCTCTGGAAAGCCAGGCCAATAGTCATTGTGAGTAGACCTGCAAAGTACCTGCTGACTCTTTTGGCTGATTAGAAGATATTAAAGAACAAACAAATCACAGATTCTTACCTGTAATTTCCCTTTTTGCTCAGCTGTTCCTTAAATTGCCCCAGTGTCAGGCTCTGGGCCTTCAACATCCTCCTGTAGGGAACATCTTCTCCACAAAAAAAATAGGTGACAACCAACTCACTGGACTGAGAGGTGTGAAGAACTGGCAGTTTCTTTGGCTCTTTGTGACTGAAAAACAGAAAACACACACAAACCTCTCTGTTATTTCTCTGTGTGAGAACAGGCTGGTTCACTGCACCCACTCCAGCAGCCCTTCTGCCCAGTAATGCTGGGAAAAAACACCCAGGGACACAAAACGTCAGGTATTCCTGCACTTGCCCTGAGTTTGTGCTGCACAGCCCTTTGCTGAGCTCCCACAACAGCTCCTGCTCACTGTACTGGTGCCACTTGCAGTGGCATGAGGCTCCCAGCCACGGGAAGCAGAGCCCTGGTCTCACTACTGATGGCAGAACCGAGGGATGGGGGCTGGATGCTCACTGGCAGCATCACAGCAGGCATACAGGCCAGTATGTCCATGGCAAACACCAGCATCCTGCAGCCTTGATTTTAAATGTCTCCCCTCATCTGCCTTCAAACAAAGCATCTGCCAAGCTTTCTCCTCCTGCACAAAACCACCTGCAACCACCACCAGCTAACAAAGCAAAACCACCACCAGACTCTTCACTTGAAGCACACACAGGTGATCTTGTTTTTCCCCAGCGAGGATAAAATTAACTGGATCTCCTCATTTGCACTGAGAAAACCCTTCTTAAGGAATAATTAAAACAATATTAGCCAGCAAAATGGCAACGCTCTAGTGAATACCATGCAGCCAAATCTACAACTGCTTCTGAGGCAACGTACACTTGGCATGTCAAAAGGTCACAAAGTGTTAGTCCGCAGTAATTTAGTCTTCCTAATTTGTTCTAAGTCTTTGTAGAGTGGCTTCAGAAAAAAAGCTGCTAGCAAAGACAGCTGGTGGACTTAAGGTCAACCAATTAAAAATGAAAGGCTCTAGTCAGGTGGCTCAGTCTGGACTTCAAACATTACTCATTGCTTAAGATGAAGAGGGTAAGAAAGAAAACTTTAATTATTTAGGCCATTTTAGGCCTCTCTGTAGCAGATTTCTTGTTAGAAGAACCATCCTGTAATTAGACTAATCCAATCTTTGTCCACTTTACAGGAATGCAAGTTAAAAAGAGCCAGGGACAAGATTTGAAAATGTTTTGTTCTTTCTTTTAAGAAGAATGTCTGAAAGACAAACTCCCAGATATCAGAATCAACCCCTCTTCTCACAGCTCCATCCATTTAACAGAAACATAATTATGAGAGATGCATGTGTTCCCCAACCCTTCTCTGAGCCTGCAATACTCACTCCTCTGTCGCTAGGCTCGCACTGCAGAAAGGGGTGTTTCCCCCCTGCACGGCAGCGGAGTGGTTCCGGTCCCTCTGCTGGTTTGAGGTTGAGCATCTGAGGTGGGGAGGGGGAGGAGGGCAAGCGGGGAAGGGAGACAAAAAAAAACAGAGATAAAAAACCCAACTTTAGCAACAGAAATTGCTGAAATATAATCTCCTTAATTGAAGTCTCCTGCGGGTCGTTAAGTTCGCTCTCTGTATCAACCCTCACATGTTGTAAACAATCAAAGGGAGAATTAAAAGTGCTGTGGGCTAATTTACCCTTCCCTACCCAAACGAACGATAACCAGTCCAGTTCTCCACTCGCTATGCAGCTGGAGCCCGTCCCAGAGGGAAAATGGGCAAATTACAGCCATCAAAAGAGTGGAAGTAATAGTCTAAGACTCAAACTGTTTGTGCCGGGGCAGGGTGGGGTTGGAACAGGGACGCTCATCCCTGGGGCTCGACCAAGCCATGCCGTCACATGTCCCCACGGTCCGGCCCTGTGGCTGACCCCCTACCTGCACAGGAGGAACACATCCACCTTCACCTCTCACCCCCAGCACCTGAAACCAGCCTGAGAGGCAGCACAACCAACCCCTCAGCAAACCTCTCCTCCCCAAACCCTGCCACGGGACCGGGACCGTCTCTCTTACCGTTGCTTCTGGGGCTTGGAGACCTCGGCGAGGCGGCGGCACGCTTCCTCCAGCTGGGCCAGCGTGTTGGGAGGGGGCAGCGGGGGCATGGCAGGGTCCTGGACGAAGGGGTGGGCGGGCTGTGCCCCGCGTGGGTGGCTGCTGGTGCCCCACGGGTGGTGGCGGCCGGGGGGCCCCTTGGAGAAGTCGGAGCCGTAGGCCTTCTTTGTGCTTTGTGTTCTTGGGGAGGGGAAGAAGTCGGGTTAGAAAAGCTGGAAAATATGACTTTAATAGCAGCTCCTATTCTGCTCGCTCCCTCTCAGAAAGTCTGTCATAACATGAAAGGAGGTTTATTGCCAAAAACATGACATTTTTGTGGTTTTTCTGGTTCTGCGGAACAGCTTTTATATTAAACCGGAGGAGCAAAGAGTCTCATTTGTTTTCAGCGATTGTAAAAATAGACAGCCCGTGTAATATATAAATATTTACCGGGAGCGATATTGCTGCAGACAGCTGCGCATTTACCTGTGGGGCTTGTGCTTATTTTGTCTCTCGCTCTCCAGCATCCATTGCCAGACGTTCTGTGCCCGGTCCGCCTCGCCGCTCGGGAGCTGCACCCCGCCAGGGCCCGGCAGCCCCGCGTCCCCCACGGCCACGCTCTCCCCTCCTCGGCCCGGCCTCTTCTGCACCGTCCCCGTCCTGCTGATGGAGAAGACACGAGCCCACCATTAGCGCCCCCTGCACTGCCCCGTCGGCCCCCTTTGCAGAGGGTGGTGACCCTGTGGCCACGGAGAGAGGTGTTGGTGACTTACGCAAAGGGCTCCAGGGGAGGCAGAGGAGGGTCTGCGCTTTTCGGGTGGCCCTTGCACTTGGGGTAGCAGTAGTAGTCGCTGCCTGCTGGGCAGCAGCACTGCACCCGCTGAGCCGCCTCCGCTTCGATCTGCTCCTTCGTCTTGGGCACGGTGTGGTGGTGGATGTAGTGGTGGTGGACGTGTTTGGTGGTCTGCTTGGTGATGAACCCCTTACCCAGCAAGGCGCACGCTGCCGGCGAGGCCACGCCGGGCTGCAGCTTGCCCAGCGGCAGGCGGTCGGGGGAGCGGGAGCGGGGGCTGTGCCGGCCCATGCCAGGCGACTGGCAACCGGGGGTCTTCAGCACACGAGAGAGATGCTCGTCCAGGATGGCCTGGGGGTCCTCCTCGTAGCTGCCAGAGGACAGGAGCGACAGCGGGTGCTGCTGGTGCTGTGGGTTCACCATCTCCCGACTGCTCTGCAGGCTGGTGGGGAGCTCTGAGCCCTCCTTCTCCTCATCCTGCCGACCAAGAGAGGCAAGCAATGAATGCAAGAGGAACAGATGCACGAGCAATCAATGCATGAGCAATCAATGCACAAGAAATGAATGCACGAGCAATAAATGCACAAGGAAGGAATGTACGAGCAATCAATGCACAAGGAAGGAATGCACGAGTAATAAATGCACAAGGAATAAATGCACGAGCAATCAATGCACAAGGAATAAATGCACAAGCAATAAATGTATGAGGAACAAATACATGAGGATGGGGAACTGACGAAACGTGTACTGGGACATCCACCCCCCATGTGCTCCTGAACCGCAGCACAAGCAGAACACATTCCTCCCCGTGAGCAGGATCCGGCCCCTTCCGACCTTCCCCATGCTGGGAGCTCTGCCTGGCCCCAGGAGGGTTAATCCTCCTACCTCCTTGATTTGCTGCAGCCTCTCCTCCAGACTGTCCATGGTTTCCTGCTCTTGCTTCAGCTTCTCCAGCCGGGAAATGAGCTCTGCGGCGAAGGCAGCGGGCTCCACCGGGGTCATCTCCTTGGGAAGACGGTGGGTCCTCTACAAGGAGCGGGGACAGAAGGCACAAGGCATGTTTAGCGGGGCATGGGCGGCTGGCCGAAGAGGCATCGCCAGCCCCGCTACGCTTGTTGTGTCTCCATGTTTGGATGAAAAGACGACCGCAACTAGGCATGGTCTGCTCTGGATTTTTATGAGCTAGTGCTGTGGCCTCATGGAGTGACATCCTCCCCACCAGCGTTTGCCTTCGGCAGGAGCAGTTGGTCGCACTCTGAGGAACCCCGCTTGTTCTCTCTGTAGTACAACCAGCCCATCAGTAGCTACTCTGAAGTAGAAAATCTTCAAAGACTGTTGTCAAACATCAAAAAAAAAAAGCAAGGCAAAAAAAAAAAGGCAAAAAAAAAAAAACCCCTCTGAGGTGGGAGGGAGAGACTTTAACTCAAGGAATAAAGTGAGTATAAACAGAAAGGAGTTGGAAATTAAAAAAAATAAGATGGGGGAGAAAAAGGGAAAGGAGAAAAAAAAAGAAGAAGAAGAAAAAAAAAAAGAAGTCAAACGGTTGCAGATCAGAGAAGTGCTGGTAATTTATTTCCTGGCTACACACTGGGCACCTTTGAGGTAGTGTTGTCTCAACAGTGTCCTAGATCTTTCCCCCCCCCCCCTCCATCTCTTTGTACAGAAAATGAAGAAAGCTGCTGCAGGCTAGCGGTGCTACACTGCTGAGCTTGGCTGCCTCAAGCAGATCTATCAAGGGAAAAAGGGAACATCTCCAAATCAAGTGCAGAATATAAAAAGGCGAAACGCAAATTTCTGCCAAAAGAAGCAAATATGGCAGGAAAAGGGGAGGCAAGGGGAAAAAAACCCAGAAGAGGAAAAAGAAACCACCCACCCGCCTGTGCCCTCCCTCCTGCCCCCCACACACCCCAATCCTTGTCCTCACTATCCCTGTTGTGGTTTTTTTTTTTCACCCTGAAAGCAGAAAGCTGAACTGCCAACTCTTTCACATACTACCCACCAGATGAGGTGGGGCCTCTCTCCGGCAACCACTTAGCTCCAGAAATGATGTGAGGGTAGAAAAAGGCCACTCTGCTGGAAATTGTCACTCTTACACAAGCTGGCTCTATTCAGTCCCTGATCAAAGCACTGCCTTACAGAGAAAGTCGATTTGCACGCCCTGGGACAAAATAATCTAATTTACAAGCTCAGGCTATAGAACTTTCTTTAGGGAGGAAGGGGGAAAAAAAACCACAGCAAAAAGAAAAACCACATAAACCAGCACCCCCCCCAGAAATATCATTTATGTTTTCTTGCTGCTTAAGACAGCAGAAAGAAGAATTTTAGCATATTAATCACAAGACAAGATAAGTTTATACTTGTCTGTGTAAACAGTTTATTCACTGCAGGAAGCAGGAGTCTGCAAGTCAATGGAATTAGCAAGTCAGGGAGTTAATTTTTGAGAGCAAGGCCGAGAGTCGGATCCCCTCAAAGCAGGGCACGTCTCTGCTCCACACGCCTCTGCTTTGGGACACCCTGCTCCTGCCAGCACACAGACTTTTGAAGGCTGCTGGTGTCTGCTCAGCACCACGGAGGTGTCAGGGTGGTGGCTAGAACCAAAGCTCTCGCTAGACCCAACCAAGGCATCTCTGCTTGGATGTAGATCAGGAGTTAAAACTCGGTGCCACTGAAAAGCCGTAACTAGCACCTGGTTTTCAGGGAAGGACCAAAGTGTGACTGCACACATGCAGGTTTTAGCAAGGATGCTGAGAACACTTGGCTCCTGCCCAACAGCAAGCAGCAGCATCCCTTCCATGGCATCATGCAGGGGTCAGAATGCTCTTCCCCCCACTGCACCCTCCCCTGTACCTCTGCCCATTCCCAGTCCCAGCATCCCCCACGACCAACCCAGATCCTACAGCTCCCGCCTGCACTTACCGGAAAATGAGGTAGAGAAACTTGACCGTTGGCTTTGACACTCCGATGCATTTCCCTCTGGAGCTGCTTCTTGCTCCCAATTCTGTACGGGGGGATCCCATCTCTGCACATGGAAGAGAGATCACTGTCAGTCAGGGCTTTCCTCATGCTCTAACCAAGATGCTTCTCCATCACCTCTGAAACCACCCAGGCATGCCAGAGGCCCAGGTTCCCAGAGGTGCCAAGCCCTCTGGACATCACCTGAAGCCTCAAACATCTGGCAGCTTGGGAAGTGCCTGTCTACATGGCTGTCTCACCATCTACATTGACATGCAGAAGCTGGAAAGCAAGCTGAAGGCAGCTCTGCAGGAGAACCCCAAAGATCTCACCGGCTTCACTTCTCAGGCATCTTACACAAAAGCCCTTCCAATGCTTCTGCCCTTTATTTTTGTTGCTTTTTCAGCACTGAATTAAGCTCTCTGGGACAACTTTCCTCAAGCTGTGAAACATCCCATGGGATGCTGGCATTGTGGAAACAAGGAGGAGGCTGAAGATGGATGGCCACCAAAAGGCTGCTCCTCATCTCCAGCCCTATTTAAGATCCGGGATGTTTCTCCTGCCCCGAGGCTGGCCAGCACCACGAGACATGAGCAAAGCCAGGCTGTACCCTCCAGGCACAACGTTGCTTCCTTCACCTCAGCCACCTAGGATCATGGCCAGGAAGCCACAGGAAGAGACCAGGTGAGGAGCACCGGTGGGAACAGCCCCCTGCACAGCCCGCTCCAGGCAACGTGGGGTGTTTTCATCCATCCACGCAAAAAATTACCTCCGTTAGGATTAAAGGGCCCTGTACAGACAGTGGGGACAGCCGGAAGAGCATGCCTGCAGATCCTGAATGTCTAATTCCACCCCTTCCCTCAGACTAGCTGAATAACCTTGATCTCTGGTCCCATCCCTTTCATCCACCTGCCCCCACACCTGACTCATCTCCTGAGCAGAGAAAGCAGCTTCTGCCCAAGGAGAAGGAGCCGTGGCCCAGGAGCCGACGTGGCACAGCGTCCCTGCACGCCACTTCCCACGGCCACCAATGTGTTTTGGACACACAGCTGGAGACAAGGTGTAAGGGAAGGCTTTTGCAGAGACACCAGGACCCTTCTCTTGAGGAGGATGCCTAGATGCCATCACCCCACACTGCAGGTTCGAAGCACGCTACCGCAGGCCTTGGTGAAGATCTTGGCCAAAGCCTTCAGTGGCCATTAAATTGTTTTAATGAGCAAGATTAAGCTGCAAAGCCTGGAGTGAAAGCTTGGAACAATTTCATCTTAATAAACTTGGAAAAATCTTTAGAGGGACTTAAAAAGAGAACAAGCTGGGACCACAAGAGAAAGTCCTTGATGCCATAAAATGAAGATCAGCCTCCCTTAGACATGGACCATGAATGCAAGTTCCATTACAAGTGAAAGGAGATAATTGTCCTCATGTCCACATTGCACAACACAGGGCTCTGGAGCACTTTCTTGGGTAATAGCCCAGCACGCACCAGCCATCACATCCAGCCTGGGCCACTGACTGCAGCTGCTGGTGGCCACCAAGCATTTCACCTCCACAGATCCATGGGGTATGTGACATGTCTCAGCTTTGGGGGAGGATGGGGGAAAAGCAAATCTAAAGTGAAAACCAAATGATCAGAGAAGCATTTGTTAACAGAGGCTTACTGAGATAAGGGTCTCTTAGGGAAGACTTTCAATATAGGGAATAATCAGTAAAACAGGCCTCTTAAAGGTGAGTAAAAACGCCAGGATGAGCATGTTGCATGCACACATACACACAGGCCTAATCCCATTAACATACTCGATGAAAGAGGAGGTGTCCTCTGTGACTGCTCAGTACAAAGGCTGCTCCTTTTCCCCTAAAACTCCTCCTCTCTTGCATCAGAGAGCCTCACATCAAACCTCCCGCTCCCTGCTTCTGCAGCCCTGCCTTGGCAGAAGAGTTCTACAACTTGTAACAACGTGCAGAACTTTACAAAAGGGGGGTTTTTTTCTTAAAAAAAGGAAAGAGGTATTTCAGTGGGATGGGAAGGCTGTGGGGCAGCTGGGAAAGTCAGCCTGAGGAACCTTTCTTTGCTGAGTGCTGTCTAAGCCTAGGCCTTCCACATAAAACAGAGGGAAATGGACAATGCCAGGGTTGAAAGGGTGACCAAGGAGTGATCCCCGACTGCAGGAGGGACAGATGGATGGAGCTGGAGCCAGGCTCAGCACAGCAAGAGATGTGGGATAGGGGGAACCCTGATGCCGAAGCAGACCCCCGCCCCCAGACCAGAAGAAACTGCCTTTGAAATGAAACAGCTGAGCTTAGCCAGAGGTTTCAGGGCAGGACAAGGGTTAACCCCAGCTCTCCAGGTGCCACCTTCTCCCCTTGCTCCAGCAGCCAACATTTGCACTCGTTTTCTTGGCTACTCAAAGCTGTGGGCTGAAGAGCTACAGAGTTTAGGCACTAAATAGTAGAGTTTAATTATAAACATTTCAGCTAACCAGGCTGGGGCTAAGCCAATCTGTTTCTGGGGGAAACACTAGATTGAAGTCTTCTACCCAGTCAGCTGCCATTTAAGCTGAGCCAATTATCTTAGCCTTTTGACTCAGATGTGCCTGACCTAACCTGAATGTAGTTTTACTGCTGCTTTGAAATATCAGACTCATGCGCATATGCATTCACTCCCATCTTCATTTGGCAACGGCTCTGAAACAAGCCTCTGATCTTGCCAACATCAAAAGCCTGGTTTGTAAGATAAGGTAATATTTGAAGTTTGCTCAGCAGCATTCCCCTGTGTCCAAAGTAAATCCATAAATAAGATATAAGCAAATAAAAAAAAAAAAAGAAGAAAAAATCCCCTTTCCTCTGCCCCCCCCAGCCCCAATCAAGAAATGGAAATGTGGATCTGCATGATGCTGTGTGGCTGTTACAAAACATACACAGACAGATTGATCCCTGGCATCTCTGATCAAATAAAAAAGGCAGATCAGGCATTATGGGGTTGGACTAGATGATCTCTAAAGGTCCCTTCCAACCCTACCACTCTGTATGATTATTTGGAGACTTCTCCTCATTCCAGTACAGTTCAGATTTAGATTTATTTGAAGAAAACGACAAGAAAAACCCAACCTCACGTCACTGCTGTGTCTGACAGACTTCTCCAGAACAAGTTTTTCCTCTTCAGTTGATACCAACATAAGCCAAAAGGACTAATTTGCATTAGCACTGACAAAAAAGTGAATAAACCCCGGGGTCCTCTGATAAAAGAGGGGTAAAACCCCACACCCAGGCTCTGCCTGTGCACAGCACGATGGGATTGTGTCCCCAACTCGTTCCCAGCATCTCCAGCAACCAGCGGAGCCAGGTGCCAGGAGAGGCTGCGAGCCCCACGTGTTTCGCTGCAATCTTGGCAGCAGCCTCGTCGCCTCTGCAAAGGGAAGTTTTACAGCAGCCTTAACTTTAAGCCCAGCCTCCAAAACTGCCAATTTACCTCTCCCACTTCCAAAAAAACCCACCCAGCACCCCAGCCCGGCCTCCTGCTCCCGGCCTGGACAGAGGGAGAGTGGCTCTGGGGATGCAACAGTTCTGCAGCAGCAAATATTCCTTGGGGCTGTTGTTTTTGCATCCTCCACCATCCCACTCCCCCCCTCCTCATCCCTCCCCGCCGCCCCCCAACCTGGAGCTGCGGGCAGTTTAATCAGCCAAGCTTCCCCAAACTCTCACAGCCTGCGCGGGCTATTGTTACGGCAGGAAAAAACAGGCAGGCTCCTTTCAGGCTCTGCTTTATGGGGAGCTCCTATTCACTTGTTCAAGCAAATTTCAAAGCGGGCTGCTGCCCTCTCATCCCCGCTAAGCTCCCCTGGACTAACAATGGGCTGAAAGCGATTCAGTTAAGCCTTTCATCCACCATGCACTTTATTTCTCACTCAGTGCTCTCATCTGTATAAGGCCTACAATTGGCATTGCTGTGAAGAGAGGGTATAATCCTAGCCCTGTGAATCCCAAGTGACCCTACACTGGTCCAGAAATGACTAACCCAATGAATGCTCTGTTGACACATGATCACATACAACCAGAGCCAGTAAGAAGAAATAAAGAAGTCACCCTATGATTCAGCTCTTTTATTTAATGCCAATATTGTTCAATAAGGGAATCTGGTGGGACAACAAACTATTTTTTTCCATAATATCAGTTGAAAACACACATGTGCATTAAAAAAAAAAGCAACCCACAAAACAAAACAAAAGCTGTTGTTTATGCATCAAGGATTTTTGGTAAATCCTGTTTTCTGTTGTGCATCATCACCCAGCACTGTTGACTTTTAAAAACCCAGCATGCAAACCTCTCTGAGGAGCACACAGCAATCACCAGGCACGTCTGAGAGAGACACTGCAGAAGTTTCACCTATGAGATGAACACCAGGAAAGCAGCACCCTGTTTGCAGGTGGGCTTTTCTAGAGCACTTAAGCAAAGATCATGAAACACAAACAGCAAGACCTGCCTTCTGCCCAGTTGAAGAAAACGGTCCTTAGGAGCACTAAGTATTTACTGTCTCTTCTACCCCCAGACACAAAAGCACCATTTCTCTCCTGCTGAGGAAAGCAAACTGAGGAAGAGCTGTCAAATGACTTGCTCCCACTTGCACACTTCTCTGCAAGACTCAGGGGGAAAAGACAGATCCTGTGACTCCTGGGCTCAGCCACAGTATCATCTCTCATCCCTACAATCCTGAAACACCCAGACCTGTCCCATGCAGCACCATTCAAACAGCTCTTTGAAGACTGCTCCAGCCATACTAGATGAGCAGCTATTTGCCCCTTCAGGTCACTGGCCCTATGAATGTACATTCTGACATTAATGACAAACCTTAATTACAGAAAGTACTTCCTACAGGAAGTAATCTCCTCCTCTTTGATGACTGATAACTAGTTAAGGAAGCCTGGCCTAAAGACAAAGGCTCAGGGAGATACGCTCCCTGGGTTAGTCAGGCAGCACCATTAGCATAGAAGAAAACATGTTTGTGCAGCTGCACTTGCAAAATGGCAATAGAGAGATTCATTAATTTTACTCCATCTGATACCTCAGGCGACTGCACGAGGAGCGAGGCTGCCATGCCCTGCTACACCTCTGGCTCTGGGCACACGCCTCGGTTTTGGCAGCCCCACATCAACAATGAGCAGAAGCAGGGAGATGACCCCAGAGCCCCCACAGTGCCATCAGCGCAGCTGATTTGGAGATGGGGCCTCCCAAAAGGACGCAGCCAAGGCGAGATACTCACACGCTGCTGTCGGTCATCGACATGGAGTCATCCGTCAGGGCATCGCTGGATATCTCGCTATCGTTGGCGCTGGTCGCTGGGGCAAAAACGTAGCCAGAGTTCACGTGGTATGGGTTAACGGGATCGTTCCTCTTGAAGGACCTAGGGACAAGTGAAACAGGAGTCTAGTCATCAGCCAGTCATGGGCTAGAGAAAAGCACACAAGTTTCACGGTAGTGCTCTCCTTATGGGAACCACACACACTAGTCGCTCAATCTCTTTAGAAACAACTAAGCACCCATCTCAGGCCAGCAGCAACCAGACATGCTCTGTTTAAACACACCCAAAGTCCAACTATAAAGATCTTGCTTTTAGTCTGGGAAGCACGCATTACAAAATCCCAGGAAGCACCTCTACATGCTTTGATACTTCCCAAAACTTGGTCCTTAAAGCTTGGTGCTGCACTGCTGAGGTCAGCAGGAGTTTGGCTGTTGGCATCAGCAGGCAAAAGATCAAGAAGTTGATAGCTCAAGCCTCACTGATGCATCAGCTAATAAATGCTCTGAAGACAGGAGTTAGAGCCCCTTTGGGAACACAGGTTATGGTATCTGCATTTCCTGAAACAAGCGAACTGCCTGAAGCTACTGGAGCAGGACCACTAACGCATCAGAGGAGGCACGGACAGGGCTGAAATCTGCTGCCTCAGGCTTGTTCTCCCAAAGATGGGTGCCCTCTTCCTGGCGCTACAAAAACACACAACACAAAGGCCCAGATTTTCAGAGAATCTACTACTTGCTCAGCTTGTGTTTTTACACTTAGGTGGGGAAGAGGGACAGGAGCAGCAGGTTGTATTAACAGGCATGTGGGTTACCGATATCAACACCTTTGGCTTCACTTGGAGAAGCAAACTCAAAGCCCAGGCTGGATGTTTGAGTCGAAGAGCCAAGAGCAGTCGCGTGAAAAATTCATGGGCAGTGACACGGGCTGTGATGGAGTGTGGCAGGGTCACCACAGCAGGGTCACCGCTCCCAGGGGGGGAACCTGGCCATCCCCCAGCCCACTGCCTCCCATTACTCCAACTTCCCAGCCAGGATCAAAATACATATCTTCACAGGCGATAAGGGGATTATGCAGAGAGGTTTGAAAGCCGCATGTTAAGGTGCACATTCTGTTCCTCTTCCAGGGGAAGATGGGGTTGTTAAGCTTCTGCCTTTGTATATCAAAGCAAAAGGCCTTGTCATCTGATAAGGACTGCTGATTTTAATAATTAGGGCCACTTACCCAGGACTTGGGGGCCTAAGGAATGTGCCAGCAGGCTCGGCAGGTTTTTTTTAATGGGCTTTCCACCTCCCTTCCCCCACAGGGGCTGGAAGGGACCAGCTGGGTTTAAGTGAGCAGCAATATCCTCCCACCGCCCGGCTCTCCATCCCTCACAACCAACCAGGCACCCCACGCCCCCGCCGCCCCACATTCCTGCTCCTCCAGCGCCAAAAACAGGAGCCTCCACAAAGGCTTAAATTCAAGAACAACGAGGGGGGGAAGAAAAGAAGTATAAAAAAAAGGAGGGGGAAGCACGTTGGGGAAGATAGGCCTCTCTGGTATGAAAGGCGCGGGGCTGGCTGCGGGCAGGTATTCAGCCCAGCCGGGGCTGCATTCCTTTCCAGAGGAGGCCAAGGCACTTCTGATGGGGAGATCAAGATGTTAAAAAATATATATCTGGGAAGAAGCAGGAAAAAAAAATGAAAAGAGAAAAAAGAGATAGTAAGGAATGCCACAGGAAAGAAGTTAAATCTTCAAAGACAAATTAATTCCACATGTGGGTGAAAGCTAAGTTATCCTACCACTACTACAAGAGAGGTTCCTCTAAAAACCATGTAGTCTTTTGCTCTGATTCAGGGGCATGAGCAGCCCCAGTGACCCTTCCTAGGTCCTTGGTAGGCTTTTGGGTCAGTTGTGCAAGGGATGCAGCTATTTGATTTGAAACCATGTCAGGTCTTGAGAGCATGTGTGAGGGATGCAGGATGCTCCTCAGTACAGGGCCAGCACCGTGCTGGGAGGCAGTTGTGTTACCACTGGTTGCACCCCAGAGGGTTGATTTGCCATGTTCTTCCAGCAACAGATTGCTGGAGAGGTTGGGATGGGGGTGGAGGCAGCAAGTCTGTATGAATGTGGCACAGGGAGAGGAGGCGTTTCCAAACATGGCCTTTGGAAAGATGTCATTAGAGAAAGCGGCTTAACTAACTCACCTTCCCATCACTACTGGGCTGCAGCATTGATTCCCCTACCAACACCTCAAGGACCATGAAAAATCCCAACCCTCAAAAACCACAACACACCTAAAAATCATTCCTGAAGTGGACATATTTTGAAAGTGACCCTTCACATCTACCACCTTGCCCCACTGCAATCCCCACATCATTCTAAAAAACCAATGGAGGCTGCTTTACTATGTTTGATTTCCCCCCCTCCTTTTTAATTTGGCCACCTTACTACAGTAATTGCACCCAGATGCATCAAGTTGCCTGCAAGGGTTTTAAATTCCAGTGGAAAGCGGTGGTCTCCTGCTGCAGATGCTGCACACACACAAACACACACACACAGCCCAGCTCCAAACTCAATATGCAAAGTGTTTTCAGCTGTCAGGTAGCAGTTGCTCTGGAGCTTCAAGGAGAATGTCTGATGTTTCTCAGCCTATTCTTATCTTGATGCGATGACACACAGCATGTAACTCTCTCTATGCTATGTTAGGCAACGGACATATCAGAGGTATTATAATGCCATGAAAATTTCAGGGGCTCTTGGTTGTATCCCCTGTTATGTGGGTGCAGAGTGTGCAGGTTTCAGAGTGTGTGTGGGTTGTTGTCAAACTCCGCTTCTCAGAAATAAAAGCATTCTGGCAGTTCAAACCACCAATTTATACAGAGAGAGAAGAAAATCTACAAGGAGCATTTTGAGGCAAAATTGAATCTCGTTAAGTATTTTCTTGGGACAAACATGGCTGGGCAATCATGGGTTTAAAAACAAAGGAAGAAAAAACATGCATGCACAGGCCTGAAAAAAAAGTATTTTAACAAAACTATGTTAATCACAGCTTCCATACTCTAATTGTAGAACACTGCTTGGAGCATAGCTTTACAATGGCATCATTTACTTTGATAATTGAAGCCAAACTTGGTTCCAATAACTTCACACACACACACGGAGCTCCACCGGCGGGTCCTTTCAAAGGCCAGGAATCACTGGGAGCCGGCAGAAGGCCATCTGCAAGCCCCAGCCTTCTCAAAGCAAGGCCAGTCCCACTGATGTTAAGAGCTTAATGGGAGGCAGATGAGTCCATCCTGGGCTGAACAAACCCCCGTTACACGGCGGCACTGCAAAGGAAGAAGCGCTCTCTGTGTACACAAAGTCGTGCGTGATAAATTTAGAAGCGTGTATAAATAATAGCTGGAATTCCTGGAGCATGGGGCCAGGTCCAGCACAGCGTGTGGAGGCCAGTTTTAACCACACCACAACCTACAGGGGAGGGGAGTCACTTTGAAGGACAAGAGGGAGGTTCTACATTTAAAATATTCCCTATATGAGAGCTCCAAATAGAGAAGGCAGCAGTTTGCACGCATACGCCTGTTTGGCAGCCAGGTGCCAACACTGTGTTTTCACTTGACTTCTCCTGTTCACGTCCATCACTGATGCTGGGGCCAAACAAAGTCTTTCAACTTGTACGGTTTCTGTCATCTCCCGTTTGCCGTGGTTTTGGTCGTGACTCCATGCCCTGGGATTCCCAAGGTGGTCTCCCATTCAAACACTGGGATTGCTCCACTCCCATCAGGTGTGCTCAGCCCGGAGCTGCCAGTCCGCGCACATTTCACTGGTGTAAGCGCACTGAAACCCGCCGAAGCCAATGGCAAGAGCCTGCACAGCACTTCAAAACCATAAACGCGCCGAGCAGAAGTTCTTTAATTCCATCACGCACACGGAGAGGGAGGTGTGGTTTGGCCACTCACCAGGAAAGGCTCTGTGCAAGCTTCAGCTCCAATCCTAAGCGCAATCCTAAACGCTGAGTGATGAGAGATAACCCATCCATATGCTCATCAGCCTCTAGCACATGCACGCACAAGTGGCTTTCACAAACGGATAGCTCAGGGAGGAACTGAGAAGCATCTCAGCTTGATCTCCCTTCTCTTTGCATTGAGATCTCCTGGCCCCATGGAGAGCAAAAGCTCCTGGAAATTCAACAGAAGGTGATCAAAGCAAAATGCACTACCTAATGTCCTAGGAGGGTAGATCTGACACGTGAGGAGCAAGCTGCATTAATCCTTGGACAAAAAAAGAGAAAAGAAAGGCAAAAAAAAGAAAAGGAAAAGAAAGGAAAGGGAAAAAAAACCCCAGCACTAATCAGGCAAGCAGCCACTGCTCTGCGAGAGCTCTCCTGGACAAGGCACATGTGGGTTTTTAGCAGGGCCTGCAGCTCTGGTAGAACATTACAGCCAAGCCCTTCCAGCACTGAATACCAACAAAGGCTGAGAGATAAAAGCATCAAACATCCCCCTCCTGGAAAGCAAGCGAAGGGCAGCAGTTCAAACCAAGTTCTGGAGAACAGCAGATGCTCAGACAGTAACACACAGGCACAAGATGAAGATCCCAAACCTCAAGTCTTCCACAGACCAGCTGCCAGACAGCATCCCCCTGGCCTCCCCCCCTGGGCAGGAGAGGTCCAGAGGCCAGGCTGGGACAAAGCGCATCCCTCCTGTCTGCACCCATGCCCATCACCCCTCCATCAGTCCCCTCTGCCGGCAGGGAAGGCCTCCAGGAGACGGAGAGGACCAAAGAGGCCTCTGGCTCCACATCACCCTCCGGGTCAGGAGGCTCCTCGGCACCGGGAAGCCCAGCACAGCTGGAAGCTCTCCATGGGCAGGAGAGGAGGGTGAGCTCCAGCAAAGCCTCCCCAGGAGAAGCCTGATGCCCTTTGATGTCCATGAATCACAGACACACTCTCAAAATTCCTGTAAACGAGATGTCAAACACTCACCACACCAAACCCCAACCTCCTGGGCCAGCGGAGGAGAGCGCACATCTGCCAGCAGAGCCCTCTCCCCTCAGCCCTGATTCAACAATCCACGTTTATGGCAAGGGTGGGGAGAGGAAAGAATACATTTTCAGAGGATTATACAACTCATCATTTGCTCATCAGTCGCTCTCTTTCCCCATCCCCACCCCCCTCTTCATTTCGAGGTGGCTCTTAGCTTCTTCACCCCCACACCACTGTGCCACCAACACTTCCAAGGAAAGCAAAGGGTTCAGCAAGGCAGACACAGCCCAAGACACGGGCACGAGACCCCGTCACCACACAACACCCCCCTGTCCTCGCCAGATGCCGTTAGACACAACCACGTTTCAACCAGTTCAGCTTGGAGCACACGGGCAACAGGAGAGCACCAAAGATCTACAGGAGGGCACCAAAGACCTACAGGAGGGCACCAAAGACCTACAGGAGGGCACCAAAGACCTACTATTCCTCTCTATCTGGAAAGTCTCTTTTAACCTGAAGTACTCCATTCTAAGCCTCCTCCTGTACACATGGGCTCAGGGCCACCCTTAAAAGGCTTTGACACGAAACTGACAGCCAAGGCAATGGGAGAGGCTGTACATCACACACAGCCCAAAGAAGAGCAGATTTTTGTGTGAGTCTCAGAGTTTGATGTAGTTAGGTGCAGATGTTTCCTCCTCCATGACCACACAATTGTTTCCCACATAACCAACGCAGTTAAACACTGGTTGATGGTGGAGTTGGGGAACTAGTAGGTCACATTATTCATGTGCCTGTGATCCACTCCACTACTCCTCTTAATCGGTTTGAAAGTTGAAGCAATAATTAATGTATGTCTGGAGGACATAGCTGCTCTGAAGTTTTTGATCTATAAGAGAACTGAAGAGCCAATAGGGCTTAAGAGCACAGTATCTTGTTTTTCTCTGCAGAGGCGGGTAAAAAGCCCCCAACCCCAGCCAACATCCCCTAAATTCCAGTGTTTGGAGCTGCAGGGAGGCATCTGTGCCCCACGGGAAGCCCAGCCTCCCCTCCACTCCCTGCCAGCTCCCCAGCACACCACCCCAACAGCCCTCCGAAAAGCACTCTTAAAGTCCTTCAAGTTAAAACAAAGCCCGTTTTCCAGGGGTTCCCTTACCTGTATCCGTTCTCGATCGTCTCTGTAGCTCTGACATTCGCTGTAACCCTCAGTGTCTTGCTGGATAGTCCAACCACCGAAGGCAAGATTTTGTTTTTAAAGTCTGCACAGCTCCATTCTTCTTCTTCATTCAAGGTCGGGAGATAGCCACAGACAACTTTTAAGCTCCCCAGTCCATTGCTGTTCATGTAAGCAGGATTCTCTCCCCCACTCCTTACATATTCGAGGTATATATCAGAAGTTAAAAACATCTGGTAAGCATTTTCCTCCATCACAGTCTGAATCTCAGTCTGTGCCTGATCAAACATGATAGAATCTATCTGCTGCTTCTTGATGCTATCCCTTATGTAGGTCTTGGTAGCAGGCTTGAGCTGCTTGGAGACGATGCTGTTGTTCTCGATGTACCTTTTGTAAATAGCTTTGGCTACTCTTAAAGTTTTGGTATCCTTAAGGTCCATCTGCCTGAAGCCATTGCAGGCAAACCAGAAGTCTAAGGTATCCACACATTTTTCCCTTTCCAGAAAGGTCCGAAAAAGATAGGCACCATCTTGATCTCCCAACAAGGAATGCAAGGATTTGGTCCATCTGGCCAGAGGGGAGTCTGGGGACGCGCTGCCTTCCGGCTCCCCGAGTCCATTCTCATTCCTGCGCGGGGCAGGAGGCACCGGCATGGCCTTGAAGCTTTGGCTTTTGGGGAGAAACGAGCTGGCGAGCGGCAGGCATGGTGCTTCTCCTTCCTCCCCCGGGACAGGGGGTCGCGGAGCGTCTTCCCTGAAGCTGCTGCTGGGGTCGGGGAGGTGGGCGAGGATCACGGCGCTGCTCATGGCTCCGGAGCCCGGTGGGGAGAGGGGCTCCCAGTTCCTCCAGCAGCTGCCTGTGCCTCTGCCTTCCTCTGCCTGGAGTCAGCAGGGGATCCTCTGAGCCTCCGCTCTGCAGAGGGGGGGGGAAAGGGGGAGGGGGGGGGCGGGGGGAGAGAAAAAAAGGAGTATTGATCTAATCAAAACCAGATCCTCCCAACATCAAAGACAAAAAGTAAACAGGCTTTTCAACTCTTCGCATTCAAAAAAAAAAAGGGGGGGGGGGGGAAGAAAGGGAGAGGGAGGAAAGGCAAGACAGGGGGAGCGCGGCTCTATCGCAGCCCCACCGCGACCACCGGACCCGCTCCGCTCAACTCCCGCCGCACTTTGAGCGGGGCCGGGGGTGCAGCGGGACCACCCTCCCCCGCGGCAGCTCACGGCAGCACCGGGTGTCCCTGCCCCGGCATCTGGTTTCCATTTCGCACCCCCCCCCCAAACCCCCTCTCCCCCACTCCCGCGCGCACGTTGCGCACCCCAGCAGTACCGGGGGCGGCCGGTCCCGCGTGTCCGTTCCCCCCGCCCCGAAAACAATACCGAGGCACTTCTCTGCAGAAAACAGATGCTGGAGCACACATATCCCCCTTTCCAAAAAATCCATCCCCAAAATCATCCGGGGGGGGGGGGGGGGTGATTAAGGCGCGGCCGCCGTACCTGGGCATCCCGGGCCGGGCCCCCCGCCGCCCCCCCGGAGCCGGGAGCCACCGAACCCGTCTCTGGAACGGGGAAAAATCAATGGAAAGGAGCAGCGGGGAGGTGGGAGCAGCCCCAAGCGCAGGCAGCCGGGCTTCCCGGCGCTGGCCTGGCGTGCAAAATCATCATCATAATAAATAATAATAATAAAAACCTGCTCCAGCAATGGCGACGGGCTGGGAGGAGAGAGGTCGGAGCCGGAGCTGGGGGGGAGAGGAAAGGGGGGCGGGTGGGAGGGAGGTAGAGAAAAAGTCCGGAGCGACTTAGATCCTCTGAGCTCCGTGCAACAGCCGAGCCCCGGCCGCGCCCGCGGAAGTCCCGCGCCCGCGCAGCGCGGGCACCGCACGGCGCGCACACCGCCGAAACGGGAGAAAATGTTTAACAAAATGGAAAAAGAAATCACAAAAATCTTTAAAAATTGAAGAAAAAAAAAAAACAACACCCCGAGGCGATCCGCCTGCAGGAGAAGCCGCGCGGCCGGGAGCGCGGCCCGCTGCCCCCCGAAGTTGCCACTCACCGCGGAGCTGGAGCTCGCTGCGCGCCCGCGGCCCCGCCGCTCTGCGCCGCCGGCAGCGCGCAGGATGGCCCCGCTCCCCCCGAGCCCCTCGCTGTCCTTCCTCCTCCTCCTCCTCCTCTCCTCCCCGGCGGTGCAACCGCATCGGAGAGCATCGGGAAGGGGGGGGAGCGAGGGTCGGGGGGGGAGAGGTGGGGGGCTGCGAGGGAAGGAGCCCACTGCGATCCGCGCCTGCCTCCTCTCCCTCCCCTGCTTATTTATTTTATTTATTTTAAATACAAAAGCGCTGGTCCCTCCCCCGCCTCCTCCCCCTCCCTCCCGCCTCCCCCCGCCCCTCCCCGCCCCCCCCCCGCGCCCCCGGGCTCTCCCCGCCAGCGCTGCGCGCATCAAAGCGGAGGCCGGCGGAGCGGTCCTGCAAGGGCGGTAGCGCGGGCTCCGCGCCGCCTGCCGCTCCAAAGCACGACACGAAACCACCCCCGAAAAAAGGCAGAAAAGGCAGGCACAACGTTAAAACGATTTAAAAACCAATGCAGAAGGAGCCGCGAGGGGAGCCAAACGCCAGCCTCGGCCGGGCCTCCCGCCTCCCCCCCGGCATCCCCGGTGCGAGGCGTGCGCGGGGGGAGCCGCTGCCCGCGGGGAAACGGCGGCCGTTTCACAATTCCCGAGGAAAACAACATCGTTCTGTTTCGGGAAGGAAGAGGCAGGGGGAAGCGGAATCGATTAGGGGTTTTTTTCGCCCCTTCCCCTTTTCTGCCGGCATCCCGGAGCGGCTACAGAGTTGCCAGGACCTTATCAAAGGGAAGCGATCGGCAGCCGCCGCTCCACCGCCCCCCGCGCCGCCGCCGCCGCCTTAAAGGGACAGCGCACGCTGCCGCCCCGCTCCGCGCCCGCGCAGCCTTCCGCGGGCAGCCCCGCCGCGCTCGCTGCCTCTTCCCCTGCGCCCCCCGGCGCAGCACCGCGGGGCGGAAGGTTTATACTTTTCAAGCCTTAAAAACTTGGCGAAAAGTTTTCACCTCGGGGAGATAAATGGGGCAGGTCCCCATCTATATCTATCTATTTTTAATAAATAATCCGAAGGCGTGTTTTCGCTCTGCATACTAATTCCACAATATCTGAGAGAGAACTGGCACAACAGCAAAACTCTGTCTGCAGTTGTGTTCACATCTTCCCCCCCCCCCATCTGTTAAATATTAAACAGACATGGAATGGAGTTTTTTTTAACTTCATACAAAAGGTTTTAATTAGGGATTGGCCCCCAAACCTGTCCTCCACATCCAAGGCACCTCCTGCACTCCTCCCTGTCCTGTTCCAAGGCTGGATGAGGGGTCTCGGTGGTTGCCTCAATGCCACAGGAGCCCACCGTGGCCCCAGCCAGCAGAACTCTGCCTGGGGTCTGCCCTCCACCTTATCCTCATTGCCCACCCAGCTCTGCAGCTCCATTTCCCTCTTCCTGGAGTGCAGCAAACGTTGCCAGAGCTTTATGTGCAGGCACAGAACACAAAACTGAGTGGCAGAGCAGGATGGAGTGTAAGGGCACAGTCAGTCGAGCTTTTGAAGTCAAACTCTGCTTTAATCATAATTATCATTACTAATTCCTAGACTGCAAGTCCTTCTGGAGGCCCCACGTGGATTCTTTCTACCATAACCCTGAGCAACGACTTTGGGATCAAACCCCACACTTGAAAATGCTTCTGCACATAAGCAGAAGACCCCATGTGCTAGTCTCATGCCTCTGGGCAGGAGACTCCTGTCTCCCTGCACCCAAGCTTGCAGCTGCTCTCAACATCCCATGATTCCTCTTTTCCTAGGGAAAAGCTTTGGAAAATGAGCCCACTTGCCCTCAATGGCTGGGCCTGCTGCATGTGTGCACATGGGGCCAGGGATGGCAGCTGGGGAGGGCAATGCAGGTGGCAATGGATCCAGCAGTTTCTGGTGTGCCTGAACATCATTTATAGCATTTCCTGAGAAATACAGCAGAAAAACTCAGCCCATCATTAGAACAGCTCTTCTCACCCTGCCCACTCCCAATGTAGGCACATCCCTATCCTGTCCCTCCAGCTCACATCTGGCAGAGAGGCCAGAGCTTCCCAAGCCAACCAGCAAAAATACCCACAGCCCCAAGAAATGGAGGTGAGACAGACATAGCTACCACTGCCAAACTTCATCCTGAGCAGCCTCACCCAGCTGCCTCCTGCCCATGGGATTCCAGCAGCAGGGAAACCCCAACTCTGGTTTCAGAGGCTTAACGTGATCCTAAATCACCATCCTCATCCACCATCTCTACCAAGATGACAAGCAAAACACCAGAGGCCACGTGTTGTGGCTCTGGACGTGGCATCCTCTTGAAGCTGCCATGTCCTCAGCTCTGGGATGGCTGAATCCATCTGAGAGGGTGGCAGCAAGGAGCTGAGCACACATATTGCTGGGTGCCTGAGCTGAGCAACCTGGGCTAATAATATGAAATAACATGTGGGTGAATCTGTTGTTGCTGCCTAATTACACATTTTTCAGGCCTGGGAATGGCTACCATTAGTCACAGAAGGCAAACTTTCAGCCAAACCCACAAGGTGAGCAGTAAAAGCCATTTCTAGCTACAACAAGCAGTAATGGATTGTTAGAATTACTAATATTTCACTCCTGATAATGCCAAGTCCCAATGTGCCACTATGCCAGATGCCACAGAGCCATACCAAATGATCCTTGCCTGTATCCCCTGGGCCCCTTGTGATGGTGAACCCCTCCAGCCCAGGACCTCCCAGCCACCAGCAACTGATTGATCACCTCCTGCTACTTACATCTTGAACTGCCTTTGAAATGATGTTGGCATAAAAAGCTCCCTGAGACCCATTTACTGCTACAGCAGAGAAAATTAAGCCATTATAACAGAGGCTGAAAACCTTGGAATTTTCCACTTTGGATGAAAATCTCATTAAGTACCATTTATTACCTTTCATAAAAAATGTCCTTTAACCAAGTAGTTTCCCCCCAGTCCCCTTGTGCACTAACACAGCCTTGTACCAAGCAGGTACTTGATTTACTGCATTATTTGCGATGGCACGTTGGTAAGCCCACCCAAAGCCCCATCCAGCCCACCAGCCATTTCCTGACAGCCACCAAAAAGGGATGTTTTGGGAACAAATATGAGAGGAGGGCAACCCCCTGGGGATGTGGCTTTGTGTGGAAGTGCCCATGGAGCAGTTTGTCCTCCCAAAAGCTGCAGTGGCCCTCTTCATCTTCTGCATGTCCAGTCAGGGAGTCTATTTTCTCCTCCTGCCAACAGAAAAGAGTCACGTCGTGCCTGAGATTTGAAAGTAATCCCATGAACTAGGCAGGCGGTGGCAGGTACAAGAAGGTCTTCCAGAGTTTTCTTCATCTTTATCAGTTTCTGGAAGTCCTTGTTCGTAGATCTACAGGGAATCTCTGTGTTCAGGTAGCAGCTGCACTCATCAAGAAAGGAGAGTATCTTTGAATTTCCTTCTGATTTTCCAGGCTAAACCTGAATCTGAATTCCCAGGCTGAGCAGAAGGAAAATTAGCTGTTCCTGTTTGTTAGCCCTTCTGCATTTTAGATTTAAAAAAACCCCCAAATAATCAGTAAATGTGTAAGAAAATGACTGTGAAAAGCTGCACAAAGTGACACCAGGTAGCCGTGCTAATGCCCTCACTGCAAAGGCCAGGCACATCCTCTCCTTGCTGCTGCTGCAGGTCGTGTTCACAGGCAGAGCAAAGAAGCTTCAAGTCAGATTTTGGCACCAAAAAGGAATAATTTTAGATGAAAAGAGTCACTTCACAGTGAAGCTACATAATAAAGAGAAATGAATTTATCCTATTTTTTTTTTGTGAGAGCTTTTTTAGCACAGGTTAAATAAAAGTAGGAAAGAAAAAAGCAGTGGGAGCCATTAAGGACTGGAGTGCAGGCTTAAGAGCATCACTGACACATGTGCCAGACACACTGGGCTTGCCCTCATGGCACCAATGCATCTGGCTCCATCACTGACTTCTCTGCCCAGAAAGCTGATATTTTGCTTCAAAAGAGATGTCTCCAGGTTGTTGTCTTCCTGCAGAACACAAGGTCAAATGCCAGGAGTGTTGAGGCTCTGGGGATTACAGTACAGCTGTTCTGTTTGTCGCTGTGTGAGGCCTTCTGGAGATGACAGCAGTATGAGGAGCACAAGCAAACAGCCTCAGCAAATACATAAAGAGTACTAACTAAACTTTAGGTCATGCTTTTCATGTCCTACACCAGACAAATTCTATACCAGAGGTCAAAGACAATGTCTTTCACCGTGCAGAGGTAGACACCGAGGGCAGGGGATGCATCTTCTTTATGGACAACACCAAAGGTGATGAAGCCAAGAGATGTCACTCAAACCCAGCCAGGCCAGAGTGCAGTGCTGCTGCCTGACACTGATGATACTGGTGGCCCTCAACAGTGCTTCTTCCCCAAAACTGCAGTGACATCACAAGTCTGACGAGGAGCAGCTGAGGGAACTGGGGTTGTTCAGTCTGAAGAAGAGGCTGAGGGGAGCTGTGATCACTCTCTGCAACTCCCTGACAGCAGGTTGTAGTGAGGTGGAGGTCAGTTTCTTCTCCCAAGTAATGACTGGTAGGACAAGAAGAAACAGCCTCAAGTTGCCCCAGGGGAGGTTGAGGCTGGAGCTGAGGCAGAGCTGTTTCCCTGAGAGGGATGTCAGCCCCTGTGCCAGGCTGCCCAGGGAGCTGGGGGGATGCCCAGCCCTGGAGGGATCCCAAAGCCGTGGAGCTGAGGTGCTGAGGGCCAGGGGTTAGTGGTGGGCTGGGCAGGGTGAGGGGAGGGCTGGGACTGCAGGAGCTTAAAGGTCTTACAACTGAAATGATATGATTCTATGATCCTCTTCTCTGTGCATACCTCTCACTGCCCCCTCCCTTGGAGACGACAACTCCCTCAAGACTCTTCAGACTCTCCCCTCCCTAGTCCTGCTCCATCCCTTTGCATCTCTTTCCCTGGTCATGCAAGAGGAGGGTGAGCAGCACTATTTACTCTTTCCACCATGGTGAAATGGCATAGCCATAGTCTTGGGGTATAAATCATTTTCCTGACAGGAAGACCCCACTGTGATAAGCACAGCCCAGGCAGGACCTGCACAGGGGCACCACCTAACCCCGAAAGCAGAGTTAGAGACGGCAACTGACGTCACCTGCTCTGTCACTCGCTCAGCGAGCGCCTGTGCTCTCACTGGTGGTCACGTTGATAACAAGATCAAAGGCTTGCACATATTTCAACAGAAGTGCTGGGAACAGTCTTGATCAAAATAAGAGGAAGGCCCTGTATACAAGACATGAGAGGCTTGCAACTCACATGTGAACCTTTGAAGTTATTATTCTTTATATATATATATAAACTAGTTTAACATCATTAGTTTAAGAAGTATAAAACCAACCAGCTGTATAATCTCCCACTATACTGCAAGCACAGAGTGTTATCCACAGGCAGACACGCTTTTGCAGTGGGGGAGACAAAAAAAAAGCAGCACTGCCAGAGAGACTCAAAAATAAGACAAGAAAACACACAATTAGTTTTATGGGATTTGAAGTTCATTTCACAAACCGACATACTTTTGTTACCAAGTATTGCCAGATAAGTCTGATACGTTTTCCCTTCCTATAATCCTTTTAACATTTCCATTGCCCCCTACAGACTTCTTTCCTTGATGTTTTGTTCAGCTCACTCCCTGCTATCTGCACACGCTTGGCCAGATTTTTTAGACTTAAAAGGGGCACCGTATCAGCATTAACCGTTCTATGAGAGCTGATAAAACACACATAAGCACTTTGCTATCTATTAACATTTCTGAACTGCTTCCTCCACCTGCACAGAATAGCAATTGAAAAGAGGATGGGGGCAAAAAAAAGGCAAATGAAGATATTTATGACCAATTTCCCATATTTATGACATTTTTTTCCACTACTCCTTTCCTCACTATATACAGACAAGACATAATTTCCTTGCTAGCATCTCATTTAAGTAACTGGTAGAAGACCAGGTGTACAGGACCTGTGATGGGCAAGTGCTTGCCTGGATGTGTGCCTCTGGGTGCAGCCATGCTCTGTACTCCCTGGTGCTATGTACTCTCCAGCTGAGCTCAGGCAACACAGACCCCAAACTTCACCCTTGAAGGTAGAATTTAAGTCCCGTCGAAAATTTTTGTTCAAATATAGAATTTTTTGATGAAAAATTGAGCACTGCTGTGGCTGCTGAGGATGTATCTGTGGTGCCATGGCAGAGGCACTGAGTGTGGTCCTTTAGTCAGGACCAGGTGATAACTCAGGGCCACATTCCCCTTGCTCAGTCTCTGCTCATCGTACTGTTGGTTTGGGATCAGCTTCTTATGGAGTACACTCACAGTCTAAAATGGTTTAAAGTCAAGTTTTCTTTGGGGTTTTCCATGCACTAACCTTGTGAGTGCTTATGAAGTGATTTATAGCCTCTTCACCACACAAGCAGACAAACTTCACACAACAACTGATTGTAGGCAGGTGCCCATCACCCTTGGTCCCACTGCTCCTTTCAGGACTGGTGGCAGTTTGCTAAAAGCAGCAACAGATAATGTGTCCCTGACCACTTGGATCTTTATCTGCCAAAAGGGTTCAGATTTAAGGGCTTCCCTTTCACATTGGACATGGTTCAGATCCACTTACACGTGCATTCATCCTGTCTACACTGCGCTCTGCTTCTCCCTTGCCCAGAGAGCACTTGGCAGCAAGAACCTCACCCAGCACAGGAGGTTCAGGAAGGCATAGGAGAAACATGGGGAGGTAATGGGAGCATCAGGGCTAGCAAGGCCTGAAGCAGATTCCATCCTATTTTTTCATGGAAACAGGAACATTTTTTCCATGCATGCTCAGGGAAGTCCTCCTGCTGCATGCACAGAGTGAGCAGGGTGTGCTGGCACTCCTGGAAGAGAACATGGCCAGCTTGGTAACAGATCTGACTTGATGGTGCCTTGGCACAACCATGGAGGAAGTGAAATATATGCTGTGTTACTAGCCTGAACTGATGTGATTTGATTCTGCAATATAATCCTCTTTTTCCCCCCTTTTTCTGGCTGGCTTCTATAGCTGTGTAAAAATGGTTACTTAAAAACTCAACTAAGTATGAAGTGTACTCACTGCAAATCTCAGCGAGGAAAGGAAATCCAAATGTTTTGAGTTTAACTATTAAACATAGTTTCCAGCTAGTGTGCTCAGAATTTGAAATTAAACAAATGAAAGAAACATGTTTCAATGGTTTTATGTAGGCAATAATGTCATTAACAGGAAATCAAGAAATTGGGCTTTGCAGCTGCAGCATGAAATTTAACCCTTCCCAGGCAGTGGGGTGCTTGCTTGGCTGGCACAGCGTAAATTTGGGCCCTACCTGATACTGGGTATCCCAGATGTAGAGCAGGATCCTGAACATCCTGATCACACAGCCCTTAAAGGATGCTAATAATGGAAAAAGCAGGAGGAGACACAATGGTTATGAGGGAACAGGCTTTCCTGGCTGGTGGAAAACTCTGAGATCACAAAGTCAAATAAAACACTTCCAGGGGAACAAAAAACCCCAAACCCTTTATGCACAGTTATTTTTAGGTGGACAGTCAAAGCTGAGTACCCTAAAGTTGTACCTGAAGTCACTGGGATTTGGGGGTACCACATAGATCCAGCTGCCAACATCCAGAAACTTATTTATGACCATGGGGCCAACCTGCTCTCAAGCAAATACCTGATGGTGCTTGGCAGAGTTTGCCTGGGTGCTGTGGCACTGGCTCCATTGAGCCCTTTCTGCCCAACGAGCACAAAGTGCCACTTTTTGGTACCATTTCAGCTGGTATCAGGTTGCACTGCTCCCCCTTCTCCCAGTTTATCTAAAGCTTTTTTGGTAGCAGATCCTATCTTCCTCTGCCAAAGCCCTATTGATTGTGTGAAAAGGTGTTTTCTACCACTGTGGGAACCTCCATCATAATCCTTTCAAGAAAGGTTAAATAATATTGGCATCTTTGTTTCCCCTTTTCATTAAGTGTAGGGGAAGCTCAGTAAATGTAAAGCCAGTGTCACTCCAGGCTAGACCCCAAAAATGGCTCTTTGGACATGTTTCATTAAGAGTCATTCATGATTTTTCCTGTCTAGCAGAAGAGTGGAAGAGACCATCAAAACACTAATCTATTCTCCTTTTGCTAGTTGTGCTTTCTAATACTTTTATAGAAGCCTGGAAATCACTTACCTATTATCCTTTCTCCCATAAGAAACTGGTGGGACTGGGAACCTCGTTGTATCACTGACAATTGTGGAAAACCAAGGTGCTATCAGACCCCATCCCCACTTCAGTCTCCAACTACAGTCACTGGAACCATATTCTGGGCTTCTCCCTCTCTTCCTAATGTGTCTCTAACTGAGAAAATCTCCTTGTACCCTGAGAACATATTTCTGGCCCTTTCACATCACCACTGACAACTACCCTCCTCCTTTTTCATAGCTGTTGCATTTGTCAGGATGGTCATTCCCCATGGTCCTCCCATTTCTCCAAGAGCCCTTCCAGTTCATGAGGTTGTACAAGAGGTAGCCCATCCCCATGAAGGTCCTCTGGAGACTGAAGCTGTTCCTATCTTGCTAATATTAGACTGGAAGAAGTCAGCATATTCTCTCCCAGGTGTTCCATGTCCCCCACTAAGGTCTTCTAATCAGACATGCAGATCAGCTCATTAGTGATGATGCAGCAGGAGCCCCTGGTAGGGAACAGTGACCATGGCAGGAAGCACTGAGGCAAGCAACAGGTTGCTGTCACCTCCTAAGTCCCAGCTGCTTCTTCCTGAGAGGAGTTGGTCTTGTAACAGGAACATTTCTACCTGGGGGAAGCTCTAAAAACTCCTAGAAAGCAGGAAAAGCAGAAACCCTCCCGTGGCTAATGTAGGGTCAAGTTGTGAGAGCTACAGGACTAGGCTGCTGCAGTACTTCAAATCTATAAACAATACTGGTTCTGAGGAATCTGTTAGTGATGCATTTCTGGGTCTATTTACCTCTGTGTACATAACTACCAATAATGTAAGTGGAACCTTTTGCAAGCTGAAAGGTGAGCACTCCATTGTCTTAATCATGCATGAAGGGTTTTGCTTGGAAATGATATTACAGAAAGAGAGCTTTGCAATGGTGAGAATCACACAATCCCAGAATGCTGGGGGTGGGAAGGGCCCTGCAGAGCTCCTCCAGCCCCAGCTCCTGCTAAAGCAGGTTCCCCTCGACCAAGAGGCACAGGAGCATGTCCTGGAGGGTTTGGGAACCTCCTGAGAAGGAGCCTCCACACCCTCCCTGGGCAGCCTGGGCCAAGGCTCCCTCACCCTTAAAGTAGTTTTTTCTTTTAAGTGGAACTTTCTGTGTTCCAGCTTATTTCCATTTCCTCCAGTCCTGTCACTGGACATTACAAAACACAAGGATGTGTGAGGATAACTGTGATCCCCATTCACCTGCCTGGGTGGTGAAATCAAACAAGAGCACTGCCATGACTATGTCCCCCCTGCTGAGGTGAGTTGGGGATAGTGTGGCTCTCAGAACAATGGGGCAGCTCCTGCTCCCTGCTGCTGGTTGGATGCCCATCACTGGGATGGCATGGCATGTCTGGCAGCTCCAGTGGGCAGAGGCAGATACAAACTGGCAGCAGAGGCAGTGATATCTGAGCACGTTTTGTACAGATCCAGGTCTGCAAGTCAGGGCTTGCCTTGGGCATTTGTAACGTATGTTTTAGCACTGAGTCCCATTTACCCACCCCGTCTGTGCAACTGATAATAGACTCATTAAAAGCACAACAGAAGTGCTGAAATAGCTGCTTATTATTCTAGCCAGAACTTTAGATAATAACATCAATTCCATAGATTTAACCAACATACCATTGTTCTTTCATTACATCTAACAGAGAGAACAGCTTCTATTAAATTGATTTTGGTTCACAAAGAGTGTAACATCAGTGCAGGCCAAAAATGAAGTTATTTAATACGCTTAAAAGCATGCAGTGTGCACAAGCTTATACATGCTCACATCTGCTATTGAAGTGAACATAGATAATGAGCCTCTTATGTGATACACCTGACACCAGACAACACTGGAAATGTTGATCCCTGGTGCTGGCTGCAGGGAAAATGACAAAAACCTGTGGGCCAGATACCTGGGGTTAATCAGCATCGAACCCTGGCTGCCTTCAGCAGTCTTAATAAAGCCACAGTGCTTCAGAGACACTAAACTTGGGGCTAGCTCTGTGTTTCCAAGCTGGAGCAGTGGGAGTTTTGTGCTAGAGTGGGTTGTCATGGGGGGGACATTGCACCAGCCCCCTTCAGCAGCAGACACACTGTTCAATACCCTGGACTCAAACCCAGCCCTGAAGTGCATTGCAAAAACAATAAGTAACGTGCCTAAGAGTTCTCTCTGCTGTTACACTGCTGTGAATGAGGAAATGTTTACACCATCAAACCTTCTGTACACCACTATAAACCAGTAAGAAAACAGAAAATCAAGTGATTTTTCTATTCTTGATGACTTCAGGGAGGCTGGAGCAGCTGGGGAGGTTCTCCCTGGCCACCTCAAGGTGCACAGAGCCTGGGCACCCGCCTGAAGTGGCAGCTGCCCTTCTGCAGAGGGGAACCAGGATGTATTTTTTGGCAGCTGGGACACCCCATTTCCTTGGGCCACCCCCTTCATTGTGAATGCTTCGTGCATGAGCTCAGGGAAATCACCCAGTTAAAAATAACCCTCCCCTGCACAGAAAAACCCACCCCAAACAGACAAAGGAAAAGGCTATTTATACTCTGGAGCAACTCCTGGGGCTGTTTCAGCCTGTGGCCACAGGAATGGCTGCAGAGGAGCCCCATGGCAAATGGGGCTGGGGTGACAGGGGGGATGAGACCCACTGAGCTGTAAAACACCTTGACATCCACAGAGGACTTTTCTTCCTGTAACTACCAGGGGTTGGAGATAGGAAGGCTCTTGTGTACTTCAGTGATCTTACTTTTAGTTCATGTTTTTAAGTGTGTTTTCCACATTTCTCCCAGCTCAGTCAGGGCTGTTCCTCTATGTGATGTTTGTACTTTCCTGGGTTTAAAATGCCTCATCCACAGGCAACAAAAGGGCCATCTCCAAATGCCCCAAAAGAAAAACACATGATTAGCCAAACAGTCTGATAAAACTCAGGGAGAATTATCCACCCACCTCCACAGACAAGTTTAAATATGGAATAATACAGATACATTTCTCCCTTTTTTTGCACGTTGTTTTCTGTTTTGACTTCTTTGGGATCATTCAAAGGGAGGTTCAGGCTTTGATCTTTTCTATTGGCAATATTTTTTTCATCTAGGTTTTTATAGTTTGAGAAGAGATGTTACATGCTTGCAACAGAGACTATCGATATGATGTGGGTCTGAACAAAAAACCTGGTGTCAGGTTCTCCATTTGGAGTGTTACTTCAAGCTTTGAAGTTTGTAATGATTCAAAAGCATCTAGAGCTGCTACAAATGTTAATAAAATTAAAGCCATCTGAAAGTGAGGCTTGCATGTGCCTTTGAAAGTAGGTCTGTGATCAGTTATTACCCTCAATTACCTTGTTGTCCACTCTTTTAGCTCGAGGTTAAACTCTTAACACTTTGCTTTGAAGTGGTTATCCTTTTATCTATGACCGGACTAAGGAATTTAAGGGCAATAATCAATGAGAGCTTCATAAGAATAAAGGGGAGACAAGGCAAGGAAAATAGGTGTGAATGTTCCCTTAACGGCTGGCTGGGAGTTTGGAGGGGCTGGGGGTGACACTGAGCTCTGATATGGTCCTTAAATAGAGAGAAAAAGGAGGAAAAAACCAGAAGGGAAAAAAAAGCAGGGTATGAAAGAAAGAAAAAAGGAGCCCCAGCAATTTCCAAATCACCACTAAAAATAAAGCAGAAGCACTAATTCAGGGTGGGGCTGGGCGTGGGGAGAGCATGGAGAGGTGAAGCCCTCATCAAAGGCACAGGACGAGTAATGAGGCACTGAGATACGATTAAAGTATTGGCTTAATCACAGCTTTGATGTCAGCCACGGCATCTTACCCTGCCAAGCCTCAGCAGGGATGGGGATGGGTCCCCTGCACCAGGGTCCTGCTCTTCTCCTCGGCCCTCCAGCAATCAACCCCAACCCAAAGCAAGTGGTACCCGCGCCAAGTGTTGGCACCAGATGTCTGGAAGGACACGGGCGATTCCTTCCCAGCAAGGGATCCTTTGCCTGGGAGCAGCAGGATCTCTGCCACCTGCACCTCACTGGTCCCCAGAAGGTCCTCAAGCCACCCCCACCCCAAGTTCCCAAACCCCTCCATAAAACCACCGTGAGACACAGGATGTGTCGTCCTTTCGTGGGGTCTCAGAGCATTAACCTGGATGCTATCTTGGTCTTGCCTGCTCGCTGCCAGCCAGGATGCTGGTGACATCCTTTGTCACAGCCCATGAGGCTGGACTCGACCTTAAAGGTCTTTTCCAGCTGAAATGACTCTGTGACTCTATGACTGCAGCACACAACCCAGCACTTTCCCCGTGGAGAAGTGTCCAGCCTCCACTTTCACTCCATCAAGGGAATACTGGGCTAATAGTCCTGGCCAAGCTTTTATTATTATTATTATTATTTTAATCTGAGGTGCCTAAAGTGAGGTGTTGAAATGCAGGTTGAGCACGCTGAGCTTGGCAGGGGACCAAGTCCTGGGTTTCTGAAGTCCTGAGCACAACCTCCAGCGCCGTGGAGCAAGAGCTGCGTGTGCTCAGCATCTCCGAAGAGAGAAATCGCCCGGCTGCGCTTTGATGCGGTGCCAAGGGCTGGATCTGCGTGTCTAATTTAAGGTGCTTGGGTTGGAAAATGTTGACAATTATTGTTACTCTGAAATTAAATCAGTGCTTAATTATCAAAATTGATGGTAACTTAGAGTGGCACTTTCCAAAAGAGCCTGAGGGAGTCAGAAGGAGGTTTTTCAAAGGAGGTTTAATGTCTCAGGGCCATGTCTGCCTCCTCGTACCTGCACTTTCTTACTGCCTGCTCCTGCTTCTGTACCTTTCTAAAGCCACCTGAGTGGTGCTGAGGACTCTACTGAGAGGGTACAAGGTGGGTCTGCAACGATGACGCCTCCAGCCTTCCAAAGGCACTTAGCTAATTCACAGTGAAGAATCAATTGGCTTTGGGTGCCTAATTCTCCTATAATCCTTCAGATAATCCCAGCTTCAGGCTTTCAGATACTGATAAACAAACAAAAAAACCCCCACAAGAAATCTTTGCAAATAGAATAGAATAGAAAAAAACCCCACCCATATATTTCATATAACTTTCAGATACTCTGAACTAAATATGAAATAGGTTGAGGACAATAGCAATAAAATATTGCTCAAGAGAGAGAGTAAAGGCATGGAGACCGTGAAGCCTGAGGCTGAGAACACTGTTTCGTAATTAAGGTAGCCTCCAGACAACGATTGTCATACAGAGGCATTGCTCAAGGACCCAGCCATTATTGCTTTCATTATAATTTTTTCAGGAGAGGATCTTTTTTCTGGCTTGGCTCCACTTTCATTCAAAGCTCCCACTGGCCCCCGGTTACTAACAAGAAAGCGTTGATTGAGAAACGCTAATGACAGCCTCCGTGGGATGCAAAGGAGCGGGCGGGCTCGTGGCACCACACGTCCAGATCAGGAGGTCTGCTGAGAAAGGGGACACCAGCCAGGGACATCAAATGCCTGGGATGAGGAAAACCCTGAGAGAGGTGGAGAGAGGGGCCTCACAGAGTGAGGGAAGGCTGCCGACACACCCCGGAGTGGGTGGTCATTTGCTGGTTAAATGGGGTCCTGCTGGTCTTTGTGCATTCAACCATTTGAAAAAGAGCTGGCAGGAAGGGTTTTCCAAAGAAAACTGAGCTGACTTCTTAAAAACCATCCTGATAAATCCTACATTGCAACCAAATAGCTTCTTTTTTCCCCCATTTGCATTACAACATGGGAGCTGTAGTTTCTATGTCTCGTGCTCTACACCATCCCATAGACTGCATCTCCCACGGAAGGCTGGGCATCAGGCTTGGGCAAGGAGAGTGTGAGGCAGTAGAGGAGGACACAAGGCAGGGGAATGGCAGACACCCCACACAATGACACCCACTACAGATCCCTGCTGCCTGCCACAATTTACACGTTCTGGGTTGGAGCTGAAACCAGCCCTGGAGTTCCAGCTCTGCAATATTGGGGGGGAAAAGTAGTGAATTAGAAACTCCTGTTTTGATTTCCTATCAAAATCCAAATCAGGCTAAACATTTCAGATGGTCATCATTCCCCTTCTGGTCCTGAGTGAATCCATTGGGATCACAGCATCAACTCCCATCACCTGATGTTACACTGAGCATGACCATGCCTGTCTGCTCTTAACTGCTGACCTATCTTAATCATCCCAGTAATTAATAAGCTGAGGCAAAGTCATGTTCCAACATGGTCTAATTTTCAGCTGAAAACAAGAGCCAAGGAGGATTAGAAACAAATGGGAACACCCTGAAATGGCTTCCTCATACACTGAGCCACTGTGGGTCATTGCTTCCCTACCCCCAGAGCCCTCCATGCATGAACCCAAGAGGACCAGGAGTTCTCCCATCCCACCTAATCCCTGCCTAAGCAGAAATCCTGAATTGTGGTGGTGAGGCCAGGGCTGAGCTGCTCTGATGTTTGGCCAATTATCAGCACCTGGATACTCGGGCAAGAGGGAGGTAATGTAAGAAGAGAGAAACACTTTCAAGTTCTTTTTACTTCTGTAATAATGCTTCTGCTAGACAGTCTGCCTGGGGATGGCTAGGGCACAGCTCAGCTCTGGGGGAGCCTCCTCAGCCCCTGGAAATCCCAGCTGGCTGTGAGGGGAGAGCATGGGCTCATCCCATGGAGGGCAGAGCCCCATCCCATGGAGGGAAAGCTTGGGCCTCATCCTGTAGGACAGGGATGGCTGCAGAAACTCACCCTCTTGCACTAGGATTATGATTAGTCTTGTTCTTTTCCAGCTCATTATATCACAGAGTGAGATACTTTGGAGAAGATGGCTTTGCTCTGAAGCACTCCAGTCACTCTGCAAAGCACTGAAGATGTCTGAGCACACACAGCAGCACTGCTCTGCTCCCTGCAGATAAACACACAGGGGCATTTTCCTCCCAAGGGGCTGACCTGGGCAAAGGCTGCATGGTGCCCACACCCCTGAGAGCTGCTGTTGTGCTCACAGGTGGACAAGTTCCCTCTCAGGTCTTGCCCCAGGAAAACCTTAAAGGGAGAGGAACAGCTTCCTTAGTCTTTGAGAGAGAAGAAAAAGTGTTGCCACCAAAACAACACCCCTTCAGAGGAACGGTACCTGGAGCTGTAGCACATCTCACCATCCCAGCCTCATCACACCTCCACAAAGGGGGAAGCTCAGCATAGCAGCAATTTCCCACAGCCAGACAGGAGTTACAGGCTAATGAAGATCAATCAGCTTCTTTTAAGGCTTCAATTAATTTTCTCCCCCACCCAAGATAAACGGTCCTCTCCTAGGTCTCATCTCCCTCCCACTCCTCCTCCAGCACCTTCTACTACATAAGATCATCCCTTTTTCTTCCTCCATCAGATCTAAGGGAGATGGTAGATAAGAGAGAGCAATTCCCCTCCCCATGTTTTACCCATTTCTCTACTGTTTTGCCCCAAAAGCCCCCTGGGACACTGTGTCCTGTGTGTACTGGGGCAGCCTGGTCCTATTGCACCTTCTCCTTTCTCTGATATGTCACCCACCCACCAGTGCTTACACCTAATCTCCCATCTCAGGTGTCCTTTGCCTTTGAAAGAGCAGGAGGTCATCCCAGGCTGCTGCAAAACATCCTCCTGTCCCAGAGGGGAGCAGGGGCTGGGTGAAACCGCGCTGGGTCCTGCCGAAAGGGCAGGAGAGGGGGGAGGAGAAGAGCAGCCGCCCTTCCCCAGGCCGCAGCGAGCTTTTGTGACTCCAAAGGGTTGGCAAATCCCCGGATAAAAGGGGAAAATATGTTCATAATAAATAACACTGAAGTAACACGTTGCGAAATATCGACTCCCTCGGAAAGGCGGCTGTTTGCTTTCAGTGGAGCTGCTATCTGATCCTCTGCCAAACGGCGCCGGGCGCCTGCGAGAGACACTTCTCTGTGGCTGCTGAGACAAAACCAGAGCGCCCTAAAAATGCAACGGGCAGGGGGTGTGCAGGGGAGATGGGCACAGAGGCTCAGGGCTCTCCAGCAGCCCTGAGCCCCGCTGATGCTTCTGCAGAGCGCAGGCATGGTGCAGTTGGAACTTGAATGCAATTAATCGTGTGTCAGTGTAGAGACTGGGGGAAGGAGAATAGAGGAGGGGGGGAAAAAAGAGAAAGAGGTGTTGATAAAATACTTGTTAGAAAGAAAATTGGATTAGTGGTGCCATTCTGGCCATGAAGTTCTTTGAGCTTGAGAAAAGAAAATAATAATCTTGTTCCTTTTTTCCCCTCTCTCCACAGCCCACAGAAGGCCTCACAGCCAAAACATCAGTCCTTCTAATCTTATTTTCTTTTTTTCTGGCGTGTATTTTATTAACCCCTTTTCTCATTTAACTGCTATGAATAGCTCAGTGGGTAACATCCTTCTTAGAAAGTGAAAACCTCCTTGGAGATGCGGAGCAAGAGGAGAAATGCAGACAAACTTCCAGCTCCCCGCACTCAGAAGAAAAGCCTTCTCTGTAATCCTGTCTGGTGAATCCCAACACTGTACCCCAAGGTAGCTGCGAGCTCCAGGTCCCCTCTTTGGAGCAGGGACAATTGGGGAATTTATCTGCCGACACACCAGGAGGTTGTTCCCGCCTCTATAAGCTCTGTGGACACGGAGCAGAGATTAGGAAAGAAATAAATGCCCATGCTTCTCGTTGGGAAAGTGTATCTATGTACCCAGCACTGTCAGATGGAGTTGGGCACTCTGAATTACCTTTCTTTTACAGTTTCCCTCGCCAGCTATTGGCCATGTAAACTGAAATCCCTGTGCCAGGCTGGGGGGTGCTTAGGGCCAGGCTCTGTGCTGCTGCTGGCACAGGGGCTTTGAGGGGTTTTATCTCTTACCAGCTCAAAGTGACACCCTGGCTTGTCCTCCTACACTCATGGAAAGATTCTGTGCCTCGAGTAAGATGTTGTCAAACTTGGAAAACTCAGGGGCTGCTCTTCCCTCTGTGCAGCAGTGATATATGGCCAAAAGGGAAAAAAAAAATCAACCCACAATTGAAACATCAAATCCAATGGAGACAGTCCTGCCTCACGCTGCTGTAAGTGAGAGCAGAGATTTGGCCTCACCATAAAGAAATCACCAGCTCCAGCGAGCTTGTCTGCCACCTCCTTCTCTGCAAGCAGCAAACCTTCCTGGGAGAGGAGTGGGAGCAGGATCCAGCCCCATGTGAGATTGTGTGTTATTTTCCTTGACAGCTGTGGTGCATAGTGGTAAGTGCATGTTTAATTCATTCACAATTTATGGTGTAATGAGAACAATGAATGTGTCTGAGGGAATAATTGCTTCACGGCAGGGATGCTGGAGAGTTCAAGTTGGTTGGCACCTGGACTTTGAATCGGGGCTGGCGGGGATTGGCTCCGCTGGCCCCACAATAGCCTCCATAACAAAGCTGCTGGGGATGGGGAGGGGGTTCAAAGTCACCCCACGCCGCCTGGGAGAGCTGCAACAGCCTCTGGCTGGGACAGCAGCGGCCGGATCCGAGCCCCATTTACCAGGCACCCGGCGAGGGCTGCAGCTGGTAGCTGGTTTCTCTCAACCTGCATTTACAAGTGAATTTTGCTGTGCTGCAAAGCCATGCCCCTCGAAAACCTACGCTTCCTCCCATCCTCCTCTCCTTCTCAGACCTCTTCACCACTTGGTTCTGGCTGCATCTACCAAGAACCTTCTTTTGTTGGGGGTATGAAGAGGGGGTTGACCCTTTCCAGTGTCCTCAGCAACCACATGGAGTTTTGGAGACCTCAGAGGTCATGAGCATCCATATGGAGGGCCCAGCATCTCTGTGCGTCTCCCAGCTGTCCCCACGGCAGCTGCGCTTGCAGCCCCTGAACAAAGCTCATTAGGGGGCTCCTTAGGACCCTTGGGGGTTGTTCTGCTTTGCCCTGTCCTAGAGAAGCCCTGAATCAAAACACCTCAAGAAGGCTGCAGCCAGAAGAAGGCATCAGGCTTGGCTCCATGTACGAACAGCTAATCATTCATCAGGCTGGGAGCAGGTAGATGCGTTATCTCTCGCAGGCTCTTTCCTGCAGCGTCTGAGCGAGGCCAGATCTAGAGTTGACAACAAAGAGACGCCGACAAGGTGTTGCTCAAGGCTTGGCCCATGTGGTGCAAGATCGGCAGCGGCCCTCTCCACAGCTCCTGCCTCTTGGCACCCAGCAGAAACGCACATCTGAGTTCTCAAACAGACGTGTCAAAGCACGAGCAACAACTCTCCCATGCCACAAAGCAACCCCAAGGAGATACTCTATCAAGAATGGAGCTCTTGGACCCAGCATCACACATCTGAGGGAAACAGGCTTGTCAAGTGCTGTGAAACTCTCAGAGGGAAGGTACCATATAACCACAGAGGCTGTTGTAAATGATTCCACCGTTACACTGGGGAACTGCACCATCAGCGCTTGAGCTTTTCCATACATGGACTGCACGGGATGGAGCTGTGTCCCTGTTCCCCTTCTCCAGATGGGAAAGCCATGTGCTGGGGATGGGCTTGCTTTGGACATCTTTCAGAGATGCTGAGAACCCTGTTCCACATTAACCCTCATGCAGAGCTCTATGAAATGTTTTGAACATGTATGCAACACTTGGTAGTAAACAGAGTCTGTTTTTAGCTGGGACAACATCTGGGTATGAGCAGATGTGGGCCAGGCTGATGAGCAAACCCCTGCAAGGGCTTCCCTTTAGGGACTGATGGCATTTTTTATGAGGGCTTAAATGGTTTGGGTGCATAAATTCAAAGCTGTCACTTGAGCTCAGAACCTAACTCAGATTAAAAAGGTAAAGATTTCAGGCCCCTGTGTCCCCTCGAAAACATCCCACACCTGCCTACACGGTGGAAACAGCCACAGGCAGGAGCAGAAGACGGGAGTTTAGGTGCAGACAGAAACATGGATTTGTAGTCCTGACAGAGAACCGTGTTTTATCCCATCTAGTCTGAGGTTAAACACAATGTTCTGTCAAGCCACATACGGAGGAGAACGTGGTTTGGCAGCGGCGCCGTGCGTAACCACGGCTCAAGGCGGCCTACCTCGGCGGGGCCGCCGTGGCTGCCGCCTGCCCTTTCATCTGAGGCCTGGGAGGATGGAGGGAGCACTGTCCTTGTAAATACATCAGCCCCCACGGCCTCCCTGTGCTGCTCTGTCTTGTCACTGCTTTCTCTGGAGCTGCAGAGGCTCACTGTAAACGCTGATGTCTCTCTGCCTGGGGAGGAAAAATAAGTGCTTAAAGGCAGACTCTGGCAGGATGAGGTCACCTCTCCATGGGCAAGAAAAGGTTAAACCCAAAGGTGACTGCAGTCGTAAAATGTGAATTTGGATGAGGTTTGACACCATCTCCCCCTGCTCCTTCCCTTCCTGAAGCTTGGCTATGGCCTGAGCTCCCCAGAAGTTCCATCCCTGGAGGAAGATCAATAAATGCAGCCCAGATGACAGGTTGTGAGACAAATAAAACCATCCATAATTGCACATGGTTAATTACTGAGGGTGTTTGGGTTTCTTGGAGAATGTTAGGTTGTGAAGAGTCTCAATCAAAGAGCCCCCAGGGCATTCAAATCAAGGCAAGCATCAAAACCCACAGCTGTTTTGAAAACACAGCTTCAAATGCGTGCTGTGGAGAGGAAGGGTTTTAACCCCCTGCCCAGTAAATAATGCACCCTGGAAGGGCTCCTGGCTACAAAGAGGCTGCACATGAGGGCAAAGGCTGTGACCTCGGGGGTACAAACATCTGCAGGAGCCTCCAGTGACTCCCAGGACTTGAGAGGGGGTGATTCCAGCCAGGCTTGAACCACAGCCCTCACCCAAACGCTGCAAGTTGCCATCATGCCACAGGCAAGTGAGGGAGATGTTTCCTCTACTGTATTTTCTCTGTCATTCTCCCAAGCCTGGGATCTTTTGTGCCCATGCAGTGCAGCTCTGAGGCTGCCCTTGTGTGTGATGCATTTTACAGAATTGCTTTTCACCAGCTTGGCAACAATTAGAAGAATCCTAATGCTAAGTTGCAACTTCAGGAGACACTTTTGTCAAAAAAAAATATGCCTGGTATTTGCAACCTCTGAAAACATTTTTAGCTAGACCAAGCTAATGTATGATATGTAATTATAATGATGGAACAGTGTTGCAGACAAGTGAAGTGTGAAAAGAGGGTGTAAAAACGGCGGAAAGTAAAAGAAATAACTAAAAGCAATCACAAGCTAAAATTAGAAGGCAATTAACATACAGGAAATTCAGGGGAGAAATTACAAATGAAGCCAAAGGATGTGGCAAAGTCTTTAACTGGCAGACCTGACAGGGTTTTTCAAGAAAACATTACAATCAAAGATGATTTGCATGATGTTTGTCCACTATTAGATCAAAACAATAGACTAAGGATGGAAAGTCAAGAGTGTTCTGTATTTGGGCAGAAAGAGACAGATAAGCTACCCAGAGTGGAGATGAAACCTTCCTATTGCAAATGATAACCTAAGAATATATTACACATCTTACAGTAGAATGTGACCAAAGACTTTTCCACAAGCTGCTGTGGCAGCTTGGCAGGCCAGTGCCACGCTCTGCCAAATATCCTGCTTGGAGGGGAAGATCTGGAGGGCACAGGAGGCAGCTCTGTTGGGTCAATATTTAAAGACATGTGGGACTTTCCACATTATTATTGACCTAAGCCCCGAGTTTAACTCCAAATGGGATAAAAGACTCATGCTCAATAAAAAAGACTTAAAAGAACACAATGTAATCAACACCAGCCTATTTAATAATGTCCTATTGAATCAACCTGGTGTTATTTTTCATGACTGAAAGTAGGAAATTCCAACCCATTGTAAGACTGAGGGAACTTGCTCTGCTCTGCTTAAAAGGGTTTAATCAGAAGGGATGTGATCATAGTCAGTGAGTGTAGAAGAGGACTTCAGTAATATTTGGGTGGTTATTCTTTGTCTAACAGAGATCTTCTGTTTCAGCCAAACCCACTGGATTTGAAACAGTGAATTAATTTGGGGAAGTTTTAGGAATGATGTCCCTAGGCCATTCCTCAGTCCTTTTGGTCTTTAGATCTCTAAATAGAAGTTTCTAAGCACCCCTGCAGCTATTTCACAGCTTAGCACTCAATGAGGATGTGTAGAGTGACTTGGAAATGACTGTCACGTGAAAAAATAAAGAGGAATAAAGGTCTGTAGATCCAGAGAGAGCTGCAAATCTCAATCAGGAACCTTCTGGGAATTAAAAAATATGATTTCAGTTTAAGCTTGGCATTGCTCACCCTCTTCCTCAGGATGACAACCTGTCTGAAAGCCAGCATCTTCTGCAACAGCAACACTCTGAGGCCAAGGACCTCCAGTCCCTCCTCCACCAAGCGCTTCCCATCCTATAGTGTAACAGAATCACTCTCAAAACCCCACGTGCATATTGCAGAGGCTCAAGCCCAGCAAAGCTCTCCTCTTTCTCTGCAAAGGAACCTCTGTAAAGAGAGAAGAGAGGCGAGGGGATGAGTTGGGGAGAGCTCACTCGCGCTGCCTGCGAGGGCAATCCCACAAAGCCCCCGTCCCCTGGGGCTCACACGCATCTCGGGATGCTCAGGCCCATCTGTCGAGGTGGCATCACGCCAAGGCACGAGCAGGCTGGATCCTGCATGGGGCTCAGCACTGCAGGCCAGTGCAGGACTGCTTGTCACAATGGCTTGGGCTCACTCCTGAGAACAAAGCTCTTACATCTATCCTAAAATACGGTTTAGCATTGGCTGGAGAGAAAGGATCAACCCTCATCAGAAACATGAGAAAGAAAATAGTCTACAGCTCGTATTAGATCCATCAGAAAAGTTAAATAACTTGATTGCACCAACAAATCACAAAGTACCACTGATGCACAAACCAAATGGGAAGCTGCTTCTACCAGTATGAAACCCTGACGGACTGCAGGGTGAGATGCATGATGTTTGCATGAGCCCTTCTACAGTCACACAACAGCAAAGCTGGGGCTGCTGGCACACAGGGCTGTGCATGCAGCTTGCAGGGCACTGAAGGATTTTTTTGGCAGGAATAAAGTAGAGATACATACAGTGCTACTGTTTGGAGAAGGACTGCCTCAGCTTTGAGGAAGACATTTGGGAGCATAAACCAGCTCGAGTATAATCTGCACTAAAGGCAGAAGCCAACCATCAAACCCAGACCTAAATCTGAAGCCCCCAGAAGATCCCTGCTCATCCAAGCATGGGGATAGCCCTGAGCTTAAGTGCAGGCTTAAGATTAAGTGTTTGCACAAGTCCTTTATTGAGTTAGGGCTAAAGGTTCAGGTGGGAAGTGCCCCGCTGGGAACTGGATGGTTTGTCCTGTGACTTTTTGTCCATGATTTGCAAGTGCTCCAGCCCTGCTGCTGTTGGGGTGGCAGCTGGGCCCTGCTGCTGTAACCAGAGCCTGTCTGCAGGTGCCTGGTTATTTTTTTTTTACTATGCCAAGTATTTATATTCCAAACTGCATCACAGCCACAGTTTATGGCACCCATAGAGCTGGCAGGAAGAGCCATGTCAAAGGTCTGAAGAAAGGCACTGAAGCGTCCCAGGGCCACCATCTGCACTGGGAGCAAACCTCGGACTGTGGGGATGGTGCTGGCAGCAGATGCTCCCTCTGGTCAGCTGCTCTGTGTGTGCTGCTGCAGGAGATCCAGGTGTTTGCTGTCCTCTTGTTTAAACTTCTCCTGCCTTTACAGCAAACCTACAGGGCTTGGTCCAGAGCCAGCTGCAGCCTCCTAAAAGTTTCTCTTTGAGTTTACAGGATTTGCATTAGGTCCAGTTTCATGGTTGTAAAACCAGGAAAGGTTTAAACATGAGGACAGCAAATATTGTGACAAATACTGTGACAAAACTGGGTCCATCAATGGTCACTGCCAGTGCTGTGGTGCATCTGCACTTTCCTGGAGGCACAGCTGAGTGGGGAAAGAATAACATGGGCTTTGTGGGCTGGAGGTGTTCTCAGGCTGCTGGTGAGGTCAAATGGAAATGCTAAACAAAACATTCAAGATATCTTTTATGGTCTGTGAGCATCAATTACATATGCAGGTGAGTTACCACATTGAGGTTTCATCCAACTGAGCTTTACAAACATGAGTTCAACACCTCTTCCGAGGCTGTGAGCACCTTCTGTTAGTGGGCTACACAACACACCCTGCCTCAGCGATGGTGTGCAGCACAACCAGGAGCAGCTCCTGTCTCCCAGTGCCAATTCCCCATCCCTTCACTGCCCCGCTGTGCTCTCCTCCAGGGGGAACCAGGGATGAGCAACACTTCATCCAGTACAGCCCAGGGAAGATGAGGGAGAGGGCAGGAAGAGTTGATTAAAATCAGTGTTTTCATTCTGAGCTCTCATTATAGATTCAAATCTATACTGAAATTAGTCAGCCACTGACCTCATCCAACAACAATGAACAAACAAAAAGATGACAAGCAAGTGTCGATAAGTCTCAGAAGATGTAACATCATTCCTGAGCACAATTAAACACAGCCTTACAAACATCCAGGCTCTGGCTGTTCATGAAATCCATATGGAGCCATTAGCCTTCTTTGGTCTGGTTTTCCACCACCCTTAGATGCAGAATGAGACCCTGACCATAAGAAAACTTGCTGAAATTTAGGTGGGCTCTGAATTTAAAGAGAAAGTGCCACTTCTGAGCAATTCCTTTCTAAAAAAGCTTGCCCTGGAAGAAGAGTCATCAACACTGAATCCACAAGCCACCACAGACAAACTAAACTCCCTGGATTGACCAGCCACATCTCCAGCGTCGAGTTAAACATCTCAGACTGTGCCACAACTAACGGTGGGGTTCAGCAGGAAGGAAACCAGCTGGTCACCAACTGCATCAGCATCGCGTGTTACGGGTAGCTGTTACCTCCTGAGTGGTACAGATTGACAACTAAATCTCTGTTTCCACTAAGCTACATGTTTATGGAAAATGTGAAACAAAACAGGCTGTTAGGACCCACTCTGCAGACAGAATTGCTATAGAGAGATGCTCAAAGGAGGTCCCACTCTAAATCCTCCCTGTGTGAAGGGAAGCTGTGTGACCAGCTTCCCAAGGCTTCTCTGAAAATATCAGACATATCTGGGTTAAAAAGAAAACTCAAGTTTCCTGTTGCTAGCGACAGCATTTGGAGAACCCTCAGGAAAGAAAATGTCTCTTGTCCCAAGGAAGCCTTCAAGCAAGCAAAGCATTTAACAGCCAGCAGCCAAAGGCCACGTTGATGGGATAAAAGCTACATCAGCAGGGCGAGGATCTGGGACTGCAAAGCAAGGACACGACACAAGGTCTTCCCTCTTTCTTGTCACCATCTTTGTCAGCGAAGGAGAGATCAAGTTGTGGTAGCAAAAGGTAAATAAATCATATTTTGTCCAGGGGCTTGACTTATTTACATTATCACAGATGTCAGATAACATGAGAGAGCTGCTCAGCTCTGTTACAGCAGGCACAGCACACCCGCTCTCACCACATCTTTTTGCAGGATTGGGTCCTGATTCAGTTCTTTCAATGCTTTTTTCTCACAAAAGATGATTTCTAATTTAGGGAGGAAAAGTTTTATTTAATTATCTTCTCTTTTTTGGTTTGAATTGACCAACTGCACATCTTCCACTGGCTTTATCAAAGTGGCCACCAGTACCAGAGCATATCTAATTTTAAGTGGGCTTTAGTTGGCAGACTTAAAAACTGATCATGCATTTTAGCTTCAGTAACTTGCAATTTCTGCACTCTTTGATAGTGCACTTTAAAGAACAAGTCTTCTTTAATGACAAAGGCTTAAAAGAAATGACCTTTCTGAACAAAATATCAAAGCTTAGAATAGTTCCTTGGAAAAAAAAAGAAGTCTGAATTAAAATGACCTTGTGTTCTGGAACTTTTTCATACCATATCTGACGTCTTACTTTTCCTTTGTACCCTCAGAACGAGACCGAGTATCATTCAGCAGTGTGTGGTGCCTCTGGTACATCTTGTGATTTGGGGAGGACTTGCAGTGCACTAAGATAATTAAAACAAAATGAATGGGATCCCATAGCCACTGTCTATCGAGGCTGCTTGTTAAAATCAAAGCTGTTCGTGCTTTGCAGAAAATTCAGTAGAACTCTGTGAGATATTCTAGGGATTGCAAATATTTTGTTCTAACCACAGTCAATCTGCAGAAAAATCATTTCTCAGTTTGAAACCACAGTGGGTAGAGATTTGGGCAAGTAACAAGAGTATCTGCTGTCACCAGTACAATTAAAGCACTGTTGCAGAAGAAAGCAGAGGACTGGAAGAAGGAGGGAGGTTGTATCCCTTTTCTTCCAAGTGCAGCAGAAATGAACGTATTTGTTACGTGTAACACAAGAACTGAGAGTGGCACTGAAATACAGTGTCACCTTGATAAGGGTCACCTCCTTTGACACTGGTGAAATATGTTATGATGCCTTTTGTCTTGAAGGGTTTTATACAGAGTGAAGCACTCTTCTCTCACAGAGCAACATCAGTAAAATGAATGGAGCATAAATAAAGCTGTGACCACACTCCAGCTGGTTTCACCAGGGCTTGTTTATGGACAATGAAGCCAACTATTGGCAGCTGGCAATTCCTTACCTAGCAGGTGGAAAGAGAGGTAGAGAGCAAGTAATATGGATAAAAACATCTCTAATCCTGCAGTTTGGACTGTGGCTCTAACTTGTTACAAAAATGATCAAAGAAACATTAACAAACAACTACAAAAGCACTCCAGCCAACCTTGAATTTGATTTCTTGTCAGGTTTATAAGCACCTTCAACATGGTCCTCACGGTGTATTTGATGTTAGAGAGAGTTTCCCAGAGTTTCAAAACTCCCTGATTGACCAAGATCTTTTCTCAAGCCACTTTTTGATCATCAATGACCTCACCAACCCAATTCCATAGAAAATAAGGAAATTCAGGTCTGAATTCAACAACCTAGAACAGGGTCCATGTGTTTCTTTAGGGATGTACCCTCCTTAATGCTTTCAAAAGCAATATAACACCCAGATATCATGCAGGCAGAATCAAAAATGCCTTGTTTCCTCCACACATGGGAAGTGAGATCTCACTGTGCCAGGGCAATGTCCAACAGGTGAATCCCAGCCTGCAGCTGTGTCAGCGCTTGGTGCTTCTCCTGGAGAGCCCAGCCATCGCTGCCATGCACCTCTCTCAGGAAATACATTTCATTTTACTACCCACAATTAACTAAATGCATCCTAACAAACTCCTCCTCCTAAAACTCACTGTTGCCCCAGGTAAGGCTTTGTGGCACCTGCCACAAAGGGCTCCTCCTCGCTTATCAGAGCCATGACAACCCTTATCTGTAATTAGAAGAATCACTTGTTGATTCAAGGAAGGTGGAAAACCTGCCCAGGCCCAGACCAGACTGACAATCAGCAAAGCACCCAACAAAGTTGGAGCTTGTGTTTGGCAAGGAGCTCCCTGCCAGTGCTGCCAGGAGGTGGGGGTGGCTGGAGCCCAGGCTGCCAAAGCCTCTCCTCATTGATCTCCATGCCAGGTGGAGATAAGAGTGCAGCTGGTGAGCTGGGACTCGGCAGGACAGCCTTGTCCAGCCCTGGGCACTCAAGCAGTCAAGTCTCTCCAAATTCTGGCTAGATTGTGGCCTGTTGAGTGCTGTTGCCACTGGGGCAAGGGAGGAGAAGTGGCCATCCCTGTCAGCAGTGACACAGAGGGTCTCACTGCTGTTGGTAGTGCCACAGCTGGACTTGCAAGACAGGAGCTCGTGTAGTGCCACAGCTGGACTTGCAAGACAGGAGCTCGTGTCCCTGTCTCAAGCACTCAGACCATTAACTGTGCCTTCATATGAATGCTGCTGGTAGGATGGTGTCTAGGAAAAATAAAAGCTATTCTTGTATTCAGCAGATCTAAATCTACAGATTACAAATGTACCAAGAGATAAGGAAACCTTCCTCTGCCTGGGAGGCACAGTCTGCTACAAGGATGAATCCCTGTCCAGGTCCTTCAGCTTTCCACTGCTGCTCAAACCTCATCCCTGCAAACCCTTGGGAAGCTGCTCAGATTTACCAGGATGATCCAAGAGAGCCTGCACGTGCCTGTGCAGAGCCAAGGCGACATCTCTCACAACTCTTTCAGTAACATCCAAGACTGTGTTATCAGTAAATGACAAAGGACCTTCCCCTGACCAGAATACACAACCCCAACAACAGATACAACTGGCAGCGGTGGCTGCATGTGTCATCACGCTGTTTTCATTCTCATCCCAAGATTTTTCCTTCAAACACAGCATGAAAACATTTCCCCAGTTAACAAAGCCATACAAAACTCTCATGTGCACTTTGGATACTAATGTGAGTGAGATGCCCAAACAGGACAATAATGGCAAAACAAAATAGTCCAAAATAATAGTATTTTAATATTATGTAAACACATGGACACAAAACAATGTCAAAACATGTTAAAATATCTTGCACAATAATAACAGAAAAGGGGATTTTCTTCATGTATAAAAGTGAAAAGAATGGTGGAAGTGATAACAAAAATATTAGTAGAGGAAGCTCTACTGGCTCAGTAAGCAAGCTCAGCATGGAGTCAAACACACAGTGTATTGAAAGCATAAGTCTGAAATGAGATCATGATAAATGATAATGGAAGGAAGGTACAACTAAAAACATGCTGGCACGAGCAATGGATGTGTTTTCCTGAACTTCACACAATTTATGTGCTAATAAAACAGCCACTGATCTCTGCATTTCAATTGACAAGAGCCAAATCTTCAAACCTATTCAAAGCAGTCCATTTGGCAATCGAAGAAATCCCACAGCTCCAGCAGCTACCTGAAAAGGAAGAGATTCTCATGAGTTATAGCTTCTGATTCTCACCCTGAGAACATTAGTGGCTGAAGCCAGGGCTGGGTCTGGTGGGCAGCAGGCCTGGGCTGGGTGATGAGGAGCACGCAGGGGAGTGTGCCAAAGCAGCAAAAAGCAGCATTTCAGTGAGTGAGGATCAGGTAAATGCTGACACAAAATTCAGCATGAATGTAGTCTTGGAAAAAAAGCCCAAGATTTGGGCAGGAAGATGATTTCCCTGAACACAAGTAGCACACAAATTTCTCCAAGTCTATGAGCCAACGCTGTGGTAACCCCGCAGGAGAGGAGCAGCTCCGTGCCACACTGGCTCTGTCCTTGCCCTCCCTCCTCACCAGGACATGGCTGGAGCTCCTTCCACCCCCAGCCTTTTGGTTCTCTGTGGCCTGGCTTGACCTAATGGTAGGTGATTAATCATCTTTTTAAACAGCTGAGAAAAAGCTTGAGACAAAATGCAGCCCTTGGTAACGCTACTGCTGCTGTTGGAGTCTGGAGACTGCATCACAGCTTTGCATTAATCTAACAAAGTTACCTCTGCTGGACCTATTACCAAGAATCTAAACATTTTCAGTTTCCAATTAGCTTTAGCTCATCCTCATTAACAAATAGTTTAGGGTTAATACTTGCAGACAACTTTCACACTGCCACAACTTACAAACGTTTAAACACCTCACAAGTTTTTGACACCATTTTTACAAGCACACACTCTTGTTGGCAGAAACCCTCCTGTGAGATATGAAACCATCACCAAGGTCTACAAACAGAAAACCAAAAAGATGGGGTGGCTTTCCTAGGAAGTTTCCTTTTACTCACCTCTCCACGTGAATCACTTACTCTAAAGGCACAGCAAGGCTTTTTATTGCTGCAGCACTTGCCATAATTTATATTGGAGGGTGTAAACGTCTGAAAAAAAAAGAGCCCAGGCTGATGAAGATCCGGTGCTTTGAAGATGGGATCTGTAATATTACGAGTTGCATCATTGTTTTGTATCTTAAAAGGAGGTGGCATCAGTGCAGAGCTGCAGCTGTGTGCTGAGCCACTGTCTCATCACGAACGTGGAGGCAAAGCCCAGACTTGTAACGCACCTGCGAGTTCTCTAATCTTGCTCTAATAGTACTGACTAAGCACTGGGAAAGTTCTCAGATGCTTGTTTACTGAAAATAAGGATCTTTTAAAACTGCAACCAGATTTGAGTGTTTTAATTAAGCTGTAAAACTTCAATAAGTGGGATCCACAGGTGTGAAATGGTACAAATTGATCAAAGATAGTGGCGTACCTTCTGGCGTGGCTGGCGTTCAGCTCTTCCTGGAGGACACAGACTGTCTTCTGCAGAATATTCACCTGTAAAATATATCCCACATGAGAATGGTGTCCGAAATTCTAATGAATTCATTTGAACCCCTTTTATAAAAGGTGTTTTTCTGCTCTGTCTTGCCCAAATAAAAGGCAGTAACGTTTCGGCTGCATGCTGGAATTAATACCTGATAGAAGATTGCCAGCATGGCCTTCCTGGCCCTGCTCCAGCTGCACACTATCTACTCCTTTAGGAGTAGAGTCAAACCAGTTTTTAAACTCAGCTGGTGGTACCATATGGGTTATGGGAGGGTTTGAGAGCAGCAGCCTTACTCTCAGCTCACATATGACGCCTGTGCTCTCATCCCTGCCCTTTCGCCCTTATGAGGAAGGTACTTGCCTGCTCTTCAAGTGTATGAAAATTGATGTTTATTAATACACTGCAGCCCCTTTCAGATGGCTCACCAAGAACAGACAATGGGGCAGCTTTCTTTACAACAAAACTTTGCCCAAGCCTCAAGTACTTTCTTTGTTGTTGTTGTTGTTTATTTTTATCACCGCTCAGTGCTTTTACCCAGCCTATCCTCTTCATCTTCCTCCAACAATAAATAATCCTGACAGGTGCAGAGATTTCACTGCCCTTCTTGTCTGATGTTTTCAAACAGGAATTTCAACAATTTTCAAAGACCAGGACACCTGTGCTTCAGAGAGAGCCCTCCTTCCCGAGCGGGCTGCGACGACAGCGTACCGCTGCAAACACAGCCAGCAGCTATGTATTTCTGGGATAGCACACAGGTTTTAATGTGTGTAGTTACTTTTACTCTTTTGAAATGCTGCTGCTGCTCACAGAAGCCCTGCAGGTGAATATCAGATTCTACTTGTGTTTTTTTTCCTTAACTCATTAAAAGGTGTGGTGTTCCTGTATTAGCTCCAGAGTAACGCTACCAGACACTGCTGATAGCCAACCACACTTTAAAAATAGCTTTTTACTATCAACTGGAAATAGATTTCCCCAGTAGACCCTTAACTCTTTGTTTCCTACAATTATTTAAATGAGAAAGAGCATCAATTCCATTAGGGATCCCTTGATACATAAGGAAAGTGTTTACACAGTGTTGTTACCACTAGCACACAGGAATATGACGGTTTCCCCTACGAAAATTTCCTACTTTTACTAAAGGTGCCCAGGGAAAACGTCTCATGCAGAGCAAAAAATGCTACAGAATAACCCCTATGCATTTGGGAAAAACCTCAAATAGATTAAATTACCAAGCATCTCCACAGAGAGACATTGCATAAGAAAGAGAAATGGAGAGTTTGTAGATCTATAATTGCTTGGAAAAGGATCCAGAAAATTGGTATAAGGTGTGTGCTGGTATCAAGCCTAAACTTGTATGCCATGTCCTCAGGGCTTTCGCTCTTCCCAGAGCTCATGGGCAGCTCTGAGTCACCAGTACTGCTCCATCTTTCTGTCCTTACTTCCCTTCAGCCCAGAACAGTACCCAGTCCTTCCCAACACGTTTAAATGCACAGTCCTGCGCTGGGTTGTATGTGAGCACTGACAGTGTTTTCTTTCACTATTCCACATCTGTGATCACCTCTCTTTGCAGTTATTTATCCTTCCTCGTGTGAGTTCAGGCAGTGATGACATTTTGTTTTCTTCCATCAACTCATATACTGAGTAGGAAAGCATCAAATGACTTTTGTGGGTACCACGTACAAGAAACACACCCAACTAATTAGTAGCTCCATATTTACAATGCCATTTTGATATTTCTATTAGCCAATTTAATAGCCTATTTAATATAAATAGAGTGGATTCTGCATTCTAGATGAGCTACTGTTTTGCAATATTAAGGACTAAGCCTTACAAAAGTCTATTACAACCTCTTTGTATAGGGAAAGAAATATTTCCTTTGCTTCACTATATAGGCTGGAAAGAAAACAAAGTTCTTTCTAATTCTCTCCTGCACCCTTTACATGCAACCTTTAAATGATTCCTTTAGGAGAAACAGGGTAAGGAAGATAAGAAATAACTGTGTGCTACATCTGAAAGGTTGAAAAAATCCACCTAATACTGAATTTAGCATAATTTCTCCTTTTAACCACTAACTGAAGCAAAATCTGAGATCAAATGATACAATATGGTAGTCATAATTTCTTGTCTAGAAAATGTGGTTTTTATGCAGTCCAAAAAGCTGGAGCTGAATAAAAAGAATTACCTGAGATTTTAAAGATATAATGGTGTCTTCAAGTTCCTGTCTCAGAGATGCTGGCATCAGACCTTTGAGCGTGGTCTCGTATTCTTGTCGTATTTGGGTCATCTGTAACAGAACAAAAAGCAATTTATATATAGATGGCTACTCTTGGAAGCTGGAAGGTAACTTTTTTGCTTCTTTTGCTCAAATTGGAGCCCAAGTAAATGAAGAATTGTGATGTCAAAGAAAAAAGTAAGGAGGGAAGAAAGATCAGTAAAGACCTGCAAAGAGCAAAAGAGGTAAAAAAGAGGAAGAAAGGAAAAAGAAAACATAAGAGTAAAGAATGTATGGAGAAGAGGAAGAGAATAATGAAAAGGAAGCAGTAAGGCATTTGTTGAGACAGTCTGAAGAAGCAATAATCACTCCTACGTCCATCTCAATAGAGCACTCAGACAGACATACACTTTGCAAACTGACAGAGTTTTCTTTTTGCCTTTGGTGGGGTCTGAACCAGGTCAGTAGAGTGATATTTGCCCCTCACTCCCTTAGACAAGGGGGTTTATTGTTGTCTAAGACTTTTTAACAAAAATTCTCAACTTCCAGGTGCTTTTAAGGACTTTTTATTTTATTCACCGTGCAACTATTCCTCACTGTACTTCGTGTCTTCCTCAGCTTCATTAAGGCTACTTCTAAGAAATATGTGTGAGCACCTTAGACATGTTACAAGATCACATGCTCACACCAACATGATGGCACCTAAAGGAGGACATTTTAGTCCATAAACTTATCCAACAGATGCTGAGTAAACAGGACAGTTACAAAGCAGTTATAGGAAAGCAGATTCCTTCAGTGCAGATGTATTTGCCAAACCTTAACCTAGGAAGAGTGTGGGGAGTCTGGTTCAGCTCTGTCCACAGCACTGCTCGCACACTGGGCTGAATCAGGGCCTCACATCTGTACTTAGCTCCCAATAGGATTAACTGCTTAATTCAAATTAAGCAAGTACTTAGGTGTTTGTCTGGATTAGCAGCTGAATATGTAAATAAAGGATAAAAGGGATTGGATATCAGATTAACTTATAAAATATCTTGGAACTTTCAAATTGAATCTCTTTCCCCCCCCCAATGATTTACCCACCAACACCATTTTGTGCTAATTTTTGTTTTGGTTACCAAATTGCTTAAATCTACCATTGCAACCACGAACCAAAACCTCAGCCTTACATCTGAAGAAGCCACAGGTTCCAACTTCCAGCTCGGGAGGAGCGTGCACGCGCTCCTACACGTGAGAACCAAACACAAAGTTCACTGCAAGATGTGCCAGTTACCACCTCACAGGAAAGAAAAACAACCCCACTGTCGTGCCAAAATTTGCATTATGCATCACACAATTATCAATACAAAAGGAATAAAGCAATCTGATGAAACTTGAGGAAAATTCCGCCTATGAGTCACTGCGACACAGGGAGAAATCTCCAGATCTCTATGCAAACAGGCAATTAAAGGCTTTCCTTGGGAACTGCAAGGGGTGCCACCGTGCAAAGCTCAAGGGGAAAAAAATGGTGAGACAGGAAACCTTGTTTGAACTCTGTTTGTACATAAGCCAGTGATCAAAATGTATGTTTCTGAAAGTTAGTTGCTTCGATAAATTCATGCTGCTATTTCTATGAGGGCTTACAAAGCCATGCATAGGTGCCTTGCCAGGATAAATATTTTCTGAGCCAACAGCTCGTTTGGGCGGGGACCTTGATAGAGCAGAAACTTGTATTTCAGTTAATTCAGCCTGTTACGTTTGTTCTTGGTGAGAAGGGAGGAGAAATGGGCAGCTAAAACAGAAAAAGAAAAAGCTTTTATTTCCTACATTTTGAATACTAAGGATATTTTCTGTGATAAGAGGATCTGGATGATCACCTTGCCAATATGTTGGGGTGATCCAAGCAGCACAGAAACTCCATTGCAGGGGCCTGACTCACACTCAAGCTCTGCGTTTACACGCAATGCAGATGTCAGGAGCTGAGCCTGGACTCTGATATGACCCACTACACCGTGATCCAGCCATGCCTACAGAGCAGCCAGGACTCACACCAGCTTCCTCAGATACCAGGCATGCAGCAAGAACTCCTTCTTACAATTTTTCCTAGAGGAAAGTCAAGAAAATTTAAGTAGATGCAATTTTAATAGAGTGAAATAACAACGTTCTAATTGTGCAACAGCCTCCTTTCAGCCAGGTCACTGGTTTGAATAGTTTAATCTGCAAGTGTCCTCTAAACACACGTTTTCACAATGCTCTTAATGTTTGCTATTAAGTCTGCAAAGCTGCAAGGGGATAGGTCCCTTTGGACAAAGGTGTTTCTTGGAAAGCTGAGAAGAAACACATAGTGTGCTTTAAAGTATGAATGTGTATTACTGGGTCAGCTGAAAAAGGAGACAGAAAATGAGAAACAAGCCCTGGTAGATGAAGTATAGCTTGGAGCTGAATTCTTACTCTTATTTCAGAGAGAAGACACACATTTTTTTGGGGTAGTTTTGTTCTTTGCGACACAACTTCAATTTCTTTGTTTGCTAAGACAAAATATGTTACTTTCAACTGAGCTCACTAATAATTGCATCACAGTGAGATGAAAATAAGATCCCAGCTGTTTCCTGTCATATTATGATAAACAACGTGCTGATATTTTTGGCTGAAGTTACTATCAAGGTTTATTGACCCAAGAGATTAAAATAGTGCATGGCATAAATCTAAATCACTTCTTATAACTGAAAAACAACATATAGTGGGCTAATCGAGACTAATTTTAATGGAGGAAGGTTTTTATTTCTTAACACTTATTTTTGACCAATGAAAGCTACGTCTGCAGGGTTGGGGGGTGGTTTTTTTGGTGCCTTAAAGGCTTTTTTGTTCTTTTATAGCCTCAAGCTGCCTCCCTAGGATCCACAAATACTGTGTCTCCTCTTGCACTCTTGAGAGATGTTTAAAATTGCAATTCTTCAGTCCTCAGGAGGGCTTTAGTCTGCTGGATGGGGATAGCTCTATTTCATTCACTGTTGTGTTCATTTTTCTTCAGTCCTGAGAAAGCTGGTTTTTTTGAAAATTCATTTTGGTGAGTTGATTTAATCCACGAACCCCCAGGAAGGTTTTTATAGCTTTTAATATTAAGCTGCCACACTGGTCTTTGTTTATTCAGGTTGGTGGCTAACATATGAGGTTTAAAGTTTTACCATCAATCATCTCTGGTGTCAGTGGAAACAACTGAAAGCTGAAGTTGACACCCATAGCTCATGGCTGCTTAGGCACACGATAAATTAGAGACAAAAAAGAAGAGACAAATATTCACTCAGTTATACGAAGTGATGCCAAAAGCAGGGAAGTTATAATGTCACAGACTACAATGAGATCTTGTCATAGATGGGCATTGACCATCCTCAAAAGGGACAAAAGTTGGTTTTGATGCCAAGAAGAGAAATATCCAAAACTGAGCTTTCTAAACCAAGTGGTTGAGCCTGTCCCAATGCTTTTCAGTATCTTGAGTTTCACTTTTACTACTTCAAGCAGTCTTCAAATGGCACAATTCTGTTTGGCAGCTGCTTGATTTTTCCCAAAAGCTTCAGAGGGATGTTTGTGAGGCTGGGTTAGAAGCAGATGAGAACACAGGACTGACCAGGAACACGTCCCATTGGCACCTAGCTGCACTGCAGTCACTTTCCTTCCTTTCTGAAAGAAGCAACTCAAGTATACCCAGAATTACAGCATCTTCCAGATGCCTAGATGCATTTTAGCCTATGAGCTAAGAACAGCCTGCAAAGCAGAGGATATTCAGACTGTATGCTTTGCTACACAGCCACAACCGTGCCATATCTTATTCAGGTTCCCAATAGCCAGCCCTCCCCTCCGTAATTCCGAGCTGTCTGTGATGCTGAGTTTATCACCCAGAACACACTGGCCCTGGTGCAAAATCATTAGAAAAAAATAAATTAAAAACTCCCAAACAAACACAATCTTCTCCAGATCTCCCAGCTGTAAATTACTTTATTTGAACCAGAGGAGCATAAGAGAAAAGCAAAAGAAACTCTGAAGTAGACTTCATTTGCCAAAGCAAATGAAGGGCCCACAGAAGAGTTGTTCCTTTCAAAAAATAAATCTTGTCTTGAAGGGCATGAAGTTAACATATTGTTTATGTGAGATAAGAATCAAAAGGCAGTTCACTAAGGTGTGGGGTTTTTTTAGCATCTTAATTTCTGCCTGTTGATGGTGTTTGTGAAGGATAACAATTCCACGTGTGCCAGGAAATACCAGGATAGTGACCAAAAGGCATAATTAGGCTCATCTAATTATTAGCAATGTCTCTCCATGTTTCAGGGGGAGTAAGATGAGAAATGTAATTCCCTGTCTCTCTCCAATCCTTTCCTGCATTATTTAAACAATGGTATGTTGTAACACCGTTTCAAAGAGAAAGGTCGTGCATCTTTTCTGCAAACACATCTCTGAAAGAAGATGTGAAAGACCTGCTGTAATAAATCTGAAGACAGGTTAGAGGACTGAAAAGGTAAAAAGAACTCCTTCAGCCTTAAGCAAATTATTTAATCTTAGACTAAGATCTCATCCTTCTAACTGAGATAGTAATAATAACAATAATGCACAGGTCAACTTCGTTCAGATGGTGTGAGGACTGCTGAAGTAATGTTCTGAAAGCACTGTGAAAAGGGCAAATAAAGGACAAATTATTAAGTTGTCATCCCAATTAAAAGAACCCAATTAACAAAAAAACCCCACCCAAAACCCAAAGAACAACCCAAATGATGTCAAAGTAATGATTAATCACTGCTTGTTTGTGTTTTTCCTAATTGCAGTGACTTCCCCTTTGCTTCTCAGCACTCCTAAACTCTAAGTGAGCATAGCTCTACTCCCAGGAAACTGCTCCGAGCCTGGATGGGCCCCTTCCTCCTTCAGATGGCCTGGGGGGTGCTGGGCAATGTCTACAACCAACCCAGTCTACCAACATCTTCCCATTTCAGGTCTCTCAAGTTGCTGTTGTAAGAGAATATTTCATTGGAGCTTGAAATGTTCTGAAGTGTTGTTCCCTAATGAAGAGTCAAACGAAGTATCTGGTTTTTTTCAATGAAGAACAGGGGTTGGAACGTTTGTTTTTTCACAATATGAGCAAATATGAATAGCTGCTGCTTTTCAATCCACATCCACTCTTATTTCAGGCAGTGGGAATTTCTGTACTTACCATGCAACGCACGTTGAAACGTGGTTCTTCCAGATTGAGAGGAACAGAATGCAATGTGATACAAATGTTCTCCAGCAAAGTAACGAATGCTATAAATTGCATGGATTTGGCTCAGTTGAAAACAGTAACCAAGCAAGATCAGCTGAGCAAGTTATTTTGTCAAGTGTACACCGTGTTGTTCTCCACTGAGAAAATACTGCTGGAGAGCTTCCTCTGTTCTGACAGTTTCAATAAAACATAAATTGGTGGCATAGCCGTCCTCCTTGTTTTTCTGTCTTTAGCTAGTAAACCGTCTGAGCATCCAGAACATTTTTGCCTTGTTGTTTTACTAACCCGTGGGGAGCTCCAGTTATGCCGAGCTGCTTGCTGCACGCTGAGCTTTCTGCTCGAACTTGGGCTTTTTCCCAACCTGCATCCAAGAGGCCTTATTACTTCAGTGACTTGTATTTCAATATCTTTCTTTTCTTAACCAAGATCTCCCACCTGGAAAATCCTCTGTTTGTAGTTAAGCAATCTGAGTCTATATAATTCATAGCTGCAAAAGAAGGGAAGGCAGGCAAAGCTTTTCACAAAAAAACACCAGTGGGCTGCATATGGCAAGAGCAGCATTCTTGGGATTACACGAGTTGGAGAGGAATAAAAGCTTTCACTGTCAACACCACAGAACAACCAGGAATGTTGTGGCTAAAAATCTGGCGCTGTTCTCTCAGCCTCCCCCTCTCCAGGGCTCTGCTATTGTTCTATCTGGGATTTGGAGGATCCCCGACTTCTTTCCTCTCTGTCCAAATGACTCATCGCAGATGCCATCTTTGTCCTCAAGCACTATTTCCCTCAGCTCTTGTCAATGCCATCCTTTCATTGTCTGGAGAGGTTGTTCTTGTGCCAGGAGGATCCTCCCCTCTGTGGCCTTGGAGATGCAGCTCACACTCCCTGACCTTGAGGGACAGAACCTAAACGAGCCCAGCCACTAAGCAGCATTGTGGGCCAAAGCTGAAAACACATGGTGTTCATTTCGGGCTCTGTTGATTCCTAATGCACTATCAAGATAATTAAGTCTGAAATAAAGCTTATAAGCATCTTTGACACCAGCACTGGAATGCATTTATGTATTTCAGTTTTACATCCTAGCATGTGTTACCTTCTGTATAATCCTTTCCATCCTGGGGTGGTTCTGCACGTCAAAGTTTCAGTGTGTGACAGGCAGAGGTGCTGAGTGCTCACCAATGACAGGGAGAGCTGATGAGGATCAGCAACGTGCAGGATCAGGCTCAATATTTCCACACTGACTGTGTGAACAAGTCAATCTTTGTAGATAATAATCAGAAACTCCTTTTACTACCACCATTTCACCTCTTAATAGCCTCAAGTTGCACCAGAGGATGTTTAGATTGGAGCTGAGGCAGAACTGTTTCCCTGAGAGGGGTGTCAGCCCCTGTGCGAGGCTGCCCAGGGAGCTGGGGGAGTGCCCAACCCTGGAGGGATCCCAAAGCCGTGGGGCTGAGGTGCTGAGGGCCAGGGGTTAGTGGTTGGACTCAATGATAGTAAAGGTCTTTTCCAACCAAAATGATTCTATGATTTTATGATTATTTCAAGGAAAAAAAAGTCTAACCAGCATCTCAACTGGAAAACAAGCTGCCAGGTTTACAAAGCAACACAGCTGGTATGAGTCTGCCCAGCTCTTGGTGTGGGTGAGGATGGGAAGTGTGGGAGGCAGCAGGGTTGAGCTTCCCGGATGGGCTGCTGATGGATGGCATTTGGTGCTGACTGAATTGCAAACAAAATCATACTTTAGAATTTCAATGGTATTAAGGAAAAGCACAAATCTAACCTTTCTCAGTCCTTTCTAGCTCCATCCAAGCACCTCATGGCCCAGGGAAAATGGATAGGACAATTCACTAACTGAGCCTGCGTTACTGAGAGCCTGCACTGGAGGTGAGGTGCCTCTGCTCCTGTGTCATCCAACTGCCTCCTCTGTGCATTCCCACTTCTTCTGGTTTGGGGTTTTTTTTTTGGTATTAAATACCAGCATCATTGTCCCTTGTAGTCCAGCCTTAAACACTTCAAGAAGAACTGAATTCCCTTAATTGATAATATGCAAGCAAACCAGATGCTCTGAAGTTACCTACTGCTTTCTTAAAGGAAAGATCTCTTTCTCACCAGTATTAAGACAAAGAGCTAGAAAGCTGATGTTTTAAAATACCCCCTAATTCCTGCATGCCAACATATGCTTCTATTCTTTTTTGGTAAAAATTCTCTTTTTCCTTTTAACTATTTGTTCTGTAGATTGTGTTGTACTGTCTTTCTCCAGCTGGCCATTTCATTCCAATAATTCATTCTGTTCTATAAAGTAGGTATATATTTGTGTATTTTCCAGTTGTGTCTGATTACCAAAGCTAACATTTGATCATTGACTTCCACACATCCATCATCATCATCTACCTCTTTTCCCTTTGACAGTTGCACAGTTGGTGAGAGTCTTCTCTCCCGCAGTTCCTGCCATATGGAGCTCCTGGGAACTTTCAACTCCATTGATTTCCAGCTCCTTTCAAATCCCACCTGCAAATCTGTTTCTTTCTGTGCTTGAATCTCTCAGCTCCTATCTCCTGCTAATCTGAAACTTCATGCTATACAGTATAAGTTACTACATTCTGTCTAATTTTGCACTGCTTTTATAGTAAGCTGTTAAAGAAAATGCTATGAAATATGTCAAAAGCAAAGTTATGATTCATTCTAACAGACTCAGCCTTAATTAAAAATTGGGAGGTGCTTTTGTATCAGAGTGATTAATGAATATATCAGTGGAACTGTTTGTATGTCAAAGTGGTAGAATTGGACTACAAATAATGTCAGTAGTCATTTTACGGTACCTTTGTCAACACTGACACACACAAACATCCATGAAAGGTCCCTTATAGAGACATAATCAGAATAAGTGTGATTCTTGCCCAACAATCTCTACTGGGAAGTCTGAAAAGAGAACAACATACTGAGAAATGGGTGTCTGGATCTGTGCACACCAAACTGCCTGAGCAGTGTGCTCTCACATCAGGTTCCTCACTGTTTGCATGTGGCTCACATCATCCTTTCAACAAAAAAGTTTTTAACTTGAGATCAGTTCACCATAAAGTTAGAATAGCTGGAATCTCTTGTGCTGGGTACAGATATCAAACCAGCAGATTTTCAGGTGCTAGCCTGAGGGAGTATGTCCCTCTGTCTGTCTCCTAAATTTTCACAACATATATACATATATGAAATGCTTCATGGGGGGAAAACTGCTGAAGTACACGGTGCTCTCCGTCACCCAGTGCCTGTAGAGCAATGGATGGACAAAAGGATCCTCCTCAGCCATGCAGAACTGCAGAAAAAACAAGCACTCTTCAAATACAGCCTCTCCAGTCTGTGCTGGTTGCATACAGAAACTGCAGGAACTATTTTAATGTGACAATCTTTGGTGTCACTGTTCTCGAAAGTCACAGGGGAAACTTCTCTTGAATTCTCACTCTCTTCCTCATTGTACTGGCCCAGGCTGCCCAGGGAGGGTGTGGAGGCTCCTTCTCGGGAGGTTCCCAAACCCACTTGGACACGTTCCTGTGTCCCCTGATCGAGGGGAACCTGCTTTAGCAGGGGCTGGGGCTGGATGAGCTCTGCAGGGCCCTTCCCACCCCCAGCACTCTGTGATTCTGTCCCAGGGGCTGCTGAAGCCTGGTGCCAGCGCTGCCTGCCCAAGGGGTTAATTGCCAGCTCTGCCAGCAGTGACAGTGCAAGGGCTGCTCCCTGCCAATAACTTTGGTGCTTAACATCATGCAAATGTAGACAAAGCTTCCAGTTTCTGTGGGACCAGAGATGGGTCTCTGGGGGAAGATTTTGGAAGCGTTTCAGTGATGTGGGTTGATGCAACCAGAGCAAATGGCAGAATTTCATCAATACCTCCTGTGCCTGCTGACTGCTTGTTTCTCTGCAAAACAAAGGCTGCCTAAATCCTCCTCACCTGCAGCTGCCCACAAAGCAAGAATCTGAGTTTCAAATACCTATCCTGGAACTTTCTAGCCTGATTTTAGATAACTCTAGCACGTCCAGAGAAAAATAACCCTTTGAGAAAGTCTGGAAATTCAAGGCAGGGGCCTCAGAAGCACTGCCTGCCTTTCACAATTATCCTGGGCACCTGAGCTAAAAACCCTGCAACAGGAGAGAGGCTGAGTTTGGAGCAACTTTCCCACAGTGGTTCACTCTAGTGGAAACTCCACTGCATCCAAGGGATTTTTCCAGAGCATATATAGCAGGGCAGGATAATGGAAGTCAGAGCAAAGGTTTTCTGTGAATTCATCTGATTGCATTTAAAATCTGTGATATCTCTAAAAAAGAGTCTGAAAAGAAATACAGACCAGAAGCCCTAAAACTACAGGGCTACCAGTCATTGCTGTATCAAGAACTATTTGGGACCATGCCCTGGACAAAGGCATATGTTGCTCATCTTTGTCTTAGTGATTCTTTACTCACAGCTCCACAAATCTGCAGGCAGTAGCACTATTCCCATCAAGGCGAAGGTGTGGCAAATGTTTGAAGTTCTCTGTGCTACACAGCAACTAAAATTTCAGAATGATGCATCACAGCCTTCATCTGAGAACAAATATATTTAGTTGGCATGGAAACAGTAAGTTAGGCTGGATGTGGTAAATATCCAGCAGTCATAAAAAATTGAGCAAGTCAGAATAATAAACATTAAAAATGAAAACTCACTGAATGCTTTTGAATTGTAGCTCTTTTACAATTATCACTCCTGTTTTCATTTGAACATGAGTAAAATCCACTTAACAAACTAAGCTGTTCCATTTTACTCCAAATACTTCTACATCATCCTTATTCAGATAACTCCTTTCTCCCTTTCTTATAATCTATTTCAGACAAAAAAAGAAACTCAAAGGTTGGAAATCTACATTCATTCTCCTTCATTTCCTCAGTAATGGTCATGGATTGAGTGTAATTGATTTTCTGTCTTCAGAGAATCTCTCTCCTTTAAGTCTCTATTTGTGACTTGACAGCTTGGGGGAGTATTCCTATGGTTTGAGTATCTACAGTGTTGCTACTTCAGTCGCTTGCAAACATGAGGAAATTTTTTTCCTCTCCATTATCCCCGATTAGAAACTTTATGTCATAATCAAAGCACCCTTGTAGTTAAAAATAACAGACCAAGGAATGAGATAAATCAATAAATAAGTGAAATGGTTTCTTTTCTGAAAAACTATTCTTGCCTGTGGTTCTCAAAAGAGAAGTTCTTGGAGCTCTTTTGTGTACTGAGTCGAGGTGATTACCCTCACAAAAAGGAATCTGAAATAAAATGAGGTGTTCTAAAGAAATCTAGGTAATAAAGAAAAAAGATCACAACCATTAATTTTTATACAGGCCCTAATTCAGCAAAATTTGTTGCACATCTCTGAAGTCTCAGATTCACTGAGGCACATGCTCAAGCTCTCAGTGATGTGTGTCATTTTTAATTACACCTTCACAGGATGTGAAGTCTGCTGTATGAACAGTTCAGGTTTCTGAACTATGACTGACAACTGCACAAAGCCATATGACTCACAAAAGACAAAACATTTTTAGTAGAGTGAAAGATCTATCAGAAACCTTGTCTTACATTAGATCTCGTCACGTACCTGAGACAACCAAGTGATATACAAGAGTACACGACAGAGGAACATAACCTAAATGGGATTAGTTGACAGGAAGAGTTCTCAGAGTTACACACTTCTGGGATTTGAGAAACTTCAGCACTGCTTTGCAAGGAGAAGGTTTGGACACACCCAAATTTTCTAGGATACACTACAGACTGCTTTAACTAGCTTGGGACTATATATCAAACCCCTTAAGTGTAAGAAACAATATATTAAGTGTGAGTTACACTTTGTTCACTTCTAGTTTGCCACCTTTCATGAATATAATTACATGTGCCTCAAGAAAGTGGACAATTAATTATTGAAACGTCTAGCATTTTGACATGAAGAAAGATGCCACAGTTCTGAGACCTGAATCTAGAAGTGTAGCACTACTGAACACATGGACCACTGTCCCAGAAAGCCATGCCATGCAGAGATGGGACAAGCTTTATGGAAAAGGCAGAATTATTTAGGTCAGTCAGACTGGGAGAGGTTCCCAGGCACTTTTGACAAACATATGTTCCTTTGGACTGGAACTCATCACTCAGATCATGTTGCCATACTGCACCAGTGATGAAACACCACAGATAGAGTGTGATTGCATCTACTCACGCTGCAAAGTGGTTTGAAAAAGTAAACAGGAGTAAACACAAGTTCATACAAGAACATGAAGTACTGGAATGAAAAAGCTCCATAAAAACAACAGCTCATCTTCAACTGCAGCACCACGCTTGCTTCTAGACAGCTCAGGGCTTGCCATTAGAATCCTTCTAACATATTCCCCCCCCCCTTTATTTATAGGATAGTTTGTCTCTCTGGATAATGATAATAAAGAAAGGTTAACTCTCTGCAATCACCAGAGGGTTATTGTAGCAAAGAGTCAAGCTTTGTGCATCTGTCAGTCACTTTTAGAGACTGAAGAGTTATAAGGACATTGCACTGAAAGAGAGACAAACATGGAGCACTAAGATACCACCCAACAAGCCATAACGAGAAACAGCTTTTTATTTTTAATTAAAAGCACAACAAAATGTTTTTTCATGTCTCATTCATTTGTTTGTTGTTGTTATAGAATCAAAACACAAGGCTTTTCCTTTTAATGAAAACCAGAAGTTGTTTAACCCTCTCTCCTCCTTATTTATAGACATGTAAAAAAGCTCAGAAATGCGGCCTTTGTAATAGTGCCAGCACAATTTTTGATGTTTTATGCAATTCCAGTTCAGATAATATTTGGTAAAAGCAGAAAACATGTTCTAAGTTACTGCTTTAAATATTTCATCTCCCTGATCGGCTGATGAGTTGTTAGCTACTGTTAATACTGGATGAACGTGTTTACAGGTAGTCTGGCAAAGGCATAATAACTGGAAATGTGTCAGAGCTGTCATTTTTGCATTTTTCTTCTGGAGAGACAAGCATAACTAATAGATTAACCAGTTACACAGAAGACACACTAACAAGTTTCAAACTGTTTTTCAGCAAAACAGACCAAAGCCCCCTAAACAAAAACATGTTCAGTGGCTCCAGTTCCTTCAGAAAGCCCCAGCGGATGGATGGCAGAGACAAGAGGGTTGACAAACTCAGATATGAGTGTCACCAGAAGTCTGCTAACATATTATCTACCACCTTGCAGGGAAAGCTCTAAGTTGGATGCAGCTGTGTCATTTAAAGAGCATCTCTGTTCCATTTATATTGGGGAATGGGACACTATCAGTTGAGCTAGTCCATTAATTCAGTGTGGACAGGATAGTCCTGTGGGTTGGTTGGGATGAGGAACACATGTTAAGAGAAAAACTTGAAGGCAGAAAGGAGGGACCAACCACCTTGTGAATCTGCAAGGTTTAGCCTTCTACCTCTGTATTTCCCAAGTCTGTTTGTTTGTTTGTTTGTTTATTCTTTTGGATCCTCTCTCAAATTAGGTCAGAAAAAAGCAAAATGGCAATAGCAAAGATTAAAGAAAAATGAGATTTGGAAAAGGACTCTCGTAGTGTGCAGACCAGCACTGTTCCCTGGGAGGGACAACCATGCACCAGATAGCTAATTCTCCCTCTTCTTTTCCAGAAGACTCTTTGAAGTCAAAATGCAATGCTTGCAGGCCAGCTCACTCATTACACCAAATTCCTCCGGTGCTGCAAGAATTGCAGCTAAGGGTGAACCTGGCCCCACATCTGGGTTTGGAAGGCAGAGGGGGAAGAGAGCAGAACAACTAATCACCATCTCTCCTGAGAGGAAATAGATGACTGTAAACACCAAGGGCAAATGAGAGTTCCCATGTGCAAATAGGATGACAACAACTGGGGAAAAAAGATTGGAAATGAATGCTGATGACTCTTCTACAACTACCCCAAGTTACTGTTCCTGCAAGAACTTACTTAGAAATGCTTTATAATGGATAGATGTTGCAGATTCTGTTTACTCAGCACCAAATGAAGTTCTCAAATGCTGCAGAAACTGTTTCTTATTGGAAATCTGTGCGTTTGTGTGTGATTCAGATACCCAGCACCTGTGTATTTTCCTGAATACTTCAATTTAATCTGTTTTGAATGCAAATCATTGACTTTCCATTTCAATACCAGCCTGTAAACTACACCCAGCAGTTTGCTTGAAGCACATTAAATCTCTGATTTCACTGAAAATGTCCAGAATAATGTAGCATTATTAATCACATGGAACTGTTTACAGACAACATGCTGAGACAATGAACACACAGGATCAGCAACAAAGATTATTTTTAGCTCAGTTATTGTCCAATTATAATTATCTTCCTACAAGCCATTCAACAACAGGTTAGAATAGTTTCAGAAACCTTTACTAAACCAGTATAGTCAGTTCCAAATAAATGCATCATTTAACAGCCAGAAGAGCTGAAATATCATCTTCAAATAGAAGAGATAAGTGTTTGCCTGTAAGGTTCAGACACTTTAATTCTATTTCACTACCAAAAAAATCCCCAGAAAAGAAAGCTAGCTGAAAATTTTGCAGGAAAATATGTGCTTTTGCTTTGAAGCAAGGTATTATTTTTAAACACTGAACCTCCTTGCCCAAGGGAAGAGGACACCAAGCAGTACCTGCTCATGAGTCTCCAGCTCCCTGCGTTGCAGCTTCTTCTCTGCAGCTCGTGCCTGAATGCGATAACTTTCCACTTCATCTTGTAAGGCCTGAAACAACAGCAATGGATGCAAAACACAGGTGAGAAATGCAGGATGGCATTAAGACTTAAGAAAACAGTGTGGTATCAGTGAAGCTCTTGAGCTACAGTTGCTTACAGCTGCTGAGACGTGAGACCCAGCTTGGCCGTCCTTACTGAACAAAGTTATTCTGCCCAGACAGGACCACTGATTGAACAGGAGTAGTTAAATCTTTGTAGTTCTATGTTATTACAGGCTACAAGTAGTCATAGTACAAATGTAATAAACCTCCTCAAAGACTGAAAGGGAAATGTTGCAATCTCAACAGTCTCAGATGCAAACGTCTCAGAGTTTTGTTATCCTCTTATTTGTACAACCTGTACTTCCTAAGAACAATTTTGCAGTAAACCAAAAACTTTTCCTCTAAGCCAGAAGAATAATCCTCTCTCTGGAAAACCATGTCTGGAATTTGCAGTGAAAATGTATTCCACATCACTGAAACGGGATGCTCGCCGAGATGAGGGGCTCCCTTCCTGTCCCGTAGCAAAGCCTAGCATCTGATCTACAAATGAAGTATAAATGGCAATAAATAAAAGGAACACTATGATCATGTCACTTTACCACAACTATCCAGTCTTCATTCAGTTCAGAAATAATCACTTCTAAGCCAAGCTCATAAAATGCATTGACAAATTCGTTTTGTCATTATTGCTCTTCTTATAGATTTATTTTCACTAGAGCAGTCCCTCAGAGCCTTGATCTTTTTTGTTATATGCTTCACAAAAGAACAGCCATGTCCCAAGGAACTGATAGCCTAGGTTAGAAATAACAGATACACACCAAACAAACAATACAACGTTGCAAAGGTTTTTGTTTAACGTTTCCTAGTCATTGTTGGATGTTTGAATACACACTGAACATTTACTTACACATTTACTAAAAGCTTAGTTATGTTGTCAGCTTGAATAAAGGCATTGTTAACTGCAAGTGCTGACTTGAAGCAAAGTGCACAATGTGGATGTGAGACTGACATCAACACAGAGGCGGCTGCAGCAGGAGAAAGGGAATATTTGGAGTTATCTTTTGTATGCCAGGAAATCAGGGCACTGCCACCCATCAGCTGAAAAGCTTGCTGCAGAGACAGGTCTGGACCTGGGAAGAGACTCACACTGGAGATAGGCTATAAATGACACCAAAGGTGCCTTCAGTGCTGCTTTTTAAAAAGCTGAGCTGCACAGAGGCCATCTGCAGAGTGCCCCGGAGAGACCAACGAGTCCATGGACTGGTATTGCTCTGTGCAGAACACATCACATGGTCAACATTTGCCTCCTCCAAGGAGAACACTTGTACATAAACCAGGATCATTCAAAATACTTGCAGTGCAAAGATTTAACAGAAAAACAACCCTTGCTCTTTTCCACAGAACTGAAATACTGTACTCTCAAATCATTTACAGGATAAAATTGCTATTGAGATAAGATAAGAGGACTACTTATGATAGATTTTGCACGTTGTTTTGAAGTGATGCCAGGCATTAACTTTAAAGTCTTACAGCTATAAGACTATTATGTGGTCGGATGCCAAAAAATTTAACCAGACCCAAGCATGAACTTCAAATCTGCCCAGGGACTTTTAAACTATCACTGCTTCTGAGAAATGTTGCAATTCAGGCCTTGAATACATAACTTCAATACTCAACAAGACTTGCAGTACCAGGAATTCACATTAATATAATGAAACATATGTGTGAGTGGTAGGCTTTTTGTTTTCTCTCTGTACCTCTAATTTTGTGATGTAAAACGCAACCATACTTTGATTTAAAAACTAAAATGATCAGATCATGCAATGCAGAAATGTGACAAGGAGCAGGACCCTTCCATGTATCAGAAAGATCACCAAAACCTCAACTAATTTGATAAAAACCCTGCCATAACTCCAAAGAGTCCAGACATAATCAGCACAAGATGACTCTCAGGAACATTCACACGTTCTGGACAACCTACAGAGTATGATCTGTCTTCCCCTGCTATTTCCACAGGATCATCTTAATACAGTCCACATAGCTTGGCATGGTGAAAAATTAGGAGTGAAGAAATCTCACTACACATCAGTTGTCTCACCCAGATTCCCTCCTTGTGCTCAAGATCAAGTTTCACTCTCTTAAACATCTATCAAGTGATAGTGTGTATATACACAAATGTATTTGTACATATATGTACAGATCTGTCTCAGAGAACAGATTTATGTCACACTCTATCACACAAAATCTGCAAGTGCTAAATATAAAACAGGTCAAATTGTTCCTGGTAAAGACAGCAACCACACGGTGGTAAAGAAGTGGTGCACTGCTGTTTCCACCCTTCTCCATTTTTGCTTTTCTTATTTACAACAGACAAATATACTTTGCAGAGCACAACATGAGAAGTTGCTTTAAACCTGAGGGTTTAAAGTGCATCTTAAACTAATTTAACTTGGGAAATTCAGATGCCACACAGTCTTTGTTAGGTCCACTTGCTCTAGGTGGTGTTTGCCAGCGTGAAGTGCATGCCTTTTGATTCATTATCAGAGCAGACAAAGTCTTAAATAAATACAATTTAGAAATAAGGTCTTTTTTTCCCCTACAGCATATAAGTGTAGCAAACTATCAAGTCTTAAAATTATCCAGTCAGCAACTGTCCAAACCTGAATACACTGTCTGAGTTTACAGGTTTTTCCAATCACATCACGACTGGCTATTGGTACATTTTGTACTGGGGTGACAGAGAAATGGAGTAACTCCTCTGATCAGCCATAAGCACCTCTAACTCAGTCTTTTTTGGTGAATCTGGCCCAACTGGTGTGTTGCAAAGTAGCTCTCCTCCTGGTGACTCTGTAGAATCTAGTTTTGTGGATAAAAGATGTTCCATGAGTAATTAATGTTCATTTGGGTGCATCAGCTTTCCTATCAGCACAAGGACAAAAAAGTAAAACCAAAAGACCAGTAATTGATCAAAGCCACGCCAAAAAAAAAGTAACATCAAAAATCTCCTGGTTGCTGTGGATTCCTGCATATGATTAGCTCTGAAAATAGTAATTAGAAGTAAGCAAGTTTGCTGCCCATGATCTTAATTTCGTAGGAAGAATCATGATGTATGTCATGAATAATGCACCCTTTTGAAGATCACACTGAAAATTCTCTCTATTGTCAAAAAGCTTCCTATGCAGTGGCCAGAGCCTGAATGCTGATGGCTGTCTCTGGAGCTACCAATACTCTCAAATCTTTTTCTAGATCTGACAGAGAAGCTTCTGTCACACAGAATACTCTTAAAACCAGCAGACAACTTACCCCAGGTATACCATAGAACATCTCTTTTGTGAAATGAAACAATGGCTTTTGTTTTGTTTAGAAATGCAGTTTACATTCTACAGCTTCAAAGTGTCAGATTCTGCCCAAAGAGTAATGGAGTTGAGGTTTAATAACTGCCGAGACAAACAAAAAGGATCTAAAAAACAACAAAAACCACCCCAACAGGCCAATTTTTAGGTGTCAGTGGCTTTTTTTTTTTTCCCCTGAAGAGAAAACAAAGCCTAAGTTATGTAGTTAATTTTTTCCAGGTACAGAATTCATCCTCTTCCCTCAGTTTTGTGAAGCTGACTTACATCACTCCATAAAGACAGTATTTCACTTTTTCCCCCCCCAGTTAAACCGCCTTTCAAATGCCATGTAAACATGTTTGCTGTTGAAAGTCTACACCACACCTGACCTTGGAAGTGCTTTGTGTTGGCCTGAGAACAAAGAAATGAAATGTTTTGCTTTCCAGTCCAGATATCCTACACTTTGAAAAGCACTTAAAAATGTAAATGAGATAATAAGCTCTACTGCAACAATGTGGGTGAATTACAGCTGTATAAAAGGAACAGTCATTTGATTTATTCCTAAAAATGGAAAGGATCCTAAAATAAAATCATATTGTAAATGTTTTGGCCACATACAACATAGAGAGATAGGAGAAGGATGGAAGTAATGGCTTTGAGAATCCACCACTGAAACTCTATGGTTGGATTTTGGGACCTGATGTGAAGCTGGTGGATGAATCCATCACTGTTGCTGTGATGCATGCAACTGGCTGACATGAAAGGAGAAAGGATCAACTGAACTTCTTTTCTGGGCAGGCACTTTCTTTTCCCCTATTGTTTTATTGTGGCTTGATTTTCACCAGCAAAACGTTCTGATGAAGTTTATTTCAAACCCAACTCTGCTCACGGTAACCTGGAACACTTTGGAGACGACAGATTAGCACGCGTGGAGTTGCTGCAGCGTTCGGCCTGTGCAGCAAACAGAGATGCTGGGATGATGCACAAGACTGGAAGAATTCAGCCCAACCTCTGGGTGCCAGATAGAGGTTGCAAAAGAGAGTGCTTTTCTGCAAGAACCCAACTTGTAAAGCAGATAGTTTTGACAAGGAGCCATAGAGAGACAAAAAGGTATGATGCCAGCAGTACGAAATCCCTTCTCAAGGCAGGAATAAATTCTTGGCATTAGTTACAGGGCTTAATCTTAATCAACTAAAAACTGGTAAGAGAAAGAGTTCTAAGAGTCAGAAGAACAAGTATGAAATGAGAATATATGAAGGATTTAGTCTTTAATATATGAAAACTGATTTGATTATCCTTTAACCACAGGATCTTTTAAAAAAGAAGTGTTGGGTTCCCTGAAAAAAACCCCAGTTCTGGAAGAATTACATGAACAGAAATCATTATTCCTTTTAATTACTTGGTATTGATTATTACTGTTAAGACATTGTATCTGCAAAGGTGTGATGTTTTGCTTCTTCAATCTGAAATAATTTCCTACTTTTGGTGTGTTCCTGAGAGGAGAGACAGGACGGGATTCCTGCTCCAACCACATCAGTGGCAAGTCTGGGATCACAAAGATTTCTCTCTCTGCTACAAAGAGCTGAATAAATAAGTGACACTTACAAGGAAAGGAAAATCTTCTAAAAAATGTTAAATACCAATGTGCTTTCACTTTGAAACAAGAAGTGTCAGCAGGAAAGTCCCTGCTCATCCCAATCAGATTATGCCAGATAGTGGCAGAGTCTCTATTTTTGATACATCTGTCATCCTTATTGGCTGTGCCAGTGACTCTGCACACATGGATGTGCCTCTGTACCATGAGAAGACCTCGATAGTCATGACCACTGCAGAGTAATGCTACAACTAAAGGTTGTAATGGTTGGCACATTTCATCTTCAAAGAACTTTTCAAACGTTACTGAATTAATATAATTAGTTAATGAAAGATGCAGTAATAAAAGCTACCATAATTGCCTACTGTAGTTTTAATTATCTCCTTACTTTTGCCCACAGAAGAAGGCTTCCACTTTACATCCTCAAAACATGTGCCAACAATAATTCTAAACACAGGCTCCTCTTTAAGTGCCTTCTAAATTCAAATTACATCCATTGATGTGTTTTCTCTCCCCGTTCATGAGAAGCAAACCTAGCTCTGGAACTCTGAAGAGAATCCATGTGAATGTTAACACAAATTAAAGCAAATTTTGTTACAGAAATACAATGCTTTAAAATTTTTTCATGGAAAAGATCTGGAGTAGCTTTATCTCTGCAGGACGTTGCAAGGTGGTCAGATTTGCAACTGTTATTACAGGAAAGCAGGCCAGGCATCCTATCACAATTAATTACAGAATCATAGAATGCAATCACTCTTTTATCCCTAAAGTATATTACAGAGATAAGTGAATTTGTCTGGCTTTATTAGCACTATAGATAAATAGGGAAACTATACCTATGAAGATCACTGATGTAATGCAGAGCAAGTTACTTTTTAAAAGTGGAATACTAATGTTTGAGTCAAGTTGTTGCACCCTCGATGCTTTTTGGGTTTTCACAGAGTTTTTGTCCGCTGACACTACTCCAACCCTCAGATCCCGCTTGTTCTCTGTACTGCATTCCAGCCCACAACTGTTTGAAAACCTCTGTACTTAAGTTTTCTCTTGTTTTTGGTGTAAAGCAAAGGAAATCTTATGGTTTTAACCCAATACATATGTTTTGTCGTTCACATATGGCAAAATTCCTTTCTGGTGGGAACTTTTTCGCTGTTGTTGCAACACACTATATATCCAAGAAGTTCCCTTTGATGTTGAACTATTGCTCCACTACTCATTATGCTACCGATTCAATATGAAAGGCAAAATTTCTGTGGTTTTTGTTAAAACAATAGCTTTGTTTCTGCAAACAAAGTTTTCCACAACCTGTATGCAGGGGCCAACGTTACTGCAACAGAAAAGAAAATCTATTATTTTATACTGAAAGGAGTCACAGTGTTTAATAACACAAGTTGTAGTTCCACCCTATAGGTAACATTACAATTACTATTATGACCATACAGAAAATTTATGCTTTATTGCTCCTCAGGAATAGAAATTAAAACACCTCAAGCAATATTTTACATCTCTCCAACACTTTCCAATGCTGACCTCCTCGTCTTTTATCATCTGTACAAGTTCATTACCTGGGTGACATCGCTAAGAACTGGGTATGGGTGGGGGAAAGGCGAAGCCCTGTGAAGATAAATCTCCATGGTGTCCTATGATGCAACGACAGAACAGCAAATCTGGGAGTCTTCTGAGATTCTTCATGCCTAATATGTAATTTTAACCACTAAACACCCCTTCAGGAAGAGTGAGCATGAATTACAACATGGAATCAAAATGCAGCTGGTAATACCTTTTTAAATGTGTCCCTAAAGGACTTGGTTGCTCATTTTCTGCCATCATTATGGGGAAAAAAAGGTTTCTTTGGTCAGGAATCAGATGAAAGGGGTAATTTCCAAAGGCACAGAATTCATCAGCTCCCACTTGGAGTAATGTGAGCTCCCAAACACTGGGCACATTTGGAAGTCTGTCCCATTTTACTGATATTTCAAAATGGGAGTGGAGAGCTTGCAAAACCACTCAAGCTGTGGGCTGTGCACATTCATACAAGTCCAGCAGCTCCTTTTTGCACCAGTCTATACTGCTTCTGAGATTTGCCAGTAGGAGATGCCGTGGGGAAGTACAATATCTTCCCTTGAGGGACTGTGGGAATAAAGAAAGGGGTTCAGGAAGGAAGTGAATAATTTGACTTTAGGAACAAAATCAGGTCTCTCTAGTAGTAGTGAAAAAAATGTTTAAGTAGGTCACTTAACATAAAAGAAACATACATGCAAACATTTTTCCAGTGTGGTAAGCTCTAAGGCTACACTATTTTCATTTTTCACAATCCATGGGCAAGAGACTGATTGGCAATATATTATACACTCTGCCTCCTGAGTGGATCATCAACATTAGTTCCTGAGCAGCCCCTTAACACTTGGATTTCATCAGGATTGGTGTCATTCATAGATCCCCTGTTAGGATTGGCAGCATGCATATATTTTCGTGCTTTGTTCCTACAAGATATTGGTGTGTTTTAAGCACTTTCTGTAAGTATCTAGTTGAGCTGACCAGAGATTTAGGATCATTTTTCTGCAAAGTCTTTAGCCATATATCCCTAAAATAGTAGCGCCAGCAGAACTCTTTGTAGGCTTCAAATGAGGCAATGCTGGAGCATTTTGCCATGGCACTGTAAACTCCATTCTTTTGAAACGCAAAGGCTGTCATAAGGCAGAGCCAGTCCTGCAAAGATAAAAATTCAAAGAAAACAGCAGTAAAAATTGCAAAGTTAGGCATTTTTGTCAGGGGGAGCCAAGAAAGGAATTGTTATCGCTTTTAGTGGCTCAGGTGATAGAAGAGGGGAAGGGAGGCAAGGTTCAAAGAGCAGTAATAAACTTGCTTTCATCTGCTCTTCTCAAGGAGCCACAAAACCCAACAAGCAGTTGCCATGTGTAAGCATTGCTTTGTCTGTTACCAGGACATGTTAGGCTGCTGTGACTGAGTCACTTGGAGAGCTTGTCAGCTCAGAAGATTTACTGTAATATTTACCTGAAGTATTTTGTTAGGATGCTTTAAAAGTGACTTTTCCTTTTTCACAGCCTCCACAAGTTTCATGGTCAAGAGCAGGGACAGGGGTTGCCAAAAGGAGAAAACTGCTGAACTTTTTCCCTCTTTCACTCTCAGAGGTGTAGACAGAAACACCAACGGTTCACATACACCAGATAAAAGGGATCTTTTAAACCCAAAGATACCATGACATCTTAAGCACACACTTATGAAGGAAAAGTTCAAAACTTCCATTTTAAACCACTTATGAGAGGATTTACCAAGATTCTGCCTAATGTTCAGCTGACGCATTGTCAAAAACACTTATCACGAACCTTTTGAAGTTTCTTAGCTCCCCCTTAGTTATTAAAACTTGAACTGCAGAGTTTGTTATCAGCCTCAGAGCACACACAAAATACATCAGGTATTTTTCAAGTCAACCTTGCAGTCTGATTTTGAGACTATTATACAAAATAAAGCGTTTGCAATCAGGTTAATGTCTGACAGGTAATGCTGAACAGGCGTCACCGCGGGGCCTGATTGAGCCACGAGACTATCTTCATCTCCTAATTTGCTTTTTATTAAACACTTTGCAATCAAAGGGAATGGCAAGGAGTCTGCCATTCTTAGGGTAGGCTTCCTGTGAAAACCTGATGTCGGCTTCAACATTTTCAGACAACTTCTTGAAGTTTTGATGCTATGTCGTCAGAATGTCTAAAACATCGTGTCAGTGGATACACTGTGCTAGGGAAATAACTGCTGTTGTGAACACCAATTAACTAGTAAAACATCTGGTTTTGCTGCTTGCTGTATTTTTACCAACAGCTCTGCAAAAACAAACACCAGGGGTTCAGAATCAGAATTTCCTGCAATGATTTAGAGAATGCCTGACTCATGATAAAGCTTATTTATCAATCATTTGCTGAACGAGGCAATCTTCTCGCTGCCAGAGGTTTCATTCCCAACAAAGTTTATCACCAAACTGTCATTTTAAGTAGGTGTTTGGAAACTTTACACCTGGAGATGGACCAGAGGTTCCAGTAGACCCCTGGTTCTCTACAAGTGTGTCCTTAAAATGCATTCCTCATCGCAGATGCATGAAAAGCTGGAAATACAAACATTTCTAATAGGCTTCTTATTTTGTTCTGCTCTTTTGAAAACTACATATGAAAGGCTTTAGATAGCTCTAATCAAAAGGTTAAAATACTCCCAAAAGCTACACCAAGCCCAGAAACTGTATAGTGGGGAAGGTTTTACCCCAGACTGTCATGAGTGCTAAGGTACAAGGACTCAAAAAGTAACCACACGGAATCCAGAGAACTAAAAACCATCAAAGACTATTAAATACAGACAGTAACTCCCTTCACTGTTTCTTGCTAGAAGATGACTAAGTATATTGAGAAAATGTCCCTAAAACTTCAGCCTGTTCTTCCACTCCTTCCTGGGCATCTGCTATCAGATACCATGTCCCAGAAGATGGAGACAGACAGACTCCAGTTTGACTCGGCACAACCATCTTTCATCTCCTTAAGCCAAAACAATCTTTGCAGTTTATCTTCTACAGGACTTTCAGGCTTTTGAATGACAAGTTTTGAATCTCAGTATCTATGGTACACTTCATCATCCAAAATGCCCTGAACAAAAGAAACAACTCAATTGGTGTCTTCTGTTTTCAGAGATGTTTGATGAAAATGTTTCTGCCCAGGTAGAAAATGCTACCAGAGCTGGACTGGCTGAGGGACGCTTGATCAATGCAAAGCAAACGACTGCCAAACCTGTTTGGCACATCTAAAAGGAAGGCAGCCTCTTTTAATTTTCTCTATTTTTTTAATATGTAAGTAGTTCCAAATATTCTTATATGGATGACATTTTTTAAATGCAAAAGCATTAAAAATAAGAGAAAACAGATCAAGTTCTAAAGCGCCACCGGTTTCTCATTTGTGCAGCTCCAAACTAACGTCTCTCATTAGACCTGCGCAGCACAAAGAGCAGAGCTTTCCAGCTACTTTATGCACTCAAACACTTTTCATTATCACAAATGAGACATAAACTGCAGGAAAAACAATCTGCTGTGCAGTGTGAAAGAAATAAGAATGCCAGTATTGTTAAGGTTGCATAAATCTTGATCTAGTTTCAGGATCGGATCAGGAAGCACAAATAAACTTGTCCTCTGCAGAGGCAGGTTTTGCAAACAACAAGTTAGAGAAGGAGAAGGGACATCAGCCTTCTCACATACACCACGAAGGCTGGATTATTAGAGACAGGTGCTAGCAAATGAGTCCATAGCAATGCCAAACTTGACTTGCAAATGCACATTTCCATACAACACAGGAAGGAGGGGAGACCTGGTAAGGGAAAGTAGAAAGGGAAAAACAGCAAGTAAGCACTTAAGGCAAGTATGAATGTTAACAGTGATGACAAAGACCTCACTGTATTCTTTGCCCATCAATCACTTCACATTTTCCTGTGTCCTCCTTGCTTTTCAAACTCACACAAATATAAGTAGAAGTGATGTGTTATTCTCAGAGGAGGAAGAAAATACATCAGGTACAAGTTGCTCCTTGGAGCTTAGAGCACAGCTGTGGTCAGAGGTGTTTCCAGGTCTGCAGACAATTAAAATCCACTGATATGAAACAAATAGTTGCATAGTCTTCAGTAATTGCTGTTTTACCTTGCCAAATTACAACTGCAAAACTATGAGTGATAGTAACATTAGGAACAAAATATAAGGAACTTAAATATTGCTGTATCAAGGAAAGCAATGGGGTTTTTTTTCTGAAGCCAGAGAGAATCAACACACATCTTACATTTCTCCTCCAAGCTGCCTGCAGAGTTCTGCCTGGGTCCAATTATGCAGGTGTTCCTGCAGGTATCTAATGTCTGGTAACCTGCATTTTGATTTATACAGTTTTATTCTGCCACTCCCAAGCTTCTCAATAAGCAAACAAAGTGACTTTGCATGTTTAGTTTTCTCTTGTTTGTACTTTCACCCTCTGTTACATAACAAATGTGGAAGAGAGCTGCAGGACAGAGAGTGCCTGGGGCTCCTGGCATGGGTGCAACACAACCAACACTCGCCTGTGGGCATCATCCCTCCCTGAATAAGCACATCCTCTTCCCTTGGCTCCTCCAGGTCAGATCCTGGTGGAAGGGTGGGTGCAGGGTGGGAAGGGAGCCATGCTGACAACAAGAACTGAAAGGCTGAGCTGAACCATGGTATCACGCATGGGTACCTACGGCAGCCCCCAAGCAGTCACGTAGAAAATACAAAGGAAGATACTGCAGCATTTCAGGATTAAACATCTTTTCAACAGCTCTAGTGCAGAGATCTAGCACAACCCTCTACTGAAATGAAAATGTTGCACTCCTGGACAGGGACTCTTAGGATTAGCACTGCTTCTCGTTTGGCAAGAACACAAATGCTGTGCTTTCCTAAACCACAGCATATCTGCATGAAGCTTTGATGCTGACATGTCTATACTAATTATTTCCCAGGAAAAGGCACTGTTTTCTATTCTCCTGATCTGGCTCTAGAAGAAGATACACTCACTCACTTTTGCTTCACAAATTATCTGACTTGTTTTCAGGACAGGATTCAATGATGCTCTCCTTCCTCCCCACACCTGAAAGATTATTCCTCTGTGATGGTCTAAACAGTGAGAGAGCAAACCCCAGTGCAAAACTGAGCTGAGCTTTTACAGCAGATCTCAAAAAGGGACGCAAACAGTGCATTGCATGTTTTGTCTTCTGAGGCCAACACAGATTTGAAACACATGATCTCATGCCATGCTGGGCCAGGAAAATGGCATATTCAGGGCACAGGTTTCCAGCATAAAAATACTCGTGAGGTGATTTGAAATGATTCTATTCAACTGCCAACAGCCCTGGCAGAAAAATAAACAAGTTCTGGAGATGAGCTGCTGCTGGAGGCAAAGCAGGAACCATTAAAAGAGCTGCCCTGACCTGTGAGGAACTGGCCTTTTTGCTTTGAACTTGAGCAGATCTTAATGAATTCTTCATAATTGGCAATGTGAGGTTTTCACTGAGGATGTATTTCTCCTGAGATGCCAAATGCAGGAGACATTCAACACTAGAAATACAAACTTTGGATCTCTTGGTTGGCTGGACAAGCTGGTGAAGGCAGCTCCAGCAGGTATCTTCACCAGCACTGCAGATAACTGTTGTATCAGGGACAGAGTCACACATAATTATGAACACACTGACTTAATTGAAGTTTTTTACTTCAGTGGTGTGAAGGCTTCAACTAAAAATAAGCAGAGACAGTTTTAGTAACAGAAGGAGTTAAAAGTGGTTGTGTCAGAGGAACAAGGTTTTTGTTGTGCTTGACTAATCTCTGCTTTACTGCTCTTCCAGTCCTCTGTTCTCTGGCAGTTTTGAAGGAGACGTTGCCAAGAAGCTCATTTAGAGTTCTAAATTTTATCCTGTGTGCAACACTTGTTTCAGTTTCCTGAGAACAGATTTCACAGCAGACCCCTGAACTAAAAAAACAGGTGAACTCTTTCTGGTCCATAAAATAGTCTCCCCACTGGAGGACCTCAGGCTTTCTTGAGGCCAAAGATACAAAACCTATTGATGCCTGCACAGAATAGCTTAAGAAAAATCTTCAGTCTTGAGATTCCCAGTCTTCCCTACAAGCTTCAGCCTCAAGTTCCCAGCCTTCTTCATATCTGTTTTCAAAGGTCAACAAATAAAATATTGTCTATATAAAATCCTGTTCATCAATGAAAAGAATCAACACAGTGTAGATGGTTCATGAATCGGCAACAATAAATCATTCCTAGGGAAGGGATGCCAAACTCCAAGGCAAGATGGAGTATGCACATTAAGTGCAGAATCCACATACAAAAGGCTGGAAAAATAGTGTATCTTCTCAATAAAACTAGCCTATTTTTTTCACCTTCTCATCCCACATGTACTGTATGAACACACACAGCTTCCTTGGACTGGGTGGCAACAAGGTGTGCTGAGCCTTACTGAAAAGGTTTACAATACGACTTTTAATGGGAAAAGGAACAATGTACGACATACAGGAACAGAATCTTTTCTGTTTCTGGACTCTAGTGTTATTTTGGCTGCCAATAGCACACAAAATTTCCACTGAAGGGCAAGTCAAACCAATTTCCCTTAGGATGGAAGCATCCGAAAACTTAGCGAGGTTGTTACATTAGTGCCTACGCATTCTTTAAGCAGATGAACTGCTTCACTTTGAATCTATGTCAAACCACAAGAACTGGATGATAATAACATTCAATTAAAATGATCTCGCTCTCCTAGGAAAAAAAACCTTGGCTAGCAGATACATCTCACATTTTCTAGCTGAGCAACAACAGAGTGATTGATGCGAGAAGGAAACAGGATCGGTTTATATCAAGCATAGGAAGGCTCAGGTTTGGTGACAGTATTTGTAGCTTTAACCTCTTACACAAGTTTGTGAGATGAAAAAGCCACTTCAGCTGAGCAGGAAGCTGCAAGAAAGGCAGAGCTAGAATTCACAAATACACAACTTGTGCTAATTAGACAGATGTTTTGAAAAACCCAAACTTTACACTCGATGCGTTTTTGTATCTTTTGATGTTGTACTTGGTGCTGCTTCACACCACTCAGGGCTTGCTGAGAAAAGCAGAAGCTGCTCCCCTGCTAGGCTGTCTGGGTGAGTTTGCCATCTGATCTACTGAATACACAGATAAAAGTCGCCGCATACTTTTTCCCCTTTTCAAGTACGGTACTGTAACTTGGAAAGTTCCTTTATTCTCAACTTCACTGATGCAAGAAAGTGGCAGAAATATGGCAGCTTTGGCTGCTTTCCTTTAGTATCTCTTTGTAACTAATCTTTTTAATGCTAAGGGAACAATAGGTGTTTTCATTTTGCGTGGAAAAAACCTCTCTAGTTACAGAAAATAAAGGCAATGCCTTCCAAAAACTGCAAGAGTGCTACTGACCACTTGATTCTACACTGCTACCCTGCCTTTAAATACTGGTAAATAGCTACTCTGTACAGGTATCAGATTCACCAGGTTTCTCTTATTACACTTGAGAAAAGCCCAACTCTTATGAAAACGGTAAGTTTAACAAAGATATTTCTATTTCACTGTGATCTGCCATTCAAAAGTGTCAGCCAGTCATCTTTTAAAAAACACTCTGCTATTTGATCTGCTCCAGTTTCAGTTACACGTAAATCTGGAGAGCCAGCAGAAAATTCTAAATGGAATCTGAAGATTTCTAAAGTCAACACTCATTTTGGCAAGAGCATTTTAATGCATAAAGCTGAAATCCTCAGTGACTCTCTCCTGCTGATATCCCTGGAGCAGCCAGCACCGTGACTGGTGTAAAACCAAAAGCAACCTGTATCAGGACATACAGCTTTGTAAAATAAGATGTTTACACAAATGTTTCACAAATAACTGGGAATTGTATAGTGATGCTGGAATCAGCCAGTGCAATCTGGTGCTATTTCAGCTCACTCCTGGGATGAGTCACACCATAACAAAGATATCTAGAGGGAAATAGAGGTTGGTAAGTAGATGATATCCACATCCCCAAATCTCTATCTGCCAAACCCTGCAACTTGTATTACTGTGCCAGGCTTTAAAAATCTTTACTACAGAGTAATAAATGTTTGTGGACTATGGAAGGTTTGCTTTGAAGATGTCATTTTCTCCAGTAATCTTTTGTTGGTTGAATATATAGTTCACACATATTGTGTTTCCACCTACACGGCTGGAGAAGCCCTGCAGTCAAGGCTGTTCCAGGAGCAGGGAAGGAGGCTGCGTTCCAGGAACTCACTGGAACTGGAACAAAGAACAGCCCTTGGAAAGTCTACACAGTTCTATGCAGACTGTTTTACAGCTGCCCTGGGTTTGAAGGACATTAGACACTTGTTTTTATCTTTATCTTTTTTTTCCCCCCCTCAACTCTCCTGTAAAGTCCCAGACTTTTGAGCACAGGCTCTTCCTCCCAGGCAGTCTGCCTCCTAACTTCTGGGTATCTCCCCAGATCTGTCTTTCTAAGCACCAATTTCTCCTCCACATAAAAGTCTCTGTGCTCTTTGGAGAATAAACCCTCTTTGAAATGCAACAGCAATCTGTAACTGTCACAGGAGCCTTAAAAAAGCTAATTTTCATTTTCTTATATTATAAACATTGTCTGCTCCTCTTTATTAGCTGTGTAGGCTCATGTCAGCACTACTTAATGCTTAGTAATAAGAGTGTTTTCTCTGTACCTGTCCAATTGCCTAGGACCCTACTCAGGATTATTACTCAGGTCTTGTCAGTTAAAAGCAGTAAATTTTATGGCTTGTTTTGAATTCCTTTCTGTCATTTTCCAGTGCAAAATGAGTGTAGTCCACTTCATCAAAGGAACTGATAGCTTAGCCATAGAGGACTTCATACTTTGTTCTGCCTTTATAGAATATTTACTTACATAATTTGGAGACTGGTAGAGGTAAGATGGCATCCCTTCTAGGGCTAAAAAAGAATAGAAAGGACTTCATGCAGCAAAGTGCCTTCTGGAGGGAAGGCAAAACACTGGGGACAACAGTGATAATGTAGGAAAAAGTAAAAACACAAACTTCTAAACCTGCTGGATAAGTCTGGAGTGCAGTTCAGAGGACTAGTTCTAGTCTTTTACAAAACTTGTAAGAATGATTTTGCTGTTGGCCATGGTAAGTTCTTCAATGTGTTGAGACATGAAAAGTCAAGAAAAATGCCAGAGTGCAAAGCTTGCTGCAGGAAAAAAAGATGACTCAATTCTTTGTCTCACAAAGCATGTCAAAGATATTCTAAAGTACTTACAGATGCTCAGCCACTTGGATTGCCTGATTGGCCAAACATCTGAAACCCTGTAATTTTGAAGAGGAGGTACTCTGCTTCAGACAATGAAATAATTTCTGTGGCAACAGAAAAAGAGATAAGATTGGGAAAAGGAGAGAGCACTTTTAAAAACTAGAATTTCAGTTGTGATCAATAACCATCTGTAACACAAAAATCAGTCTGGTTTTGTTATCATTTACAACGAATGTATCAACACAGCCTTTCAAAGATAAGAATGTAATGCAATCAAGAGACAGCATGAGCAACAGTTGAAAAGCTTGAGGCTACACCCTCGTTTCTCTAACAGACAGAATTAGAGTGAAACTAATATTCATATAAACAAACACTGGAAAACAGGTGCCTCAGTTTGGAGCTCATGTAAAAGAGAAAGCGAAACCTGCAGATTTCATTTACTTATCCTTTTGGAAGACAGGACTTCCTTTGTTGATCAAACAGAACATAGGAAATTACCAGCAAGATAATGTTTTTTGCCTGGTAAATGTTAATGCTTGCTTTACAGTGCTGAGGTATAAATGTTGGTGCCCTGTAATTCCCCACTAATAAAAAGACACCACAGAGTTATTAGTGTTATTATAGACTACAGTCAGCAACAAAGAAACAGAGATCCATGAAGAATGACTCTGTATATTAACATAAGATGGTCCTTTATAACTCCATGTTTCACCACACCAAATGGTTTATCATGGTCATGTTTAGCCACAAAAGCAATTGGATGGATTAGAGATCCCTCTGGAGAACTTTGGGACATACTTATCTCTGAAGATCTTCAATGACTGACAGAATTTGGCATGTCTGTGGCCATCAAACCACCACAATCAGCAATGCATGTTCTGACCAGATGCCTTATAAGACATGAGCCAGTGACAGCTTCAACACTAACTTCCTTTTAAGAGGCATTGTTAGCCAAAAAACCCTGACACTCAGTCAAGTTAAAATAAAAAACACAATACTTTTCAAAAAGCTTATAAATAATGTGAGTCCCACTGACAAAAGTTTATTACACAGCAATTCAACAGGAGTCTAGATTACAACAGCTAATCTTACTGCATCAGTGGATGCTGGAGAAGAGAGCAAGTCAAGACCCACCTAACAAAAAGTCCTTGAAATACTGTAGGTCTTTCACTACAAGTTTTTAGTTTACACTAAGCTTTCAGGTTGGTTTTTTTCCTGCAATTAATGTCCTCAGTGCTGTCAGTTACACATGGCTGAGCTCTCTCAAAAGGGTCTGACAAGACTACAAGTGTACTGTTGGATGTGGCTGTAACACTGGGTGATCTCCCTGCTAGATCACTCCAACCACATAGTCCTGGATGGTTTTTGTACTGTTTGGATCCTGAATCTGTCCTTGCAGATAGATTTGATGCACCAACTGACACACGAATCCAAAGCTTAGGAGTCTGAAGTTAGTTTCCATCTTTGACACAAACCTTACACAAAATCAAGACTACCAGTCTCTCATTTGTAAGACAAGAACACAAATGCTTCTTCTCTATACTGTAGATCAGGTCAATTTAGGCTGTATGCTCTCTGATGACTTAATAAGCACTAATAAGGATATCTGAAACACTGAGAGCCAGCTTTGCTTGGGACCTTCAAATCAACAAGTCAGAATTATTTATTTCATCCTAAACCCAACATTGGCTATTGCAGAGTTCAGTGGTGTACTCCAGTAAGGCAGGACACTTCTACAGGACCATGGTCACTCAGCTCATGTTCCCATAGCTCTCACATGCTTTGTCTTTTTATCATTTTGTATCGCAAGTGGAATTTGCTAATAAACATGTTTTATAATGAAATGGAACTACAGGCAAAATTAGCTTCATGGAAGTTTTATGAACTACAACAGAGTAAGTATTTTGTTATAGTTACATTAAGCCATTTCACTGTGATGATAAAACCCTCAATTCAATCTTTCCTGAGAGGAACTTATCTTTTTGCTCCAAGACACGACAGCATCTAACAAATATATGATGATGTTGTGCATTTAAAACCAGAAGTTTTCTCCTTTGTTCTGCTACAGTTATAAAACACACTTTTGATTTTTTTCCCCTCTCAACATTTTTAAACATAACAAAGAAAAACAACTGTTTCAAAGTTTTTCAAACAAATGGGAACATTATTATATGACATTCTTTCCTAGAAATCTTTTAAGTCTCATTTATTAACAGAATTAATCTGATCACAAGCTGGCTGACACACAAAGTGTTGAAATATGTCATCTTCAAACCATGTTTTGCTAATGAAATTTTGGTGTTAATTCAGGGGATAGAACAGAATCCTAGAATCTGTAACATGAGCCAAATGACAAATGTGGTTCCTCTGGCAAAAAAGCATCATTTTCTCCCTTTCTGTTGTGGGTTTGTCGCTGCATGCTCTCCATCATCCATCTCTTTCCAGAATCTACTTTTTGATGTGGAGCCTCTACTTGGCCATCAACTTCTACAATAAAGTGCTCTGAACATGTTTTGCAGCTCCAGTCCCAGGAACTGTTTTGTACTTTCAGTCCCAGAACAAAAAAGGATTTCATTAAAAAAAAACTCTTAAGGCTGGGATTTCATAAATAACCTCAAGGTATCTCTACAAGGCAACTGACTTTATGCTAGAGCCAAGTCCAGACAGTAACCACTGCCAAAAGCAGCCCAAAAGTTAGGTAAGGGCTCTGGCCACTTGGCTGTATTGAGCTCCAGGTTCTCCAGGCTAGATTGCTATCAGGATGCAAGAAAGCTAGTTTAAATTTAGTCTTAATAAGCTTATGTTACACTTCAGTGACCAACATAGCTCCTGCATAGACCACCTCAGTAGTTCAGCACCCAAACCCCTACTGGAGGTGCCTTCTGAAACCCAAGTCTAAAGCACCACAAATGGGTTAACAGACTTGGCAATTTAAGCAGCTTTTTCCAAGCATCTGCAGGGCATTAATATAATTGGGCTCTCAACTTATTCTGCAGTCTGAACCAATGGTTCCTGATCACTGAAGTGTAAGCACATCACAGGAGAGGCACAGCACAGAGACCAGGTGAGCTTTGCTGGATTTGCCTCATGACAGGACAATTGCACTGTCCTTGTTCTCTGCTCCAAAGAATTCAAACCCTGGCAAGTTCAAAGCAAAGATATCTCCAACCCACTGAAGGGTGAGCTGTGCTTTTGGGATCGCTCTCTGTGCCAACACTGTCATAATCCCAACAGGTTCAAACTCAACAGCAGCAAAACGGCAGCGACAGGAAACGCTCAGTTGTTCAACACCTTGTCAGGTCACTGCTTCTCAGGTCTTTGCTATTAAACATTGCAACACAATGGCATCTAAATTGGTTGCCTTATAAGCCACAAGAAAGGAATGTGACCAGTCAAAATGTTATCCTGATTTTATGACTCTGACACCACAAAGTCTGACTTTGGGCCAGAAAAAGCACAGTATAACACCGAATGCCAAGGACTTTAAGCTTTTGTCTCAAATTGACCCAAACTGGAGCCACCTGAAGCCAAAAAAAGGGTTGCTCAGATGAGGGTTTTAGGTTGTCAGACGAAGCAAAATGCTCTTAAAAGCTTCATTTATTCTTTTTCACTAAGGTTTAGGACACCATTTTAAAAAATAAATCAAGATTAATGAGACAGATACAATTGTGAAATAATAACAACTCAGAAACCTTTCACTAGCAAAGAGAGTCAGGAATTTGAATTAACATCCAAATCATGTATTATGGCATCCACATCTGGATATCACTTTACTGAATAAATCCAAAATTTCTCTGAGAGCCAGTTGGTTTCTGTAAAAATGTATTTCTCCCTTTGAAAGGAAATAATAATTGGAAGGTCTTACAGGAAGTCACCCAATACCATATAAAGGAAATTACAATCTGTTCCTCAGTGTTGGTTTAAACCAATGTTATATTTAGCCAGTAGCCATTTTTTAATGATAACATTTTTAATAGCTTATACTATATTAAGTCTGCTCAAATGCTTATGCTATATTAAGAATGGCTTTGTTTTTGCAATGTTTCTTTAATCATCTTTCAAGGTCTTCAGCTTGCCCTAGGTTGGATGATGTTCCCCATCTCCAGGACATCTAGGATTCTATTTTCAAGAACATCTTTTGGGTTTTTTTTTTGCTCCAGGCCAATAAAGAGCAAAATAGTTCTGCATATGCTTGTCCAGAAGTATGTGTGGTTCCTAAAAGCACTAAGTGACCGAACATTAAAAACATCCCTTTGTTTCCAGAAACACACACAGCAGTTCACCTTCCTAAGAATTTTCTGTTTGAGTATCTGACTTTCAGTAACTTTACATTAAATCAGTAGTTTCAAAGGAAGACTTTTTAAAAAGTAGAATATTAATAATACTAAACAAAGTTCAAGCACTCCAAGTGTAACAACTTCTGCAATTTCTTCCCTAAGTTGATCAAGTCCTATAAAACATACTCAGAGCATCAGTGATAAAATCTCTGGGACACTGCTGAGGAAACCTGTGCAGTTTTTATGTGTTTCATTACATTGTGAGATAATAACATGAAAATTAAGCTCAGAGTAGCTGAGCACAGATTTACATGGAGAAGGATTTCCTACAACCTATAATCATGAGTGTTCAAAAACTCTTGTTACTGACAGCTGAACTGCTCCCACTGAATGTAACTTAATTCAAGGGAATCTAGAAATTCAACAGCAGCATTTGTCCCAGGTGCTAAGAAAAACAGCTGGTAAATGCTCTAAAACATGATTTTCAAATATATAACTCAAGAAAGTACCATACATGGTAGCTTGACTTACAGCATATTTCTCACTCTATGGAAGACCCTTCCACTGTTACAGGGTTTCTGTATACTCAGATGGCCATTGGAAGGAGAAGTATAAATAGTACATTTCCCAAATGGCATAAACCCACTTGTACCCCAAACTAATGGGATTTAACGATGTACTTACAGAGCTTAGTGATAATAAAAACCACCTCTGGTGATTGAATTTGGATATCAGATTATAGCCAACATTTTTATGGTTTATTCTTTTGACAGAAGAGGCTAAAGAGTGATCACAAAGAAAATTGTGTTCCTCAACAAACATGTAAAATGGCAGACATAGAAAATCATTAAGCAATTTATGAAAGAAAGGAAAAAGAATCCTCTGTAGAAGATGAGAAAGTAACATCAGCCTGATTTCATTACACAAATCATTCAAACATTAGAAGAAAACATTAACTGTACCATAACAGAACAACAGATAGTTGCAACATGTGAAAACACCCAAGGTTTCTTTTCAGAAATGTTAGAAGAACTGTCAGAGTTCAAGTTTTCATTAATTTCTCGATTCAACAATGGGATTCTTTGTTTAGTGAACGTCTTTACAAAGTAAAAAAGGATTTTCCTTCTCCTATGCTACATTTCATGAAGTGTTTTCATTGTCAACCCCAGCAGATTACATAGTTTCAATAAATGTCCATTGCTCTTTAGTACTCTGAAAGGAAAATTAAAAAGAAAATAAAATTCTGCTTGCTTCTCAGGTGGGATCCTCTGCAGCTGCTTTGAATCAAGGTGTCAAAGCAGCAAGGGACACAGTCGGAACAGTCAGAACCTGCAGACTCTTAAAGTCTCTTTGAAAAAAGAGACAGAATGCAACTCTGATGCAAAATAGGGAGAAATGCAATGAAAAACAAAACCCACAAATAACAAACACTTTATTCCATTTGTATTTGGCAGAGACTTGGGTTTTCACTGGAACTTAAGAACGTTCCATCAATGCAGCCTTAAATAAGAAAGGTGGAAACCAAGCTACAACCTGTGCCACACCACTGGCTCTCAGGTGGTGCAGCTCAGCTCTCCTGTTTCTTACCTTTATTTCCAAGTACCAAAAGCATTGTATTAAGGGGTTGAAAGTATGTGAAAATACCTGAATCAACATTAAAAGAAAGAGAAGAGGAAAGTTTCAAGTATTTGATTGAAGTGGATGGATTAAACACGCCAAACCCAAACGTTTTATGCAGGCAGATGATCAGCTAGAGGAAAGAGAGCCTGAGTCATCAACTACATCAAAGTCAAGGTCCAGTGAATGGAATGAGCGAGCGCTGTGTGAACAGGAACGATACCTGCATTCATCTGCCCACTGCAGAACTTTTAATTACACTCCAACAGCCAGTAGCATCAGTGCCTAAAATCCCCAGATTACCTTGATTGCTCTGTCATTATCTGTAATCAGCTGCTGCTTCTTATCTTCAAATTTCTGTACCACTTCCTGGAGCTGCTGCTCTGCGGCAAGCTGCTGCCGGCTGTTCTCCTCTGTCAGAGAGGAAATGGTTGTCTTAAGTTCAGCTATGATCTAAAAAGAAAACAGCATGTTAAATCTCTCCTCAGTAGAAGGCATGTATTTTGCATGTTTTTATGCTGGGTAAAAGCATGGTGTTGGCCAACTCTGCTGTGCAAGCAAAATAGTTTGAATTAACATATTACACACCAGCGAGCATGAAATTCCATGCAGAGGAAAAGAATATAGTAAAGGCTGCAAATGGCAAAAATTGCTGAACACAAAATATTTGGAAGAGTTTTCCACTATGACATTCCAAAATATTTACTCATGAGAACAAAGCACATCTGTGATCTTCACAATAGAGCGTGTTCCAAGTCTTCCACTGCACTGAACCAGTGCTGCAGATTTACAGAGGGATGGTGGTGTTTGTTTTCTAGAAGGATAATTTATAGCTTGATACTGCAGAGAAGAAAAAAAACCCTCAAATTTACATACTGCATTGAAATTTAAACTTGAGAGTAAAATTTCTGAGCTGCTGAAAGGAGCATAGGCTACTTAGCAATACAGTAGGGACTTGATTCAACATCCAGAACCCTTAAACTAGACCTCTGTGATTCATTCATGATTTGTTGAAATGTACTTGTTTCACCTTTTATATCACTGGGGAAAATCATAACTAAACCTGCTCCTTCGGGCATATTTACAGAATTTTATGCTGACATACAAGTCATCACCCAACAAAGCACCTAAACATATGGGAGAGCCACTGCCATTAATGCATATATTCAAGCTCAAGGTTAAGCTGCTGTAGCAGCATATTATAGACTACTTCTAAAAACACTTCAACACACAGGCAGCTTAGGGAGAGACTACCAGAGTGCTCATACTTGTGTGATGGACTTGCAAGTCCTCTTCATTGGTAAAGAAACATTTAACTATCCTAAGGCCACAGTTATTTAAGGAAAAAGAGAAGGAAAGGGAGGTGTTTAGAACTGCTGATAGGACAGGACTAACAGAACAAGGAATAGTCTATAAATGAAGGCATTAGAATCACTGGGGAAAGGGAAAAGGACTGATTAAAACTCTCCTGTAAATTTGTTTTACTCTCCAGTGAGTAACAAGGATTATGAATAGGACCTACATGGATATTTCTGTATTTCTGTTCCAAAAACTAACATGTATTCAAAAATATCCCATCCAAAAAAGAAGCTGATTTGCTCTTAATGAGATCAATGGGTCAAATTTCAGAGGTTATTTGGATAGGTGTAACTCTTTAAGGAGATTTGAGCAGTATCACTGGTTTTGCAACTTAGATCATCATTCCCATGACACAATTTGCACAAATTTGGCTTTGCATATGCTATGAGAAAGCAGGAGAAAGTGAGGGATCATGGAAGTTATTAAGATAACAACTTGAAGCCATGCAAGCCTATACCTTGCGTGTGTTCCATTTTGTCCCTTTTTAAAAAAAGAAAACAAAACAACAAACCCTTTAATATAACACAGAAGTGAGATTTAAAGCTTTTACTGGGTTAAGACCCTGGACTAGCACGGGAGTCCTGAAATGCATACAAGGAAGTTTCAGCATGAATTGATGGAGAAAGATCTGCTTTGTGCAGTACTTTTCAGAGAAAGAAAAAATAAAATCTGTTTACTTTGTATAAACTTCAGAGGAAATTTCTTGAAATATCTTCTCTGTGTGGGTGTTAAAAGTGAATGTTCCAAGAGGCCACAGAGAGTAAGATTAGACAGATGTTGTCAGCAACATGACCACAAGAAAAGTTGCAATTGACCTATTATTAATACTGAGCTACAAAAACTCCTGTGTTCAAGTAACTTCAGGGATTTGATTCAAACCCACAGAAGTAAAGAAATTCAGACATCAGGGTTAAACTCCTTTATTGTGCCAAATGGCCCTGCCATATGATGTATGTGTTGTGTCTGCCACCGAAAGCGCCGAGGAATGCCAGTCCTGGCCATTGGGTCCATCTCTCCCCAATAAAGAGAGCAGTGTATTAGCTACAGCAATGCTGAGCCTGAAAAAAAAACCCCAACACATCTCAGAAATGTTCCATTTTGTGACTATTCTTCAGGCCAAGAAATTTCCATCTGACAAAATTTATGATGACATTTAGGTTAAACAGTTATTACTGTGTACTGCACTACCTAGGTGTTCCCACTGTAACAATTAGAGCAATTTCCCTCACCCCTTGTTTAAAAATTCAGAAATGCTTAAATTATTCCATCTGCCTTTAACAAATGAACCATTATTGTATTGACAGTAAACTATGTCTGGCATAGAGAGGCTGATTTTTGATTACACTCTCTAGGCACGACAATGGCATAAAAATGACAATGAAGAAAGGTAAAATAGAGTTAGCAATGAAAGAGATCTTCTTCCTTAAGGTCTGGCATGCATAAAATGCAACTTTTTGAGTTTTAGCGATTTTCTGCTATTCAGCTTCAGATGGCAAGATACAAAAGCCAGAGGGTTTTTTTGCTGTTGTTTCCTTCTTTCTTTACAAACAAAGCTCTCAACATTGCTCTCAAAAAAAGGCATTGAGGAGAGCATTCTCTTTGTTTTATCATAGAATTGTGGGATTGGTGAGCATTGAAGAGACCAGCTTAAAGCAGAGTCACCCAGAGCTGGTTGCTCAGGATCATGTCAAGTCAGGTTTTGAGTATCTCTAACAATGGAGAACCCTCAACCTCTCTGTGCAAATAAATGTGCACAAAATACATCTGTTTTTGAAATATGGCGTAAAAAACCATTTAACAGTGATTCTGACAAATGAAGTCTCAAAAACATGGTGTGAGAAAATGTGACAGTCCAATGAAATTTCAGTGAAATAGTTAAAGTCAAAATTTTGGACAGGTTTTACAGATATTGAGACTCAAATGTAGCTGAAGTCAGGAGCTTTAAAATACATTGGTGTGCTTGTAATAAAGTCTGCCATTCCTTTTCATTGTTTCACTGATCACCTCTGCCTAGTCTGGAGGCTTCTTAACCATTCTTTATAGAGTCTTTATTGATTTTAAAGGACTATTTAAAAGACTATTATTGCTATAGCTGAAAACACACTTAGGGAAGCAAAAGGCAGACACTCAGCTGTGGTTGGGAGGAATGAGAAGAATGACACCTCCACATAAATCCTCGTGGCTATTTTCTTATTATTAAAAGCTCAACTTCTGGTTGCATCTCCATCATTTTTCACACTTCAGTACTACCTGTCAATCAAATTGAAAGCTGAAATATTTAAAAGTCATCCTGTCTTATCATTTTTAAGCATATATGTAAATTCAACACACGTCTTCATCTTCTGTGTTCAAAAGGCTACTCTGAAGAACAAAAACTCAAGTCAAAGCCAGTTTGCTTTCAGGACACTGACATTCTTCAAAGTGTTGTTTTTGGCAGAAACATTGAACTGGCTAGAAGCAATGACACACATCAAGAGGGCCCAGTTGGGACTGCTGTCCTGCCATCAGCTGTGCAGGCAAACACCACCTCGTGACATGAAATTCAAGTCCTGGTTGTACAACTGCTCCCGATTTTACAAGATGTGCTAGTTGATGGGGCACATCACCTTTCCTTCCCACTGACTGAGGGAGGATTTGGTCTTCTTGGGTCCTCAGGAGGTGAAAAAGTAGATGAAAAAGATGAAATTTAGAACTCACCCCCCCCCCCCCCCCCCAATTCATGTCTTCAAGTCAGCTTAACGTTGGGTTTTTTGCAAGGTTAAAATCTGCAAGACAGACACCAGATGTTTGATTTGGGAAACAGTTATGGGCTTCTCTTGATCATGAAGACCTACACTTCAAGAGCAAAAGCAATTACACTTTTCATCAAGTTTCCAAATCAAACAGATTCATGTGAGGTTCCTGTCTCCTCGTTACCTACCTGTGAGGATTTAGCCAGCTTCTGACTGCACTCCTTCTCAGTCTGCTTCAGCCGGCTGTTTGCCTGAAACACACATACACACACACACACAAAAGGCAGCCAGATTAGCTCAGATGAACGTGTACAGACACTTTGCCACCGACCCCTCTGCTTGGCACCTCATCCACATGCCTATCGCTGAGCGGCCGGGACCTGCGCCAACTCCAACGCCCTTTCGTGGCAGCCAAAAAACTGCAAGGGCTTGCCTTTGATCTCAGGCCAACTATTCATCACTTAAAAGAGGGGAGAAATTGTACCTCTGCTGCCAATTATTAGAAAAACATAAAGACTTCTGTGGAATAAGAAAAAAAAAGTGAGTGAGTATGTGTGGCAGGGGAAGGAGAAAACACACACACATGAGTTTATCAGTGTGACTTCATTTCTGAAGGGAGGGAAAAGGCAAGGAGAAAGTCCCAGGGACAGGCTGCCTGGGTATGACACGACATGGAAGGCACAACTTCATGTCTCAGCATGGTGTCTGCAGTTGCTTTTTGTCCCATTGCATGGTCCTTCTTATTGAAAGGTGGTAATGACACTGAAAATTGACCCAAAAGGCAGTTGAATCAACCAGGAGCTCTTGAACACATGGCTCTGTCCTTCTAGTCTGCTGTTTTCCCAACTCAGAGATGAAGAATAAACTAACTGAAAACACGGCTGCTTTGTCATTTGGAATTCAATAAGCAAATATTTCTATAGTTGCAGGGAGAAATAGCTCTTAAGTTTTTCTTCTTCAAATCATTTCATTTCAGAATTAATTTGATACTAAGATGAATTTACAAATGAATTTCTTTTGCATTTCAGGACACAATTCTGACCTGTGTTTTTCTTGCAAAGTGCCACGGTATCATATTGATACCAGCCTCAAATGGCTGTCCTCAGATGAACTGCTGAGCACTCTCATGTTCTTGGCTCTAAAATTTGAGGACAGGTGTCTAAGAACAATATTTTCTTCGGGGGACAGAATATTACGAAACTGAGTTCTGAAGGAAATTTAAGATGATTAAGTTTTCAAAATCTATCTGACCTCGTGTTCAAATCTTTGATCTGTCGTCCTGAGCTTTACAGCACAGCATCCAGCACACAAACACACGCTCCTTCCGCTGCCTGTGTGCCAGCGCCTGTTTCGGGGGACCACAGAAGCCACGGGGGCCCCAGGAAGCCTCTGAACCTTGCTTTGGATCCAGCTGCTAGACCAAAACTCCATTTCTGCAAACACCAGGGATTTCGTTCAAGCAAATAGTCTTATTGATTTTACTGGACTATAAACTTAGCAGCTTAAAGTTGCAGGGAGTGTTTGAGAATCACCACCAAGCACAGCTGGGCTCAAATCATCCTGTACAATCCAGGCAGTTATGTATGGTGCAGCTTAATATAAGTATATTACAGTCAGTTTAAAATAATCTGAAAGTTTACATGATACTGCAATTTAAGATCTTGAATCCCTTCAAATTCCAAGATTATGAAACATATGGAGGCCTTTATTTCATGTCTGTTGGTACTAAAAAAAATCTACTGAAAAAGTTACTCAAAGCCAATATCAAATTTGTGCCTGATTTTTGACCATATGTTTTGGTCGTTTTTTGTTGCAAACAGAGATAATGGCACTACATATTGGTTTAAGACAGCCTATACAAAAACAATCTGAGGTAACAGAGAAATGAAATTCCATTTCTTCCACATTTATCATTTATAATGTGCCAGGTGTATTGTGGGGCTGCATAAATAAAAAGGGAGCAGTCACACAGAAGCAGTTATGCCAGAAGCTCTGTGCATGCTACCCTTCTCTGTGTACTCATGTTAACACTCTTTCCACTGTACTGTCACCTCATTTCAGCTACTGTTTTGCCAGCACTGCATAAAGTGACTGAAACTGCCAGTTTATCTTTTGGGAGAAAAGGAAAAAATGAATTACAGTAATAGTAGAAATTAGTGCTACTCCCAGAAAGGGAGAGACACTAGGCAGCAAGGCACTGCAAAGATCACATTACAGCTGCTCTCACTCAACTTGCCTGAGGTAAAAATCTTCATCTTTCATAGAAGCAGCTTTATAACCTCCTGAACCCATCGAAGACATCTCAATAAATAATTTAAAAAACACTCATAACTTCCATAAACAAATTAGACCTTGTTTGTTCACACCGAGTAGAACCAGGATGACCTCCAATAGCCATGACAGAAGTGATCCAAAGGAATGATATGCTGAATTTCAGTGTTTTATTCATGACTGAAGGCAAAGAAAGTCTATCCTACCAGTTTATTTACAGGCAATTACCACATGTTATTTTACAACAGCTTTAACAAATTCCAATTAGCAAAATATTTATAAGTTGTGTCTCAGTCATCAACAAACCACAAATTCTTGCGTTTCCTTGCAGCCCCAAACATCCTTATTTGAGGGGTCTGATGTTCAGAAGTACTGAGCTACCAAAACTTCCACCGGAGATGGCAAAAGCACATATAGATGGGCTCTAGCTGTCTAACATTGACTGTCTCAACCCTGTGGCACTAAAAACCTACTGACTTCAGCTCTTCTCTCTAGATCCACAACACCACACAGTCTTGCATCACCAAGGACTGCACAGGTGGCATCAGTGATGCTCTACAGAAGGAAGTTTCCACAAGTTATAGCACAGCACTGAGCTGCAAGGATCTAATGATGGTGATGCACTTGAACACTCTCTTCCATCTTCCTATCCTGCAGAAATGGGAAATTGTTGCTTTTTTAAAACCTATGACTAAACTAATTTAATACCTTTTTGACTATAGGCTGTTGCTCTGCAGACTGGAGAGGTACAAACCTACTCCCCTGGGGCACACAGAGCACTGTTACACACACAAAAAAAGCACCTTTTTACTCTCTTATTTTAAAAGGAATGACTTACAGTAAAGTAAATACACATAGCTGTGTACAGTGAACACCACAGAGGATTTCTATTACATTTCTCTTGACAAACTAGACAGTTAAAAATGGCATAGTGTACACAAGCAGCAGTTTCCTGGGCTCCTTCTTTTGTAACAGGCTCCACAGCTCGTCTATTGTATAAAGCATAGGCTGCCTCTATTTTATTTTAAGGGCATTCCCTTGCTTTCAGGTTACATGCTATTTCAGAAACATAATGAATAAGAATCCAACTGGAAGGTGAACATTTGGAGGGTCAGCCAGTATTCATTAAAGTCTAACTCTTTTTATAGCAATGGGCAGCACTGAAAATATAGCTAATGGTCTTAAACTAGTTTTCTGTGTGTGAGAGGTAGCTGTTGAAATTCACACTCTGTAAAAACTTGTCAGAAATCTCAATTGTAATATCTATTTTCATTATAAAAAGGTTTAAATTGGATAAGCCATAGAGGAATTCCACTGATTCAAAAATTAACTTCTGCTTAGTTTCACATAGTTAATACGTATTTTAGCTGAAATTATCTGATTAGGACAATTTCACATGCAGTTATTTTATATTACAGAGGGAGGACTCCTGCATTAAAAAGATTATGTCCTTGTTACAGCTAATTGGTTTTAAAAAACAACTGTAATTCGACAACAAGCCTTAAAGCATCATATTGTGGTTGCTGAGCAAAACTGCTTCAACCAAGCAAAAACTGCTTCAACGACTCCAACCAAATGTTTCACATAAGAATTAAAAATGACATTAGCACTACGGTATCTGAATTAATGGGTGCTGCTCCAACACCGTCTGACTGTCCTCTTTTCTTTCCATGAAGCAGAACCACAGTACTAAGAATAAGAGAGCAAAGGATCTGTGATGGGATTACACCTAAAAGCAAACCCTGTCCTAGCCTAATTACAAAGTTTTTATGTCATTTGTAAGGTATAAGATGTATCTAGTGGAAACAGTGGTTCAAGCTGTGCTATGAGGTTAGGAGACAGATGGACAACTTCATCCTCCATCAACATCCATGGAAGCATTTAGGACATCTTGAATGTTTACCAAAAATACAGCTGTTAAGAGTTTTCTGGAACAGTACAAATTTGTGCACAGGGACATGGTTTAGTGGGGTTTGGCAGCGTTAATATTCATCGTTGGACTCGATGACCTTAAAGGTCTTTTCTACCCTAAATGATTCTGTGATTCTGTATTTTCCAACTTTGGAATGGTGATTTTGAGATGGATAGTTAGATTTCAATGGTGCTACAAAAATAATACAAAAACTAACGCCTGCAACCCAAATGTGGGGAGATCTGTAGGAGTTAAGGACACACAGTGAAATCCTATTCATCTGTATAAGAGTTACATTGTTCTGACTGATTTAGCAGTGTTTTAATTCAATTTCAGTCTTCCCTGAACATGAAAAAACACCCCCCTCAACATGACTCTCCAATTCTCATATGCACCCACAGAAAAGCAAGTTTAAGGAATCTGGTTATGGTACTAGCTATGGAATAATCACTTTTGAAAATGCTTGCAACTTACTAAATGATGGCCATACATAAGCTGATCCTCCATAATTAGTTAGATAAAAGTGTAAGGGGAAAAAAAAAAAGAGAGAAGGAAAAAAATATCAAAGGGTGGGGGAAGGAGAAGAAAGAAAACTTGCTCCAGGGAAGAAGCAACTGTTCTCTGATGTACAGCAAAGAATTTAACATCAAAGAACCAATGTAAATGGGGCCCATTTACCTTAAAAAACAACACACCACTCCACATTCTGGAATATTTCTATTTAACTTTGACAGCATTATGCTTTGTAGCAAAATTCAAGATTGTGTAATTTGACAGATGTCAAAAGAAAATGACCTGCAGAATGGGTAACTGTAGCAATTTTGGTTATTATGTTAGAACACTCTGTACAGCATCTGTTTAAACTTCAGAGATTAGCAGATCACCTTTTAAGTTCATCTGATTGCACAGAAAAATTTCACTTTGACCTCAAAGCCTGAAACATGTATTTTCCTTATGTGCCTCTGATACTGACAGTGGGTGACTTCCTATGCCAGTGCCCTTGCTCTTGCTACTGCTCTCCTCATCAACCAGAATAAACCAAATGGCAAGTTGAATCTCTGTGTAACTGGAAATAGCATCCCAGCTCAAATACATAATTTGTGCCACATAAAGGGCCATTAAAATTAGTTCCATATCCAAAACAATGTTAACAGAACAATTAATCAAGTGCCAAACGACTTCAAGGGTTTTGACTGATAGAAACCCCAACCTGTCATACTCACAAATCCTATTAATATTCTATTTTACAGTTCAGTTTTGCAGGTCTATACTTTGTTTTTTAAACATAGATCTTTAGGAGGAACAAAAAAGCCCTCTCATTCATGTGCTAAGTAATTTTCATTGGGGAAAAACCACCAAGAATGAATAGAAATGAATTTGGCACTACCTGTTATGGAGAATTGCCTTTCTGTAGTGTATTGCAATCCTGTGCTTAATGGAGGCCTGCTGAGAAGCTGCTTGTGCAATTTGTGCCTCAGGAATTTCCAGTCCTTTCATTTAAACCAACAGTGTATCTCTAATCATTCTGAAATCATGTAGAGGAATTAAATGCAGACATTGAACTCTTCCAAAACTTCTCCTACGAGACTGCAACTGCAAGGTGTCTGACGCTGAAGTGGTACCATCCTTACCCTACTACACAAACACTAGCTTCATCTCAATGGATTTGCTGAACATACAAACATTTCCCAGCACCACTAATACTGATTTCTATTCAATATTGCAGTGAGTCAGGCACTTCATTTAAAACCAACTGCACGGTTTGACTTAAGGTACAAGCCTTGTATACAAGGTTTTCAAAACAGATGAATAGTCTAGGTTTGCCAAGTGAAATTGTTCAATACCTTAATCACTCATTATACAAGACAGTATTGATGCATGCACCAGACATTTAATGCACAGATAGTGAATTATAGTTCAATTTGAAGATGTACTGTGACATTCTGCTGAAACAGTTTGGAGATGGGTGGCTTTTACATTATGGCACAATTCCTTCTTTTGCTCATCACTCACATAAGATGAACTCTGCAAATCTAGTGAAGATGTTGAGACTGCAACACTCTCCACGTTAAAGTACTGAAGCCTGGTTTTCCAGCCATTACATGCCTAAACCTGGTACAGCACAAATACATTCCTGGATTATGACTTTTAATATTTCCTGGTTTTCTTCTGTTCTGTCCAAGTAAATTCTGATGGTGATTTAAAGTGGCGGCAGTTTCTTTTTCAGACCCTTAACAAATAAAACATGCACCCAAAGGGAATTATTTGAGCTTTTACAAGCTGCCTGTATTCATCAGAAATACTGAGCACCTCTGCTACACAGGCACCTCACTTGCTCATGTGCACACTGTCTCTCTCTCCCACTCTAGTATAAAGATGTTTACAGAGTAGGTCATATCACTCAAGCCCAGATGTTTTTGCTACCCAAACAACTGACAGCCAGCAAAACCACCAAGGGCTAGGCTGCTAAACATCTTTGAAGATGCAAGTCAAAGCTAAACCTTCCTCCACAAGTAGAAGGCAGCGGTACTAAGGTGTGACACTGATCCATGACTTCACTCAAAAACTGCTTAATATAAGCTTTATAATACATAACTCTCTCAGAAATTGGAGGTTTCTGAGGCCCACACACTTGATGTGATATATCAGATAAGTTTACAAGCTTGGTTTTGCCAAGGAGAGACCACCATAAGGCTCCTGAAAGAACTGTTAAGGGGTAAGAATGTGATTTTTGTTTGTTAGATTCTCCATCGCTGTTTTAAGTTGAATTTTATGTCAGGAAAAAAGCAGATAATGATTAAAAGAAGATAATGATTAGAAAAAAATATCCTACTTATGTATCATTTTAACATAAAATCTATTTTATTAAATAGAAGGAAATCAGGAAACAAAAGGACAGACTTGGTGTTAGTTAACTCAGTTTCAGAGAGTTACATCATTAGGTGAGAGCCCAAGAAAAGTTAAGCTTCTACAGTTGGAAAGACAAACACTGAACATACAACAAATCCCCTAACAAATCTATAATCTGAAGCAATCAGTGCTCCTTAGCAAGATTGTGTTGGATTACATTTTGTAGTTTTAAAGGTAACAAAGCTTCCCTAAAAGAATGCCAACTTCGTGGAGCCAGGAAGCATTTGTGTACCGATGACTAACTCTGTGCCAGTCCAGCAAAGTCTCAATTAAACAGAGAATGGAATATATTGCTCAATCATGAAAGCAATTAAAACCATAAATAAGACATTGCAAGACTCCTAACATTCCCAATGCTTTAATTATTTATCCCTTCTCCGTCCTGCAGCTGTAGGTCAGAATTAACTCCTCTGAACTAAATACAAGCGAACTCTTTTGGGGATTTGTACCTTATTCATTTTTAAGAAAACACTCAAATTCATTTCCGATTCACACAAGAACTGCAACAGTTTCACCTAAATCAGATTTTCTACAAGTTAAACACCCCTCCTACACTCAGATGTGATTGTGAAACTACTTTGATCTGTGTTCCCAAATTTATTGCTCTGTGTAATCCATGACAAAATGTAATGTGATTTACTGTATCTCTATACCACAGCCCAGCAGCTGACAGAACTTCATAATTTAGCATATGAAAAAAAACCTTCTGGCACCAAAATATACAAATCATAATTGAGGCACTTTAGTATCACATTACAATGAAGCACATGCAGAGTGATCATAAGAACTTCAAAACAATTAGAATTCTTTCTCACCCATTTCATGAAGGTGGGTTTTACTCCATGACATGTTCTGCAGCTGTAAGCAAGTCATTTTGGAACACTTTTGTTTCTTCACATTAAAGACTCTGAAGGACTAACAACATTGTTTTACCCCTTTCTCTATTTCCCAAACATTCCTTCTCCTCCAAAGAGAAGAAATCATTTTAAAAAAGCCACCTGCAGCTTTTCTCTATTATAAAGAAAGAGCAAATAAGTGTAAACAGTGTCTTTAAATTGTGCCAGAATTTAAAGACACAATAGTGATGTTTTGTGTTAGTTTGGCCTTAATAACTGAGCATTTTTTATTCTAAATAAAACTATAGCAACAAATTCAGTTGTCTAAATGCTGAGCTAAGCAGGGATGTGATGGCACATTCCATGGGGCAGCTTTTTGCATTTGCTGACTGTTGGGTTTGCAGGACTTGAGAAAGTCTTTATGTAGGCAATGCACTAACCCAGAAGCTTTCATGAAAAGCAAGAGTGTGGACCTCATGACATGGGATGCAGGAGAAATTTCCTCTTTGCACTTACCAGTTCCAGGTAACAAATACCAGTTATTGTAGTTTGCATAAACAAAACCATGAGCCAGTGAAATCAGCAGTGATAACTGCAGCTACTGGGATCCAGCAACAGGATCTGTCCTCTCATCCCTGGGTAAGCATGAAGTAAGAAGGACTCTAAGAATGAATTGACCAATCTCAGATCACAATCAGCTGCCACACTGGAGAACAGTCAGTGTTCTTCCTAATGTTATCATCTACCCTGGGATGTAAAGATCAGTAAAATTGGTAAATTAGAGAAAACTGTATCTCCATGCAATCAGCCTTCTGCAAGGCACATAGTGCTGTGAAAAAAAAGGAGAGACTGAGGTAATGATTCAATTGTGCCTTAAAAACACTCAAGTTAAAAAAACAAGCAAGTTGTATCACAAGATAAAATTGGTGTGCTGCAGTTTGTTTGGATAGTGAAGAAAGGCTCAGGAAACTATTGAAAAAAATAATTATAACAGTCACTCTGCCACCAGAAAAGCCTCCTGCACTCTGTAAGCAGGAAAGTTGAGATTGAAACATCAGTTGTACTAAAAACATCAGGTATGTCCTCCAGAGTCCAGCTCATGGACCATCCAGGGTGCTGTCCTTTCCAGAGGCTGCTCACAGCAACTGTATAAACCTTTGTATTCCCCCAGCTCCCATCACTGTCATGTCAGGGGAGTTAGAAGTTAAATCTCTGCTTACCCCCATTAGTGACTGCTTACAAACATGCTGCTCATAAACCTGCTTCATCCTTTTTTGAACCTGCTGATATCTGCCTTCTATATCTCCATGGAAGGCAATTGGAGCAGCTCGCTCTCAGATGTTTAGAGAAGAACCTGCTTTCACTAGTTTTAAATCAATCTCCTCTCTGTTTCCAGCAACTACAGCCAAGTTTTTGGAGAGTAAATAACAACTCAGCATTCACCTTATCCACCACCTTCATGATTTTATGAACATATACTAAGGGCTACGAGCTGGAAGTTACAGAATAGAGAAAAAGCAGAGTGTACCCTGGTGCAGAACTAGAAGTAGTGTTTGGGCACAGACTTGAAAAATAAATAGGAAAGAGAGAAGATTAAAAAAGCCACCTGTGAATATGTCTTAGATAGCTTAGAGTAATACTGGTTGGTTAAAAGAAAACAACTCCCCCAAAAAACAAACCAAACTTCTCAGGCAACTAACTGACTATAACTGATGTGACAGGGAATGAACAAAGTGCACTGAAAGACAGGCCATATGAGAGAGCTCTAATTTTAACAGCCCTTGCCCTGTTGAAAGTTAGCTTTCTGTTTCCCCATTCAGCATTTAGTTCAATTTTGCTGATTCTTGTCTTGTTCTCGTTTCATAACGGTATTGCATCAGTCATTTTAATTTTTAACCCTATGGTGTTGTGAATGCAAATAACACAGTGCTCAATCCCCTCTGCAAACATTAACAAAAAGTAAGCCTGATGTTGATAGGTGCTCAGGGTTTTCCCCAGTGACAGTTATATCAACTACTCTTGGTTACCTCTGGAATCAGATTTATAAATCCAGTTGATGGGCACAGATAGAATCACAGAACGGTAGGGATTGGAAGGGACCTTTAGAGATCTTGCCTGTTGCTTTCTGGTTTGTTTTTATGAGTTGTTTTTGGGTTTGTCTTTAAAGAAGGTGGAAGCTGAGTAATTCTGTGAGCAACTGAGACTATTTCTTTGAAATATGTCCAGTAAGGCGAGTGCCATAAATTCCATGTAGTCTCATTTAAGTGAAATATCCCTGAGATTATTGTACCACATTTTTCTTCGTGTTTGGCTGTGTTGATTGAGGTCTCCTCCAAATGGCTCCTCTAAAGGATGATGCAATCCCTTGTGTCCACATTCCTGGTCCACTATCATCTTTTTCTTTAGAGGAATAAGAAGAAGCAGTACAAAAGAGCACAGACTGCAGAGGAAATTGGTCTCTCTCTGCATTTGTTAGAAAAATTGATTGTGAGACTTGCTGTAGTTACTGTAAAGAAATGAAATAGTATGTACTTCTTGTGCTAACATACACTATCTTTCCTATACAAATGTTTTCTCTTTTTTAAACAGATTTATTTTTTCTTGATATTCTAGGCTATTGGCAGATTTTCTCCAACAAAGCCAAAGTACTGTGATCATTTTTATTAATATGAGTTGGTGAATCACTAACAATGTGTCAGAAATGTTCAAGAATCAAATCTAAGATATGTACACAGACTTGATAACACAAAACCAACCAAAATATTACTCCTCTGGAACAGAGAGATAATATCAAAGACAACAGTTCTTGGATTATAATGAAAAAAGTAGGAGACTTGGGAAATATCCAACTCCTCTTGGTAAGAATTGGAGGCTCTTTCGAGTATTCATAGCTAAGGCCTAATGAAAAGAATCTATGTCATAGATTTAAACAAATTCTTAAAGATTTTACTCTGAAAAATGGTACATACACAGCAACTGAATGCATTCAGCAAGGAAAACAACATACAAGGTTCCTTCCAATCCCTAAGATTCTGTGATTAGATAGCAATTCAATGATATCATTATACTCGGGAAGAATACGTGTCCAGATTTTATGGTTGACCTACTTGCCCTCATGTAAATAAGCAGGGTATCCCTGAAGGAGTGTGAAAATAGTTCCCCTGGATGCTCACATAAATGAATCTAGCTATGCTATGGCTATTAGTGTTCAAGTTAATGAAGTGAAAGGTGCCACTCAGATCAAAGACTGTTATCCTATGAAGTTTAAGCTGGAACCTACAGAATTGCTGCAGATGTCATTGCCAGAAGATCTTAGATAGAGAGATGGAACCTTTTTTTGGTGGTTTGGTGAAATATGGAGTTGGCAGAACACAAGCCAGAGAGACAGTATACAACAATGTAAACTAATGGAAAGCATGCAATGCTTCTTTAAGAGCAGAAGTAATTGCTTAGGGGAAACTCAATACTTTTAATAGTTTCTCTTGGAGTATCTCTTTAATCTCTGAAGATGTCACATTCTTCTCTTCATCTTCTATTTCTTTGCCAGTGCTGAACAATATGATATCATCTATATGAGTACTGACAATAGTGCCAGAACAGATATTGTGAATTTAAGACATTCCTACACATGCAGTATGAAGGTATACCCAGTGAGCATGTCCAACTGGGCTGCATCCTAGGGCTGTACTTCCTAGTTAATTAATCCAGCATCACAAAGCATGATGCTAAATGGAGAACAGAAACACTCTCTGAGGCATCTGATCAGTACAGTATCTGCAAAGTAGATATGTATGTAAGAAGACACTCAAAAATTAAGCATCCTATTATAGGACACTGCCTGCAGATTTTTTAAAGAAGGCCTAATTGCAAGAACATTGTATTAAACCACAACTATTATCTAGAATAGTTATTCTTAATTAGAGAAATGGTCACTTCAGACAGTGACATTAACTTTGAATTCCCCAGGCCTTTCATTCCTATGTGGAATTCCCACCAGGCACAGGTGAAGTGATAGTAACTAGTAGAGACTAGAAAACATTGTAAATGTCAAATTGTATTTAAAACAACAGAAACCTCAGAGTACAAGTAACTGCTACATCATTAAAGTCTTCAAGCATGATTTGCACAGCTCTGGTCAGGTTGCATGCCATCTCTCCAGAGTGAATCATTTCACTACTGGACTGAAATCAGAAGAATTGCTGTCCAGAAACTTAAGAGTTTGACTTTTTTTTGACTACAGCTTCATCTTGTAATCAAATATCATGTGTGTTCAGTACAGTCAATATACAAAAATGTAAATTACTTCTCCACAAGAAAAGCAGTACTGAAAGAGAATTAGATGTTCCTGGAACCTGTATAAAGATTTCACAGGATGAGTCAAAATATCTATTTAAATATAGAAGTCAATAAAAAGCTCAATGTTGAAAATTATTTAGAGGGAAAAAACCCCATCACACAGGCTTCTTCTCTCACTCCAGTTTACTCATGTGCACTGCTCAAAGAGAACTTTTTTTATGAGCTATTTTCAGTGTTCCAAGGTTGCTTCCTTTGAGCATTGTTAGCATGTCTACTGATCTGCTTGGGTCATGCTTTCTGAATGCTCATTTTCTGTGCCAAGAAAACACCACAGATGAACGTTACAAACAGTTGTGTTAGCCAAGCTTCACATCTGCACACACTTAGAAATGCAGTTTGTCTCTTGCTTTTAGGAATTTCTGGCAAACTTGAAAATGCTCATAAGCTTTGTACAGTCCGTTACACCTGGCTGATGAGTGTTCATGCCGGAAGGGCTGCTGATGCAACCTATAGCACACCTGTCTCCCTACTGAAATTAGCCTAATTACAGTACTTTCTGTTCTCTAATATGTTTATTTCTTAAGGAGTTTGTTTCACTTAATCATAATGAGGTATGGCTTCAAATAACAAATAATAAAATTACCATTACATCAGAAAATCACTTGATATAATGTAATGGAAGCAAATTAAATCTATGCTTTAAAAGGAAATCAAGATCACTATGATTGAATACAAGTGTTCCTCTGAAATGTTATTTAAGGTTCTTAAACTAAAAGTGAAGAAATAAATCACATCTATTCTGAAGTCATTGTAAAGTTAGAAGCAGATACCAGATACTATGGAAGTAGTGAAGTCCTAAGAACATAGTACTGTTCCAAATTCTCCATGGATTTTTGTTTGATTTATGTCCAGCATGGCTTATCTGACCTTAAGGACATTAAAATTTGTTATCCTTGTCTGATAAGGTGGTTCTGAGTTCCAGCATAGCTACCAGGTTACATCTTAAAAGGTGAGCACCAAGGTGATTATGTGTGAGCAGGCTGTGGCACTTATCTAATAAAAAGCAAGGCTGAAGATGAATGGCTGCACTGCCCCAGCAAAACCAGCTACCTCTGTGTTGCATCAGCCCAGTACGTGCTGAACTGCTGCTGCATCACCTCAGCTCTGTTTCTATGTACCAGGCTGATGATAAGAACCTTGCTTATAGAAGTCTTCTGACTCCCATTCAGGCAAAGCCCTCGTCACCTTCTCCAGCGCTCCTGCAGTTCAGGGTGCAGAACTCAACACAGAGAAGTCTCAGACTTGTCCACAACAGTCCATTCTACTTGTAACATCCATGGCTAGGCCAGCTATAGCTCACTTTCTTACAAAGTGGTGTTTATGTTGTAATCACTAACAAAATGAATCAAAATATTATAATAAGCAATGTGCTATCTTTAATGACTTTTAAGCACTAGAAAAGTAAAGACCTCAGTAAATTGTGTCCCTAAATATTGAAAAACTGTCCACAAATACCAACAAATATTTAAATCTCCAGTGCACTTGGAATGAAAACTGTTTCTTGATCTCTGTCCCTAACTCTCCTTCCCATCCCCTCTGCAGCAGGACAATATCAGATTAATCCTGTATCTCCTTTTACCCATTTTCACTTCAATTTCACTTAGGTGTTAGCCATTGCTTTTGCATTCCATCATGTTCACGTGAACAACCTTCCACACAGAAATCAGTATCACTCACAAAACAGACCACAGAGGAATGAGATCCTTCATTTGGGAATGGACTGACCTTCAGAAAATCTGGACAGTCAGATGTTCCAAGACTAAACAGTGAAATCCATCATTTCTTTGGATTTTTAAGCAACCTTGACAGAATTGGCAGAGAAAAGTAAATTTAGACGACAAATTTACTGCCATATTGTCCTAAATGTCAAGGTAACAAGATCTGCTAGAAAAAATAAAACCCCAAACTTTAAAAAACAAGTTTCAAGACTCATGCTGCAATTAAGATGCTTTTTTTTCCCCTTCTTGGATAAAATCTCTTTCATAAAAATTCTGTGAACTTTAATAGGATCAAGATTTGAACTAAGTTAGCTGAAACTTTTGAGCTTTTGAGCTTTAAATGGAGTTTGCTCTCTAAACTACTTTAACTTTTGGACACTGTGGCCAATTTCCACAGCTCTACATTTGGAAGACAGAAATGAAGCAGAATGGTAAGTGAAGATTTGAAGGTAATGAAAAGTATTTTCACATGTCTGTTAAAGAACTTCCAAAAAAGAGACTTTTTTCCCTCCACTCCTATCTTTTACTCAACGTGTGCTTTTCTGATTAGAGATGAAAAAGGGAAGTAGGTTAAATAAAAAATACCCTATTCAATAGCAGTTAATATAGCTTAAAATTAGCAATTTCTTTTGAAAAATAGAAAAAAAAAATCCAACAAATTAAAAACCCCCAGATTTCTGACAGAGGTGACAATTCAAGACTATTAAAGATACTGCCCTACGAAGGATTATTTGTAACTTTAATTTGAGGATATAAAGAAGTTAACTTTTCTTTTGCTATACTACACATGTAAAAAAAGATCAAAGAAAGAAAAGAATTGAGATTCAAATTCCATTTTTAAGCAAAAATGACAATGTCTTCCTGAGTTAAAATTAATCCTTTAATGATGAATTTCAAAGGTTTAAATACTTTCTGTGACCTTGGCTTTAAATAATTATGTCAAGCGGAGCTTTCCTTACATTCAGAAAAGATTCTGAATTGTTGATCACAGCCATTTTAACGGCTTCAGGCTGGCTGATTTCCAACATAATCCTCCAAATGCTGTTTAAAATTACAGACCAAGAACCTGACGCAGGTAAATGAAATGTCACTTTCACAAAGGCTGTTCAAACAGCATATGCAGATTGTTAATTTGTGCCACTGTACAACACTTGGCAAAGAAATGGATGATTTATTACATTAACACATATAAAAGATGCTTCAACAACTATCTGCTTACATATACACAATGGCTACCATCAATGCTAAGTAGGGTTTTTTTCTAGTTTAGCTTTTGAAATAAAACTCACATGTTTCATCTCATATCGCCCCTAATGCAGTGAAATACCTGAACTCAAGACACCGATACAAGGAGATGCTCAGCGAGCACTGATGCACAGCCAGTGACCCCACTGAACAGAATGGGAAGGGAAGCCTTGATGTATCTGAAACATTAATTTCTATTGTTAAGCCTTTCACAGAGCCCTTGCTCACCCGAGGCACACAGGCAAAAGTAGACCAGCCATTGTTAGCAATGAGACCCAATTTCTTTGCAGTTTTAGCCTGAACTTTTTCCTCCTTCAGAACTTTCCCTCTTTTTAAGGGAGAAAAAGCTTGGTTAGACAGAACCACCCTTTCTACTCTATCCATTCCAGCAAAGGAAAAGTGATTAGCCTAGTCCTTGGCTGGCTTTGCCTTTGAAATCATGTGGATTTTTCAGGTCGTGCCAGCTCACGAGCACCGCACAGTCGTCCCTGTTCCGCACTCACCACAGCTGGAAGGTGCTGCCCCAGCACTGCTCCCAGGGAAGAGAGCTGCAGCAGCGACCACTGCTGCTGTGTGTGCAAACACAAGTCTTTCATTATTGAACCACAAAACTTTCCATCCTTGTGCCGTGATTGTGGCATCCGATGTCAGATCTACAGCACACGTCTGTGTTTTCAACGCAAGCGACCCTTCAACGTTTATCCTCAGTTAAACTTTGCTTATCTGACTTTCAGGGTGATTGCCTCCCTTTTGCCATGCCACAAGAAGCAGGCCTAAATGAACCTCTTACCTTGTCCAATGCCTTCTCTGTTTCTGTCACATGAATCTTTTTCAGGTCTAACACCACTTTTTCTGCCTCCACTTTCAGCTTATTCACTGTTGTCTCATGGTCTCGAGCCGCCCTCTGCTTCTCCTCTTCCCACTGACAGCTCATCTCCAGCAGCTGCTGCTTCCACCGAGCATTCACCTGAAGAAGCTCTTCTCTCAGCCTGTGGATTTGGTTCTCCATCTCACAGATAACCTGAAACAAAGAACAAAGTGAAAAATAAACCACAAAACAAAACCCACTTGGTTTTCGGAGACAGGCTGTTAGCCGAGGTAGGAAGCAGACTCAAAGGATTCTCTATCCCTTTTCTTGGCCTCTGTTACTGCTCTTCCTCCTCACTCATACAGATGAATACGGCTTCCCTCTGCCCAAAACACAGATGGAGAAAGATTTATCTTTTGGACAAGGTGGCCCCATAGGTGAAGGAGATTAGTTTGTGGCAGATAATCTCTATGTATAATGCCCGTGCCTTCTGTTTTTGTTTTTCCTGAATAGTCACCTGCCTTCTAATGAGATACCAATGTATCTATCAGCAATCATTTATCAATCACTCCTACAGATTATAGACTGTATTCCATTATAATGTGCTCAACACTGTATAAAAGAACATTGCCCTAATCTGGATGAGGGAACTAGAGCACACTGAGAGAAGATGACAGAGGACAACACAGGGAACACTTAAGAATCTGCAAATACAGTATAGCTGAGACACATGACCTACAAATACAAGAGACACTTCAGAATCCACAACTCTCTTTTATGTCATCACAGATGATCCTGAAGTCCTCAGGAGCCAAATACATTGTGTGAGGCAGCAGTGGCATCGGCAGCTGGAGCAGAGGAGTAGCAGGGAGCCAGCTCACCACCTGCTTCATGGGGGAACTTGGAAGGATTAAGAATGAAAGTTATATGCAGTGAAGCTTCATTGCTCCTGAAGTACATAGAATACTCAGTGCTACTTTACAGCAGTAATATACATTTATTCCTTTAGATTTACACTTGCATATACCTTTTATTAGTTACTTTCCTAACTGCATTTCTTCTGCAGCTTCTTGCATGAAGTATAGGAGCATCACATCTGGGACATAAACCTGTTGTCCTTACAGCTAATGTTAATGTTTGACCTTGCAAGCACAGTCATGTTCTCATGAGTAAGTGTGATTCTGAAAATGAGCATTTTCATTAAAAAGCTCATCATTTCCCTCTTCCTCCTCCCTCCTTCACAAGGAACTTTGCCATTCCCTGGAATTCTTTGACAGAGGATGTGACAATATTGAGATGAGAAACGGATGTTCTACCAGACAGATGTAGGTGACTCAGCTCAAGCTTATTAAAGGTTTCACAAGAAAATCTGATGAAAATTACTGATCCCATTGCCTGGAAACACCAGTTACTGATTCTGAACTGATCTCTCTTTCCAACTACTGTTTTTCTTCTTTAGGCATTTTTAATATACTGCCTGCATTCAGCTAAACCATCTATTTGCAGTGTCTGAAAACCACATTACTACAAATCTTTGAAAAAGAAACATTCATTTCTGACCAAAGTTGGGAAATTAATGACTATCAGATATATTGCCCTGTACATTAATATCCCAAGACAGATTGTTATAAATACTGTGATCTGAGAAAGAAAAATTGAAGCTTGAAAGCTTGCCTGTCTTTTTCTAACTATTTGAACTATATGGTATATTAAAAGACATGTCACCTCCCCTCAAACCTTCAGTTGTGTCCTTCAACTATCACAGTTGTAACATGTATTAAACAATATTAACCATCTCAGAAAGTTATCACGGGACTGACTTCTGCTTCCATGCTGTTTTAATTACTCATTGGCATTATTCCCCACCATGTCTAAGGTAGAATGCTGTGTGTGTGTGCATAGAGATGGAATGAGCACATCATTTGTATACAGAAGTATAACACAGGCCACATATTTTGGTTATATCAGCATTATCTCAAACATATGTTTCATATAGTGTAATCTGCACTAGATCCTTTCCTTCCTTTCCTGATCTTTTCCTCTACACATGGTTAATTTTTTATTAAATCTGTATACAGACTAAAGATGTCACATGCATTTTAGCATATAAGTGTAATCTACCATATACTTTTATAATCATTTTGGAAAATCATTTCACCTCAAGATCATGAAAAAAATGACAGCCTAACTGGCTTCTATTTAACCAAAGAAATGCTCCATTGATGAAGATAATAGCTACAGTTTCTAGAGGATGATACAGTCGGAGTTCAAAATTGACATAGGTAGCATTTGGGTTCTTCAATAGCTGTACCAATTCAGGCCTTGACTGGAATAGCAACAGTTATCTTTTCATCCCAGAGAGCTCTTTTTGAGAGCTCATTCCACTTCCACTACCATGTTGGGTTTTTTTCCTTCCTTCTCTTTTAAAACAAAAAACTTCCTTTCCCCTCTGGCCCTGTATCAGTGAAACCAAGACACTGCATTGCTCAGAAGTGTCCCAAAAAGGCTGAGAAAATATTTAGGATAAGGAGCCAAGGCTAAGTTCTTATAATACAGGGAAAAAATCATTTATAAATTATATTTGGGGTGAAATAGAGACTGAGTGAATTCCTGACCCAACTGTTGTGTCTGTTTTACTTGGTTTTATATTCAATAATTCTTATTCAAAGCTGCTAGACAATCAAATAGCACAAGACAGTGCTTTCTACTGACAGAGAAAAAGCAACAGCCTTCAGATTCAAAACTGGAGAGCCAAAAGACAGTGGGCTAAATGTTATAGCTAGAGTAACAGTAATTAATATGCAAAGGAGCATTAATGTTAGACCTAATAGATGGCAAAATCAGATTTGGTTCTATTAGGAAAGAAGAAAAGCATCTGAAGACAGGGTGATGGCAGCGAAACTAATATGATTAAAGGAGTCCTTTTGGAGCAACTTCACTGCTAGTAAGATGATGTTAAGAGACATCTAATCTCTGCAAAGTGACTGGAAAAAGCTTATATTGGGGATCACAGACAAAGTTCTTGTCAATTACTTTAAAATCAGTCTAGTTCTCACAGCCAGATTATTTTTTGTCATAAACAAAGTCACCAGCAGAAGCAGCTTACAACCGACCAACTTGCTGCATAAGACAACTTTAGGTGACATGGATATCTTCAAGCTGCTAAAGGGAATGAATCCCAAACTTTCCCTCACTAAGGTTCTGCTATTCCACATGCCAGGTTTAATAAGCTATTATTAGACTTAAATGTAGGCAAATTAGTACTACTGGGAAAAAAAAACAAAGCAGCAAATGACATAATTATCAGTTGTGAAAAGTCCATGAAACATAAAACTTGAGAGCAACTGTCATTTCTTAACGATTCTGTGGAAAAGACAAAAGATGTAATTACAAAATCTCACTTCTCATGCTCAAGATCTGAAGGCAGTTTCTTTGTAAAACTGAATCCTCTCTCTCAGTATTGATTTCCTAATTTTTTGTTTCCTGTCTGCTCAAATTTATGTTTGTGAACCAAATTGTTTGCTAATTGAGTACAAGAGCCCCTGTGAGAAATACACACCTTAGCAAATTATTCTGGTGCTAAACATAAGAAATAAAGATTTTAATGTATATAATAGGTCCAAAATTGTATTGGTACTTGCTGCCTTTATTTTGCTTGCATAGGTATGAGTAAATAAAATAAGAGAGATCTGTATCTCTTTTAGCAAGAATGCGGACGTTCATAGCAATTCCACAGCATGGCTAACCCAGAGCAGCACACCCCAAACAAGTAAGCACTTTGTAGAAGTGACTGCTAATCCCCATACAGGAAAACAAACAGAAGGAAAACACAAGCTTACAGAGAATCCCAAATGGAACCAAAATACAAACACACAAGCTATGTGACAGCATAGGGATCTCATATGAATCCACACGGCATACTTAAATGTATGTGTATGCACGTATGACAATCCCATAGCTGAAGAAACTGCTAGCTATGATGGTGATTGCTATTTCTGTTTCAAAGGAATAACTTAGAATTCTAACTAAGAATATCTGTGCAGAAATAGTGTCATAAAAAGGGTGGGTCATAAGCCCACAGCAATTTGCCTGTGGGGAAAAAAATAGACTTGAAAGAAAAAAACAGAAGGTTGCTCACTCACTTTGGCCTGTTTAAAATGTCAATAAATGTACTGCATGTTATTTGGAAGGAAAACATGTGCTCCTAATTTTCAAAAGTAAATTGCATAAGAAAATATAAAGTTGGCAAAAAGATTAAATTAAAATCTGTTGCTGATGTCTGAAACTGCTGCAGTTTCAAGCAACAGAGATGAGAAATGGACCGAATGACTACAGCCTCATAAAAAAATATTCCCTTCTTTTTCAGGAGCTCTTACTTCAACCTCATGAAGCATTTGCTTGGAACACTTTGTAAGGTAGAGGCTGGAGGATGACTACATCTTTTATACTCACAGAGATGGAATACACGGACTTCACTGTCTCCCTTTGAATGTATTACACACCAAACCACATCCACCCCATCATCATATTCAGCTGCAAACAGTGTTGAGGGCATTTTAAAGTCACAAAAACAAGGCAATGCAGAGTTTAAAATCCACTCTTAATTTATCTTCTGAGGCTCAGATCTAGAGCCATTTAGATGTTGCTTCAGCAGTTTTTACAGTAAGTGACTAACACCTCCCAGAAGTTGCAATAACCCTTCATCGCTCTTCACTGCTGAGTGTGCTCAGGCTGCTGAAATACTGCATCACTTTTTAAGTCTACTGCACTTCAAGTGGATCATGACAACTCTTCAACCCGAGTTTCTAAAGTTTTCTGCATTGAGCTAACTTGGCTTCAGCTGCAGATGACTGTAGAGGTCTCAGTTTGCTGTGTTTCATTTTGCTTGCATTTAACATTTTAAAACTGTCAATAAAATCCCCTCAAAACCTCTGAGATGTTCCATGTACTGAGCTCAGACAGGAACTGTTAGGTAAGATGATCACAACTACTCTTTCTAGGATAATAACCTAAAATTTGATGATGAAGAATTGACAGGAAAATGAGAGACAGTGGAAACACTCAGTGATTCAGTGGTGACAATGACTACCTCATGACCAGTGCAACAACCCAGAAGAGGTGGATGAAATATCTCATCCCATTCACACTGCAATTGGTTACATACTTACTGTGAAATATCTTAGAAGGGATTATCTGTTGAAAGTGGGAATCTGAACTGGTTCAGCTTTCTTATTAACAAACAAAGCTTTATGAAGTGCTGAGAAACAGATAATATAAAGTTTCTTTACCATCACAAAAATAAGTAATGGATCTAACATAAAATAATGCTAAAAAAGTAAACAAATATTGTTTGTTTGCAACTCTGAGAAAAAGGTGCAGCTGTAAGAACTTCAATGCTGTGTACTGTTGATTCATGCTTAAAACAAAAGCAGTTTCTACTAATGAGTCTTACTGCTATGGTTTTGGCACATCCCACAATCAGTCTCACCCTGATCTCATTCTGGATTTAGGGAACTATCTCCATGATTTTTACTCATAAAAGATAAAAGAGCTGGGCAATCAAGTGCAGTACCAAGGGCTCAACACAGTCCTAATGGCTCTCTGATCTGTTTGTCCACAAAACATCCTACTGAGTTGGACTCACTGGTTCCAGTCAATCTGATTTTCTCCATGCCAGATGAATTTCACTTGGCCAGTTCAGCCAGCTGGCAGCTACATTTGTGGCTTCTTTGTAATGTGACAATGACACATAAGGTATATAGCAGTGCTGAAAGAGGAATCCTTTTGTTTAAGGTATAATAATCTAAACCTGAAGAGATGATATATCTAGATAGATACTTTAAAACATCTTTCAATCAGTAAGACTCATTAAAACTTAGTAACTCAAGTTTTTAATGTCACCTTCTAAATAAAGCTTTGTCATTAACCCAACTATGTCCCTTTTAACCAACTATATCGGAAGTATTTTCTACACCATAGCAATTTCCATTAAAATAAGTTAATTTATTATCCATTTTTTCTCATGACTGGTAGAATCAGGAATTTGTCAATATTACAAATCCTTAAGGTCACACTCATTATCACGTGGGTAATGATGTGGCAGAGCACAAATTAGCAGCAAAAGGTAATAAACAGCTATTTAGCTTTCACAGCACAATCTATTACACTGTCAAGTTTAAATGCCTTTTGGGTAAGAACACATAGACCCATAAATATGGTAATTAAGAAAGCAGATAAATGAAATGGTGTGAAATGAAGTGAAAATGGACAATAGTTCAATGACCAACACTTTGGTCTTGCCTCTTAAGAGCACTGATCAAATCTTCCAGAAAACACAGGACTGTGCAAGCTCTTCCAAAGGAGCTCTGTTAGTATCACCCTAATTCTAAGTAGCCCTGATCATCAAGCTGTATAACATCAAGTTTAGCTATTCTTTTGTAGGAAAACTGTAACACAAGCCCAAAGTTGCACTCACTAACCACAAAGAGTGGCAGTTCTCTAGACTCAAACAGATGAATGTTTAGCATCAAAAGAACTTCTGTAGCAGCAGTGCAGGTGGTAAACACAGCACTAACAGCAAAATCTTTTCTGCTCACCAGCGTAAAAATCTCAGTCCCCATTTTATAGGGCAAAGGTATATCAACTTCATCTCAACAAGTTCCCAGCTTTTCTCACCTTTGCAAATGTACCTCTGACATCTCTCTTGAAAATATCCCCTAGACCTTGTAAAGTGAGGCGTTGAGTTGCTAACTTACATATTTATTCTATTAAACAGCATTAAGCTGCTTTTAAATGTCAAACTCCTTGGTAAGATTCTTTACTTGGACTGTTTCAACAATATGCATGCTTTGAAAAATACCTCTAACATCTATGAATCAAATAAAAGTATATTCCTACTAATCTTGCTTATTTTGTGTCTACTAGGATGCTAACTAGGGGTGGGGGATGGTTTAACATCACCCTTCCCTCAGTTAATATAGTCCCAAGATGAGTTCAGCACCTTTTAAGACTCCATTGTATTTCCTAATAATGTATTTTCAGTGTCTTGTCTACTCTTGTTCTTCTGCTTGAGCATTTTCCTGGAACACAATGGAAGTGTTGGCTCATGAAGAACAATAAAGAGAAGTCACCTTCTTCTTAACCCCATTTTCAATAAAGTTAATGAAAAAAAGAGTCCATCCATGTCATTCATTCACTCTTAGGCAACGTTTCCATGGCTCATCTAAATCCCAAACTATTCACTAACTTTGCCATATTATTTCTGAAGGCTGAAAAAAAGAATATACAAGACATAAGTATCAAAATGCCAGTAGGAAAAGATACACTGAAAATACCAGCACCCTTCGAGTTTCCACATCTATGACTACATGGGAGAAAGGAGCAGCAAGTTCTCATGATCTGCTGTGACATGGTGTTAGACAAAACACAAATTTTGGTCTTTCCAAAGAGAATGTACTGATCTAGACTTTTATAAAAGCCAGTTAGGTGCTTAAATCCCAGTTAATGTAAATGGCACTTCAGCTACAAACTACTGGGCTTTAAAAAAAGAAAGGGGGAGGAGGGGGGCAGGAACCTGACAGCCATTTGAACAGCTCCACAAAGACCTTAAAATAAATGGAGCTTATTTTGATTTCTTAATTTACATAAGTCCATTTGATTCCAATTTAGTTAACAGCAGCTAGAAAGCAGAACTTCATATAGGTTGGTTATTGTCACTGACTTCCTAATGAAATGATTTTTAGCCACATGGGAGAACCTCAAGCCAACACTTGTAACTACACATTGCAGTGCACTGGTGAGTGAAAGGATTAGCTCCCAAGTTCAAATTGACATAACTATATATATAATTTTTCCATTTAACAGTTCCCAGAGCTGGATGAGACTTGGTCCTCCTGCCTGGAAGACAGATACAGAACAGTTTTACCTGGTTTACGGTATTTTCTTTGAAATAGATTAGTGAGTCAAAACTTGAAACATCCAGTTTTCTTTCTCCTCTCTTTTACCTGATGAAAGAAATGTTTACATTTATATTTCTCTTTGTACTGTCAAAGTGATTTGAATAAGACTGCTGAAAGATCTACCTGGAAAGGACTAGTTGGAGGACTCACTTCTTTCTACCTTTCCACTATGAAATGTAATGGAGAGGCTCAGTGGGCACTCAGTAATTGTCACAACTGCATTTACATAACTTAAATATTGAGATGCCAAGAAAATAATCAGTCAAATACCTGCCTAGAGCAGTCATCTCTTACACTTGTGACAGAAGAATATCAGTGAAGCACAGAGTAGCCAAAACCCAAATATCTAATTCCGTGTTTGGTGCATCATACAAACCATAACAACCTATCCCTAGATGATGACTGATGGAAATTACATGAAATGTGTGTTTAGTCTTCCCTGTATTCTTTTGACAAAAAGTATAAAGTTTATTTTCTGTATATCAGGATGTAAAAGGAAAATACTCCTTTTGGATGAATGTAAAGACATATTCACTGCTGGAATAACACTGGAGTAAAGTTTGTTCTCAAAGTGAAGAAGTGTTACTGATATTTAAGGAAGGATAAAACTTTGTTGCAATGGAATACAGAAATAGAGTCTGAAGATCTCTGCAGTGGACTGGGAAGTAGTACCTGTCAATCAGAGTATTTCTGTGCTCAGCATCCCTTAAGTCAAAGCTTTTAGAAAACATTTGCATTTAAATTTTCCACATATTAAATTTAAATGCATTAGCATTTCCTGAACAACATGTAATTCTGATTTAAATGCACACATGATGTATTACAGATTTAAGGATTACTACAGACATTCATCTCTATGAGGCAGCAAAATTAAACATATTATAATTCCTGATTTGTGCCCAAATGAGGTGCAGGCTGTATTGTCTATGAGAAATGTCTTTGCACTGTCGAGTAATGACAAGACTTTCTTTTAAAGTAAAAAGGCCAAAACAATCCCATTCCCTCAAAAAACTCTCTTGGATGAACATTTGTTTAAATTACTGCTCAAAACACACACATCTTTTGAGTATTCCAGAAATGTTACCCTGTGCATCTCGTAAGGGGTTTATGGCGAGTGTACCAGAAATGGCATTGGCTACAGAACATGACAGGACAAACATAAGCTGCAGACACAAAGCCTAAGTAATAAGCTTTTCATGCATAAGATGGCTCTCATCTTCAACTTCTCAAGTTAATATTTGTAGAAATACAAACTCTGGACACTTAGCTCCTGCTCAGATCATCTGCCTTAACTATCTCCTCAACAGGCTGTTGAGGAACTTGAGGAAGGCGAGAAGTTTATGCTGCTGTCCAAGTTCTGCCCTGACTCTTCATCAAGGTGAAAAAGATACACTTTTCAAAACTCCACCATAATCACAGGAAGCCAACTGAGGAACCCTAACACCATTATTCTCTGGGTTGATGACTTAAATGCACTAGCCTGTGTGTACTATTCTGCTCTATTAAAGAACCTAATACACCAGGAAACCCTCTCATTACTGATGTCATGCTGCTATATTGAAGATGACAGTCTTTAACCAAGCATGAAGTCCTCATTCTTGGTCTCATGAATGGCAATATGTGTGGGCAGAAATCCTGAAATCCAGTACCTTCAGAAATAAAAAGAAGTCACAGGTTTAGAAGCTGATTATTTCTTTAAAATCTAACTATTAAAAAACCACCCTAGTTTCTGCAAGGCAGTAACAACAGATGCAGTAATTCTGTTAATCAATGAGTTGTTGTAATCTCTTATCTGTATGTTAGCTGCTTACACAAATGAGATGCAGAATTACACACACATGAAGCTTTTGACTTTCTCCTTTGTGAAATCAACTTGAATTGGAAGAAGCATACTCCATCTTCAGTGTCAATTCTTATATCAAACATTCTTGAGTCACCCCCATCTGAGGATGATATTCCTAGAGATGAAAGTCTTTACTCTGACCTAGGTGTTAGGTTGGAGTCAAAGGCATCTGCTGATGGTACCTGGTCTGTACTTTGTGCACATTTCTAGTCTCCCTGGCTGCACCTTCATCCTCAAGTGCTGGTTGCACTATTCCCATCATCTTGACAGTGGCTCCTCCGAGTTCAGAGACCTTTTAGAAGCACCATTCTCAACAGCTACCAGTTCAGAAAGACAAGATCAATCACAGGATGATCTGTACAAAATAAATGAAAACTGTGTGCATAACATTTCTTTTCTTGGAATCGAGAGTATTTTTGGCTCACTATCTTCCTCTGGCACCTTTACATTGATCTCTATCCTTTTCATCCTTCTCAGTTTGTCCTTGAATTCAGTTGATACCACTTTGCTTTCTGAATGACAAATAGGCCACTGCATCCTGGGGCAGGAGTTTCTTCAGGTTTATTTATGCAATCATTTTGAATCTACTGCACTTTGAATAAATATTAATATATAGTTTAAATGTAAAATCTAAATAAATAATAAACATGCAAATTCTATGAAATACCAGTAAAATAACCCATTAAATGTATTCATTTATACATGTCCATGTTTATATTTACTACCCACTCCCCCTCCTCCTTCCTTCTCCTCCCCATTTTACCCCACTAAAAAAACATCAGGTAACCTCCATTTTGCATTAGCAACAATGTGCTACTCCTAAGTGAAATACTTTGGCAGGGAACAACAGTTGTGAGAAGGGCTTGAAGGAGAAACTGTTGACTGGAGGCAGAGCACCAAACAGCAGTGTCCTTTCTATACAACAGTGAAGCACAGTCTTTTAAGAGGACATCATCTGCAGACTTTTGAAATCTACTGCTTTTATCTTTCTGGAAAGCATCACTGTTCGGAAGGGCACAATCTTATTATGTAAAAGTAAGAAATCGTGAGTCTGTGTCACATTTCTACTAACATAAAGCTTAAAAATCAGGGAACTAACAGAAAGGTTTTTTTCTCAAATACCACAAGGTGGTATTTCTGACAAATGGCATCCAATGCATTTGTTGAGACAGAGGTTTCAGTTTTCTCCATGTGCATGCCTAATCACCACATTAATGAAGGCTTTTGCTATAAAGGAATAGCAAGGCTGTCTCTGCTAAATCTCCTTGAAACTCACAGCACAGAAAACCAAACATTGCCTTCCATATCAATGCCTGCATTAGAAGCCATTACTGACTAATGCTGCTGTTTTCTTTCAGCCTATGATGCAAAAAGATGCCAAGGAAATGTTATCACAAGGGTTTGTTTGCACAGCTTTAGAAATGATAGTAATCTACTAAGTATCCGACACAATACTCAGGTAAAGCAGGTAAGAATTAATTGGTACCTTCCCCCCTGCTCCCCCCCGAATTTCAGATGCTGAAACTGTTTTTCCCTTTATTGAACCAGCTCGGCCTAGACTGGCTTGTCCCGCAGTGACATGTATATTGAATACAAATCAGACAGCGTAGCTTTAAATCTGTGTTGCAGCTCTCATTTCCAATTCGAGAACTGTACTATAATCATAAGCTTCTGGTGGATGAAAGGAAATCAGCTCTCTGAATATTAGCTAATGCCACATTTGCAAGTCCTGAAGAGATCTGTGCTGTTTAAAAAAAAAATAGATCATTTCTCGTGAACCTATATATATGAATCGCTTTGTACTGCTCGACTGATAGAAGCGATGCCTGTGCTGGGATTAAACCCTTTTCATCATAAAACCTCATCTGGTTCGGAGTCCAAGTCCATCAAACCTTTTCCCTTTAAAGTCCCGCCTTTGATTCTACATCAATTTATTCAAACCGCAGCTGGGTGGCTGAAAACGAAAGGACAGCATCATTTAAACCAACCATGTTCCTAACTTGAAAGAAGGGCTATAATTAAAAAAATGGGCATAAAAGAATGGAAATGGGATAATATTTTTTAATGGTAGTTCAAAGGCCGACAGATGTCAGAGCCTTTGAAGATGTCAGTACACTGAGCAAGAAGTTGCCATTAAATAGTTTGCCTGAGAGGTGAAGCAGCTTTTTAATGACTGAAAAAGCCCTTGCAGACACATCCTTGTGTTTTTAATTTGTCAGAGTTTCTGCAGTATTTTCTGATTAATGACACATGATTATAACTGCATAGCATACATATTTTTATACTTTGTTAAATGAATACTTTATTCCACATTCCTCCAGCGCCAGATAAGAACAGGAAAGCTTTACTATGGAGTCCAAAACTATTCAGATTGCTCAAATATTTATGGTAATTTGAGGGGATTGGCTAGATACAGAGCTACTATGTGTTGCTACCTTTTGTTCTTTAATGGTGCTATTACTACTACCATCACAATGTGCATGCATTAAGCTAGCATGTGACCCAGTAATGTATTGTACCCTTCTTGTGCCCTAAACAATCGGAGCTTTCATAATTCACTGATGAACAAAGTCATCAAATCAAAATAACATTTAGAAAAAAAAATCCTCAGCTGATCCTAAACAATACAAACAATGGCTGCCAATGTATTGTACATGGAAAATAACTTTTCACAGACAAAAAAACATTGCTAGGAAACATCAAGTTCAGAAGAAAACCAGCAGTATTTATAAATGCAGATAAAGTCCCCATCTTGGGCTGAGAAGATGCTCCTGCAATATCCTTCACGTCTCTGTTAACATATGCAAATTGTTTCTATTTTCACCACAAATGGAAAATGCAGTAGCCTAAATCCCAGGGACTATTTCTTTTGCTCCCAGGAGTAAGCTCTCAGATCACTACAACAGTCTTTTGTAAAAGTATGTCTGCCAAGTTGAGCAGGCAGATCATGGGGAAGCATCCCAGCCCTGGGGAGGGACAGGAAAAGCCAGTACTGCATGCACTGTGTTGTATCACACCTTAGAGAAGTCATTCATATAAAAACACAGTCATTGCAAGGGAATTTGATTAATGTACATTTTGCTCTTTCAACCTACATTCAGCTTGTTACCTGGATCATAAACAGAAATATGATGAACACAGATAAAACTTAATGTACCGAGAGACTGGAGGTACCTCAGCAGAGCTTTCTGAAATCAGTTGCTGGTTCCTCTAGAACATTCACATGATTTCCTAAGTATGAATATTTGCCTTCTTGCAATCTGTATTCATCAGGAACCTCTTTGTAATAACCATGCTGCCTACCACCACCATGAACCTCCTCAAGGGGAAGAAGATAACTGTCGGATACTTGCTGCTGCTCTGAAATCATTTGCATCTCCAACTGGAGGTGAAGGAAGCTGTTAGCAACAGATGTGCTGCTGTGTGTTCAAAACACAGTATAGTTATCCAGCTGCAAAAGCAAGCATTGGAAATCTTGAAGTGTCTACGGCTGCAGTGAGAACAAATGTAATTCTGAAATGTAATTCTGAAATGTAATTCTCCCAAAGGTATTTCTTGAACAAAAACAGTCCTGCTAGGGAAAAAAATATGACTATGGTAGGATTCCACTAAAAAGAACATATAGAAATGGACTACTTTTAGTAAAAACAACTGTAAATCCAATTTACAACTAATCAGCAGCATTCCTCCTCAGGTTATTCTAAAGTTACCTTGAAAGACAGTTTGTTTAAAAAGCAAAACAAAACCTAATCTACCATGCATCACTAGAATACTTGACTTTGTCTTGAATCTCATAATCCTCAATCTATAAGTGTTAAATTAAACACTTTTGCTGCTTTTCCTAGAAAACAAATGATATACACGAGCTGCTGGGAAGCTGCTCAGCAGGATGGGGTGGAAGTGGCCACAGGGAACACCTGCTTCAGCCAGGGTGTCAGCTATAGAAATGAGATGAAGACCTTGCCGTCTCTGCCAGCCACATCTCAGGAGCTTGGCAGATCTTGGGTGATGTGGTGCTCTCAGTAGGAGTGTTGCAACAGCAGCACACTCTGGATGCAATCAACCAAGGGAAATGAGCTCTAGTCATCTGCTGCTCTCCAAACACCATTGCTGTTGTCACTGTGAGGATACAGGGTATTTTCTGTTCATTTTCAGTTATTATTTAGCACTATAGTAATAAACAAGAAAATAAAACTACAAACTTTAAACAGTTATAATTTAGTGGAAATAAAACTTCAGAGAACAAAGAAAAAACACTTCTCTAAGCTGTGGGACTTTGTACTGAATTTCTAATTCATTTCACAAACTGAAGGAACATTACCCACAAAAGATGTATCAGACTTACAAATAAACATTACAAAATTCTTCTAAACATGAGCTCTCAGACACCTGACTACATAATGGTTTGTTACAGCAGTCCCTGTAAGCATGCAAAGCTGAGCCATTCGGATTCTATCCATTAGAGGGCAATAACTCATACACACACAAACTCGTACATATGTACATACAAACACACACTCTCTCACACACCTTCAACTGACTTTAGGTGGAAAACTAGTATTTTGTTTCTAATATTACCAATGGTATATTGACAGCTTGGATCCTGATCCATTCTCTCCCCTTCCACTCTCCCAACAACAGTATCCAACAGATAAAAAGTTATGATAACAAATTATTCCTCAAACTTGTTTTCCTACAAGGAAATCAGTACAATATATAGTTTTGGAAGGCTTGCAGATAGCTGTTATTAAAGTTAGTTTGGATAGAACAACTGGCATTTATGTAAGCATGTAAATCATTATGAGGGTTCCAAAACTTCAAACACATAAGAATTGTTCTTCACGTGCTCATCTCCCACCTACAGTCACTTTTCTATTCAATCACCTCAGAAAGCTTCGATAACAGCAGCAACTGCAGACATAGCAAGTACCCAACACACTGTAGATGTCTCAATAGTACAGGCAAATCTTGGAAAAGAATTTTTACTATGTCATTAGCAGAGCCACTTGAGGGAAGCAGCTCATGCGCTGTGTCTTCTGCTTTCTTGCTCCAGCCATGTCAACCTACTGATAAACCTCATTGCTTACCATGGGTCATAGAATAACAGGTCCTCAACCTTCCACATGCTGAACCCATTTCTAATATCCTACAAGCACACTTACACTATGAGTTTACTGGGACAGGAATTCTCTGTTGTTATACATCTTCGCTAACACAACATAGACTCAGACTCCTGAGAGGATTCCAACAATACAAATAATTACTATCAAGCTCTGAACTACTGCTTGCTACAGGATTGCTGGTGTTTAGTGTAACACACAGGCAGCTGAGCTGTATCAGTCACATAACGACCTATGAGCATCCAGACCACATTGATTTGTGTGTGTTTGGTTTTTTAAAAACATTATATTACTTTGTAATGGTCAATCTGTATTTCATTAGAAACAGTAATTCCAGTAATGATTTTAACTGTTACTTTTTTCCACCAATGGTTGAATAAATAGTTTATTATATTACAGGTTTAACAGAACTCAACTTCCTAGGGTCCAAGATGAAGATGCAGAACACCACACTGGTGTGTGTGCTACCCCAGAAAGCACACACATGCCCTCAACAGGGGCAGGCACCTCAAACTCAGAAATCCCTGATAATAACAAATGCAGCAGAATATGCAGCTACTTTCAAATATTCCAGCACCCTCTGTGTTTGCAGTGGCTGCCTTTCCAGTATCACTTTCCTCACTATTTCTCCTTTCTAAATTCATTTTACAGATGCCAATACAGCAGAAAGCACAGACTACAAAAGAACTCAAGGTGTCAGAGACAACTTTAGAAGAATCGTATCACCTCTGCAAAAGATGAAGTTCACTCTTGGTGGGATTTTCAGATGTTTCAAGTAAAAACACTGTGTCAGGTTTCCTTTCTTTTTTTTTTCCCCCAAACTACATCAATGTTTGTTTTTATGAACTCCAAACAACTACTTTAAAAACTGAAAATGGAATATTCACAATCAGGACAATATTTTATGGGTCAAAAATGAAGTTTTCTTATTTGCAGCATATGTATGAATATAAATTACTATAAGGTATGTAATTGCAGTTTGAAATATATTGCTTTCTCCATTAAACAGAAATACACAGTATCCTTGACATCGATTTCTGTCATTTTGTCATGATAAACACTCAGGTATTAAGTACCTTCCACATCATGCACCCAGGCATGATTCCAATTAGTGCTGAATAGAAGACAAAATGTCAGCCTAATAAGCTTCAATTTGCAAAGTCTTTGAACATTCAGTGATATCATCACTTTGCCAATCATTTCTTGTACTTCGCCTTCTCTTTTTCCACATCACCTTCCCTGTCAAAAGAAAGTCTTTCAAACCTACAGAAATGGAAGACATGAACGTCAGTCATTGGTCTGACTGAGCTGAAAGATCCAGAAGTGACTCCTCAATATATCAACAGAGAACTACGATGTGCACGATATTATCTCAAAGCTAATTTGCTGCCAACATGTGGAGTAACTGGGGAGAAAAAAAGTCTACTTTAAAGTCATACTGTGAAAAATCAACACTAAAGACCTTACATCATTCCCAGAGTCTGTGCCACTCTTCCGAAAAGAAGAAACAGTATTTGTTACAGTAAGGTGACAATCATTTCCTCAAAGGTGACTGGGCCAAAGAACAGCTCTGCTGTGTGACTTCACAGTGAAAACAGTCACTGTATTTTAAAGTAATGTATTTTCTTTCTAATTTGTTTCTTCCACAAATAAATAAATAATAAATAAATAAATAACTGTTTCTAAGAAGGAAAGACAAATTGCAAAAAACACATAAACAGTTCTGTAAGCCTGAACATACAAGACTAGCAGATGCCTAAAGCCTATGGCTGAGGACACATGTTGCTTTCTCTAACTGGAATTTCCCCAAATGCAGAACTGAAAATGCCTGCTCTTACCTGGATGTGAGAGAAAAAGAGAAACACAAAATGGCAGAAAAGCCAAGGAGATAATGAATCACGATGGAATACGTGGAGCAACACTCCATGAGTCCTCCAAGGCTCTGCCAGTACAGCTGGTCCTGCCCAAGGAACAAACACAGAGTCCCAGTTCTGAAAAGGAGAGTCAGGAAACAGTCTCTTCTGAGGTGACTTTTTCCCCCCACCCCCCCAATAGCTCCTGTGTCTTTCTCTGGCAAAACAGAGAATTTACCACTTTTCTTCTTGACTAAAGCAATATAGAGAGCAATAAGCAGAGCAGGGGCAGAGCACCCAGGACAGTGCAGCATGCCATAAGTATCTCAGCTGCAATTTGTTACTGGTTTTCCACTTGAAGGTCTCTCTAGAACACTTTAATGTGGGAGCGTGCAGAGCTTTATGGATGGTCTCATATTTCTCAACTGACATATCTTCAACCAAAGTATGTCAACTACAGGAGAGGGCAAGACTTTTCACTGGCTTACTGATTTCTTCTTCCCCCATCATAAACCACATAAAAGAAAAATACAAATAATCAGCTCTCCAAAATTACTATTTATTACCTCATCATGAAACCGTCTACTGGACCCTGCAGTGGTATTGAGTAATATCATTACTTAAACCATAAAGAGGTTGTACTTATTACTCAAAATCAAGAAAATTAGCATCCATACAGACCTTATTGTTCTAAGACCAGTAAAGCTGCCAAAACAAGTGGTGTTAACATTCCAAACTACAGATTGTCATAATTTCTCGTCTAGTGTTTCATTCTTTCATTTGGTATTTATAATACCTTTGAATTGAGGAACTGAATGGACCATAAAATCTCCCCTAGCAGATAAATCATTTAACAGCTAGACTACTGTTTGAAACTTGATTTATGGTGGCAGTGAGTGAATGGAATTAACAACTGCTGATGGATGGAAGAGAGATTGATTTTGGATAATCTTTCACTAGAAAAAGGATAAGAGGAAACATGCAACCAGCTACAAATGGCATCTCTCAAAGTTCAAATGGGGCTGATACAGCTTAACATCACCCATGACCTGGAGGAGAGGACACAATGAACCCTGTACAACACAGTGGCCAGCATCTCTCGGGAGGAGGTAGTCAGTATGTTAAAAGAGCAGAGTTGCCTTTCACAGGGACCTCAAACTCTGCAAGCCAGAGGAATGGGCTACTAGGACCTTCAGGAAGTTCACTAAAATAGGTTTATTCATCCTGGAGAACAGAAGACTAAAGAGAAATCTAATTGCTGTCTTTAACTGAGTTTAAGGAGTTGTAGAGAAGACAGAGGCAGACAAAAGGACAACAAGCCACAGATGTAAATTGTAAGAACAAATACTCCAAATGGATATAAAGGGAAAGAAATTTCACAAGGGATTAGTAAAGCACTGGAGCAGGTTGCTCAGGGAGGTTGTGAAATCTCCATCATTGCAGATTTTCAAAACTCAGCTGGACTTGACCTTGAGCAACATGATGTAATTTTGAAGTCAGACTTGCTTTGAGCAGGAGGTTGGACACGATGACCTCCAGAGGTCCTTCCAATCCAAATGATTCTGTGATGATGGAAAAAAAACCCTTCAGTATGAATCCTGATCGCCCATTAGAGGATGTCCCTTCAGCCATTCAGTGGAATGTCTGAAGTAGATAACACTGCTGTTTTCCAAATTGCTGTACTCGTTCTATGGACTAAGTCAACTTCTTTCTCTTTAGCAACTCCTTCAAGCAATGGTAAGACTAAAACCCAATTTTTAAAAGATTAAAAAAAAGCAATAATGAATGCTCTGAGTAAGCATCCTCTTCTCTGTACAGCAGACATTTACCAAACAAATTTAGTTGTCATATTTGGAGCAATGTAGTATCATAAAAAATACATACAAAAAGAGAACATTCAGACTCTTACATTTCGTAGCAACATCAATAAGCAACTTTAGAGTCTGGCTTTGCCATACATTGACCTTCACATACAACACTCATGCTTCTTTTATTTCAAAATCAAGAGCTTATACAGTAAGTTGAGCAGTTCTGCAGAATAACACAGTATTTTTGCCTCTCTACTTAGAAATTGTTACACCAACTGAAATGCTGCATACTATCACCAGTTTTGTGTTTACTAATGTATTCCTTTATATGACTTTCCTTTTGAAAATCATTTCACACTATGCATAGCTTATTGTCTATTAGAGTTATTCATTCATCATAATCCTCACATCCGATCCCCATATGCAATGCCACACCTAGTGTATGTGTTATAAACTCCCATAAAGATTCTTTACCCTGCTGATGAGCAAGATTGATCTCATTTTTTTCCCCTCAAAATTATTTTGTATTTCTTAGCATCTATGCAGGAAATAACCTTTTCCTAAACAAGGAGTACTGGCATAAAATAAAATTACTGCTACGTGACAGAAACCCTTTTTCTACACAAGGGAAATACCCCACATCTTTTCAGCTGTCAATATTTTATTTTAATACAAAAAAATAACATAAAATGTTGATTACAATGCAGTAATAACTAGCATATATGTTCAATTTCATATTATACACACAGAAAGTCCATTTTGTTGAACAGAACTCCATCTCAGAATCAGCGTTCACACTATGTGATGAGCTAGTTTCTATAGCAACTGCTTTCTCTTTTACATACACTGTAGACAGCACAAAATGTCAGTTCTTTCCTAAGCTAATTCAACATTTTTAATGGGCAAATGATAATTTATGCACCACTAGGTATGGCTTCCAAAAATGTCCTTAGTAAATATTTCAAATGCTGAATAACTTGCAGTATAAAAGGACACAGTAGCAAGTCATGTCTCATCTCCTGCACTGAATTCCTCCCCATTCAATTTCAGTCATATTATAAAAAGTGAGAGTCAAGTTAAAATGTGGAAGGGATGATCACCCACTACAGCATGAGAACACTTTGATGGTTCCATTAAGTGAGGAAGCAGCAGATGTTTATAGCTTGTTGAGCCTTTTGAAAGGCATCTCAAACAGAAGCAGCAGCTCAGAAGCAGGGACCAGAAGCAGAGTTCTTGATGCAAAATGAACGTGGCAAAGTGGTTTTATCTGAGCAGGGAATAGGAAGGTGCACATGAAGCACAGGAACCCTAAGCCTGAACCCTAAGCTTCAGTTTCAGAGCACAAACTCATTTTTTACTTGAATCTCAAAGATTACAACTTTGCTGCAGCCCAAACTCTTCCCACAGCTCATCTGCACTTACTCAAGTTCAGCTGAAGCTAGCTGTGCTGATACCAGAGCCCAAAATGGGACAATGAGTATTTCCCCAGGAAACTGGTGCATTTGGGCATTTCACTTGAACTCTCAACTTCACAGCTATGCTATTAGTTCAGAGCCCAGTTTGAACACTTCCATAGGACCTATCATCAGATCCTTGATTTTAGCAGATATCCCCCATCCATCCCGACCCTGAGTCAGCAGACTATGAGTAACAACCAAGGGAAAGCACTCAAGTGCTACAACAAATATTTGCTACTTTCCATCAATGGTCATGTCCTGGGTCGACTGGTGGTAAATTAAACATGCTGCAATATAGCCAAAAGCTTTTGTTTAGGAAAGGCTAAAAGGGAACGTCTGTCTCAGCCCAACAGCTACTCTTCAAGTAAAATATAACAAACAAATATTTAGATTGCAAATCCATGATTTAGATTGTCTGCAGAGAAAGCCTGCACAGCAAACAATGCATTTCTTCTCATGCCAAAACATCTTCTATTAAGAAAAGTCAAAGAAGAAATGAGTCATAGAATTTATTTACTCAACATTGTATACAGAAGTGACTTCAGTAGCACCATCAACATCTGAAGGTTTCACAGGCTGCATCTATCTGCACTATCCAGACAGAACCAAGCAAACTCCTTCCACTGATCCTAGAAGAATAATCCTGTGGAAACTGGTGTTTGGAGATATTGGAACAATTATATGAAGTAGAAGAGTTGATCAGTGATTTATCTGTGGTAACAATAGGTTCTTTCAGATCAAAGTCTAAGAAAGTCTCCTATTGTGAAACAAATGCTCCTGCATAAAGTTACTGCTACAGTAATATTTATACATAGACAGAAACTGCATGTTTGGGGTATTTATTGTTAAACAAGTTTATTATGTTTTTATATTCTCTTGTCAATAGATGATAAAGCCATCCAGACAAAAACGAATTGGCAGAGCACCACTTCAGAGTGACTACATATACGAAGGGAAGATAAATCTCTTGTGTTCCCCCAATTTGTTGACACAGTAATTATCAATGGAGAACCATAAACATATCCCAAGGACTTGCAGGAACAAAAATAATGATCACTGTTGGAATGAAAATAACTATCATTACCGGGTTGGGGTTTTTTTATTGTTAACTCAACACGCTCAAACAGCTCAGAATCAAGTCAGGCAAAACCAGGTGCAAAGCAGCAGTTGCAGAAAGATTGCTGTTTGCAAGTGTAAAGATGCACATTTTCAAAGAGGAGAAGCCATAAAAGAAGTGAAAATACATCCTGTACAACGTGCACCACGGAAGAAACTGCTGATTTCTGAGAGGGTAAAGCAAACTAGGATGGTAAAAGCCAGAGGGATTATGGAAAGTGTAAAAAAAACGAGAGAGGAAAAAGGAAATGAAGACTGGCCATGGGAAAATACCTTATTAACTCTTCTCATCACCTCCAGCCTGCTCTTTTTACCTAGCAACCACTGTTCTCGATATCAGTGCTCAAATGACTTCAGAACTACTCAAGGCTTTCCTTTCCCAAACAATAACGGCTTATCCTAAGCCACTCCTAAACACCAGACATGATCTATTAAAGCAGCTTCATTTCTGAGAGCATAAACATTAAATGTTGAAATTAAATATTGTGACATCAGTGCCAAACACTGGCAAAACGTGCCTCAGCGTTTGAGCTACTCCTGACCCAATTACCTATGGATGAAAACGGTGGACTTGCCAATTAATCTCATAACAGATTCTGGAAAGAGAATTCAGTTTCTTTAAGAAAACTTTTCTCCTCTCACTTTAGTGCAAAGTAAAGTATTTGAAGTTACAGGGGTACATTTTTTTTTCTTCTTCTTGCCTGAAGGTCAATGGTCAAAGAACAAACACGCAAATGATCCAACTCTACAGCAGCTGGAACATGAAAATCTTTGAGCTGGTTGAGGGCACGTGTCAGATGCTGGGGAGAGAGTGACATTCACAGGATAAAAGGAAAGGATAAGGGCACAACTGGCACCAGAGCCCATCGGGCATCAGCTATTAAAATTCCTAACCTTGTTATCTTACTTTGCAGAAGCAAACTGGGTGTATTTTTCTCTATAATCAGAAGGCTTGCTTCAGAAAGTCGTCAATTCAGTAGGCAAGGCTGTTTTTCTTAAAACAAAAGGAAGATCTCCATCATCCAAGGAGTTCTCTAGTTTGTGAGCTAATTATTTAAAAGATAATTTAGAGGTGAGGAATGAACAATCAACCCAATTGTCACCTAACAATGCTCCTAAAGAAAATCCTGCTTATATATAAAAAAATATCTAAATCAAATAGAAGTAGTGATTCAAAACTACTCTCTAAAAAATAAAATCCCACATTACTAGCTACTATTTAAATAATAGCAATACTAAGGCAGTTCATAGAAAACATATAGGGTTCAAAAGACTACAAGAACACAGCATGGTATAAAAGCCTTTGTACTGCTCTGACTTTTATTGACCTACGTGTCAATTTACTCCTCCCCAAGCATTATAACCCTAGGTGAAAAAATCAAAGCAAGCTTCCTAGACATGGCTAAAACCAAGAGCTAAAGTAGAATACAATTGTTATCCAGAAATTCATCTGCAATATAAAAGGTGATCCACTTAAATCAAGTTCCTTTCCTGAATAGATATTAAACTTATATTTCCAAGAAGCAGTAACATTATTTAAGCCTGAATTAAAATTTGGCAATGTACTGAAATCTTTGTTTTTACACTTTAGTTCTGACTAAAGCGTTAATAAATGTATTCTTATTTGAATAAAATCCAGCCATTTTGTATACTTTCACGGTAGCTGAAGACCAAGGTGCGAAACTAGAGACCTTGGATAGGCAATAAACAATAAAATAAATTAATCTTTTCAGTAACAACACCCAGTCACAGCTGTCTTCAGTAATAAAGTAAGAACTACGTACTTCAAATCATTTTCCATATCAAAAGAGTAGCGAATGTTTAAAGAGGAGTAATAGTGAATACCTTTAATAACGGTGCTTTCACATCATTCACCAAACACTGCACAGATAGGTCCTTCAAATCAAGCTACTTGTATATGATTAACAGTAATTCTTATTTAAATTTCGTTGAGATACCCAGTGAAGCTGCTTTTCATCTAGCAAAGCAAAATGGCCTCTTCTCCTGTTTCATCGCACCTTCGCTGGGATATAAAGCAGCCGGGAAAAAATGGCTGCTATCAAACACAGCTCCAATTTAACAGGTTTTTAAAAAGCTCTGTCTACATAAACTCATTAAATCACCAGGATATCTTCATTAAGAGACTGTCAATCGTTTCATCGAACCCGTAAGATTGTTTCTGTGTGACTTTGGCTGTTAGTTCCGTTAGATGTCCAAAACACCTTTCAGCAAACACATGCAAAGATGGGAAAACGTCATAAAGATATGTACCGTAATTCTGTAACAAACATCAGCGTTGTCTGTTGAGCTCACTGCCAAGACAGAAGTGAATTCTCATACAAAGACCAAAGGAAGGAATGAAGAGCAATTTGGTTTTTAAAATGGAAAAAAACCAGAGGTCCTGGAAAGCCGATGGATTCTCACCAGAATTTCAATAAACAGCTCTTCTAGTCAAAGGCAACGGCATTTTCTTCCCTGATTTACATGTAATTCTCATGGTAGCAATGTTCAAATGACTGTACAGGGATATTCAAAGCACAAACAAAAGCCCTGTAAAAAGGCCAAAGTTTCTGCTATTCAGACTGTTACTATTCTCCAAATAGTTGTGATAATTTCCTGCTTTCTATCTGTAGTAGTATTATATATCCCATTGCAAACATAAAGCACAACCAAAGTTTGGGCTCCAATCTTTGCCAGAAATAACTTAAAACAGAATGAAGCAGAGACATACTTACAAGACACCTCCTAGATCCTCTGAATTTGCTTAAGACAGTCCCTGTACCTTTGTGTCCAGCTACAGAGCGATACAAAATTGTACTGAACACTGGCGTGTGGATAGAATAATCCTATAGGAATTTAAACCTGTTATTTAACCTGAGTGCTACAGCCCTGCACACAAACACAACATCAGGAATGCAGGTGAGAGGATGACACAACTTTGAAAAGGCACTCACAAATAGCTCTATAGTTAACATGCATCTATCTTGGGCCAAAGGAAAACATACAAAGAGAAAGCCAATCCCTTTAACAAGTTGAGCCTCTGCTCACTCTTACAACAAAGTGGAGAATAAAGGGCAAGGACTGATTTTTCAAAAGGCACCTGGATATCTTCTTCCTGAGCGGTCTCAAAAAAAGTGTCTCTCGTTTTCCTTGGAAAACCATAATGGTGGAAACGGAGAAATGCAATACATCCCTCATCCTCCCTCAACAAGCCGTTTGCTTTCCAACAGACACACTTAAGCCAGGTTTTGATAGAGTCCGAGTCGCCCAAAGGTGAAAAAAAATGAACAAAAATGGTAAAATAAATCTTGCATTTCACTTAGCTACATGACAGTTGCCAGTAAAAGACACAGCCCGCTAGTCTACAGGGAAGTAAAGTAAAAATGCCTCCATGTCAGGGTCTTGCATCTCATAGGGAAGGCGGTGGTGCGCGGAAAACGTACGTCGTTAACGATGCCTTACCAAAATATCCACTTTTGGGCTAAAATAATCCATGCATGATAAGGAATTCTAACGCCAATTAACAAAGATTATTCTCTGAATACTCTTTAAACTACAAAATCACCCTAATTTTTTAAAATATTACCATTACAGGCCTTTTTAATATAGGCTCTTAGGAAAATACACCATGCTGTCCTTACAAAACATATTGAAAAAGTGCAATAAGATGGTTTTTTGAACTGAAAACTCATAAAGATCATTTTCCATGCTGACAGCGTGCATTTCATCCAGAAGTTTGAAGAGTCAAATGCTACCCCAGCTGGGGGTTATTCTGCCAAATGGCTTCCAACAGTGACCACAGAGATGGAGGATGGGAGGGGTGCGTGTGTGTGTAGGAAAATAAACGTGATGGTAAGCAACCCCAAAGCCACATCATCTTATCAAATATCCGACATACATAGCCAAACACACAAAGCAAATCTAGAATACAAAACTGAAACAAAAAGACATGAGGAAAATGAAATAAAGCCATTTGTGAGTTACCTGCAGAGATTTTAAACAAACAAACAAAAAAAGAATACGAATGAAGCAGATATAATTCATATGGATTTGCCCAGGAAGGAGAAAAGGAGGGGTGAGTGTGAGGGCTTGGAGGGGGGAGAAGAACAGATACCTTTTTTTTCTTAAACAAATCCATCATGAAAGAAAATGAGACAAGATTATAAATAGGCCGAGTTATAGCGCACCATGGGATTTTTAATCTGGCTACCTGTGGTTTTTGCAGTTAAAGCCCCTATTCAGCAGTGGGAAGGGAGGGGGGAAAGCGGGAAAAAAACAGAGAAAAAGAAAAAAGAAAAACGAAATCAGGTTTATGTGGCAGTTTCGCAAATGCTCCCACAGCGTGCATCACCAACAATGCTGCCAAACAGGAAACACTCACTATCAGCATTTGCTAATAAGCGTACGCCTTTCAAACGGTATTGATCATTACCTGGCCATCTCGTTTCCTGCATTCTTGAGTTTGACTCTCGTGCTCTGCCATGGCAGCGCGAAGCTGTTTCTCCCGTTTCTCCATTTCCCGTCCATGGTCTCGGACCAGACAGTCCTTCTCTGCGTTGTGCTGCTGGAATAGGTGCGTCTTCTCCTGTTCATGCTCCAGCTTCAGCTCCACTATCTGATTGGACAGTGAGGAGTACAGTTCATCAATAGAACATCCTTGTCGTCATGACAACTCGTCTACAGCTTAATTTCCCCCTTAATTTCATCAAGTTGGCAATTTTATTTTTACGTCACTATTACCTCACCTTTTAAAAAGCCACCGTTAGCGTGACAGAATTCCTCCAGGCAATTCCAACAATGGACACAACCCAGCAAATCCAGCGCATCCTTTGCCCATTTTGTTGGGACAAATGTCGGAGCGTACAATACAAAGGAAAAAAAACAACAAGAAGGCATTGTCGCATTCTGTGTCCGGTCCCCCCCGGACCCTGCTGCTGCTCATCAGCAGGGCTGAGGATCCTAAATGGTTAATAGGCAGCCAGCTCTCCCCTTCGCTTAAATATACACACGCAACCCCCCCACCCCGGCAATTCAATCTTTGTAAAGATTTCTTTATGATTTCCAAAGCGAAAGCTCGTCCTTCACTATTCCTCAACGCTGGTGTATATACAGTTGGTTTGGGGGGTTTTCTTTTCCTTTTTTTTTTTTCTTAAATAAGGAAAAAAAAGAAAGAAAATTATAAAAAACAAAGCCCTATTATCCCGTTGTCAGCTACGCTATCCCAACATAAACAGATGTATGTGTTCCAGAAGGGCACCTGCTGTGCCGCAAGCTTGCACCACGATTTCATAAGAAGCCCTCTATTCTCAGGATCCTTTCCCAGTCCCCACCACACTGGATGCTGTGACCTTGGCCAGTCTTAGCCTCTCCCCGCTAGACTGAATGGCAGCCCGAGACCAAGGGCCTGGTTGCCGCAGCTTTGATACTAATCCTCCCCGCCTGCGCACAATGGCACCCTACCTGGCCTGCACACTGGAGCAGCCCGCCTGCCTTTGAAGCAGGTGATGAATAGGGACGGCAGGAAGCCGCTTCCCCACTGAACTCCGGGCCACACAGCTGCTAAGAACAGTCACTTGGATTTTTCTTCAGTTTTGGTGGATTTCGGAGAGGGGAGGCAGGGGGGAAGAAGAAGAAGAAGAAGAAAAAATAATGGGAAAAAAAATGCTCTTATCATGAATATGGTGGGGTATTTTCAGCGTGAGAAGGAAGGGGAAAAAAAAAGGCAACGGGAGGAGCCAGCTGTGTGTGCGCCGAGAGCGCCCCGGCACCTTATCTTAAAGCTGTAGCATTCAATTCTGGAGGAATATGAGCTGTTTGCGTGGCTTTGGGGTTTAACATTCGAAACAAAGTTGTTTTTTCTTTTTTGAAAAAGTGGACTTTCTTCAGCTATGGAACAGCCTCTTCTGGGATCAAAAGGAAAATGCGTCATCCCTGCTAGGAGCAGGAGCATCCTTCCGAAAATGGAGCAAGTAGAGCAGATGCAATATTCTATGGTTTAATAGATCTACATTATTTAATAACACTAAAGAGTTCATCAACAGATGCCTGAAGTCTCTGACGGAGTTAACCCCCCAGGAGGCATACATTATCTGCACTGGGTCTGGGTCCTTAGTCAAAGTTCTTTAAGTCAGGTTTTTGCCCAAGGTTTGAGTATAAAACTGGCTTCTCTTCAGATGCTAGCAGCATCAATGTCCCTAAATGAAAGAATTGTTGCTCCCTAAAATAACTGTCAAGGTTTTACCTCAGTTATTGGCAAAAACGTTCACCAGTTTCTCATAAATCAGATCCAATTAAAAAGAAATTAAGTCAATAAGAGCAGTCTTCTTAGTCAAACACTTTGCTACTTACTGGATTTTCAGCTGGTTGTGTCATGGAAGAGCTGGACTAAGAGTTTGTTGCAGGGAACTTGAATTATTCAGGCTTTCACTTTTTTAACTGAAGACAAATGGCAGCAGGCAGAGAACACATACCCAAAAAGGGCAAGGGACAGATCCTGCTGCTTCAACCAGCTACACAACACTCATGAATGTCACCAGTTTACCCAATCAAAGTAATTACAATTTTATTTCATAATCTCTTCCCTTACAGCATTTCTATTATAGACAACAATGGCTTTGAATTTAAGAGGTGGAAAGAGCTAAAGTCTTTCTGCATGCAGGAGGGCTATCCATGCAGTCTGCTATGTGGGAAGAGAAAGGTTGGTAGTGTAAGGGAAAGTGTTTTATAAAAGGCATATTTGTTGAAGCAAAAAACCTCACCACTTAAAGCAAAATATTCCACAAAATGGCTTTGGTTTGCGTTTTAGAGATTTCTAGCAGGAAGCAGGGGTGGAGAGAGGAGAGGAGAGAAAGGATGTGGACAAGAGCATTGTCTTCACTCAAGTTCAAAGACCTAGAAAACTCATCATCCCTAATGAATATTAACAAGTACTTCACATTTGTAACCAACAAAACATGCTTTCCTGTACAAATAATGTGAAGTGACTGAGCAGCTTGTTTGACCGCACTGGTGAACACTCAGGAAACCTCCCGTTCTCCTCAGAACTGCTGCCAAGCACTACAGCTTTTCTTCCACTCCTCCCCCTCTTGTTCTTGTATTGTTGTTGGTTTTTTAAAGGGAAAAAAGAAATGTATACCAACAGAAAGGAAAAAAAACCACCATGCTGGTTTTCAGCAACAACGGGATTTCTTCATCACAGGAAAACTATATTAATTCTTCATAAATCAGTATGGATTCTGTCTCTTCTTTGAGGTGGAGAGTGCCTTTATGAATGATATAACAAAACCACCTCCTTTAAAAATTGCATCACGTTGAGATCTTTCCACATCTACTCCCAGATGCTTAGCACTTCATCAGATTACATTAAAATGTCCACTCAAATCTAGACAGGGTCTAGAAAACAGAGGGTTGTAGGTGTTAATTCAGATAGATGGGCAACACGATATTCACAATGAGAATTGGGGGTGACACTGAAAAGATACATTAATTAAATAATAGAGTGTGCCCTATTACCATAATCAGGTCATATTCATTGTGGCTTAGATGTTTCCCCATTTTGTCCTCCCAAAGATGAGATTCTCTTATTCTCTTCTTTGCACATTTGTTCCTATCTCCAGCCACGGCCTGCACACTAAAACAAGCAGGTTGGGCTGATCCCATAGCTGTTCTTACCATGAAACTACTGGCATTAATAAGGAACACAAGTCTTTTAATATTGTGAATTCCTCTTACATTAATTCCTCACATTTTGATTCTTCCCACACCAGTATAAGGCAACAGACAACCTCTGACTTACTAAGCCATCTCCAGAATACCATCCTTCACTTTTAAATCTCTGCTTTGAATTGAAATGTAACAGAATTTACTTGTTCTTGCAGAAAAAAAGAAGGGATGAGAGAAGACAAATTCTTAAGAAAAAGCTGAAGAAGATAAATCCCAGAACTGTGGCTTTCTTTTGCTATTCACTAGCGTAAATGTACACACACACACAGACTGCCAAGCAAACGTGGCCACGTGGTTCATGCCCACTCTATGCAGGACACTGACAGTTACAGCCAGGGATGCATGATGGTCCAACACAGGCAGATGAAGTGCACCCAAATGGAGAGGTGCTTTAGAACAGCCTGCTAAAATGAGAGACAATCTAATAAAGAGCTAAAGCGAAATCACGCTGCTGTTAGCGCTGGTTCTGTTTGTACATCTGAAGAACAATGATCTACAGTCAATAGTTTGCTGATTGCAGGAGATACTTTCAGAAGCCAAATACCTGTAATACAATCAGCAAATATCTTTTAAGTCCCTAATACAGGCAAGAGCTTTTACTATCCAGTTTTTGCTTTACATCACACACTAAGTTTAGGCTTTTCAATTTTAGAACAATTTTGACTTGTTCTCAAGAGCAAGTATGTCTTTGAAATTCTTTTTATAGTCCCCAATGGAGGGAAAGGAAATTAGTTAGCTCACTACCCCTTTGAAAAATGTAACTGCTACAATAAATACTGGACATCAAAGTACAAAAATTCATGTAAATTTATGTCCACAATTCCAGGAATACTGTAAATAACACCTATATAAGATACATTTTTGCATGGCAGGATAATTTTATTAGCACTATTTCAGCATGACTGAGCTTCTGAGGGCTGGAGAAGCCACCAGTAAGTTACACATGCCATGCAAAGAATTGAACTGAACTCACTCGTACAGCATGCACATAAATACATCTATTTTTCAGCAATTCTATCTTATAAACATTTAAGTATGTTTGTAAATCAGGTGTCTTCACCATCAGTGGCTCAAAACCAGCCCCAGTCTCTGCCCAGCACAGCATCCAACTCATGAGCTATTCCCAAATAACAGCTCTGGTAAAATCTAGCGTTTTCTATTTCCTAAGCCTATAAATAAATGTTGTGTGTATCATGAGGATATGGGGATTACCCATCTCCACAAATACACTGCTTCTAAAAGTAATCTGATATAACAGGCTGGAGGATGGAGTATTAATCATGCTGGGCTTAGCATAACTTTGGGCAGGAAAGAAGAATCTCCACTGCAAGGCAAGGGAGCATACCAGAACTACCTTGCAGCAGATAAATGGATTTTAAAAGTACACTCTTTTTTAAGATTTTGCAATAATTTGGAACACAAAGGACTCCCAAGATATAAGGGCTGTAATGAGCCGAGGGCAAATGGGACAGTGAGGAAAATACATCAGTGCAGAACCACATATTACCACTGAAGTAGCAAATACATATAGGATAATGTATATCCATAGCAAATGCATTTTGCTCTCCATTTCATTGCAGGCTGAAATCATTTAATTGGCATGACTGTGTTGCCTGTTATACTTTGCCTTATAATCGACCACTAATAACTGTCTTTCACCTGAAGAAAGACATACTATACTTTCATACTATAAACTGAAAGAAATTCTCTAAAGAGACAAGCTGATCTATTAGCCAAATTGCAGTTTGATTTACCCTCCCTGCTGCAACAACAGACCTGAGTGGTCTGGCTGTGTATAAATTCCACACCTGACCTGGAGATTTTACTTCCAAAGGCCTGCCAGAATTTTATTTTTAAATTATGGGCAGCACAAACTTTGCCTCAATCTTCCCATCTTCCAGATCCTCCTGCTGCCAGGAAACTCTGCTTTTTCACCAACATGTTGGAAATGAAGTTGCAGACCTGTGATTATATCACACTTTGTGTGTGATGAAGGTAAAGGGGTCCCACCTCCCTCTTCAGCGCACCTGTGCCAGTAAAGCCAACAGAAATATGTCTTTCAAACTAGTATACCTTGAGTCACTGCAAATGCCTGTTTGTAGCAGGTTCTGGTACAGAACTTATTGTACATCATCTTTGTTTAGGGATTCAGAGTTTATCCAAGGACTTTCTTTGAACACTGAGAATCAACTTCACAGGCCTCCTCAGTCTGTCTTGCTATTTACTGCAGGCACCAATTTATGTTCCTGGAATCATCTTCCCTCTCTCTCTCCTCCCTCCAAAGTTGATTCTGTTGACTATACAGGGAGCTCAGGCTTTTAACTCTGAATCACACACAAGTTAGATGCCTGAAGGAGACAGTGTAAATACACATCTGCCTGGTTAACAATTCTGTAAACAACAATGGTACAGCGAGAAGGCTTCTACCCACTCCTTACTTGGAGGTTTAATTTGTATCCTTTTCCCATTTCAGATTTTAAGCTATATCATACAGCAAAAAGTTGATGATGATGATTGAAGAAACAATTCCTTAGATATTCTGTACAAATGGCATTCATCTGTGTGTTGGGATGGTTCAAAGGAAACATTTATGCATCCTAGATTAATTTATCAAATGAAATTTATGCAGCTTCTTGCTGATGACATGAAAAATGTAGAGCCTCTGCTAACGTGCTCATTTGGCCTCCATGCAAAAACAGACTGTATTTCAATTATCTTAGACTAGAGACAAAGAGGAGAGGAACAAAGCTTTTTACAAAGACTGTGTCCTTATAACTGAACTAGAATACTAAAAATATATTCAGGGATTCACAATCTAAATGGACTGTTTAAAATACAGCTAAGGAATGCCCACACGTGTGGGTAATGGAGCAGTCAAAATGCAGCTAGAAGAAACAGAAAAGGAAGAATGAGGACAGAAGAAAAGCTAGGACACAGATGTGGTGGCAGGAATTCTTCACTGAGGACAAAACAAGCTGAATGTTAAGCTTCTGCTTAAGCCACTGCTCCAACTGAACCCTTTGGCAGGACTTGCTTCTTCAGTACTCCACATCCACAGGACTAAATGAAACACCTCAGTTTAAATAGTCCTTCATTGCACAGGCTTTTCACAGCCATTCTCAAATGCTTTTCACAGACAGTATTTCTTTTCCCTGAAGAATTTCCTTTCAAAGTCTCATCCCCAAGTCACAGTAGTTTCTTGGTTTAATGCTAAATCCCCACTTTTTACTCTATTCCTTACCTATACTCTATTTCCCCCTCTCTCCCATGAGCCTTTACACCACTCTTTCACACCCAAACTGTTCTGGCTCCATTTCCTAGAGAGGACATAGAAATTCTCAGTTAACATTTAACTGCTGAACTCTTAAATATCTGAATTAAGCCATGTTTATTACCTGAATACACTTGAGTAGATCTTTAAGGGAAAAATAAAAACCACACCTACGTCAAAAATACCCTTCCCTCAGATAAAAACTGATCCAGGCCAAAAATATCCTATACCTCCAACATTTCAAGGAATTATCACTACAGTTTTAAGCAAAAGCAAAACATCACCTCAGCCTTGATAATGCAAACACTGATGCAACTCTTGATACAAAGTTAAATGGTTAAAAAATATCAGGGGAGATGCCCAATCATTAAATATTAATCATATAACACTTCAGAATATTTTCAAGCAACTGAGCGTGAGTTTGTGCTTGGAACTTTAACATTAAACTAGTGCTGAATGTTTGTTTTCAAATATATATACTTAAGTATAATAACAATGGTTGTCATCTTTTACCTAAGACAACCTCACTCTTTAAATTCATCTCCATAAAAAGTTATAAAATACATACAGAAAGATCTAAAGAATATTCTTCCTCTCCTAATATTTTCCTCTGCTCCAGCACACTGCAAAAATAAGAACAATTTCCCAGCTTTACCTCAGATACTTGTCCTTCCTGCTGGCAGGTAAGATTACAGCTATGCTTTTTTCACTTTTAACCAGCTGATTCTGTACTTTCTTTATATAAAAGGCATATTGGAGCTCAACCACACCTTTGCATTTCTCCAGACTTAAAAGCATAGACTATTTCTCTTATCTTTAATATCCTTTCAAAGTGATTTTGTTAAATATCCAGTAAAACATTTCTGAAGGTGTCTTGTTGCTTTCCTGTTTGGCTAAATAGGACAAGACAACAACTCTGATTACTCCTTCGTGAGTTTTACAGAAGTCAGAAGCCAACAATAAATGTCACAAGAAAGGATTTCCTGAGATATGGGGAGATTTTCAGCTATCCCATAACTTTCCATAGCAAAGTGGAAGCAGGAATAATTATTTTTAAAATAAGTAGTGTTAAAGAAAAGATGAATCAGAACAAAAGGCTTATTTATATGTTCCAGTTGACATCTCTCTGAAAGTACATCCATCACTATGTCCATAACCTAGCACGTGACACCATCCTGTGTGACAATAATTCAGCAACTGTTTCATGGTCTGTGTGTTCTCACAAGTAGGAAAATGAAATTTCATCCACTTTGGCTCTCTTACTAGTCTTGAATCTCCACTTCTTCACAGTCACTCAGTCATAGCACTTCAGCAACTATTTATAGCAAAAAATGGATGTAACAGTGATCATAGTGATCTCTGTTTTTTAAAGGATAAGCTAATGTCATTTAAACATTAAGATCTCTAAAAGTTCACTGAAAGTGTTCCACTCATGACAATTCATGAAAATGTGCTTGAAACAAAGGTGAATAAATACTTGACTGCTGCAAAACATCCCTACATGATGCTCTGTCACACTACAAGTGCTCTGCCGTGGTACCACAGCTCTCCCAGAGAGACAGGCTCTCAGACAGTGCCCAACTCGTCTGAATATGGGGGGGAAAAAAGCAAACCCATTGATTTTTCTGTCAATTTTTTATGTCTAAAATCTCTTCTTGAAAAGTTTGGGCACATGCTCTTTCAAACATTTGGACTTGCAGAAAATGATTTCAGCAGAAACACTTCCCAGGTATTCTGAGCTAAAGCGAGGGTGTCATTAGAAAGCAGGGAGTGGGGGGAAAATAGAAAAGGAAAAAAAGGGAGGGGGGTGCAAAAAACCAAACAACCTTTTTTCCTGTGCTGACGGTGCCATAAAGCCCGACTAAAGATACTGCAACCATTTCAAAGGCAGGAAAGGCTGAGGCCTTCGCTGTGGTGTCCACTGGCTTTGAAGTGCCGAGAGCAGCTGCTCCCAGCAGATAGGAACTGTGGTGCTGCTGGAGTTATTTTTTTCTTCAAAATATACTTTCAAATCTAACAGCTGCAAGTAGAACAAAGTTAAGCTAAAGTATATTTAAAGAAAAAAAAAAGCCATCAGATTCTCTCTAAGAGTGTTCTCAGTGGATACTTCAAAAGAAAGTGGCACTGAATCAGATGAAGCTGGCACCAGGAGTGACATGTGACAGCTGAAACCAAATACAGCAAGATCCAGAAGTTCTTTGCTTTATTGGTGGCATTAGAAAAGTTAACAAAACATTAACTGTTATGGTTTTGTATAGTTTTTTCCTAATTTCTTTTCAAGGACAATTACAAAACCCCAACTCACATATCAGTTTATTTATTGATAAACATCAATATATAATATTTCAGTATATCTAATCTACAGGCAGAGCAAACTTTCAGCCCAACAACCAGCACTTCATGTTCACACCAGTAATCTCTTTGAAATCAATATTGAAGGACAGTCCTGTGAAGCACAAGCAAAGCAGAGATGTAAAACCACAGCTCTCAAGCTCCTACACTTCCAAGACATTTTTCAGATTTAACACATCAGTTATTTGGGTTCTTCATTATCGATTTGACTACATTCCCAGGCAGCTGAATTGCCCCAGTAAGCTGTCAGTGCTACCTCTGCCACTCACCATGGCAATCTATGCAAAATACATCTGAAGGTTGATTTTCCTTCCCTTTGTGTATAAATTGCATTTGACAATTAGATTCAGACACTTGAAACAGAACATCTCAAAGCAATTACTACATCAGTCTCTCCCTATCCAAAAATGAAAGAAAGGGGAAAAGAAAAAAGAGATGCAGTAAAACAAGCAGGTAAAGTCTGCTTTAAAGGTGGTTTAGAAGTTCTAAAGCATAAACAGAGACTAATATAGACAAATACAAATTGGAACTACAGAAAGGAAATTTTAAGAGTGGAAGAACTGAGCTCATATTGGGTTCTGTGGCTGGGCTGAAGGAGCTTTGTACTGCAGAAAGGACAATACAATAAGAACATCATTTCCAATGATAACCCATGGCAATCTGCAGGAAGGGTCACATTTTTCATGTTCACAAGCTTTCAAAGAACATTCCAAATGAAGTACAAAGAGAAATAAACTTTTAGAAAGGGCATAAACAGGATTCCTCTGAAAAGTCTTCTGAGCTTGTCACTGTTTTGCTTGTTTAGTGCTGAAACCCTTTCCTGTTTTCCTTTCAGTGACGTTTCATGAAGTCTAGCTGTTCTTTCTTACCATAAAAAGTAGCTATCCTAAATAAGAGTGAAGCAGCAAACATCTCTTATTGGGAAATGCTTTCACTGGTTATTACCATAATATTAACATTGTGACAGAATAGTAATGTAAAAAGATTTGCCAAAGAAGTTTTAATGAACATGTTCATTGCTTGGTTTGGGGTTTTTTTTTTTGATCCAATCAATCTCCAGAAGGTCTGACTATAATTGGCAAGATGATAGAAGAAAACAAATAAAAGCCAAAACATGAAACTATTAGGCATTATCATTTGTCTTTCATGCATTAAATCAGCCAAACACTTGGCAGAAGATTTTATGTATTGCTTGGTAGCTCTTACCATGTATACTGAAAGACAAAGTTACCATTTGTAGGTAGGAACAGGAATGTCATAATATCTGATGAACTGCAGATTAGTATTTATATCTCTACAGATCATGTTCCTAAAGCTAGGAAGAAAATCTTTGAATAAATGCTTACTTTGGACTTTAAAGATGCACTGCAAATTGGAAGAACTGTAAATAAAAAAGTGAACCAACCATCTCACTAAGTTGATGTGAACATAAAAGTCTACTAAAAATTCCATCTTTAAGCAGACACTCAACTAACCACAACGCTTCCATCCATCGCTTCCCACCATCCTTCCTTCAGTGTGCCCTTTAATTGACATCTGACATCCTCACCCTTAATGCAAGCATGAAACAAAACCCCCCAATAGCTATGCAACCCAGACTATTCCTGAATCTTAAACAGTATCCCACAGTTAAAATGTCTGTGTAGATGTATCTCACTATAACACGGGACAGGTTCACACTCTTTGTCAGGTGGCAACCCAGTCAGTAATGCTGCCAATTCTAAGTGGTGATAAGGAAAATACTTTGATCTGAACCAACAAACTCTCCTCTGTTGATATAGCCACAAATAAAATATGCTATTGTTCCTCCCAAGCACAGGCAAAGGTCTCCCTCAACACCTACCAAAGTGATCTTGTTCTTTAATTATTAGAAAAAGCCCCTTCCAGATGGACCACAGAAGGTCTTGTACCACAAGGCAACTGCAGCACTTCAGCCAAGAAGATAAGCAGAAATGAAGCCACACTTCCCTGATAGAAATGTAAACGTATATCCCTGCAAAAACACTGATAAGAGAGAACTCTAAGCTTATGGACTAACCATGTCATTGCTAGAAAGCAATCAATATTTTTCCTCTATCATTTACCAGGTGTTACCAAACAGACAGCACTGAAGTTCCGAGACAAAGTGACCACCTTATGCCTGGGTTTGATAGGCTGATTCAGCTGCGTGGCTCTCAAGCCCATTTCATGCCATAATTTGTCTCCTTCTATTTCTGCTTTTTTCCCCTGTTACACTTCACAACACAACTGAACTCAAACTTCTTGTCTCCACCCAAAAGCTTCCTGAGCATTTCCCAACCCTGAAATTACGTTACAATAAAGAAAATCACTATCAGTGGGCCAAAAAAAGCATTCATGGGAACACTCCCCATGGTAAAAATGCTAAAAAGAATAAAACACTGTTTCTTGACAAGAAAAACAGATAACACATTAAATAATTTCATCTGGTCATTGTGAAAATAGGTGTTGCCACCTGTAAGCCTGGGAAACTATTTGAAAGAGTCAAAGGTACAAAGATTTGCAAAGAGGAAACAAAAATATTTTCTCTGTAGACTCTTCCCTCTCCATCCCCCATCACGTCACCTCTGAATGCTTATAAATTCTATCTCTAAATAAAAAACAGCAATGCACAGTGAGAAAAGGATTAATCCTACCACAGGAACAGACCTACATCTGCATGAAAGAAAGGATGTCTCTCCTTCACTCAAAGGAGCAAACCAACTGACCTGTTGCTCGTATCTTTGTTTGAGCTCCTCCAATTGCCAGGAGAATTCTTTGGATTGTTTTTCTCGGAGCGATTTTGATCTGCTTAGATCTGCTTCAACCTTTTCCATCTACATGGTAAAAGAAAGGGAATATTTCATTCTTTTTTTTCTAAAAAGGCATAGCTTGAAATTTTTTGATGTTTCCACAGTTGTTTACAACCATTGAAGAGGTGAATATAAGTTACTGAGAAGGATAATATCACTATTTATAGGTAGTGAAAATGAACATTCTGTCACTACAGGATTATTAGTTACTTGAGGATATAGTGATCATCTTTACCATGCCACTCCCTCATTACAAAGCATTGGCTCAATTTTTCACTGAAATGGTGAACATGCCATCAAAATTACGTATTTTTTTTCTAGACATACTTCAGACTCATATATTTTACTGAAAAATGTACTGCCTGTGGAAATCCAAGGGAAATCACGTGTGAGTGAGTGCACAAACTGCCCATTTAAAGTAAGTTTACATTAAATCAGTAAAATAACTTAAAAGATAATCATTTGGCTGCAAGTAAAGTTCTCTGAAGATAGTCATCACCTATGAATAATGAGTCTCACAGATTCCAGCTCACAGCATCAAGGAAGCAATTTCATAACTCAATTAACAAAGGCTTTTGTATCAAAAGCACAAGTGTTAGCTGTACATTAGGCATGTTTCCAGAGGAATATATACACACACCCCCTGTACTATGGTGTAGTGTGTACTCATCAATTACTTTTAGGTCTATGTCCCAACACAAGCAGTGAATAAACTCTGTCCCTGAAAAGGGGAGAAAAAGGGAGTAGCTGTCAGGAGGATGAGTGTTGCCCCACGTCCATCTGCCGTTCCAAAAGAAGAAACGTCTGAATTCCTGCACCACAAGCTAAAATCCTGTTTGGCCTAAGGGAGTGCTCCATCTTCAACAGATGTCTTTGCCAATCGGCCTGGACGTCACTTCTAAGCCAGGGAAAGAGGAAAAAAAGGCAGTACTGAGAGTGGGAAAAGCATTTCATTGGAAAATACTGCAGCAAGAGAGGAAGACAGGATTAGGAATAGTTGGACAGATAGAAAGTGGAAAAATAGAATAGAAAGGATCAAGGTATCCTTCCAGTAGCTCTTGAAACTCACTGCTACTATCTGCTATTAAAAAAGGGGACTGCAATATATATTTTATGAATAATTGTCTCAACTCACTCATTGCATGTTCATAGCCATATTTTACTCATTTCAATAAAAAAAGAAAAAGAACAGATCTTGTTATCTTACTGAAGGATTATTTTTTTACTTATTTGTAAGAGAATGTAAATGTACTAAAAAGTGATGCAGAAATATGCAAAGGTGTTTTAACTCTACTGCCTTTTGTGCTTTACTCATTAAGCCACATTAACATATTTCCTACAAGTTCCAATAGGGCTCATGATCATTATTTGCTAAACCCAGGAAACACTAGATGTAAAGACCCTGACATAATCTATGTATTGTTGCTCTTTTTGCTAGGTACTGGTAGAGAAAATGCAGTTCTCACAGTTAAAAATCTACCATCAATAGGCAATTAGGTGACTCAATAATCACAAGCTTGACAAAATAGGAAGCAGATGGGAAAAAAACCACAACAGGGCAAACTAATGAATGAAATATTGATTACAAAAACTGAAAATGCTAGATCATCCTACTTATCTCCATAATTAACTCTACCACACATCAAAAAATGGCTTGAGAAGCCCAGTATTTCTAGTGCAGTTAGAAGTACGGTGTTGCTATAGCTACTACAGTTTTTGTTTTATAAGTAATAGATTCCACCTAACCACAAAAAATAGAATTTTCCAATATGTTACAAGCTAAAGGGTGATTTATCTAAAGGGTATGTGTGTGCAGAAGAATGAGAAAGGACAAAGCTATGAAGACAGCTTCAGTAGTGTTTCTTTGATGTATTTCCTTGAACCTTGATTCCTGTAGAACAGGACTGCTCAATCATACAATATGAATCACTATTCCTATATTTTAGCACGCAAGTAGGGACAGAATAAAGCTGTGGCTTATTCTTGGAGTACAGTAAAATTTGTTTTCAGAATTTCCCAGAACACAGTAATAGCCTAAAAGAAATTTCCAGTCATTTTTAAATGACAATTGACTTCAAGCTTTCCAAATTCTTTTGCACATTTCTTTGTTTTCCACTGGTTTTGTTTGTCAGGGTTTTTTTTAAGTGAATGAAACTATTAATTGTCTTTCTAGAATCTCTACATATCCCTTCTGCAGCAGAAGTTGGAGAAGAGTCTCATGGCACAGAAAACATCGGATTAAAATTGTAGGATTTGTCACATTGCCCCATGGGTCTAGTTTGCAGAACAATATTGCTTCTATAAGTTTGTTCTTGCTTTTCTTATTGCCAAATTCTATTATTTGCTGGCCTTACTTCATAATCTCACTTTTGTTGAGGATTTTCAGAAAAAAAAACACCTTCACAAGAACAAAAAAACAGAGTTCATTGAATTAAAGGCCAGCAGCCTCAGAAATCCATTACAATATCAGATTGCAGTATCCTACTGTCAACAGCAAGGCTTAGTTATGATAGGTGAGGTTAGAAAACTGAGTATATGGTCAGGCAGTATTACAAGCTTGAAATATGTAGAAAGATTTCAACCACATGAGCAATTTCAGGAAATGCTCCCTTCTCTCTCCTTTTTGATCACCTGCCACTTGTTCCTTATTTCAGTCATTGTGTTGCATTTACAAAATCCCAGGGACAAGGGTTTAACTATTGTTTGTGACATAAGGATTTTAAGACACTACAAGCTTTTAACATGAATTCCTGCTACTAATTTACAGAGACAGAAAAATGGATCTCTGCGCACAACTGCCAGCAGCCACAATGGCTCTGCCCCTGTTTAGGTTCACACTGATTATAAGACCTCATTAATGGAAGACAGTCATTCCAAAAAGAGTAGGAAGAGACACACATTTAAGTGGAAAATTACAAACGTTGTTCCATAGGGGTGTATAAACTAACACTTTATACTCTCAGTCCTGAAAAATCCCTAATCAGTATCATAACTGCAGATATCTTTATAACAATGACAATTCAGGCTTTGTTAGAAAGATGAAACAACTGCTAACATCCCTTTTCGACTTGCCAGCAAAGACACTACATTGTGAAAGATTTTGATGTAGCACTCTCAAGTGAAGCATGTTTCTGGCATTATAAGATCAGAATATGCTATCCTACTGAGACAGAGTTTCAGAAAGGCTGGCATTGTGACCTCCTCACCTGCTGTTTCATTTCAGCATAGACTTTTTCCGAGTTCAGCTCCACCTGCCGCTTAAACTCCTCCAGGGCAGCATCTGCCTGCTGGGCCTGCAGCCTCTGTACCTCTGTCACCCGACTCAGCTGCTCCTCCTTCTCCCTAGAAAGGCACAGAAAATTTTCAGAGTTCAAGTATCAAATAAAAGAACAAGTGTGCTAGTGTAAAAGAGAGGCCTTTAACCCTATCAGTTTAAAATAGTATTCAGATTTCAATTTCCTGTCCCAGCTTCTGCCAAACTTCCCTTAGCAATACTTTGAAGAAGGGAGTAGAAGGCTAGAGTCAGTTTTGCTTTCTCTTATTGAATTTTGCACACCTAAACACGGCATTCCTAGCTTATGAAAATACCCCCTTCAAAGTCTGTGATGACTTGAATGCTTTATTACTCACTTCTTGGAATCACAAAGCAGTGGGAAAATTACAAAGCTCAATATCGCTGCTAAACATCACTAAATGCAACACCACTGGAAAACCCTCTTTTTTCATCCCACCTTCATGATCATCTTCTGTCATTAAAAAACAAACAAAAAAGCCTTATCCCAGTGACATCTTTGGTTAGACAAGTGCAGGATTAGTCACTGCTTGACATGTATCAAAATGCAAAGCAGGGTAATGCGTGACATATGGTACCTTCTTAATCTATTAGAAACCCATAATGCCATAATATCTATTCAGCCTTTAAAGTAATGACAGATGTTAAATCTTTATGCAAAGATATTTCATATTAACAGCCTATACTACTTGACATATTAATGTCGATAGATACCTATAGAAATTGGTTTGGGTTTAAGACATCGTAGTATATCAATAGTAATGCATGTATAGCATTTTATGTACATAGATACATACACCATCACCTCCCCGAAAAATGACGCATCCATCATGTTGACACATCACAGATAAAAAGTCTGAATCTCTAGATATTTAAGACATTTTGATGTGAACTCCTCTCACAGAAGACAACGAGGCAGCGTTGTTAATGCTCTGTTACACGTTTCTGGTATGGGAGGTCAGTGGAGTTGCTTGGCTTTGCATTAAAACACAGGCAAACTCAACAAGGGCATCAATGGACAAAGCTGGCTCCACCAGTGGCTTGTAACAGAAGAGACATTCAAACAGACCTGTGGTTGACATTTTCATTTTACAAGCAGAGGAAGTACCTCATGATAAATTTCCCATTTTGACAGAAATGATTTCCATATAAAACAAAGAATCTGACACATAAGAGACGGAAAAGACCGGCTAATTCATCTAGTCTGTCACCTTGCCAGCTGTTATAGCCTTTTAGAAAGGTCAGGAAGCTGCCAAGCCCAAAGTTACAGTATTCACATCCTCTGCTGTGGTTTTCATACCAGACTTTGACAATAGGACAAAGAACAAAATCTTACATATTCAAAAAGTATCTGTTTGCAGTATAGGAGAGCAGAGTAATTCTATTAGCAAAGAGATCAAAGAAACACCACAAGCTCTCAGTAAGGATATTACTGTTCTTAGGGTTTTTTTCATTCTGCATATTTTAAAAAGTAAAATTATTTTGGTACCTTAGAGCTGACAGAACAATTGAGACATAAGGAGACTATTATATTAGAGAAAAAGCAAAATATCTTCCTCACCCAGAAGAAACCTGAACAAAACAGAGCACAATCCTGTACACATTCTTTGTGATAATGGTTTACTGGCTTTGGTTCTGTGTTCAGAGAAGTAGGTGTGCAAATGTTCTTGCTAGAGAGCACCCATCAATATAAAGATATGCTTTATTTTTACTGTCTCAGCAATTCTACTTTCTAAACTCCTTTGAAGGGAAAGCATTTCTGTACAATAACCTAAGTTACCATATTCTCCATTAATTTATGAGACAATACAAATTATTTCATTTCTCACATTTCTCAGAATGGGCACATGGATGTTGCCTCCAGAGCTAAAAATTATATGATTTGCCTGCTGAGTTAATTGTGCATCAGCTCTAGCTGCAAAGACACTTGTCTCAATTATCCCCCTCAAATCCATGTACTAGAGTGCTGCTGAATATAGACATTTCTCAGCTAATAGCTGTTTGATACAGAATTATGGTGAGCATATCATTCCTGTCCCACAACAAGATCTACCAGCAGTTCACAGGAAAGAATATGTAAAAGGCTGGACTATCTTCCAAGCCCTATGTACAGCACAACACCATGAAGGAGAAGATGGCAGTGAGTAGCAGCACGCTTCACCAGCAGAGCACTATCCACAGAGGTTACCTTGGAGGATATCTCAACTTCTCCTCCCAAAGATCCTTAATTCAGTTGTGGGCACTGGGTAACAACTGGAAACAAACCCAAAAAGCGAAGCTTCTTCAAACATATCCACACTAGCAAGTGTCAAGAGACATTAGAATCACACTTTAGTCCAGTCTGATGGAAATGCAATAAGTCCAAATGTACAAGGACCAGATGTCCATCTTTGAGCTGTTAGCAAGCCTCCAAATTTATGCCTCTTCTTCCTGAGGAATATATCTGTATTTCGAAACACAATCATGTAAAATTTAGGAGTGTGGTTTTATGTATCTTCCTTTTTTTTAAGGACTTAATCCCATGAATAGATGCAACATCTCATTATAATCAGGAATAAAACTTCACTTTTCAAGGGTGCAGGAGCTAGGCCTCTCTACTTTTTGTGCAGCTGAGATTTGTACAGAAGCTTAGAAAACACAAACAACAATGGACCACCTTTTGCAAATATAAGAAAAGCTTTACTTTTTTTCCCAAGACACTGAGCAATGTGCCTTGCATGAAGCACTAAACTATTTACTTTGAAGATTATTTTTTCCAGTTGGACTAGTTGTGGGGCTGAATACAATACATCACTTAAATCCCCTAAAGCTGAGCCGGCTTGAATATAAAAATAGGGTGAATTTACTCTTTGGCCCCAATTTATAGAGCAGCAAACTCCTCTTGTTTCAATGTATGAAGGATACAGCAACAGAATTAGTAATCTTACACAGCACAAACTATCTCAGTGAATGTTAACTATGAAATCCAGAATTGCAGTTTCAGAAAGCAGCACTCTGAAGTGTACTGATAAATGGAAAATATCAACATCTTACACATTTCCTCTTCATGCTTAATCATAACTTTCCTTGCTTCGTAAAATGCCTTCCAAGAGGTAACAACTAAACACAGTAAGACATTACAGCACTGCAAGTCAAGTTAATGAAACACAGGGAAACTTGGTGATTTACATGAGAGGTCAAATAAACTCGAGATGGGTCAGGAAACATAGTATGGACCAGCACTGCCACTCACAGGGTTCTCACCGTTCCCTCTATGAAAGCAAGGGCTGAGCAAAAGCAAACAAGAGCAGGAGATGCACCTGGTTTGGTCTCAGCCTCTTCAACAAATTAAAACGTTTTAGATTGCACGTAAGCACACCCATGTACAAAACACGGACAACTTCCTGTCATTGGGCACTACAGAAAAAAGACTGGCCCCATCCTCTAGACACCCACCCTTTAGGTATTTATCAGCATTGGTAAAGTTCCCCTCTCAGTCTTCTCCAGGCTAAACAGTCACAGGTCTTACAGCCTTTCCTCATAAGGGACATGTTCCAGTCCCCTAATAATTCCTTCCTCTCCTTCCCAAATACCAATACTTCCATGGGAAAATGGCTTCATTGCCCATTAAACTGCAAATTATTGACTTTCTGGAAGGTGGCTGAAGAAGGATATTGCTGGGTTTGTTTCAGGAGAGCTTTCCTTTTTATATCTTGACATAAGAAATAAAAAATTACTCACTAATCTCTGTCGCAAGAAAATCAGTTACCACCATTTATGTAGCCCATTTCAATTTCAAAACAACTATATAAACACACGTTCCCACAGGACATGACTTGCTAGACAACGTAATACACAGCATACTGAGTAGCTAAAAGCATAACCTTCATCAAGCATACATAATCAGGAACTTTATCTTACTATCTTTTGTGTATAAGCTACAGACACCTGAGTATCCCTCCACTATACAGACGCATATACAAGATCTTGCCTACAAAAATATAAGTGAACCCATGATCCTGATCCTGTTCATTGATTTTTAGCCAAATAAAAGATCCACAACATCACTTTTTAGCTGGGTGAAGTAACCACTAAAAACTACTCCAAGCAGCCTCTTTAATTTCTAGAATGCAGACTTTTTGAACTACATAAAATATCTATTAAGGCCTAAAGCACCATATATTTATAGAAAGAAGGGGATACTGGTTTAGTTTGTGGTTACAGAAAAGTGCTTTAGTAATAATATTGATTCTCTGAAATCCACAAAAAGAATTTTACATTTCCTGCTCTATTATTTTTTAACAAACTGTGATAGTTAAGTAACCAGCTTTCAGAGTAAATGACATATTGGGCCTAAACATACCCATCTTAGAAGTGGTTAGAGTATCTTACTGTGGAGGGTAGTTACTACCACTAAACAATGAGGTACAAGGGCTCTCCCACCACATGAGCACCCAAACATATGGAATATGTGCAGAACACTTCTTTTTGGTGTGGAGAGGAAGAAAGACAGTGTGAAGTCATTCAAGCGGAATGATAACTAAACCAAAGCCAGATCAAAGGAACGAAGAAGAAAGACTGAAATGTGAAGCTGAAATATTTATTGCCTTCAAAACATCATCCCTATCCTGTCCCTGGGCACTTTAATATTTCGAAGTTGTTAGAAAGCATTCTAACTTGTTTCATCGTTTCAAAGAAATAAAGCAAAAAATATAAAGAAGAGAACAATTTCATCTTTCATTCCCTGATTTTAAGTATAAGATGAGCCTGTCTTTATGAGAAAAAGCATGAATCTGCTCATAAATTGTTTACAGTTTGCATCATTTGAGATGTTAACATCAAAAAGCTCGTCTCCATTCCTTCAAGTAAGCTCTAACAATGAATGATATTTACAACACAGTTGTTATTTTCAACTATATACTTACATTTTAAATAAATAATGAGATAACATTAACAAACTAAACCACTACTTAAAGCTGTTAATGAATTTACTGTAATAGTGCCCATGTATAGTGTGACAGTTCTGTGAAATAAGAATAATGCATTTCATTCATAATTAATGGCTCACAAATTAACTAGGCATTGGTTAAACACACTAATAATTATTACAACTATTTCTCATTATAATAATGACAAGGTAGTGTTGTGCTCGGTGCTTTGCAAACAGAACAAGAACAGCAACTGCAAAATGACGGATGAGATGTGGGCTAAAAGGCTGGGCAAGTGTTTTAAATGTGGCTGGAAAGGAAAATGTTATAATTTTGCTCAACATTGTAGAAACTGTCTCCAAGATTTAGATACACTATGTATATGAAAGGCCACAGAGGCTCAGCTATCAAGAGAGGAGGATTAGAACAGAGATTAATAGTCATGGCTTTTACATGCTGAGATGACAGCTAAACCTCAAACAGGAGAACATGGAGGGGAGAATTAGAGAGACAGGTGCAGATAATGGGTTAGATAAAAGGAGACAAGACTTTTAATTAAAAGGTGGACCAAAAAGTCAGCAGAGCAGATAGTAAATAGATTCATGAGATACCCAGAGAAGAGGTGCAAAGGAGGAAAAGACAGAGATCAGAGAACAGTGCTCCAGCACAGAAAGCTGGAGGGCGAATAAAATAAACTATCTAAGGACAAACTATGGGAGAGATCACCAGGCAGAGGAGGAACGCCAGGCAAGAAGAATCACTTAACACTAACAAAGAACAGCCCAAGATGTGTTACGAGTGACAGAACCAACAGTGGTTGGTAAATCAAAGACTACAGGGATGAAATAACAGTATAAAGACTGTCTCCAATTTTTCCAATACAGAATTCTAAATGAAACATCTAAGTAATTACTTCAGCTGAAAGCATGCCAGTAATATTATTTCAAAGAGGTGCTGACAAAAACATCTGAGGTCAAAAAGCCTTTAATAAAGTAAATTCTTTCCCACCAATCCCGTTTCTTTTCTACCTTTAGACAATGATGGCTACACCACCAAATACTAGTTCAGAATAAACAAGAGAAGAATACAAAAAGCAACCAGATCAGTCACCTACAGAAGGATCTACAAGGACACAGTTTTCATTCTGTCATTCTGCAGATTTAAGGTAACTATTCTTATGGCTAAATAATTGTACTATTATAGTTTAGGATTGAGAATAACAATATCCAAGTTATAATGGACAATATAGTAACTCAATGCTGAGGAATGATAAGTATCTACTCAGCTCATCAGGTTCTTAAGAGAATGGTAGACATGGATTTTCACTTTTTTTTCCCCCATAAAAGTACTGTATGAAATATTAACTGTACTCAATGAAGGTTCATTCTGATGTTGAAGTTGGAGGGATGTTGTACGAAGTACATAAAAAGTAAAAGTAACTCTTTAACGTTTTTTAGGTAAGGATTACCAAGTGTAATTGAAGTCTAGTGATCACAATCATACCAAAAGAACAAAGTCAATGCTTGTACTATATTTTTAGACAGATTTAACTGACTCAAAAAAGGTGACAGCATGAAACATTTGATGCTTCTTGAAAATCAGTAATTAAACTCCATCATCTGTACACTTTCTTTAGCCAGTTGAAGGCTCTTCTCATTTCATTAATGTTTTGGGCAATTTATAGCCTTGAAATATACTGTACTGAATCTAAGATAGGCTGATGTGAAAAGGAAGCCTTTAGGAATACTATGGGAACATTTTTGAGATTTGTGTTAATTACTTCTATATTAAATTAGTGAAGTCAAAACCTACAGACCTTAACTACATTAATTACTAGGAGTTTACAAATAACCCAAGTGCTACAACGTGATACGCTGATGCCACTCACTTTTAATTTCCCACAGCTACATATATTGAAACATTCTCATAGTTGATACCATTAAAAAAGATGTCATATGATATCTCTATAACCATCTTGAGGGACATAACAATCCTACACTCAAGGATTAAAAATCAACCATTACTTCTTTTCGTACAACTAGAATTTTCCTTTAAATACATATTTCATTATTGCCAGTAGGTCTCCAGAGAAACCGGTGAAAGAAAATGAAAGGCTGTAAATAGTTAATAGAACACTTTATTTTTTCTTTTAAGTGAGACTATTAAATAAAGCTACCACATTTTTGTGTCCTCTGTTCGTACTTTACATTGTGCCCCCTAAAGCGAGGGTTATGTCAGCATGTTCATGGGGCTCCAGGAATGTTTACAATATGCTGGAAACTTTGACTGGTTTTGCTCTAAAAGGTTTCAGATGCTTGAACAGAGCACCAAGTGGAGAACAGCTGGCTGGTTTTCCACTGATTCTTAGAGGAGGGGAAAAAAAAAACCCACCAAAACCACACAGCTCTGTTTTAAAGAGTAAAATTATATCCAAACTCCTCAGCCACTTAACATTGCCACTAGTTTTAAATCACAAAGTGTTATTTTTTTTCATCATATTGCAACTGTTGCAACAAGACAACACTGAACATCTTAAGGAAAGACAATGGTGAACACAATGAACGTGAATATAACCTCTTAATCGTGTTCTTTATTGCAACATTTGGAATTAAAGACAATGCCTTCTCATATTTCTTTAATTATTTCCGGCTTTAAATAGTAATAGCTTTTCCATTCCTCCAAGAATTCCTCTACACACAAATGCTTCATTTTCAAGGAAAAATGGAATTAACTACAGGAAAACAGCTACACTTAGGCAACTACCCTAAAATATTAACAACAACAAACAATTATAGAGAATCCAGATTCAACTTGAATAATCAGGAGAGGGGAAAAAAAGTAGTAAATCACCTGGCACCTAAAGCCATCATTCCATTTATTTATCTCTGTATTGGTGATTACATACTACCACAAGAAGTCCATCAAATATGATCTATACAGTAGTATTCTGAAGGAGAAGCTGTTTAAAAATAAAGCTGTCCAAGGTTTTGGTATTATCTAACTCTGTTTATTTTTAAAAGCTGAAGTTTAACTTCTTTTTAAATGCGGGGATCCAACAAACAAAAGGGAATTATAATCACTGCTATTTGTTCTGTTTCCTTCTGCAATCTATCTTCATGTTTTTTATTTATCCTTGCCTTCACCTGTTTCCCTCTTTTATCAGCTCAGAAGCAGTATGTACACTGTTTATTTCTCTCAAATTTATGTACCTTCATTTCTTTTACATCGTCCTTTTTATGATATTACAAAGAAAAGACAAATTCTATAAACACCATGGGAATTTTGAGAGAGATTAGGGATCTCAAAGACTAGAAGACCATAGTGCTAAAATTTTATGCATTTTCATGTATTCTGAACAATGCAAAAAGACCCTTTCAGACCAAACAAATCCAGACCTTCTCTTTGTACATCAACTAAAACTACACAATGAAAAATGAGTCATTACACAAGTAGAACAGAGATTCTGCAAGGGACCATCTCACCCTGTTCCCATTTTTGTCTTCTCTCCGTTTCCCCAATATAGAGGAACTGTAGAAAACACCTGCAGAATATCTGCAGGAGGTGGGCAAGCAGTCTTGGAACAACCACCACAAAATACTCAGAGCAGCATAGTAACAGAATCCACAAACTCAAATCATTCCACTGCACCAGAGTCCAAACCAGACGAACGCCGCATGGAAGTGAAAAAGAGGGGATATGAGAATGTACTGACCCTATCCCTAGCTGCAGTCCAGGCATCCTTTTCATCAAAGATTCAGGCTGAAGTTGCAGTACAAGTATAATTAGATTTCTTCTAGCAGACCTACTGTCAGTAGCTTCAGCTTTTGAGTAAGTGTGAGATCAAAGCCATTCTCCCAAGGCTTTACCAGTATCAGTACTAAGTTTAAAACCAAAGGACAAGCCTGAGAAGAGCTCCAGCCTCATTGCACTGTATGTCTTGTTACAGTGTCAGGTAGGGAACAAATGAGTCAGAAAAACCAAATAACTGGTAAACCATACTAGGAGATAACAAGTGGAAGCCCTTTGAATGACTCAGGTTCCAAGAAGAAAACCTGTTACCAAAAAAAAGGTTATTTCCTTCCCAAAATAACATCATTTTAGCAACTTGTTTTAGTAAATACAAGTACAAATGCATTTTTATCAGGTGCTTTCTATAAGACAAAACCTTGGATCAGTAATAACTATACAATATACAAAAATTGGAGTTTAAAATATACATTAGTATCACTGAATCACACTTGACAAAGTCCCTAGAAGTAGTTGTCTAGCATCAGCACACGGAGAGATGAAGAACTGACACAGATACCGTACTGGGAATAATGAAAAGCAATGAAATGTGTTTAAGTCTACAGTGGGAAAACTCCATAGCATCATCCCCAAAGAGTAATCAACTTCTTGATTCTCATGTCAGGATTCCCAGAGAAAACATGCGCATGTACACAAGTATACATGTGAAATGAAAGGTAAATCATTTTCATTTCTGTATTTTATTGAACATTTACATGGACCCCCTTCACATTATGCCTTTGGTTGAAAAGGCTTTGAAACATTTCTGTCTGCCATCTATAAGTTAGAAATTATTGCAAAAACTGTGTGTGATCTAGAAACTGTTGTAAAAATACAGATCTGCTAATAGATAGGAGTGGCTTTGCTGTTTTCTGGAAAGTTCAGTCCCTCTGTCTTTCCCAGAAGTTTTAAACAAGTTCAGATGAGGGGTAGAGAAGCAATGGAGAAAAGAGGTGTTGCTAGTTTCTTATTTAAACAAACAATTTTATTGAGTGACTTTCAATAAACCAGCTGCTAAACATTTGCTCTGTATCATCATCACTTGCAAAGCACTGAGATTTGGCTCCACAGGCAGGTTTAAAAAAATAAAAAGGCAAAGATTGGGAGGAAGAAGTTTGTGAAGTATGTATGTGCAGACAGTGTGCATGCATTCCTTGACACTGCAACGCTCAATTACAACGTCTGCACCTGTAAAGTCGCTTCATTTCTCCTAACATGACTTCTTAAAAATAGTTTCCTTCAATCAACCTACAGAATAGAAGAATAAGAACTCTGGAAAGCTACTGTTCAGTAGCATAATGAAATATTAATTTCTGTACGAGCCACAAACCAAAAAACATCAAATCAGATTCCCCAATTATTTCCAGTATGTGAAAACCTTCACAACCATTATCCTGAGAAACCTGTAGCACCAAGGTGGTTTACACTTCCATGAGAGTGGCAGATGATAACAGCCTCAACTCATATGAAGAACAGTTACAGCTACAGCACTATGGTAATATTATAATGATTTAGTCCAAAATCACTATCTCAGGATGGACAAGCTTGATACATCAATGCAGTCATAAAGGTGTTATGGACACCAGAATGGAGGTGGCCAAACCAAACCGACTGTGGTGGTCTAAACAAAAAACCTGTAACCAGAACTGTTTACTTTTGCCATCAAATCCTCTGTTCTTCACTGTTTCATCTTTAGTTAATATGTTATTATAAATATAGTTTATGGTTGGATTCGATCTTAAGGGTCTTTTTCAACCTAAATGATTCTATGACTTTAACAACATATAAATGGACTTCAAACTAAATGCTGTAAAACAAATGTTTCCTCCTGTACACCTGATACTCTCCCTGATGTAGGTCAAGCTGGCAGCTACACCTCATACAGCGATGGAGTATATAAACACTAATAATGCACATGGCCATTCTGCTCTTGGAATCATAAAAGAGATTTTTACCTCTGATGTTAAGCAATAATGTTCTTAGTTTCTCTGTTTATCAGCAAATAAATGAGGCCAGCCTAAGAGTATATGCACTCGTGATGGCTGCAAATAATGCCTGGCACAGAACCGGGATACTGCCATGAGAAGCCTTTGGGGTCTTTGCTATGACTATCACACCAACATTAATTTCTGCACATTTAAACTGTGAATGTAATATATACTTATTTCTACTATAAACTTCAGAAGAAGAAAAAACCCTTCCATAAACTATGTAAACCCCTATTCAGTATTAAAACTCTGGCAATACTGTTTTTTTGAAGCGAAAGATACTTCTAGAAACATGGGTTTTACTATTCCACTTGAAGTCTCAAATCACTTTCATTATGCATCTGGTGGATATGTTTGAAAATGCAATAGCACTGTTTGCTGTCACACTGTGGAAAAAAGAATTAACAAAACAACCCCACTAAATGCCTGCCACTCCCATTCTTCTGTGTTTGTGGCTGACTAGCTATCCAAGGTATAATCCTGTGGCCATTTCAGAATCAAAGTGCATTCAGATCAAAGTAGTTCATGAGAAATCACTGGTCCACCTACTGGGTTCTGAGCTGCAATTCCACAAAGCACCGTTTCTATTGATGATGGTGAACTATATATTCACTCATCTCAAGGAAGATAAGGTTGTTTTACTGTGTCTGCCTTAGCTTGTATAAATAATAGTCAATGTAAAGAAATTAAAAGCTAAAGCTTTTATTGATGCTTATAGTGATGTAAAAAAAGGAATACAGACTTCAGCCCTGTGACTTTTATTCAATAAAATGTCTCTTTCAGCCTAAATAAGATGCATTGTAACATTTAACTGAGTGGTTTTAGCAAATAACTTCTGGTTTGTTTCAGAATAATCCATTTTCCCCAGAAATTATTTCTATAAATTTAAATTTAGACTGGATAAAACATATGGAAAGAATATTTTACATAATCAAAAATGTAAGTCATGTAACAAAGGTCCATTTTGTCATATGCACATCTGCTGTATGTAAACCACTCTTCTGCTCAGAAAACACTAAACCAGTGACTTTCTGAACAGTTTTTTAATGTACAAGGTCAGCAGAAAAGCTGTCCCCAAGTCAGTTCATGAAATGTGTCTTCTGTTTGCTGCATACAATTTCTCTGAGCCTTAGATACATCTGAAAAACTAGTATTCACACCAAAAAACAAGTGGTACCACAGAGGAAAAATCCTCATGAGAGTTGTAATTAATGGCTATTTAACAGCCAAAACATCATGTACTAAATTAAGATAAAATACAATTTAAATAAATACATCTTTCCAAATCATCCCTTCCTCTAAAACATTTCAAAGCAACTAGTCTTTAGTTTGGATCATTTGTTTATTATGTATCCATTCTGAATTGAAGCTGGTTTCATTTCTTTGACTGGGCAAGACTAGCTGACATCACTAACAGCAATTTTGGTTTATTCCTTCCACTTGAAAGTCAACACATTTGAGTGGCTTGGTTCCTGCTTTACTGTTTTTCATTTTATGGCTGAAGATGCAACTTTACAATGAGAAGATAATCCAGGCAAATGACAGAAGGCAGTCAGGCAAGACAAAGCACGTTTATCTAATACAACTGACCAAAAAATAAAAATGGGGATGGTTGTTCAACAATATTTCCATATTCACTTACTTCAAAGTCTCTTCCAGTTTGCGAAGTTTCTTTTGAGCATCCCCTCTTTCTTTATCAAGATCATTACGGATACCATGGATCTACCATTAGAAGGAAAAAAATACCATATTTTAGCTGCACCAGTAGTGCATACCAGAAGTGAACTACTTTTTATCAATTCTTACAACAATAAAAATATCAAACACAATGATAGTAAATAACACTACTTTAGAATAACAAATACTCAAACATTAACTAGCTGAGGTTTAATTTTCTCTCAAGAAAATTAAAACCTTTCCTCAACGTGGCTTACTACTAAAAAACTCCTGAGCCAGTGAAATTATTATACATAACTTTTTCCATTTTGCATCCAGATATTAAAAATGCCATTTGAAAACACAGGGGTATGGCATTCTTCTACAAGCATACAATTAACAAACCCATGAGAAGCACAGACACTTCTAAAGGGAAAAAACATCTTAGCTAACAATTATTCCATTGGAAATTGTGACCATGTGCTGTTTATAATGCAATATTGAAAAATGTGTTTTAGTAAAATGTGTTTTGTCAGAGTCATGAGAGTATAGCCCAACAAACCCCCCCAAATTTAGATATTCTCTACTCTAAGCAGTTCCATGTATGTGTTTATTGCATGGAAATCTGAATACTTAATTGGTTTTAAAGAGCATCCAAACCAATGGACTATCAGACAGTAAAGAAGGTATTTCCCAGCGTGGTAAAATTACATATATGTAGCAGCTGGTTGGAGAAGGGCTCTCAGGAATAATCTGTCACTGTTCTTAAGCTCAGCTGAATGTTTGGAAAACAAGCAGTAGATTATTTATAAAAAGCAGGTGTTTCCTTTGCTTGTAAAACCATTTAGCCTAACTGGTTCCTGATTCAGCAGATAAGCACATTTAATCAAACAGTGACATTTAGGGTTACTACATACTATTTGTTTGATGTTTAAATATCCTAGCAGGCAATAACCACTGTAGCCTAATAAAGATTATTAGATAATGGGTAGGTTCTTAGTGAACAGATTGCACCAGAGATCCCATGATTCCTTTACTTGAAGGCAAGCTTGTTTTTAGTATTTTATGGGCCAATCAATACTATTTTATGGATTTATATCTACAGATCGGCCACATTTTTTCCTCCTCCTTTCTCAAAGATCTGACTTCTAAAACAGTTACATGAAAATGTATGAATAGGCAAACCGCAGTGAAGTTACCTATTAAAAATAAAGGGTCTACTTTCTTGCTTACTGATTGAGTTAAAACTTCAGCATCTGGTATAGAGTGATTGCTGACATGCTCTTTGACCATCCTAAGCAGTATCCTCCAAATGATCCTCAAACCTCATTTAAGATTCACATAGGACAGAGACCATGTCAGAAAAATGATATGGATGCATTCTCCTTACTGCCCAGAATTGTTAACTTTAATAGTGTAGATGTGAGCCATTTGATGGCATTTGGACTTGGCGTCTGGAAGCATTACCAGCCTTACTGGTACTTACCTGTACTCTGTACTAATGTGCAGAGGAAGAGATGTAATGCAATAAACCAGCATTCACTATACCTCAGCAGCTAGAAGATAACCAAATTATGCTAATACATTTTTATTTTGACCTGCAATATTATTCTAAGGCATTACTTGAGGTCAATATTCCTAAAAACTAGGACTTGTATAAACAGACAAATGTAGGCTAAGATTAGCCCAAAACATATCTTGAATGAAAAAGTACTTGACTTGGAATCAGCAGGAGGCACTAATTCAAACCAAAAGCTCCCTATAATTCTCAATGAAAATGCTATTAACAAGTGGCAAGTAGCTATGAACACAATTCATTATTTTAGGTCACAAATTTGCCACGTTTGAAAATGACATGTTTAAATAACACATCCTTTCAATTAAATAGGCACCTATCACAGCCTTTTACTAAACAGTGCATGAGTTGAACATGTCTCAAATTCAAGTTTAATTTGAAACCTACTGATGTTTAAAGTCTAAAGAAATATACAATTTGTACAAAGTGCATTAAGATGTGTACCTAGAATCAGAGCCAACATCTCTGTACTTAAATAGCTGTACTTAAAATCTTCCTTGAATTTGTCCAAATATTTTCCAACCCATGTGAAACATTTGGATTCCAAGATTCACTACTTGGGATATTCCAAAATTTAAACCTCTAGCTTCTGTATACAACATAACTGGACATGTGGCATATTTTCCTGAAAACATTACCTGCTTTTCATATACACACTCCAAGTGAAGTTTGTCCTGTTGCAACTTGAATTCTTGATCCTGCAAAGAGATTGGGAGAGAAGTGTTCTAAATAAACAAATCACATTTTTCTTTACATTTCAAAGCAGTCATTAAAACAGGGACACATTTGCTGTTGGAGTCCAGAAAAACTAAACATGCACTTTATATCATCATTCAAGAATTCTTTGACATGTAAAAAATTCAACCTACAGCAAAAATATCCACACAACAAAACTATCTCAGAAGTCATAATTCATGTTTTCTGAAGAGAAACAGCTTGTTCTCCTGAGATACTAAAATGCCATTCTGTACTAGATCAACTGTGGAATGAAAGACAGGAGAAAAAGTAGATGCCAAAACTCAAACAGGATTGATACATGATGCAGATGTGGAACTCATTATCCTGAGATAGGAGGATTAATTTAAATGCCTGTAGGAAGACAGAACATTGAACTAAACTGTTATATAGCTACAAAAATAAAAGCAATTTTGAAAGTTACTTACAATAGTATAAACATCTACCAATGGATTATAGAGAAGCATGTCAAAAAATTACATATCTTTTTTTTCCTCTGCTCTAAAAACTTTTTAACATGTGAATTACAGTAGTCAAAAAGTCCATGTGAAAATTCTACTCTTACTCAAAGTGATCTCTTTTAGTCATACTTTTAAAATCAAACTTTAAGCATAAGGTGATGCTTTGTATTTGTCTATGAATAAAATACATACAAAAATGCATGTTACATAAGTGCATTTTAGCATGGCAACCTGAATATTCAAATCACTGGAAAGAGTAAAAAGGCTTGGTCATTCTTGAGTAAGAAATTCAGGGCTCACCCTCAGCTGTTGCAGTCTTTGATGTTCTGAATCTTGTAACTGTTGTTTTAATAGAGATACACTACGTTGTAATTCTTCAATCATATCAGATGCCTGTAGAGATTTTAACAGAAAAACGATTTTTAGCTCTACAGATATATCTTCCTGGGATTTAAGTTTGTTTCTCAGGTGCCTGGAAATAACTTGGGAAAAAAAACCTGTATGAGTTCACAACTCTGGATACATCACTTCTGACCAACTTAGAAATGTAAACAAAACCACAAGGTAACTGACAATAAAATAACTCTTGACATTAACAACTGAAAAAAAGAAAAAGACTGTGGATTAAATGGAGTAAAATATCAAAGCTCCCAGAATTCCAGTAAATAAATGCAAAAAAATCCATTTGTACTATGGGTCTAAGAATTAGCAGATGGTATTTAAAATATGAGCCTTTTCTACAAGTATTGAACTAGAAAATCATATTAAATAGATACTATATACCTACCTATGCATATTGCTATCAACCTGATAGATGTTTTTACAGAAACAAACCAGAAGGATTACATTTTGGGTGGAATGTCCATTGCAGAACTTTAAAACAATTCCTTAAACACATAACTACTTAACATCATGATCCATATTAAGAGGCCTGTAAGATAGTTTACTTCTGGAAAAATTATTTTCCCTTATTGAAGAGGCCTTATGAAAAAGTCTCTAAATGTGCTGGGGTTTTCTGGTATCCAGAAGCACAAAATCAGTGTATTCATCATAGCTGACCTGAATCAGCTATGGAACTAGCACCTCTATGTACAAATACACACACCATTACCAGTCAACTTCAGATCATTTTTCAGGCAAATTTGGGAAAGAAAAATTAAATCACATTACTCTTTTATTAAAAAAACTTAATCAGATGAATAACTTAGGGAACTGAACAGTTCCTTGATTTTTTTCACAAGCATTACATTTATATTGAGACAATCACTTAGAAAAAGAAACAACATTTTAATGCCTGTTATCCATGGAAGCATACCTTAGCTGCAGAGAGAGCATGTTCCTGGTTTATAACATTTATATCAGCATCATATTTACTTTGTAGTTGCTGAATGTTCTCCTCATATTCCTGTATAATATGGTCCTTGTCTTTCTGAAGTGAGCTGTGCCTACAAGGAGTAAGCAAACAGAATATGGAAATTGCTTTCATGTTTTGGCATCTTACCTGCTTGGGATCAATTCTACAGAGTACGCAAGTCTGCCTGTACGATGTGCTCGTTGTAACAGAATGAAATGCTTATAAATAATGGAAACATTATCCTACTTCTTAGGATAGTCACTTGGGTCAGTTATAAAACTGAGTTTTACATCAATCAACACATTTTTGTGGCAATTTTCTAATGCCAAGTACCATTCACCGAGTTCTTAAGGTAAAATTAATTATGTTTCCTTTCAGAAATTCCATATTCCTCAATGTTAAAAACAATAACCTCTGTTTCATTACCTTGCTTTCACTTCCTGAAGTTCAGAGCATACTGCTTGGTAACGTTTTTCTGCATCAGCCTTTTCCTGAGACAGTTTTTGACGCTGTAAATTGCTGTTTTCAGCTTCAACAGTCAACTGCTGGACACGAGCCTCCAGTTTTTTGACCGTCTGGTTCTAAAAGAATAGGTCATTGTTGAGAAAACATGTGAATAAATTAGGGTATGCCCCTGTTTTTATTCAGTAGCCTAGAGCAATATGGTTCTTTGGTGGTCCAGAGACACAAGAGTTATGATAGCAAAGCTGTTGTCAATCATGACAGTAAATTTTATATTGCATATAAAACCCCCCAATATTTCATAATATGGATGTGTAGCCTCCCCTCCACCACAAGTAACCTGCCTTCACCCCTAAGCAAAACAATATGTGCAACTGATTTCTGAACTACAAATCTGTCACAGACAGATATTTCAAGAAAAGCTGTAATGGAGAAGACATGTAAAGCATTTTTAGACCTATTAAGCAACAAGTGTGTTACCACTAGTGATACTTACAATCTGGATGTGGAATAGATTACTCTGGAGGGGGAAAAGTTACCTTTTACTGATCATTATAGTGAGGAGCCACTATAAAGCTCATCTGGAAAACATATTAATCTGTATATCATCTAGTGAAGGTTTCTCAGGCTAAAAATATTGTTTTGAGTACTTTCACAACCATCAGATGTTTAAAGACATACAAATACTTCTACCAAATTTCCAAACTCAAACAAGGAGCAATGCACTTCAGGTGCTACAGAAAAAAAGGTTTTAAACAGTTGCCTTTTATGTGCACATTTTGGCAAAACAACATCTAAGGATGTAAACAGTAAGACAGAGTAATATCTGCTATGACTTTGGAGGATGTAAGAGGACTGATTATAATTAAATGCTACATAAACAGTGCAAGTGCTACCTAGTTGTGTTTAAAATCACTTAACAAATATTAACTACATAATTTGTCAATCACCTTGTAAGGTAAGTATATCACCTCCATTTTATCATTGGCAAATAGAGGCACAGAGAAGGAAAGGGGCATGCACTAAGTATAGTAAATCCATCTCAGGACTGAGCACGCATTCCACAAGTGTCTGCTGTATACCTTTCCTTCACCCACTTCTCCACATCATTTAATTACAGTGATGTCCTTTCAATAAATTATGAACATCTGTGAAAAGTCATATCTTTTTTTCCCAGAACTTCAGTTTCTAATATAGCTGAATTTTTAAATGAGCAGAATGAGAACAGGCAGGTAGCATGAGACACCATTTCCCATTCCTCCCTACATTTATGTTAATATGCACAGAAATGAGAGTACTCCTCCTCGGGAGGATGGAGGCAAAAAATAAGATGAAGCTGTCCTTCCAGGATGTATCTCAGTTATTTTTATATTAACAAAGGCCTGAAGATGAGGGAACAGTATTTTCACTCACTGTTAAAAACAAAATACAAACTCAAACATCTGCCATCTCAGGTCAGTGCCCCAAATGGCATGGAAATGTTAGATAAGTGTGAACTGTTATATGAGTTGTGCCTCATATCTCATCAAATATCATTCCTCCCTTGCCTCTCACCTCTCAAGGAAGTTCATAATTGTTCAATGTTTATCAGTTCTATAGTATTAGTTAAATTTTTCAGCTAATTCCACATGCCAACAGCAATGGCATTCTTGACAACATGAAACTCTGAACAAGAAAACTCTGGAATATCAACAAAGAAGCCACAAAAACAGGAGAGCAAAAGAGAGAGACAAAAAAGAGAAAACTAATTTCCAGTGACAGTCAAGTCTTTCATCTTAAGCCCTGCCTTGAACTCTACCTTGTTTAATTATTAAATCAGAAGCTGCTCAGCAAGATCTGTCTAGTTTTGATGGTTCTTAAATTCAATCTTGCTGACAGACTGTGTCCATTTTTCTCTGTATTTACTGTTACCTATGACATGATTTGAATGCTAATTTTTAAGTTCTACATTCATTCATTAATAAAGGAATAAATTTTGTTTGACATTGTCTTTTTCACTCATTCAGTTTTCCTTAGACCTGATAAAAAGTACAAGATGCTTTCTTGGTGATACTTGTTAATTTTTTGCTTTTTCCATCATTTATATAGCAGGCACAAAATCCAGATTACACCTGCTCCCACGTTTGTAATTACTCTAGGAAAGGAATGCAGTAAACTAGCATAATACAACTATTATTTTTTAAATCTTTTTAATTTGATCTTTAATTTAACAGGCATTTGATCATTTGAAGAGGAGGTGAGTAATAAGTCACACGTATCCATGTAAACAGACATACTATATAAATCCCTTTTTATAGTACAGACCTAGAGAGATGTAAATTCTGCAAACTTCAATAAAAAACAGTGAGAAATGCTGGAAATAGTCCTTCAATACAAAGATATATCTGTGTAATATTCACTGAAGGGCTGTACTGCCAGGGAAAAATCCTCATTTAGATTTTGCCAAGACAACGTCTTCTCCCAAAACAGAACTGCAGCCTTGCTCTATCAAAACTATTTCTCAGCTCAACATTATTTATGTACATTATTGCACAAATGCATGAAATGTGAACAATACAAAAGACATCTGCTATTGTGACATATTTACAAAAAGACTTACAGTTGACTCTATCTGTTGCAAATAATCTTCATTGATTTTACCAAGACGAGTGTTGGTGTCCTCGAGCAGTTCCTGCATATCTTCTGTGTGCTTCTTGTGAATATTAAACTTGTCTTTTTCCATTTCAGCCACAGCATTGTGAAGCTGCAGCACAAAAATATTATGAAGTAATAAATGCCACATAATATTAGCATTTTTAAGCATTATTATAACATATAAATAAAATAACTGAGAAGCTCAGGTCACATTTCTGTCCTCTATTACAAAAAAAGATCATTGTCTCACTAAGGAGGCCTACTATGACTATATAAAGCAGTCATTTAGAAGTATAAGCAAGTAATTTAAACATGAAATAGAAGGCATACTGTAATCCATACAGACTTGATTGTTGACATACTTAAACTGAACAACAATGATCCTTGTAAAAAAATTAATGATTTTCTCTTACAGAAACACTAATACTCTCCAGATACACTGTCAATTTATCTGCTGCTCTATTTGTAAGAAGCTGGAGAGTCTTGACTCTTTACTTGGCTAATAAAAGGATTATTTGCATCATTTCTAAAACCCTGATTTATAATCCTAAACACCAGTGGCTTCACTTTCCAGTTAAGCAGCTTCAGATCTAAATTTTCCCCCTACACAACAGTAGAGTAACGTCACATCAAATTTAGATACAAAACTCATAAGGTGTGTTGGTTGTATAACAGCTACTAGGTATTTCTCAGGTTTCTAAGAAACTCATTTCCCAGTTGAAGGAAAAAAGCTGCAATGTAAAATATAAAAGCATCTTTCTAAATGCACTTCTAAAATCAGGTTAATGTGCACAAATACGGGGTTTTCTCTCAAGCACATAGAGGAGAAAGTTATTGGTTACTCTGCCTACTGCATGACCAAAACACTTTCATCATGCAAAATCATGGAGATGCCTGTGAATCTGGACCATTATTTAAACAGCCTTCAACAGTGTGTAGCAACTTAACAAAGTTTTTCATACAAAATACAAGAATTGTAATAAATTATTACAAGTATCATTGTTTAAAACATGGGGGGAAAAAAAACAAGTAAATAAATATTTCATGTCCAAGTGCATAAGACATAAATGGACCCCAAAATTCTGGGGACATCTCTACCTCCTGTATGATAGGCTATACTGATATTTGCATTATTGTCAGCAATATCCATTAAACAACCTCCTTCTATTCAAAGGAAAAAATAGAAGGAAGCAGTAAAGTTATAAAAATACTGCACTGTTAACTTTGACTATATCTCCATCATACTTCCCACTATCCACACTATTGCAGAGAAACATGCTGTGATTTCATGTCTTTAATTTCATTAAGTTAAAATTAATATTAGCACTTTAATTAGCACTTGTTTGCACACTGGCATCACTGACAATTACAGCTGTAGGAACAACACTTGCTAGGTACCTGTGAAAAGTGAGATGACTCTGGGCTGGAAATAATGCTTCTCTAAAATAAAAAACCCTAAACTAAAAACCTGACTTTGAAGCCTCGAGGTCTTAAGCACAAAGGACAAGATTTACAATTTATCTCTTACAAGACAAGAATTAAAACCAACATTACTTCCAGATGCAGGGCTGCAAAAAAATTGGACATAATTTCATTTATGAAGGGAGGTGGTTTTGCCTATTTTGTGAGTCTCCCTCTCCTGAGAGGAGTAAACAAGAAAAGTACTGACAATAATCTGGACAAAGGTGCAGCTATCTCTCAATAAACATGTTTTTCCCTCTGATTTGCTGCTGGCTTGAGTCTAACAATAAATAAAAAGATATTGAACAATTCATGACCCAACATAAAAATAACAGTTCAAAGGATTCATCATGGCAGCAGGTTTACTGAGATTAAAATTCCATGTCAGGTCAACCAGAAATAAACACTTCCCTAATAGACACTTGCCAAGAGGGCCAGATGAACCCTAGGAACAGAGTGACTAGATGGGTGAGTGTGGGGGTACAAAGCATCAGCAAAAAGAGTCTTGCAAGAGTAGTCCAGAAAAAAGAAAATTACCCTGAGAAAATATTCCTAAAAGCAACACATTTCTTATATTTTAAGTGGCATAATGCATTATAGATACAGACTGTAGGAGTCTTTCAAAGAAAAGATTATTCATTACCCTTTTCTCCCACTCATTCTTCAAAGAATCACTGCTTTGCTCACACATCTTCTTTAACTCCACAATCTGCTTCTCTTTTGCTTCTTTGACAACTCGTAACTCACGAACAAGGGCATGAACTGTCAGAAATGGGAAAATAAACAACCACCCAAAGGATAGCTTTGGGATTTTTCAATGTTGGCAACGGATGCAATCAGATTACATCAGTTTTCCAATAGACCTGGTTTTCTGATGTATTTTTGGCTCTTAAAAATACTTAACACATGTTTCTTTACTTAGATTTACTGTCACTAACATATTACAAGGTGTTCTATTTACAACATGTTTCAGAGTGAGTTTTCTTTACTGAAACAGTAAATATACATCAACAAAATTTTGAACACTAAAGAAAACAGGCATTTATAATCAGATTTTATGTGCATCCTTAGGAGAAAAAGCTTTCATGGAGGTTGAATGTCCAAGATAAATTAGGTTCCCCAGCTTAAATTGCAAGTGATTGCATTAAAAATTCACTGTCCACCAAATTTTGTGGAAAACAAAGCCAGTACAAACCCACTTTTCAACGTGACTGATGATTTTCACTCTGGCAAGAGTGCAGATGACTCACAACCTGTTACAGCTGAGTGCAACCATCAGTCCACCAGCAGAAACACCAGATCCTCTCATGGACAATTTACTTTACCAAGGAGCAGTTCCACAATACAGGTGGAACTATCCTTTTCTGAAGTGAGTTCCCAAGTTTGTGTGTTATTTTACACTGTGGTTTAGTCCATAGTGTAAATGGGCTCCCAATGAATTTTAAAAGAACATCCAAAAACTGCTGACAAGACACATGCAGGCCAAGTTCTGTAGTTATGATATATTCAAGAATACTAGTCATGTGTGAAAACTCTTACCACAATAGTCCTAAATAAATAATACATTGTGGTTTGATTAAAATGTACTGACTGTAAAAATAAGTTAACAACCTTGAGTCAGAGAGTCTAAAAAGTTTTAAATAAGCACACAAAATACCTTGGTATCAAAGAAATATTTTCTGACTATCATAAAAGCTGTAAGTAGTAAACATAAGATAACATTGACTCTTGGAAAAAAAAATGCAAAAGAGTGAAAACAATTAAACAAGCTTCTAAAAATCTAAAGGAAAATTTAGGTCAAGAGTTGCTAATGAAGAAGAAAAGGATATCTGAACATGGAACACATAAGTCCATTGCCAGAAGACAGATGCAGTACAATATCACTATGCAGAGAACAACTACCATGAAGATAAAAATCACCTTTTTTCTCCAGTTTTCTAATCGTCTCCTCAGCTTCACTTTGTTTGTTTTTGTAGAGGGACTTCATTACCTCTATTTCATCGTTCTTTCTATCCAAAATCTGTAGGGAAAATTCATAGTCCTTTAACAGTCCAAATAACCAGAACTATGAGTGCACAAAATGGTATTCACTGATGTCTGTCAAAGGACCTGCCTTCCAGAAGTGCTTAAGTCATCCAGGACTGATTAAATCTTAGTAATTTTCACAGCTAAGTCTGTGAAGCCATAAACAAAGGATTGATTTAGATAGATGTAGGCAGCAGAGTAGATTAAAAAGGAGTTTCATATTTTTTGAGGAGGTCTTCTAGTTTTCTTTTAAACCTGGGCTGATGTTGTTTTTCTTGAGTTCGGAAGTTTCATGGTGCTACTACTACAAATAGAAAAGATTGTTTCCCTTTTTCATATTTATGTTGCCTAATACTAGGAAAAGCAGCTAAAATTCTCAGCAGGCTTAATGCTTAATCAGTGAACTTCATTCCACTCTGTTATACTTTACCAATCACAATTCTTTGTGTGTATTCCAAGAAACAATGGGTTGGGATAGAGCAAGTCTATGAGGTGTAACTATGTTCACATTCCTGTACATGCTGATTTAGGGGGAAAAAAATGCTCAAATATTTGCACACATTGAGATTAGTGTTTTAATTTAAACTTTCTGTTTAAGATAAACATTAAAGTCACTGAAATCTTATAAGAGTGCCCCAAATCTCTCATCAAAAAGAAGCTTTCATCTTAAAATAATATTACTCCATCTGCATTAAATGTTTTGTGTCTTTAAAGATTAATACGACACTATTTAGCCTTTTCTAAAATATCCAATGCTATTAAACAACTTCAAAAGACAAAATTCTAACATCAGTTAGAAAAGGATGACAACTCAAGGGATGAGAAAGTATTTAAACTATTTCTTATTCTCACAAAGCTGTTTCCTTTAGTCTCTGAGCTTTGCTAGCTGGTTATGCCTGCAGACTTTGAGAACAGATGAGCCAAATATGCACCTGACCAAATATTAACATCCTTTCAGGAGGCTTTGATGTGTCATGGTGTTGTGTCAACTAACTTCCTCCAAGCCTGTGACTCAGTCTTAAGAAACAAAACAGAGGTAGTGGTTAATGCGAAGCTTACAGTAGGATAAGTCACTATGATCCTGATGCTGAGCACTGAGCTCCCATTACTTTCCTGGCATCAGAGTGCTTCAGAAGGCACTTAGCAGAATTTGACCCCACATGTTTTAAACATGGCATTAAAAGTAACAGTATGGTCTTTCATAGTCTTTCTGTAATCTTCCCCAAAGTGGTGTTATCCAACACAATAAAGACAAATCCAACTTAACCCAAAGGAAGTATATCGGGTGTCATTTTATTGCTGAGAAGAATTAAAAGCCACATACAGCTTTAACGATGCAGTAACATAAATAACAAACTGTTTATTGACCAGCCTGTGCTTTAAGATATAGAGTCACAATAGAGACATGAGAACAAGCACTACTGCCTTAGTAGGAACTTGGGTGATACACTTGTAGATTTTCCAACTCCTGGGTTTTTTGTATTTTGTTCATTAAAAATTAAGTATTTTCGTTCCTGTCTTTGTATAATATGAGTGTTTTCTCTCTAAAAGAAAAATCATAGGTTTATGATTTCACGAGCATATGAATCCATAGAAGCCGTTAGGCTGGTAAAATAAGTTGTCTTGTTCAAACAAACAAATCACCTTGTATTTTCATCTGCTTTCTTCAGGCATTTTTTCCCTTCCTAAGTTTATATTATCATAGAATATTCTGCATTCCTATTAGCTTATGTAAACTATTACCTACAATCTTGCTTTAAAGGAACATTAATTGCAATTGTGAAGTTACAGTACAACTGTTAATTATTTATTATAATCAGATTCTCTATTATTTTGTTTAAGATACTGTCTTTGGAAAAAAATTACAAAGACTTCTTACCTTTTGAACATCAGTATCATGCTTCTGCTGTAATTTAAGTTTTTCTTCATGAAATTTACCTTCTGCTATTTTCATTTTCATGTCCAGCTTTAAAAGCAAAAGAGAAAAGATCTATAACTTCATTCAAATAAATTACACTAACGACCTTTGCCTAACTTTCAAATTCTTCATTTGCATCTTTGAGAAGGCCATGCGAAGTCACTAATGAAAAAATGCTATGAAACATATATTCAATTCCTTCATATTTTCCTATTTAGTTGATAAAACCATTACAAAAGATCTCAACCTAAAATATTTATTTAGAAGATGGATTTTTAAGATGTTTTAGCTGGCAATAAAAACAAGTGCTACTGGCCAGAAGAAGCTATCACCCTTTATTTAAATAAACACTGAAGAACAAAACTTTTAATATTTCTGTTAATATAGCAAGTATGGTAATCTTGCTTTTATTCTTTGGGCAGGTGTTACATTTGTAGAAAGAATGTCCTTTGGCACAGATGTAAGTTTATTTTTGTTAGTTTTCTATTACTCATAGAGTTCACATTATAAACACATTTCCTTTTAAAGGTTGCTTATAATGGGATCAAGGATATTACTGCTGAATTTGATTGCTAAAATACATTTCCTGCTTGTGTTTGTTCAAAGTCATGTACTTGAACCCTTCTGGCACAGTAACACATTGCCACTTCTTACTTAAAGTATAAGTTTTCATCTCTAAAGTATTTTTAAATCTCCTGCGTACTTTCAGGACGTCATTGGTTAGAGACTGCTTTCAGGACTCCACCATTGTGACATATCTTTTGTGTTTCTCTGTTTTCTGAAATACTCAAAAAGTGACCCCTCAAGTCCAGATTCAGGCTACTGCACTTTCATTTAAACTTTTCTACTGTTTAGAAAGTCAGCTGGACAGAAAAGTCTCCTCAGAGTGACAGGTCCCAGCAACACCCCCTCATTTAAAAAAAGGACAAGACAAAATTTTTGGGGCAAAGTACCAACATCTGATGAGAAGATGACCTTAAGTAGTCTGTTGCCAACAGAAAAATTTGTATTTACCTTCTAGATGTTTTAAGAGCCCATGGTGCTGTGGTCCATGCGCCTGGGAGATGGACACTGGACTCCCATCATCATCCAGCTACTTTCAGTTCTCAAATTTTTATTTAGCTCAACTAAGAACCCAACTTCTAATATTCTCAACTGACAAAACTCTAAAGGAACCAACAAGCATTATTCATTCAGTCTTTATTTGTATTCCTTTGACTTAAAAAAGTTAGTCATGCAAACATGAATCCTTATCTAACATGTACAAAGAATAAATACAGTACAAATTAATAATTATGATTATTTTCCAAGATATAGTTCTGTTTATTGTGATGTGAAAATTTCACTATGTTATTGTGACTTGAAAACATGAGCTACAAAAATCCAAGTCAATTCAAAAATGCAAAATGCTAAGTAGAAAATACAGAAGACTACTTGAGAACTGAAAGCAGACAACCCAAGAACTGCAAATTCTTTCAACTTCCAGACTCCACATCCACTTATACCAAAGAATACTCCTGTTTATTACACTGTGTATAAAGAGGCTATCTCTCAAGACTAAATAGGTACATAGTATTATGGAAGCTACCAAGGGAGAAAAAAGTTAAATTGACAATTAATCCAGAGAAAATAGACAGTATTCTCAGCTGTCAGCTAACTCTTTTATCATCCAGAAATAAGCATCATGAAAAACAGCACGTCCTATTTGTGAAATATATGCATATGTTTATATGAAAAGAAGTATCTGCAAATAACCCTCCATCAGTGACATTATGGAAGAAAATTCTAGTACCAGGTGATAAGTGTTGATTTTTTTAAGAGAGCATAGTAATCCACTCCCTGATACAGTTTGTGAACATTCCATAAATAAATATGAAGGTCTTGTAAAAATGCAAATACTACAAAATAAACATGAGACTCCAGTCTACTTGAATTACATTAAAAGCTTATGAATTACTGATGTACAGCTATTTCACTCAATCAGCTATTTACATCTATAGCTATTCACAAAAATACACAACATTTAAAAGTCATTAATAAACTGAGAATGTCTTGGTTGATGTAAATTAATCCTTAGGAGTTTGCATCAGCTGAGATCTGGTCTACATTTCAGTACCCTGTAGGCTGAGAGAGCATTAAAATAAATCCAACTCTAAAGTTTGTCTTCTACTAAATATTGACATATATTTTCAAGGGATGGTGATTGTTCTCAGCCACAAGACCGTTGTCCCACAGGTTGACAGCAGAAATCCCTGTGCTTGCAGTTGGCTCCCAGTCCTTGTCATTTATCTTCCACTTAACACCATTCTTGCACTTGCACTAGCTCTCATCCATTTTAGTTCATTAACTCATTGCACTAGTTTCAGTGGAACAGGTATTCCCTAAAATTTCAGATTCTGGGACTACTTCCCACAAAGGACAGGTAGTTGCAATCAAAGAACAAATGTGAAAAATGTGTCCAAGGCAGCTCTTAATGAAGGTAAAGAGTGTGACAAGAACACAGATGACTGTTCCTTCGAATACTAAAAAACCTTCTTTTAAAAAAATCCCGAAGACTCAACTCCTCATCAGTGAGACTTTCAAAAGTACCTTCAAAGTCCTCAACTTCAATAAACTTAATGAGCTTCTGAAGGTTTTGCACCTCATATGTTTTCCTGATTCATCCACAACTTACAAAGTTTTGTCCATTCAGAACTTACTATATAAATAAATGTGAGGAGCTCAATACTAAAGTGTTTGAAATCCAACATTTGAATGCACATTGAGTTTTCAGCTAGTCTTAAGAGGAAAACTGTGTTTGTAACAAGTAACTGATAAAAAAGAAAATAAAATCATCTACATTCTGTAGTGATCCATAGCTCCAAAACACATGTATCTTCATCACAACTTCTGGAAGTTTTAATTTGAGCATTTGCTGTAAAATAAAGATATATTCATTTAAAAATCCTACACTGACAATTTCTTCTGTGAAACACTGATAGAAAGCCAGAAATGGTAAGGATAAGGAAACTGTGTCCTATAGCAAAGTTCGGAGAACTGGTTTCATTTATAAATCTGCTTTCCAAATCATCCTTTGCATACAGCAGACTTCCAATCTCATCCCATATGTAGATAAAAAAATTATGTCATGTGAAAAGTGATCTCATTAAAGCTAAGGTTGAAACAAATGGGCTCACTGCTTCACAACTGGGAGTGAAAATTCTCCCCTTCCATTTCAAAGTTTAAACACATTATTAAATAGTAATTTCAATAAAGGAGTATCTTTCAAATTAAAACCATACCAAAGTGAGCCAACCACATATCTGCAGTTACCAAATGTCAAATCTCATTTGCTAAGTTAGTCTCAATTTCCTGTGGAATAGCACTTTGTAATTTTATGTGCTAGTCTTCCATAAAGTGCTTTTTGCACTTCAGCTTTGTTTTATTTATTAAACACATATTGAGAAACAAAATAACCCACAACAGCATCAAAGCCCTTCATGAGTTTTAGGGAAAATAGATAAAAACAACTTAGAAAAATCATTCACCTTGTCTGAAGCAGTTAACTGTTCAGTTTTAATACCTTTTATTACCAGTTAAGAGTCAGCAGAGAACATGAGATTTATGGCATTACCATTTAGGGGAGAGAAAAAAAAGTGTAGCTATTTAGCTATAGTTGAGAAGCTTGCAACTATGTATGAAATGCAGCCATTGCTGTTGCCTGAACATCATTCCTTTGGATGTCTGTCATTGTTTATTCTCCTTAAAAAGAGTATGAGGCAATTAAACCCTAAGGCCATGTAAACATTACTGATGTCAAACATCTGTGCTGTCCCTGTTATTTAAAGCCATGGAGGGTGGTATCAACAGAACTCCTTTTATGTGCCTAGTCACACTTTCTTCCTAATTTAAAAAAACAAAACATCATCAAAATCAGCAAACAGTTACCTGAAAATGAGGCTTCATTGTATCACTGTCCTGTATTTTCATAGCACAGGTTAGGTACCAGCAAAATTTAAAGAATGACTGTCAAACTGACAGAGTCTGATCTGCAACTGTCATACATCTTTGGCTTCCAAAAAGATGGTTGTATCAGAGTTTTTCATAGCAAAAGACAAACATTCATCTTATCATTTACAAAAGTTGGAGAAACAATTAGATACCAGATTCAAATCAATAAGAAGACTAACAATATTAACCACAGATTTCTTTGAACTACTGATCACTGTTCACTTGTCTTCATTACAGGGACCACCCGTAAGCCAGAGGTGGCACCTTGAAGGTTTAACATCCATCAGATTTTAGGGGGGATATTTTACAAAACAGTATTTGCTGCTTGCCAGAATTTTTTCCAATTCTATGAATATGTGGGGGAGGGAGGAAGTGAGGAAAGGGGAGAAGGATGTAAACAATGAATGAGAACTTCAAAGTAAGAACTAACAATGTAGAACAATGACTTGTATATCTTACAATATACGACAAAACTTGTTTGTCTTGGAGTTATGCAGCTGCTAAAAGAAACCAGTGCACAATACAAAGCTTTGATATTTTCATAGAAGAAAAAAAAAACCCAAATCCCACAAAACCAACAAACAACCAGAACTTTCTACCAAATCATGTTTACTCAATTTTTGCATCCAGGGTTAAAAAAATAAATCCCAGTAATTTATGCAGTGTTTTAAACTCTATAGGCAGGCGACACAGTACTGGGAAAGCAGTCAAGTGTTATTTTACATAAAGACATGCTGACTCCAAGCAAAAGTAATTTAGAATAGTGTATCTCACATCATAATTAACAAGCTACCTTTTCCCATTCTGTTTTTTATCTTATTTGCTACCCCAAGAAATTTTTAGGACTACCTTTGAGGTATATTAATACTTTTAAGATTTAGAGCAATGGAAGTGTTAGAATAACTCACTAAATACCTAAAAGAAAATCGCTGACATGAAGAAAAGGAAACAAATTCATACTTTACAATTGTATATTTAAACAGAATTTTCTGCAGTAAATATAAAATTTAATTATATTGAAGCTAATCTTCCATTTGGAAAAGTGCAAAATTTGCACTTCCTTACATTCAGATGTCTGTAACCCGCACACTTGTCACATAATATGTCACATATTTAATGAGCAGCTTCTACCTACTTGCTTAAATAATTCTGAAGATAAATATCTACTCTCAAAGTGTTTTTAAATGAAGAGAAAAATGCATTATAGTGTGAAATGAAAGTGGGAAGGGTAACATATAAGATGCATACAGAAATATATCTCCTCTTTCACACGTGGATGAATGTGGTGATCATATTCCCTTTTCAGAACAAGCAAGAGCTGGAAAACTTTCACAATTAAAATGGGCAAAGTACATTAGGAGAGAAGATTCACTGATGTTCTGGATCTGTAGTAAAGTGAAATGTGCATATCGTGACCATGGGTCTTACAAGCACAAGCAGATTTGATTTCCTTGCAAGTGCAGATGGAATTGTAGGAGCACACTGTACAGGAGAGCCTAGAGACCTTTACTCAAAGTTTAAAAGTGTGTAGTTTTGCTACCTATCTGATTTTATTTGATGTTTCCAAGACCTAATCAGACTTTAAGAATAAATCCTATAAATTACAGGAAGTCATAAATAAATTTTCCTAATGGAACATCACACACAATAGAAGCAGCTTTTCCATCTGGGATTCACATTAACATTGGACATATTTCTTGATGTTTGTGCTTATCATCTGAGTGTAAAACAGAAATAAAAAGAAAAACTACATTTTGAAACAGCAGATTATTAACCACTCCAAATTCTGCGCTGACTGGCAACAACAATTTCATTCAATTCAATGCTTAAGGTGAAATAAATGTCTTGTAAAGTCTCTGTTGGAAAGGGCTTTCAGTCTGGGCAAACCAGAGACAGATTGAAAGAAAAGCAGCATCAAACAAGTGAGACATGCAAGCCAGAAATTAGGATGTTAAAAGACCCTTTATAAACATGGCACTTTGCCCAGATTCAAAGGTCCCTCCACAAAAGTCTATGTTTATGATCTGGACTATATTATTTGACCTAACAAACATTTATACTTCAGATATCTAACCTTCTTTGTATCTTTACTCTTTAAAAACACTACAACTGCTACTTCCAGTTATAATTTACAGAGTACTCTTTGAAGAGAAACTTAAGTAAAAAATTAATAGCCACTAAAAATGAAAGGCTTTGTTCTAAATCAAACCATACCAGCTTTCCCCTGTCAAAAAATGCCTGACTTTTAAAGTGACACTGAACATTAATAAACACTTGCTGTATACAGAAAAATAATTGAATGGACAATTGTTCCTATTCATATGTAAATGTCATTAGTCCCTTTCAAGAGAGAACAATGTATTTTTTCATAGATTCCTAAGTTGAGAGTGGTGGGAATATGGAGTAAAGCATACAGCTTTGTATCCAAACAACTGTAATAACTTGAAATGGTATTGTTATTCTAAAACAATGTTTTATATAACTAGTAAATATAACATGCCTATTATCACTACAGCACATCATATTATTTAATAGCTTTATTTGGAGAGACAAGTGTTAGACTTCCACACAACAAAAATGTCTAGCAGAGACTCTGACATCAGCAAGTACCAAAAAGGTCAAAATGTGTTTAGAAATTGTGAAAGAGGATCCACAGTAATAATTTATTAGATGTAATTTCATAAAAAAACAACTAAAAATGCAACAAAATGAATTTTCAATTGTCAGCACTGAAAATTGAACCCAGTTGAACCTTATGAACAGACAGAAATCACATGGTTTTAAGGGGAGTTGGTAAAATCTGAGTATAATAAAATATTAGTTACTATTTGAAAGCTTCACCTAATACTGTATAGTGCCAAGTCCATTGAAGCAAGTAACTCTGTCAATACACATGTCAATAGCATTTATTTTTTAAAAAAACAATAATAATAGGAAGCAAAATGAAGTTGTATTTCAGCAGCTACTGAACTTTTTACATCCATTTCAGGATCTCTTAACACAGCCATTAGAACTGTACTCCTACCGTTATTTCACAAGTGCAACATGTAGCTATAACAGTGTATAGTATCTACTTTTTTTAGCCAACATCTTCTCCCTTTAAAACCAGGATCTATACATGTTAAAAAAATAAATCAAACTTACTTTTTTTTTTAAAGAGACACACTTTGAGGTAGAGATTAATCACACAGGAAAAGATTAATTCCCAGCTGCTTGGCAACCATCTGGACATTCTACTGGTTAAAACACTAGTCTGAATTGCTAACCTACCTCTTTGATCTTTCTCAATGTCTCCAGCACATATGTGCAATAATTAAAGACATAGTTCACAAACTATTGCAAAAAAATAAATAAGTAACTGTTCATATACGTATAGAACTCCATGACCAGACCAATTAGTATCAGGAATTATAAATCACAAGTCAGTTTATGAAAACATGTCTCATCCTGACATACAGGGTATGTCTCACACCAGTCTAGCAATAAAATAAGGTTTGGGGTTTATTACGTTACATTCTGAAGAGTTATCAAAGCAAGACAGGATGCGATTTCCTCACACAGAAGACAATGGACAACTTGCACATGTTGTTAGGAACAGGACATTAATCAGTCAGGAATCATGTTAACAGGAGACAAGATTGCTGCATTTTTAAACATGAACTAACAGATTATTATTCAGAATGATTGCTTAGTGGTGAGAATCAGTTTACAATGGAATTCTCAATATAAATCAGCCACTGCATTCAAAATAGACATCAGGTTTGTGGATAAAAAGAGCAAATTCAAACAAATCAGAATATATTCAAAGTCACAGCACACACTGCTTGGAATATTTTTAAGAGGCATTTAAACAGTATTTTCAGAACCAAGTTGTCAGAAGAAAATAGTTATGGAAAAGCAAAAACCAAAACAAAAGCAATAGTTATGTCACATCTGCCTTTTCGCGTTTTCTTGCCTCTTCTTTCGGGCCCCATTTCTGTGAACAGAATTCAGCATGCATTCATACATTTTGACATGAACACTGACCAGAATTTAAAACCTTAACAACTTTCACACCTTGGAAACCAGCAAGACATTTGTTTACAAGCAGAAGCACAACTTGGACAGTCCTGGGTGACCAGGACAACAAAAGAAGGGAAACAGTAAAGGAAGAACAGTGGAAGTAAAGAACACAGGCATCAGAGGGAAGTAATAAATTCAAACATACGAAGCTCCAGTTATTGCAAGATTCAAGTTTTGGTCCCACTTACAGATTCCTTTTCAACTCAAAAGCTTTCAGAAAGTCCATCAAAACCACTCATCTCTTATTAGTAAATATTTCTGAGCTTAAAAAGCATAAAACAGGATCACCAGCCCCATTAGATGTCTAAGTTCCTTTAGCTGTATTTAGCTCTCCCAATTCTGTATACATGTATATCTACCCATCTACTGAGCAGATTTAAACTCTAGGGATGTTCATACACGGTAGCACACAATTTATTTCATTATAATATTCAATAGAACAATATTGATATATTTTGTTACCATTCTTGGAAGATATGACTGAAATCTGTTTTCACTAAGAAATAAAAATCAAACCCATGATCTAGCTAAAAGCAAAATAATGTTAATTTTATATTGATAAAAGCTCAGTTTAATGAGTCCTCCTCTCATGATACTGGCTCCATGTAAGTTTTATTTATTGCCTTTATCTTGACATGATTAAATGTTTAATTAATGCATTTAAATACTTTGCTCTAGAACAGAGAAATTAAGAGGAAGAAACCAAAACCAAAAGCACAATGCTCACTGATCACTAGCTCCTAACTGCAGGGATACATATCTCAATCTTCAAGTTTTTGGAGTTAGCTTTTTCCCCTCCTAAAACCCCACCTCTTTTCTATGATAGCACCAGCAAGTGTTATTCCCTTTCCCTCCCAAGTTCTACAACCTTGTTTCCTCCCTGCATTCCTTCCTCTAGATTCTATGTATGGTGCCTTTTGGGGACAATCTGTAACGCAGCACTCATGCAAGTCTGTCCAATTGAAGTTATAATCTCTTGCCAGATAAGTGAGAAGCACAGTAAATCTCCTGCTTTCAACACCTTAAATTCAGAACACTTTTAGCCAGACCAAGACATAACTATAACATCATCACTGCAGCACGCTGATTTTATCCTAACGCAAATATATCACTAGTTCTCAACACTTGTAGAGCAATAAAACTATATACATGCTTCCATCATCTTTATAAACAAAAGTTATGAAAAGCAATAAATAGGAGTGCTGATTCACCAAAAAAACCCAAAAGGGAAAAACATAACAATTACAAAGATAAAGATTCTAACTAGATTTTTGAAAAACGTTGTATCTTAGAATACCAAACCAAGGCAGCCTTCCCCTTTTTCATCTTGCTCTGGTCCTCAATGCATGAAAGTGCATTTTCAGGGGAAAAAAAGATCTTCTTCCTATTCTCTAAGCTATCTTTGACTACCCAGCTCATCTCTCCCTTTCTCTGGACATATACGTGCTCTTCTTCAGTCCCCATTCCACATGATACCTCCCTCCAGGTGCACTGCACCAACTCCTACTCCAGCTGATTGGATGAAAGACAATTTCTACTGTGACTGCTTTAGTACACAAGAGGTGGGTAAAGCATCTGTGCTCCACGGTCCAAAGAGTTTATTACTGGATTCCAAAAATCAAAACAGAAAAGTGACAGAAGCACAGTGATAAAGTCAACAAAAACACTGAAAATGCTCCATGATCTCAGTTAACCCAGAGAGATGAAGCTTCATAATACCGTTATTGCACAAAGCACTGAACTTGCCAAGTTGACTAAAAAAATAAGTATTTACAGGGTGGTATATAGCTCAGTACAAGTTTAGTCCTGGTGTTAATTTCTAACCTGCAATTTAAAAGAATGAGAAAATTATTTCCAATGTTGTTGCCTCAGATTTGTTCAGGTTTCATTTGCTGAGTCTAGCTAAATAAATATCTTTGCTACAGAAACAAAACAGAAGGAAATTGAGAAAAACACTAAGAAAAAATGAATCCTGACACAATGAAAAACTAAAACAATTTCTTTAAAGAAAGGCAAAAGCTTCTTTAAAGGATACTACCTCTTTGAGAAAGGTTAACAAAACACTGTAATTTATTAACACAGCTAAATTTGGGTGCTTTTTTGTTTTCAGAAGAATTTCAAACCTATATCACAGCAGTGATATTGGTTCTGTTTTCCTGAAAGAAAAAAAGAAGAGGGGTTTCATCCCTCCTCTGCTCTGTGGGGTATTGGGTGGCACGCGGGATGACCAAAGGTGAAGTTCAAAGGGAGGCTTGTTCCTGTTTATCAAGATAAGCCAGCCATACCATTTGTTCCATTTTGCTGTACTGCTGAAAACTGATATATTCCTGTTTTGTTGCATCTTCTCTGTTTGAATCCATGATTTTTCGCCCATGACAGTTTCCCAAATGGCTTAATCCATCTCAGTAGTATTTGGGGAAAATATGACTAAAACCCACTGCCTATGCTATTCATATTTTCATCAATCTCTGATGTGGTTATCATTGAACACGGCCATGTGTTTAGCATTACAGAGTCAAAACAGGTGCAGGAATGGTTTATGAACAAAGGTCTGAAGGTCAAAAGTAAAACACCACAGTTATCCTATTTTATGTTCTCTCATTCCACTACAAAGAGGTTAAAAACAGTTAAAAGTTTACTAATACTCTTTTGTACAGTCCTATTTTTCTGTTTATACATTTACATTCTATAAATGAAAAGGCTTTATTCTCAGTTCAGCTTCACAAACAAAATAAGATGAAAACACACTTTTCTACTTAATATTACACACATGGTGATTGTGAAATACTGTCTATAAGGTTTCCAGTTTAAACCAGCCCACAGTTGAATACCATTAGCAAAAAGCACTGGATTTTTACTGTGTGGTTTAGAGGATTTTTCCACTGAACTAGCAAAGTATCTGATGAGTATTTTACACAGCTACTTGGCATGCATTCCTGTTTATTTAATTTGAAAGTATTACTTAAATGACAACATGGTGCTTTCACTTTATTTATTTTTTACTCTATTTTCACATCTTATGAAACTCTGCCTCATCCTGAGGCAATGGTGATGTAAGTATTGTCAATACAAAAGAACAGTGAATATTAGACTAGAGCAGAGAAAGTGAGGGGCAGTTGTATGGTGTAACCACCATTTCAGGCTGCGTGTTTAAGCATCAAATTAGACTGCCAGCTATCAACATTATTTCATAAAAACCCAGAACTATCTGCAAAGTCAAATTATCCTTTCCTTTAACTCACTTAAAGTTGTCTTCTGAAGTGCCCTGAAAGTAACTTTAGGACAGTTTTAATTCCTAAGTGTCCTTACAACACACCATGTAAAAGGAGGGACAATGCCATGGTTTGCAGATGATGTCCCTTCCTTTCCAAGTTGTACATACTTGGAGCCCTGTGTGAGTCTAAGTACTTGTGAATAATTTGGGAACTCCACACACAAGCTTCGATTTGCCAAGAGAGCTGGGTTGGGTTAGGATGTTTTAAAACTATTTTCCTAATACATGTACTTCCTTGAAGTCTGGACCACTGGATTATTGACTGACCAAAAGTAATGCTTCCATGGACTCAGAGGAATCTGAAATATCTGTGTGCTAAATCTAGCCTATTTGAGTTTTATCTCATAACTGATGTTTTAAATGAACTGAGACAAAACCATCACAGGAACACAACTTTTTTCAACTAGAGCTAGACGAAGCAAATATAGAAACAGAGGTCTTAATAAAGACCAGATCTCCAGATTTTGAAAGGTATATAGAAATAAACAGAAATCCTCACTAAATCAAGGGTTCCATTGCTTCTTTCAAAAGGTAGTTTTGAAAATTTCTAGAATTCAAACTCTTCTACAATAAAAACTCCATCAAAGGAACAGTAAATGTATCAGAAAGTCTCTTCTACTCCCTAAGTAACAGGGAAACACATTAAGTATTTAACAAAAAACTTACCTGAGGTTTTCTGGTGTAACAAACTTCTTTGTGAATACCCAATTTCCAAAGAAAACTACCTAATTTACTAATTTGGGTCTAATTTGCTTTTCCTAAAGAGAATCTTACCTCTTTTTCACGCATTCGAACTAGTGCTTGTTCATCACGAAAAGTGCTGTTTTTTCCTAGGCCAATTTTGGATGTCATCTATTGAATGAGAAAAAGTTCAAAACAACTGAAGTTCAAAGCAGCAACACCAAGTAAAATCAATGCTAATCAGAAATGAAAAAAATACTAAGTGTGTTTGTTCTCCCTTATAAAATATGAAGGGAATATTATTACCTACCAAAGACACTGGCATCGGTTTTTCCCGCAAGTATCTTGGATTTTCTAACTGAAAAACAAGTTAGAGAAAAGGTAATCATGTCAGAAATCTCCTATTATTTATTATCAACAGTAAGAAATATCTCCAAATGGTTAAAAAAAAAGTTTGCAATGCCAACTTCAGGTGTATCATTTGAGAGTTAACCTCTATGAGTGAGGGTTTTCTTCACACAGTAACCATTATCACTCAAAGAGCAATGATAAAACAGATTGAAGCATGCCTTTGGATGTACACACCAGGTTTAAGAAAGCCTTCCAATGCCTTCCAAAAGAATTTGGCAGCTAAATACATAGGTTACACAAAGGATTGCCAACTTTAGTGGATAAACTTTCATTTAAATTGTGTAAATTAGTGTAAAGCTAGAACAAATTTACAGAGTCCAGTGATTTTAATCTGGTGTTCTTGAAAAATTACAGTTGAGAGCATTGAAGCTATATCCACATATGCAAGTCATAGAGACAAAACATAAGGAAATAATTCATTAACAGTACTGTATAATTAAGGCAGCTCTTTCAATCACTATTTTTAAGAACTGAATACAAAACATCGCTCACAACCCACTTCCTCTATCAGACATCTATATCTTTTTAATTTTCTCAGACCATGAGGCACAAACATCACATCACAGAGAAAACATAACACCCAAGAAAAGCTTTCAAGGGTATAATCTTGTAAAATGTGGCAGTGAGATTTGGAATTTGAATGTGATTGCAATACACATCTTACAACACTCTAAAAAAAAAAACCATTAAGTTGATCTATGAGGCATGGCAAATATATCAAATGCTTGCACTTTCTGCAATACCATTAAATGCATTTGTGTGTTGAATTTATCAGTGAAAAAGAGGCTTAATCCCTCTGAAATTTCAATCTGATACAGTATCATTCATTTCCTCTCCTAAAAGGTCATGTGGGATTTCTACATGCTGTTGAAGAGCTGTCATATTTCATCCAGAAGTAGTTGTATGTATCTACATGTTCAACACATACATTCCATTTCAATGGATAGTATTACCCCACATTTTAATACTACAAAGCATAAAAAGTCTATTTGTCAAATTATTTGGTTTCTCAATCTACTTCTTTTTCTTGACAATGAGTTTATTAAAACAGACACAAAAACTTTCTTTCATACAAGGAATCCTGGGTTGACTTTCTTTCAGGATTTTTTTTGGTGTCTTAGTAGATATTAGTGAACAGGGTAGATATCAGTGAACAAAGGAATCCTGGATGCACTTACTGCAAAAGAAATACTCTCTCATTTTACTAGTATTATACTCTTCCTTCTAGCTCATTTCACCTACTTCCAACCCATCCCACATGCCTACTCATCACCTGTGCAGGTAACCAGGAATGAAGGCAGCTTGCCAAAAGTTCAAGGTAGACAGACCCCTGGATCTGACTGTCCAGAAAACTGCACAGCAGGTAACACTGAAAGCCTTCGCTAATACCTGGTGGTATTTTCAGAAGTCTAAGGCTGCAGAAACAAATTTCAAAGCCCTAATTGCTTTCCAAAAGCTCTCTCATGCCAAATGGATACAATCACCTTTCACTTTTGCTTTTTTAAAAGCTAAAAATTATTATAAATATTTATAATTAATTTAAATACTTTCTCTGACCATGAAATTAAGCTGTTTACAGTCTTCATTTCAAAACCGATCTAAAAAGCTAAGGTATATCCTACTTGTTTATGAAAAAGAAGGAAAATGTGTCTCTAATACTTTGTATGGCCTAAGTCTTGCATTTTTTGATTTTGTAACAGCAGCCATATGTGCTTTGAAGTTAAATGTTCCCACTTTGTTACTTGTTGTGGATTATATCCACTTAAACTGATCTGTAAACATTTAATGCCTCAACATTCATTCTTTTCATGCTGGTCTTCTGCAAAACTTCTTGTTCTCAAAAATCATACCACATTAAAGAGGGAATATCACAATAAAGAATGCCCAAAAAAGAAAAAAGCTTGTATTTATGAGAAACATGCAAATTTAAAAATAATAAGCAAAAGGTCATAGAAACCAAAATACATATGTATGAAGCTGAAGGGCTGCCATGAGAAGAACAGTAAATCACATGCTTTTTTAAGAGCATGAACCAAATAATGTCATCATGAAAGACATCTTTATTTTAACAGGAATTGAAGGCCAATTTGTAAATACCACTTCTTAATGAAACAAGCAGTTTTAATTTCTTTGTAGAAAAGATTTTTAGAGTCTCCTGTTCTATGAGGCAGTCAAGCAGACAACAAAACATACTTCAGTTAGTGAGGACTGGCATGATCACCTTCTACTACTACAGTCCTCATAAACCAGAGTTGGGAAGGCTTTGGATATCAGATTCCCATTACTGAACAGAAATCATCTACTTTATGGAAATTCTTTTTTTTTCTTCTAAGTTGAAAAAGATAGGGCAGAAATCTGCATGAAAACACAGATTCCAAAAGTGAGTTTGAAGCATATCAGTCATTTTAAATTCGGTGTTTTCAATTTTAACTCCTAAAGCAGTCAAGAATATCCCATTTTAAAGCTACCAATGCAAGCAATGAGTGAAGCACCAATAACAGCAAACAGCTGAAATTGTGCCAAAGCCATAGACAGGGCAGAAAAAGCACAATTTTTAGCACCAAGTATTTCCACAAGACTCATCCTCAGGACATCAGCTATATTTCATATCTCAGGCTGCAAAGAGTATACAGGCTTTGTGTGTCACACTCCAGAAACTTACACCAAAGCTTCTGCTTTTTTTGACACAGTAAATACCACAATGACAACGTTAACGTTATGCTTCCATTCCACTCCTTCCAAAGTCACATTCCATTCTTTTGAAGATGTTTATCAAGGTACACTTAGCTTCAATAATACACAACTGTAGCTTATTACAGTTCAGTAACAGAATCAGAAGATATGTTGTATATATTAAGGTTCAGGAAAAAAACCCAAACCATTTGGATCAGCAGGCTTGATACACATTCCCCTTTAAGCTTCTTCAAAGACAAAATGTGATTGTTTTCATAACAAAGATGGAAAAAAAACCACACATGAAAGAGTTAAGAACACTTAAGATTTTGAAATGGTAAACAACTAAACTGAACCTTGCCCTAAGTTCTTACTTTAATCTAACAAACCCAGCCAGCCAGCATGTTCCCTACAGAAATAACTGCTGAGTAGCTTCAGGAAATTTGAGTAAGGACATTCTTATCTAACATCATAATTTGTAGAGAAGTTTACTTTAATGCTGCTTCTGCAGTCTTAGTGGAAGGACATTAAAGCACATGAAGATTGTTTGTCAGCATGGAAGTTGAATTTATTTTTTGAAGTCACAACATCACTTGGAGTTCACTGTGGGAAAGTTTTTACAGTGTTGCTGCCCTCCAACACCACAACATATACAGTAGGTATGTTTATAGTAAGCAGACAGTCTAAGAAACCAAACAAAAGATAATCAAATGGTTTGTACAGAAATGGTTGAGCTTAACTAGACTGGAAAGACACTGGCAGATGTGAGCCAAGTACACAAAACAGGCATAACATATACTGCTGCTGTAGCCACCCAAGAATTCTCTATGCTTGCGTCTCCTTTAACCCTGTGTTATCTACAATTTCTGCAAGAAAGGAGAATGTATTGCAAGCCACTGACCATGGAATTTCTTTGGTCTAAGTCCTCTTAAACCTTTATTAGATAATTACATTCCTCATGATAAACTCTTCTGGCCAAGATCCAAGTGTCCAGACGTTTTGTACTGAAGATCCCACATGATTTCTGGTAAAAGCTGAAGAGTTAATTCTTGTCCTGGCTGAATTCCAGTGATGAAAAATTACCTTCTCCCTGATTAAAAAACCCTTTGCTATTTCCCCAGGGTACAATCTCTTTTTATGCTTTATATCTAAAATCAAATGCTGATTTTCCAGGGATGTTTAAAAGTGTTGCTTTATCACACCTAAAATAGGCTACAATTCAGTGACAAATGAAATTATCAGAAGCATCATGAAAAATAGACATATGTATATATAGGCAGGTCAGGTAACAACATACAGGAGTTTAACTCATTGTTGGTCTTTTATATAACTTAAATTTTCTGTCAAAAAATTGTGTTTGTAGTTAGGCCTTTTAGATTGTAGACAAGAGGAAAAAAAGAAAAGGCAACAAGTTTAATTCCATTATCCAGTAAGTTTCTTTTCCTGACACTACTCATATTTCACAATATTTAATTATTTTTTGAGACACAACTAAAGGGAATGTGAGGATGGCCTGTTGATGAAGTGTACTAAGTTTGCAATGTCATGAAGTTTACTGACAGCTGTTAATACAAGAAGATAGCTGAGGGAATTTTATTATATTCTAATATAGCTAAAGAACAACAAAGAAGGGTAAAAGGATTAACATGACCAAATATCACCTGAATTTGTGTATTTCCTGGCTCTGAAACTTTTCCCTTCAAACAAATACGAAAGGATTTCTTCTTTTCTGCATTGCAATTGCAACTTCAAGGCATGAACACTTAATGTGGTCCCCACATCAGCTTAGATAAGAGTCAGTAAGAAAAACTCATCTTTATAGGATATTTAAAATTAGCTTCTATTACTATTCCACGTATGAAAAGCAAATTTATCACAATCAATACTCAATTTCTTTTAATAAAACATTTACCCATGCATGACTAGAATCTAAAGAACACAAACAATAAAGTGTTTGTTAGAGATAATCAGGAATGTTGCAAGGCAGATGGAAAATTCTTTCATTACTCGTGAGAAGCAACAGCATTAGCAAAGTAATAGTCTCACTTCTCATGGTGAAAATGTTACTACTACTAATAACAAATATCTGAAGACTCCATATTACAGTCTGGTAAGCTTTGACTTCTCTGCTTAGCAGAGAAATCAGTTTTTTCCTAAGACTTTTCACAGTATTTTTAATAACTAGAATAAAATCTCAGCCACTGATATAAGGATATGATAAAAAGTGAAAACACGTTCAGCATGTGACCTTAAAAATATAAGACTTTTGACAAAGGGGAAATTTAGAATATATCAGAGAAATAGAAACCCAAAAATAAGGGTAAAAATAAATTATCAGTTTATAACTGGTCATTATAATCCAGAGAAGCCTATACTGGAACTGTGAAGACTTCGCAACAACTGGCAGTTGGAAGGTGCTAAGCTTTTCTGACCTTTATGTACAGCACCTATCTAGATATCTGCAGATTCTGAACAAAAGCATATTCTCCATATGTACTGGCTTGAAATGAGAATGGCTTCCTGAAATTTCAACAATTCTTACTGAGAACTTGTCCAAATTTCCCAGGATCAGCTCTGTCCCCACAAAGCAAGAAAAACAAACCAAAACACACATTCTTTGCCAGAGTAGCAGCCTTGCTTTCCCATTTATTCCTTGATGCACAAGTAAAACCTCCAAAAAAGGGGAAATTTTTAAAAGCTTTTTAAGAAAAAACTGTTCTTTACATTAAAGATTCCAAAGTAAATGCCATTCTGTACTTTCTTTCCTAACTTTTCCCCACTATTGAAGTATACTTTTGGGTAAAGAGTCTTCTCTATCTGAGATGGGATTTCTTGTAAATTAAGTTTCTCAGTCTGTGAATGTGGCTGGCAAAAGACAGATAAATGCCCCTATAGCACTGTAAATGCTTACAAATAATAACAGTCACATCTCATGCTCAAACTTTAAAGGTCCTGAAGTATTGCCATAATTTAGTAAGCATTTCTTTTGAGCAATTACATATTCTTATTTAAGCATAAAACTCCAGTTAAGACTTCCTGATCCTTTAGGAACCCACTGGAGGCTGTGATCCATAGCAGGGAAACATGATTCAACAGTAATCCCTTATAGATCTCTCTTCTACAACCTCAAATCCCCTTTGTCAGGTAACACCCAACAAGTCTTATCAGGCAATCAAAGTCTCTCACTAGCGACTTGTTTAATTACCATCCCTGGAGAGGAGACTTGAAAAACTGATTTATATGTGTCACAGTAGCCAATTTGTTATCCAAGAGAGCTCCCATATCAGTGGAGGATCATCACAGTTTAATAACCATCCATTATCAACACATTATGATTGCAAACTGGAATTTCAATTAGAAAAAGAAATAAAAAGACAAAGAAAACTGAAGAGATAAGCAAGGAGGGAGATCAACACTGACATAAAAAAGCTGGATATAAAGAGATTCTTTGTCAGCATCAATTGGAACAATTTGTAAAATGCCCATGAGCAAGTTTCTCCCCTTAAAGCAGCTTTAAAAGCTCAAGGTATTACAACTATCTGCTCATACACCACCCAAATATCCAAAATCTGCAAGTGACTGTTTGCACATTTGTTTCAGACACCTGCACAGTGCTTTTGTAAATTGGAGTTGACTGCTACTGAAAAGCTTTCCAGAGATCCACTCCCCTCACCCTACAATAGTACAATTCCTGGAAAATATATTCATTTGAGTCTGGAAGTGCTAGAAATTGTTCTTGTATTACTCTACAGGAGCTCCAAGGAGCAATACCATGTACCCAGACTAGTATTTCCACTAATCTCCACCTTCAGTTTGGAGAAAGGTAGCTCCTGGACTATCTCAAAGTCAAGAGTTCCTTCCTTTCAGAAGTAAAGCAAGCAATTTGCATTTACAATGCTAACAAGAACCAAAACAGCAACAGGAACACCAAGGAACTTCAGTTGCCCTCTTTCCCATACATAACTGAGCAAGCTTTCATCCTGTGAGAATAAGTAGAAAATGAGGAAGAAAATAAAACAAATACTTTATTAAAGATCATTTCTATTTAACAAAGTTACAACAATATTATTCCTAATCAAATAGGTTAAAGATTTAGTGGTGCAGTGGGAAGAGTTAAAAGAAGACAAAACAATATAACAAAAAAAATACAGCACAATATAGGTACAGAGAGAAGGAACTTGACTATGACCTTAGAACTGTCATGGGCTATACCACAGAAAATACAATCTAAGGAGTAAAGTCTTATTCAACAGTAGCCTGAAATGAAACTTTAATTTGTCTGACATATTTAGGTCCAAAATATTTGATTAACTGCTCAGGAACAACACACAGATCAAGGCCCACATATTAAGTTTGTGTATGCAAACATCAAAGAAGATGAATAGAGTTTCACAATCTTAGCTAGCACTTGTTTTCATCTCTACTTATAAAAATATATTTACTGCCTCACTGTATTCACCTCTTGCCCTACACCAGCCTGAAAATATTAAGGATGTGTTTAAGTCCTAAGAAAAGTTGAAAGCTTGAAAACTTGATTTTACTGAAGTATTTTCAACAGTGGTTTAAAATCTGAAAAAATTCTAATACAGATTAAAGTCCTTCTGGCTGTAAACATGGAAAGCTCTGGGGAGACAGCTTCTACATTTTTTCTGATATCCAATAAACACTAGTTCTGAAGTTGTCAGGCTGCCCAATGAAGAACTCCTCCTTATTCTATCCCCACAGTAGATTCTCTTTCAGATACTTCAGTTTTGATATATCAAAGTCGGGACAAATCTGAGCGTAGTAGCAAAAGGACTGTATTCACAAACACATTCTAAAGCCAAGGCCACACAAGAACATAGGCCAAAGTACTACAGAAGCTTCCACAAAGGTAGATCCTTTCCTCAGCAAAGCAATTCACACATGCTATTCTTTCCATGAGTAAGAGCTACAGAGCTGGTCTAAAGATTCTAATCATTCAAAGGGGAGGAAAAAGGTTTAACACACTGAAAAGCCTCTTGAACACTTGGAAAAGGAGGCAAACTGTGGCAAAAATAAAACCAGTTGAGTTGTACTGATGGCTTAGGAAGTTGGTATTCATTAAAAAAAGGATACAGAAAGCCACTCATTTAATTTATACAAGCAGAAATTCAAAATAATGTTGTTATCAAGACACAGTTTGAATTTCTACCAGAGCACAAAACTTGGTTTTGACCAGCAGACATTTTTTACTTGATTAATAACTATATTAAATAAAACAAGGCATTTTTAACACTTTCCTCTCAAGATGGTATATTCATAGTTAACCTTTCCAAATTTTACCAATTCATTTCTAAAAGATTGTTTCCTACATAAAGTTTTGTTAACTAAATTCAGAGATGCAGATTACATCGCTAAGGAGTTTTCATTTCAAGTCAATAAATAAGAAATGCACTGTTTAATTTACCCCAAGATTCCAACTATTGAGACGTGCTTCAAGGTCACTGTCATCCAAAGAAATGGCCTTTTTATGATGATGGTCCTGGAACATAAACAAAGTCAAAATATCAGAAGATCTGGCAGATACATAGTCAAAAATAAAGCTTCTCACCGACTTGGCCATGTCTACACTGCACTTCCTAATAATCTCATGATACCTTTGACAGCTTTAATCTAAATAGCTCAATTACCACTAGGATTCTGTGCTACGAAAGGAATTCAGAGAATAAATTCGACTGCCTCCTCACTTTAATGTTGTTCTTTAGTTTACTTATTTCCAAAGCAACGGTCTCCTTTACAAAGGGTGAGTTTACTAAACAAAAATTAGAAGAGTCCATTTTTCACATAACACACTTATTCTAGAAACAATCCATCCCCACAGTACCTTTTGTGAGGCTAACCCAGAATTCAGAGATCATCTGATCAGCCTCCAAATCAGAAAACATAATAAAAGAAACCCCAACAAGGCAGAGATAGTTACAGTGGGCAGAGCTGCAAAAGCTGAGGATAGAGTAGCTGCAGCTCAGCTCAGGATAGAGGTCCTCTCTGCAGAAACATTTCCAACATTCAGTAAGGACTGTGGTTATTGTTGCTCAAGGCTATGCCTTTCAGGAGAAAGTTTTTTCCTGTAGGATAACAGTAACTGATTGTATTTAATGTATCAAATAAGGAAGCTGGTACCAGATTTTTTTTCCTTAGCTGAGATACAACACTATTGAGAAAAAAAATGAACATAGAAGTGCAAAAGACTATCTCAGTAAGTTTGGTTAGCAAGAGGTTTGTGCATTGGCATGCAAGCACCTATGTTTAAAATCTGCTCATTTATTATGAGCAGTCAGTGAATAGTGTTGACTTCAGTTAATCAACACTTGGTTGAGGCAACTCTTAATGTTTCTTAAAAGATTCCCTGTTCCTCTACCTGGGCCTAAATTACACCAGAACATCTGTGCATCACTGACAACAGAACAAGATACTATTTGTTCCAGCCAGCCAAATATTCATCAAACTGTTTGGCAAAGCAAGAGAGGATTATTTCACTTAAAGGGCCTTTTAAAGCTGTAATCACAGGAGAATCCAGTATACGGAGCTGAAGAACAATGAAGTGCAGTGATTTGTCTAACATTGCCCTGGAAGCCTGTGGCAGTGCCAGGAAAAAAAAATAAACAAAACAACAGAAAAACAAACTCCAAATCAAAAAACCCATACCAAGAAACTCTGAAACCCCAAATGCAGGTTTCAACTGAAGGAAATATTTTCTTTTACAGTAACTGTTCCATGAGAAATATTTCTTGAAATCAAGAGAAAAACCAAAACAACACAACAGGAAACCAATGAGGAGAAATTTGGCAAATCCAGCATCTGGTTTTATTTCTTTATTTTTAATGATGACATTTCTTTTTTAAAATTTCATTTGCATAGATACAATGAAGCACACAGAAGTACATCCATGCCAACCAGAGTCTGGAGCACAGACATTCATTTTTTGCCCACAGACCATTTGTAGTCTACTGTGATAAAGCATCCCCTTGCTACTCCTCTATTCCAAACACATAGCAGAGCACAAACCTGCTCAGAAAGACAGACCTCAGAAGCAAGCTTCCATTTACCCCACTTGCACTGCATGTCCTCATAAGTTGTTGACTGTGCACATTAAAGACAGGTAAGAACTGTGTGTGTGAACTGCTCAGGCATCAAAAGTCCCCTGCCAGCTGCAATACTTCTAAACTGTTCTTCTGATACAATCAATTAAGTGTGGGCAAACCTACAACATACATACAGTGGATTCAGTGTTTCATAGAGGAATGAGATATTATAAATGCAGTGGTTTTGGTGAAGGAACCACAGGAGACAGACCTCTCCCACAGTAAGACCACTACAAGGCTACGAGACATAGGAAAGCAGCACTCTTGTTGGTAACATATTTTGCAGGTGTAATTATGAGTTTAAATGCTTGCAATTATACATACAATATCATTAAATATTTTGGACTGAAAGGTTTTTATATGAAGTGTGTTTAGTGTCCTTCCATGAGCCATAACACTAGTTCTGGAAAGTCTGATAAAACAAACTGTCCAACATTCACTCTTTCAGAGGTCAGCCATCATTAAAGAGAGCCAAAGACATCTAGGCAGCTTGCTTTAATCTCCTATTGCAAAATACAAGATGATGTCGATACAGTGAGTTTGCCAAGCCTAGGGAAAACAATGTAGCAGACATTAAACACACTACACTAAACAGAGGTCAACCATTACGATGAATCGAGAGCATCCTACATGAAATTCTTTTCCCTTGCACTCACAGAGGGCAGATTTGATGAGCTTCAGTCCCTCCTGTCACTCTGTCCCAAAAGTCTGCACTTGTACACAGAGATCACAACCCATAAAATTAGAAATAACAGCTTTATGGGGATAGTCAGAAACAATTCATTGAAACTAGAGCAGGTCTTATGGCAAAAAGGAGATGCATCTTACAGACAGTGATGTGGTGAGGATATCTTCATCTTGCTGGTGAGGAGGACTCATGGAATGGGATCTTAATGCTGTCTTCTCATTGTGCTTCAATCTTTCTCTGTTATTAACAGAAAGAGTAGAATCAATTTGCAATAACTCGTAGTACACATAAGGTGTTAACTGTAAAATAAAATCTTTTAAAATAAGAGAAAATAATTGTCAAGATGTAAAAACATCAAAAAATTCTTATTAAAGGCATGTTAAATGCAAACAAAAGCCTTCAGCATTCCATTGAAAAACCATCATCCAAAAAAACAACACACCAACAAAAGCACCAGAAATATCATCTATAGCACAGTACATTAAAAAGTGATCTTTGCATTTCTATTACTAAAGACAAGCACAAGAACCACACATACAGCTCAGCAGGTTGGAAAGCCAAGGTGGAGAGTCAAAGAAACAAGCCATAAAGATCACATTACTCGCATTTCATTTCAGCTCTATTTTATGGACTGAAGTGGTATGTATGGAGGGGCAGTAAAAAACAGGCCTGCAAGGCAGAAATCAAGGACAGCACAATACTCTGTCCTGTAGAGAAAAGAAGTGTATTGGGATCTTCTGGAAAAGCTCTTGTCATAAGTAAAATATTTGAACAAAAGGAAAGGAAGAATAGCAAATAGGCAAAGACAACCTTTGCTGATGGACCTGGTCAACCAACCTTTCTCAACTACAGAACAGGGACAGAAAAGAACAGCCTGGAACAAAATAAAATCAAAATTATAAGAGTTTATTAGATAGTTCGATAGACCAAAAGAACCAAACCAGTAGCAAAACACCCTTCAGCACACGTATTAAAGCGATCAAAAACTCCTGTTAGTCCATTCTCCTTCCTATGACTAGCTATAGTGTATTAAAACCAAATTAGACCATTAAAATACCTTTCATTCTTTCCATCCAGCAGCAAATCAGATAGTAAGTTATGCCAAAAAGACACCGAGACAAATTAAGTATTTATGAACATAAAGACAACTGTGGGCTGTACAATGTAAACTAGTCACTTCTAGGAAGACAAACACAAACTTTCCACGAAGCTTCACTGCTCCAGCTTTCATCAAAACAGCAGGGAACAGTGAAATACAACAACTGGGAGCATACCTTCCCTTCTGGCACCAATAAATACCAACAACTTGTATGGATGCAAAGTAACAAAGCAGTAAATAGTTTAGATAAACAAAGTCTTAGAGGCAAAAAAAAAGATCAAAAGAAATATAATACAATCACTGTCTCTAGCATTCCAAATTGGGTGTTTATTAACAAGATTTAATGAAAGATGATTTTGTGTCAAATGAAAAGGAGACAAATCGGTGCCTGCCTGTAACTCTGCACTTTTATCAGACTTCTTTTCTGGAAAATACTCAGGTTACCTACCAATCTAATAAAGTTCCAATTGTTTAAGGAAAACAGAATTCCTGCCTCTATCATTAAGAGATTACACAACAGCAAGAAATATTCCAACCAACTCAAGTTATCTGTAATATTTTAATTGACAAAATGGAGGGAAAATTCTACATTTATTCTCAGTTTTATATTTGCTATTTTCAAGAGGAACTGACAAGGAAGTTGCTTTACTTGATTCTAAAAACAATTTGAAGAGACCATTAAAGAAGGGCCACAATTTTTCTCATATCAAGCATATACTGCTGGCTCACTCCCTTTTCCAGCCTGTTGCTAACATGAGTCAGGCTCCAGAAATCAGAAGATTTATTTCTTTTTTCCTCCCACGGCAGGTGAGTGGAGAATGGTCAGAGTCTTGAAACCAGCCCTATGACCTCCTGCTTCAGTCAAAACAGTGAGCTAGCATGGGAGAAGGAAGCAATTTGCTGCTAATAAAGGAGATTAGTAAATAATTTCCTACTAGGAACAAAGTAAGGGAAACTCACTGGTTCCTCCTGGTTCAGCACAGCTACACACTAACCTTTAACAATGTCTTTCAGGCATAATCTATAAACATACAGTAGAATTTTCCTGAGGTCAGAAAGACCAGGTTTCTGTTCAAACCAAACTACACATTCCTAAAACTAGTTCTATCATGTTTCAAAATAAAGATGCACCTATCTAGCATCAACTGACTTGGACTTATTCACTTACACTCCAGTTAACAAGTAAGGTTTGTCTATCTACTTCTTATCTAGCCAGACAAACAACTTCTTATAGAAAGGCAAAAATCTTCACACATAGATATATGTGCACTGCAAGATAAAAATAACTACAAAAAGAACTTCTCCACTTGTTTGCTTCTTTTAAAGTAGGGCATATTGAGATTAAAAAAAAAACATCAAAAAATTACTCTACCATTTCTCACCGACATTATTTTGCCCTGAGAAAATGTTGTAGTCTATCTGTAAGAACTGAGTCGCAGTTGGAATGCGAAATTTTTATCCAACATCATATATTGGATGCCTACGGATACAGTTTTCCGTATCCACATTCCAAGTAGAGACACAAGTGTAATGTAACAACATCACCATCTGGTGGTTCTCTCTCCAAACTGCAGCTTCCTCAATTATTTCACACTTTCCATCTAGACCTACACTGATAGCTCATTCAAAACTGTAAATACAAACAAAGATAGGATGTATACAATGAATATAGCTAACATCTTAATATAGACATATGTAAATAAGTATTAAACAAGAAATTTCTACAAAACATAACAGCTGAAGTGTTGACCTTCAGTACTTCTTTCTATGTAACTCACATTTAACAAAAGTTTCTCATTACTCTGAAGATTAATTTATTTGATCCAGAGTTATCAAAATTTCTAATTGCCATCACAAATTCAGATTTCCTTAAGACACAGCTCCATTCTTGGCATGAGTACTCATTAGCAGAGTCATGACTTTACAGCCAAGTTTCACTTTCAGATTTCCTTAAACTAGTAATTTACTCCATCCTATTTAACCACTTTTCCTGGCATGAAATGATATCTAGTAAAGGTTTCCAGAAAACTCACCAGAGCCTTGGGAACCATCATCAGCACAGGTATTGCTACAGCTCAACAAGACAAAAAAAACCACAAGTGAAATAGTTTCACTACCCTGCCCATGACTTTTGGAACTTTGCCAGACCAAGATGAATCTCAGGTTCAGATATTGAATAGGAAAAGGAGTCAGATGTCCAATATTCTACTAGAGTCCAGTTAGGGAAAAGAGAAAAAAAATACAGCAAAAAATCCAAGAAGGAGTAGGAGGAACTCTACCTCAGCCTTTCTCAAATGGGGATAAGCAGCAGCTGGATGCAGAGGAAGGAATATGCTGCCTCAGCGCCCTCAAATAACACCCCAGCTGATAGACAATATGCCAGATTGGGCTTAGTAGGGGAGAATTGTGCTAATACCAGAACCTGGTTAAGCAGGTTCTTTTTATCACCAAGCCTAAAGTAGTAATACAGTAACAGAGAGAGCAATTTCTCTGTTCTCCACCTTCCTTTCTTAAACCACAAGTCTACTGTAAAAATCACAGGTTCAGATCAGACAATTTGAGTGCAACAATCAGGAGGCCCTTTAGTATTTATTAACATCATAGGACTCAAAGAGGAGATGCATCAGTCCCAAGAACAACTTCTTAAGTTACTGTTAGAATTACAGAGTTAACAGATAAACAAGAGGAAAAGTTTTACAGTACTCAATATGAACATGATGTCAATTGCAACACCTGTCATCTCTACAAATCACAGCTGAAATATTTAAATGCAAGACTTAGTACTGTGACATAAACATCACTGTGTCTAAAAAAATAAAAGCTAATCCTAAATTAATATATAAAAAGAATTAGACTTCTGAAACAAAACCTGTGAGCATATTTATAAACCAATGAAACCAAACCAGAAGTCTCATACAGAAGTGAGACTTATCTCCTCTTACATAGAGCCTACTGAGTTTCAAACGGTATTTACCCTCTAACTCTAAAAGTGCTTTTTTCAGAGAGTTTAAAGATCAACTACAAAATTAGCAAACAAGGAGCAATTCCATCCATGACTGAACTGCACCTGCATAGATCTTGATAATCAGCACAAATCCGAAAAACTAGAATTGGAAGTAAATATTTAAGAAGAGAATGTAGATTAAACTAAAATTTACCTAAGATTCTCACAAAACAGGACAGAAAAAAGCCTTGATTTTCAACAGCATCCAACTAACCAGCTTGGCACACCCTTAGTACTGCAGGATTTTTCTAAGTCAACATGAAAACAAGCTTTAATAACATGATATATTTCATCCCTTTACCTGCCCTAAATTCAACTAATCAGCACTACATAAGTGGCTTAAGCTTACTGGCTCCTGCAAGCCTTTGAAAAGAGACTGTCTGATGGATGGCCATGAAGTGCAGCTACAGATATTCAGCTGTACAGCTGCAAATGAGCAATACTGAAAGTTTTGTGATATCCTAATGAGAAACATCCAGGATTCAGGCATAGAGGGTGCTAGTCACCAACAATGCACATGTATTTGTATTAGACAGCATGATACGAATCAAAACATTCTAAATCAAACTCAGAGAGAGATTGTTCAGACAAGGATGGAGTCATTACAAACAATCCTCTCCACACAGGAGAACAAAACAACACAGCAGAGTATCTCAGAGGCAGCTGCTCTGATTTTCAGCCTCTCAAGTTTTAACAAGTACAGCTGATCCAGCCTGACCTTCTGTAATCCAAGATTCATTAGGCCTATAGGAAATATAAAGAAATCTTGCTATTTCATAGAGAAGCCATGATGAAACACAAAACAAATAGGTAAGTGTTTAATAAGAACTAATATGCCTGCAAAAAGATGAATCAAATCTTTCTTTGTACACACTTAACTTTTCTTCTTTTGTCAGTAAAACTTGCTCATCTGCAGGGAGACACTCTTGTTTCCTCTAAAAAAAACCAACTTTAAAGCAACAATGATAGAACATCCTTTAAATCTCTCATCTTTATGCCTGTTTATATGTCTATTTTCTGTAGGAAAAAAGCCCCTGGAAACTATTTGATAGAAGAGCTCCTTTGAGCATTACAACCTTAGACTACAGTATTTTTTAATATTCTATATTTCTTCTTCCCACATTTTTTGTCGATTGCTGTTTCTTTTCTTTTAAACTGTATATAAATAGTGAAGATTAATCCACCTCAGTTTCATTAATTAATACCATTTTCCAGCAGAAAATGGGACAATTAAGTAATTTTGCATACTTAGCTATTAGTGGTTACATGGGCATTCGGTATGCCAGAACAATAGCTACTATCTTCTTTTGAAGTCTCCAGAGTACGTTACAAAGTTTACAGAGAGTATTATCTGGAAGAGATATAATGGTGCAACGAAGTGGACTGGGGTTATTTCTACATTAGTTAGTGGGCTCTTTGTGCAAGCCATGAGTATCCCACAGTAATCACCTGCCCAGGTGATTACAGCCTTCCCTTCAGCTGCTGCTAAACTGCTCAAACTATGAAAGACTTACCAAAGCCAAAAAAGAAGACATAATGGAGGAATGTATTAATATAAGAGTATAAAAGTTACATAAAACTTACATAGTTGAGTCAGAGGCTATTACCAGCATTTCTCTATATAAAGTATACCCAGTATGAGTCCATGATGCAGCATAATAAATTCACAGATACGAACTGAAACATACAGACAGAGCCTATAAAAATCAAACATCTATTCAACATGAATCAAATATGGAATAAAGCGAGTGCAGAAATCTTACCCATATGTAAGTGGTGTTGCTAGAAGTGATTCCTCTTTAGAAAACATCTTCCATGATTCCTCATGCTTAGTTTCACTGTTGCCTAGTTCTCTCACTACCCAGTCAGGTGAGCAGTCTGGGCTACTACTCCGAAGTCTTGTTGAATTTGGTTCATCAAAATAAATTGACTAGAATTAAAATAAATACAAAATCAACACTAGAATGTATTTAACACAATGCTATTATGTCTACTGTTAATGTCATTTCTTGCAGGAACAACTGCAGCATAAAACATCTTTTTCCAACTAAGTCAGTAAAGTTTGCAAGTATCACATTCCCAATCCATGCAAACTGGGATTAGAAATTACAACGGGTGATGGTGTAAATGTTTTCCAGTACTTCTTTCAGTATGGTCAATTTTAGTATAAATTCAGACTGTTATCTAAGCTGATGCCATTCATTGACACAGTATATGCATACATTCAGAAAACAAACTGTAAGCTTAACAGTCTCTATGTGAAATACTGTTATTTTCTTTCAGTCACCTCAGACTACTAAAGTCATTTCATTTGAGCACATTTTTCCTTTCGCGAACTAGAACTATCTGCTGATTAAGACAAAACATAGCCTCAAGGGTCTTTAATTACATCTTTCCAAAGAACTAAGATAAAAATTATCTCTGTTCCTTCAGAACACATATTTTTTATAACCCTTCTTAGAACCCGAACTTTGAAGAAGAAACAGGTTTCAGAAAAGGTTTTGCACATCGAAAGATTCTTCCAACATGAATTACAAACTATGTAACATAAATGCCTGTATTTACCACATGCAATTCCACTCTAACTCAGAACTGCTTTCACATTTATGCCAAATCAGACTTACAAGTATTTTCAGATATTTAAACAAGTGAAGTTATACCCACCATGTATGAAGGTAAAGTCTTCAGCATTCCTGGTTCTGGTTTATGTGTAAAAGGATCTTCCAGTACACCTCGCTTTAACATGTGAAGTAAAAGTCTTGCATAGAAATTCCTATTCTTCCTTCCAGCTATTCCTGTGCCTGCTGCTGAGGGCTCACGTAGTTTCTCAATCCACAGTGCACATCTGTGTATTTCTAAAAATATAGATATGCATAATCACTATAAATTTTGAGGGCAAACCAAACACACAGAAGAGACAGAAATCATTAATGGTCACCAACTTTGTAGATGCTTCCCTTCTAAATGAAAGTTTAAAGCAAAACAAACAACAAACCCAAATGATTGAACAAAGAGAAAAACATCAACGACCTGGATGAGGGGACAGAGTGACCATCAGCAAGTTTGCTGAGGACACAAAACTGGGAGGACTGGCTGATTCCCCAGAAGGCTGTGCTGCCATTCAGTGGGATCTCGACCGGCTTGAGAGTTGGGCAGAGAGGAACCTTATGAGGTTCAACAAGGACAAGTGCAGAGTCTTGTATCTGGGAAGAAAAAACCCCATGCACCAGTACAGGCTGGGGGTTAAGCTGCTGAAGAGCAGCTCTGCAGAGAGAGACCTGGGAGTCCTGACTGATAATAAACTAAACATGAGCCAGTAATGTGCCCTCATAGCCAAGAAGCCAATGGCATCCTGGGATGCATCAAGAAGAGCACGGCCAGTGGGTCAAGTTCCTGTATGACCTGATCTAGGTAAACTTGCTTCAGCAGGGAGGTTGGACTAGATGATCTCTACAGGTCCCTTCCAACCCTACCATTCTATGATCCTATGAAATACGTAAATCCAAAATAAGTCTTTAACAATAGTTCAAATTTACAATATCCAGAAATGTCTTCTACAAATTCACATTTACCAGAGTTTACATGACTTCTAGAAATAACACCTTGTAGAATCAAACATTAAGCATTTGATTAAAGAAAGTGGTACAAGTGCACAGTACTAACAGCAACCTAGAATTTTGTTATTAGTGTTTCTCTATATGCACATTTTACTGTACTTACCTGACCTATGCTGTAGTTTCAGAACATAAGGCTTCATATCTGCAACATAGCCATCAAATTCTGCATCTAATTTTTCCCATATTTCTACGTCACCATTCATTTTGAAAGAACACCAAATCACCTGCAAAAAATACAAAAGATTAAGTAGCATTATCCACTTGTCTCTGCTCAGCTTCAGCCATGCAAAGACATCCTTTGGAACTATGTGGAAAATAAACCTAAATATTTTTATATTTGAACATAAATATTATGTTCAAATAAATACAAAACTAAGAGTGATTCTTTGCAAACAACAGATACCTCATGTAATGTACAAGACTCTGTTTAGTACTTAGAAAGTGAGTAGTCAACCACAAAAAGATCTAGTCAGTTACACCTCATGTTTATAAAACACCTAAAGGCATTTGTTTCATAGACACATTCGTAAGTTCTCCTTCCTTAGAATTAATTTGTTGGGTTTTTTAAAGAAGGAGGGGGAAGAAGGAAAAACAGCAAATAGACCTTTTGAGTTAAAAGGAACAGTAATTGTCAGAATAGTTTGTTAAGGAAGGAGTATTGAAAAGACAGCCTAACAAGAGCTCGTTCCCTGAAGTCACCTGTCAATTTCACAGCTGGAAATATACAAAACAGCATCTTGTTACCGTTCAGCTTGCCAATTGCACATTTCTTTCCGAACTGAAGCGGAACACCCCAGACAGAGTGCTGAAGCCCCTGGAGTGTTTCAGTGCAGACAGATCCCGTTATTCTTCCTCCTACCCGGCCCACCCCCGCCGCACCTCTCCCCGAGCAGCGGGGACCCTCACACCCGCCTCCGAGCTTCAGCAGCCCTCCCCGAGGGGGCAAAGCAAGTGCTTTCCTTCCTTCAAGGTACTTCACCAAACCGCTTGCCAGGAACCCCCCAGGAGCTGCTTTACAGACATTTATCACAGAGAACAAGCCTAATCCCGCTCCTGCCCGCTGCCATAATTTGATGTCACAAACCGCCCCGCATCCCGGCCGGGCTTCCCCCAGCCCCTCTCTCCCCGCACTGCCCCCGGGACACGCCACCCCCTTTACCTCGCCTGGCTCCGGGAGAAAGCGGGGGGCCGAGCCGGGCCGGCGGGTCCCGGCCCCCTCCCAGCGGAGAAGGAGCACCCCGCGCAGAGCCGGCCCGGCCGAGCGGCCAACTGTTCAAACCGATCCCACCCCCGCTCCCGGCGGCCTCCGCCGGCTGCCGGCCCCGCGCGTTTCCGTTTCCGCGGGTTGCTGGGCGACGCGGCCGGTGACGGCGACAGCGCGGCCGGGCCCGGCCCCGGGCGGTGGCAGGAAGCCTGAGGCGAGCGGTTGCTCTGGTGCTGCCCGTGGGGGAAGCCCTGAAGGCTGAGATGGTTGAATTTGAGGAGCTGCTGCTGAAGCCAGTAGTGAAAAAAGCTCCGAAGAGCATCAAACGGTGCATTGAAGGCGGGCTTGTTGTACCTCAGAAACACAACCGCACTCTGTGCTCGTTAATTACTGGCCGAAGTGATTAACGTTACGATTAGCAGCACCTGTCCCAGCCAGGCACGCCACGCCAAGCAGGGCAATCAGCACTACCCCCAGCACTCTGAAATACACATGTGGCTACACAGGTGACTATTTATACACCCAGCAATATGTGCACGTTAGAAACCTCAGGAGGACTCAGCAGAGCCTGAGGGAGCACAAAGGGAGAAATGGGAGGTGCCAGAAATTAGTGAGGATGGTTCAGGTGTAGTGCTTCAGCATCACAGGAGAGCCTGGGCTGGAAAAGTGAGAGTGCCGAAGCAGGGAAAGGTCTCTCTGGGTTGTTTGGGATGTGTTTCTTTGTTTTACTTGCTGCTAGTTGGATAGCAGCTGTATCTATTTTTACATCTTCATCATGATCAACATTTGGGGACAAAAAGTGCTTCGACTCAAAACTCAGTGAGAAATATTTGCCACTCTGAAACAAAAGGTCAGTAAATCAAAAGTAGCTTTTGAGTCTGAGCAATGTTTATGTAGCTCCATCGTGGGTGACAGAAGCACAAACAGATAAACTGAAATCGCAGGTGCTGGCAGAGACAATTTAATCTACAGTTTCTAAGTAAAATCTATCCTTGTAGATAACAGAGTGATTCTGAGTTCATTTAAAAACATTTAATGTGCTTAATATTGCTTGATTCTTGGGTTGTTTGTGTGCTGTCCTAAGGACAGAGAATATAAGGTGGTGGTGTGGAATATAAAAATTCAAAAGCACGTTCCTGACATTTCTACACAGAAGACATATGTTACACTTGGTTTGTAGCCATGTCAAGAAAACCATCAATTAGTCCAAAAGAATTAGAGAAATCTCCTTCTCCTTTCAGCTGTTCAGTCTCTTCCTGCATCAAGGAAATGATTGTGTGTATGTATGATCCCAAATAAAGTGTGAGACCTCTTTGATTCGTTTATTTCTCTTTCTCCAAAACCTGCCATTGGCCTTAGTGTGTAAAGCATCTGAAGTGCTTTCATCTTGAATGAGTAAACTCTTCAGTTCTTCTAAGCTTGATTCATGTGCATATATACATCAAACAAGAATTTCTTAAATGTACAGTGGGAAATTGGCTGTTTTCTTTGATTTCTCAGCTAATCTTCTGCAGAAATGATTCCGTGTTAGGGTTCATTTGGTGATAGCTATGACAGCAACACTGATTCCCTACTCAAGTTTCACATATCTCCTTAAATCAACATTTTCCTAGAAGCAGTGCAAAAATCAGTGATGGAGTATTTAATCCATGGCAGAATCTCATGAGTAGATTACAAAGATTTCTACCTTTACATTCCAAATCTAATTGTCATCTAAGATAAGTCTGAAGACATGACAACTTTTAATCTGTTCTAAAATAATGGTAGATTCTTGCAACACAGTAAGAATACTGAGTGGCTCACTAGCTCAAATAGCTGAACTTGCCAAACATTTCCCCTCTGAATCACCATTTCAGACGCCCAAGTTTTGTCCAAGTCAGTTCAAATCACAGGAGACAGATGAGGGTTTTGTTGGTAGAACATGGAATGCTGAATGCACTTAACAACATGACTCTTTCCAGATAGGTTTTTCAAGGACAGCACAACAGCATATTGGCCAGGTGATGAAAAGTTTGCATTTCTGTCTAGCTTTGCAATACTTTTTGACATGTGAAATGGGTTGGGAGTTCTAAGGCAACTTTTTTGCACATTGTTCATTGATTTCTATTGATTTGAATATATCTCTGTGGTGCTCATCACAACATACTTTGAAAAACCGAATTTGCTGGTATATGGTCAAAAAGAACAGAAAAGGCAGAGCAGAACCAATGAAATTGGAACCAGTACTCCAGGAGAAGTTTCCCAAGGGAATAGATGCAGTCTCTGGGTCTGCTTAGCAGTGCAGAGCAGGGTGGCCAGAGAGGTTGAAGCCTGCTTGCACTGATTTGACTGCACAACTTCTATCCAAAAAAGAAAGAAAAACTAAAGATTCAAGAAATGTCTGAGGTCTTGTCTCCAGCCAAAGCTGCAGGATGGACATGAGGAGTACTGATGTGCACTGACCTTCTGGAGGAAACTACTGTAGAGCCAGTGTTACAGAATACATAGAAATCCCAACCAGAATACAGAACAAATTGCCAATTTGAATTGTAAAAATATGTAAATTTAAGTAAAACACATGCAGTACTTCTTTTTTTCATCTCATTTTACCATGTTCTCTTATCTCTGTAACTGTCTCAGCAGGTTGCCAAAACATGAGCACAGCTTAAGGCATTTTTGCCAACATCTTAACAACAACAACAACAAAAGGCAGATTTCACTCACTCCACCAGCCTTTGGAACACCTCTAGTTGCAATATATTATTTTTCAGACCTTCTAAGGAAACCCTTCATGTCTGAAAAGTTGTGATTCACAAACACCTCACTACTTCAAAGACTTATCAGGTCACAGATATTTTTTTCCCTCCCTCTTCTTGCTTCAGGAGACTGGATAATAAATTCAGCCTACGAACATTGGCTCCTAAGGGTGATTCTTTCAAGTATTCAAATACTGCCTGTCCAGCTAGGAAGCAGAATCAGCTGATGTGATCAGTTGTTGTTCTCCTGTACAGGTAAGTAGAACTAGGAGAATTTGCTTAGAAAAATCTGGCTGTTCCTTGGGGCAATTTGTGTAAAACACAAATCATTTCAGGGAAAAGTAGCAGTTCTGTGGCAGTGAACGCTAACTTTACTTACGCCAACTTCACGGTGTTTTGCTGAGAAGGACAAGTTAATATTAAACTGTGTCTGGTATCTCAGCTACCGTCCTGAACATCCTGATCCCAGAGACGTGTCCACACAACATTTAGACTAGATTTTCAAACAGATATGTTCCTGCCAGCTGATCTTTGGAGGTGTTGAAAGTAGTTATGAATATTTCAGCCCGTTAGTCAAACAGTGCACATTGTACCAGCAAAATACCCTCTTCAGCTGCTAGCCTGAGTTTGTCTGTCGATGTTCACATTAGATAATCAAATTGTTGAGGAGTACAGAATATTAAATACTTAATAACAGCTGCCTCAATCTCTCCTTAAAAGTAGGAAGTATAAGAACAAATTCTATCAGTCATACTATTAAAATATTCATAGGCAGCATTCACAAAAAGAGATAATTAGAGTATGTTCAGAGCTTTTTAATGGTAGCTGTAAGCATCTTACAAGTAGTTTGATCTTAATGTTAAAAGATCCTTTTAAAAAGCTCTAGAGTAGCTTGCTTACTGTGTAGCTTACTTCTGCTTTTAATCAGAGAGAATGCTTTTAAACTTCAGAGGGAACCACATATGACTCATGACAATTTATTAGGAATGTACAACAAATATTTCTCTATCCCTTTCTAGTATGTTGAAATTATAGACATAAGCCCCAAACTTGCCAGACTGGATCATACCAGTGAAGTACTCATATCATTAATCAACTTAAAAGTGTAATTTACTTCAAAGCTATTTAATGTCCAGAAATCACTACTATTGCTCAATTTCATTCTCTTAGGGAATCAGTTGCATTGTGTAATATTGAAACAGTGGTAAAAATTAACAGTCATTTAAAACAACATTTTCAGGTGAAGCTTGAATCTCAAAAACAGAAATAGTTTTACTATCTAGTTTTTTTAAAAAGAGTCAAAGAACCTTTTATCTGATGCTGTTGATGTTTAAACTATGGTTGGATACTTGGCTTCTGAACTCATTTGGAAATCCCAGACTTTCTACTTATGTAAATTCTGGAGAATCTGAAGCTGCTGACTTCCTGCCTGTCTGTAATTAAAGGTCCACTCCCTATCACAGGGGAGTGCTGATGGAATTAGAACCCAGCTAAGTACTACTGATGAAATCCTTTCTGTATAGATCAGTTAAGAGCTAAAGCATTTGACCGATAGATGATCTCTAAAGGTCCCTTCCAACCTCTACCATACTATGATTCTGTGATTAGGTAATTTAAATAAGAGCACACTCATGGCTGAAAATTACTTTATTGTAAAGGGACAGCTATTGAGAAAGCTATTGACAGTTGCAGAAATGTTGGAAATAAGGAAAGACATGTAGTATTGCAGGGTTTCTGAAGAAGGCAGAAAAAAGAGAATGAAAGTTAATGGCTCAGTGCATCATAGCTTGTGAAAGAGGCTGGTAGGGATGGTGGGTGAGAAAACAGCTGATACTGTGTTTGCAGAGTCTGAAATTCACCTGGAAATTTACACTCATGGGACTTACAGTTTTCCTCTCATATATATAATGTTTTGTTTCAGTAAGGCAGAGATTTAGTACTGTATTACTGCTGTGGTTCGTGCTCTTCTTCACATGGTTTCATGTCTGATGGGTCCTTCTTCACAAGAGATGAAAAAAAGCCACGTTCTGTTGAAAACAAGTTAAGAACTTGGGTTAAATTATTGAAACTTGTGATAGCCGAAAACAATACGTGTCATGGACCCTGCTAGGTGAGCAATCAAGCTCTGCATCGTAGTAAAACTGCTGGAAGAAATGCAGTGTTTAATTTCTCTTTTCATGAAAGCTAAGCTACATCCATCAGAAGTTAAGCTAAATGTGAGGAAAGATGTTTTCATCATGCATAGGCTGTGTGGTTTTCCTGCACTTAGAAATGAAAAGAAACCTTACAAGGAATATTGATAAAACAAATGCAAAACATTTCCTCTTGCTAACAGTGTTTAGTATTTAGTCTGTTTATTTACTCTAAAAGTCTATTTGGCTGTGAACCAGGTGCTCCAGCGTCAGTTTCTCACTACAGCTATCAGCTGCTTTTTAACACTCTTGGTCTGAATTCAGACCAGTGTGTCAGTGATCAGCATAACATGGGGATAATTCACCAAAATGGGAGTGAATATGTCAGGTTCTCTAGGCTGCAGCAGTGTTTCAGCTCTTTTACCCTAGAGACAACTTTGGTAAAATCACAGAATATTTTACATATGGCCTTTTGTTTAGGCTTGGCCACCTCTGAATATAACCTTATAAGAGCAGAACAGGGATCAAAGCAGAGCTTTGACATATCCAAAAGAAAAGTCTTGCTGCATATTCTCTTCTTCTCTCAGGCCATCCCATCCAAAATACCCCATAACTTTAGTACAAGCAGGTGAGTTGGCCAGTCAAATGGGGCTGGAAGATGAGTTCTGACACTGTCTCCCACACTAAAGGACTTGCTGTTCCACTAACAGGAGCTGTTTTGTGATTAGCTTAGTTCATACCTTTGAAACAGGCAGGGAGAGTAAGGTTGCCATCCACACATGGAACAGCTACAGTGTAGGCACAGGATTTCTCTTTATTCTTGCAGAAGAAGGATATAGTTTCACCATGCTGAATGCCTTCCTTAAGGTCATTCTGAACTCTTTTCTTCTCACCATTGTATAACACCACAGCTTTCTTAACTGGTATTTTACATGGTCCTGTAAAACAATGGAGTTATGAGCAATACATAAGGAGAGTTAGAATTCTGTTTGAAATGGAGATAGATCCCACCCCATCAGAAAACTGTACAGGTGTCATTTGGGAATGGAAAATATTGTATCCCACACATACATGGTACTTTTGCTGGGTTTACAAAGCTGAGTAAATTCAGACCCTTAAGTAAAGAGTCAAAAGTTTCCAGTGAAAATCCAGACTCAGTAAAATTTCTAATTTTAAGAAATGGAAAGAGGAGAGGATATGTTGAGACAAAGTCAGATTATTGAAGTCAATTCAGTTGCATCATGTCATACAACATTTAGTGCTGGGAGTGGCCTTATCAGGGTCTCAAAATTACTATGTTGGTTTTCTTTTGAGGACAGCACAAAAGTGCTACAGCTCTTCAACAATCAGAGCAGTGGTCTTTTAGGAAAACGCATTTTATGGGTTTTTTATGGATATGTGGTTTCTAACAGATAGTGTGTATATACCTTTACAGGTTGGCTTTGTGGACCAGTTTCCACTCTTTTCACATCGGGAATGTTTAGGTCCATCCAGCACGTAGCTGTCCTGGCAGGCGAAGCTGACACTTTCATTATAGTGATATGTTCTGCGAACTGCAAACTCTATGAATCCATTTTCTATTCCCGTTGGGGTGGGGCACGTGACAACTGCAGTACAAAACCAAAACCAAAGCTTTATCAATGTTGCAGTTCTAGAAGATATACTGTATACTTCAAAAAATACAGCAAAGTTTCATGGTGGTTCATTTTTTCCCCTTGCACAGGAAAATATAGTAAAGAAAATAAATGAACATTACCTATTTTCAACACACATCTATTGCAATCTGTGGTTCTATCCAATAACTACTTAAAAGTGAGATAGTTTCATCAAAAGCAGTAAAGTTGTCTGGATGAGGGATAAGGTTGTTCAATTCTTAGATTAGTCCTAGCACTTAGCAGAATAAATTGTTCACTGCACACTGGAGGCCAGGCTGTTTCCTCACTGTGGACTATGTTTAGCAGGTTTGTTTGTATAACCTTTATACCTGCAGCAAGTATTTTGTCAGTCCCATGTTGCATGCAGTCTTGTTAGTAATCACCTTCCATGCAGGAGTTTGACTTTCAGAATAACTGTGCATTTGCAATAATGATAGTAAAGAAAATATTAAGGTCATTCATATAGTTTTTGACATATAATTCTAGGGAATATTTGTAGGTGTTGATAAAAGTAAGTAACTTACCCTTGCACTCTGGAATGCTGCTCCACTTCCCATTTTCCATGCAGGTAGCTGTCTCATTCCCAATAATTGCAAGAGGAGGTACACATTCAAAAGCAATTGTGTCCAGGAAATAGGAAACATTTCCAGGTTTTAAGCGACGGTAAGAAAGGACTCCAAATTCAGGGAGTGAGGGAGGTGCACAGGTTACAGCTAGAAAAGCACAGAATTCATAGAATATTCAGCTTAAAGATCAAACTCTTGCTAGAATCACAGGAGCAAGATGCTTAGAACCAAATTAACATGCACCACCCTTTACAGAACGTAGCTGACACAACAAAAAGTTCAAGTTAAAGGTCTCAGGAGCTTTAGACTATGTAATTCATGATGTTTCCTCTATTTTTGGACAATATTATGCAGTAAATTACTTTTCCAGTGAAGGGCTTATGCAGGACAGGTAATAGCAAAAATACATATAACAGTTGCAAAAGCATGACAATATCCTGTTTCATACACAGAGCGAATGAATTTGAGTGGCTAAGCACCTTACCTTGAGCTGTAAATAGCATCCCTGATCCTGGCCTTTTGTGCAGACCTTTAAACTGTGTTCCTCTAAAGGTAGAATCTGCATATCTAAAATTAAACATACAGGGTTCTTCTTGATTTTTCCTAACCATTTTTTACACAGAGCTATAGGAGGCCTCTGAATAAGAGTGTATGTAATTCTGAGCAAAGCAAAGGAATCTTTCTGGAATAACAACAAGGAATTAGTAGTTCTTTAGTATATAGACACATACGTTGACACTGTGGGAGAGTTCCACTCCATTTTCCATCTGCCATGCATTGGCTTGTTCTTGTCCCAACAAGGTTGTAACTAAAAACAAAAAGACCTGGTTACCAGAAGGCTTAATGAACGTGGAGAAGAATCAAGTTGTTATTTGACAGGAAGACTGCCATTTCTCATAACCAAATATGAGCCCAGCTCTGAGATCCTCTACTTCTAGCACTTACTGACCTGAAAGGAAATTTAGATACAACTACAAAAAATTGTAACTATTTGAATAGTGTATGTATCCAGACAAAAGATTCAAAATAATGAGATGTTTTGCCATTTTAACTATATAATCTATCTGATATATTAATTTCTACAACAGATTAGTACTGTGGGTATAAGTAAGCAGTGAATGTGGATCTGTGATTACTAATGTAAATATTATCAATTCTTGGGAAGAGTTCCCAGCTAATCATGGCAATTATGATCAAACTGTTGCAAAGAACTCAGCACTCTTAGGAACCAAAATCACCCAGGTGCATGATTTTATTTTAATGCCAGATAGCTCAATTTAATTTCCTTATGCACTCTAATTGCATTCTCTGTACTTACATTATTAGCACTTACTCTGAGTTTTAAAGAAATGTTCATAATCTATCTGTCATTATGATATCACACAGATGAAAACCAGTAAATTATAATTAGCAACATTAAATCAGGTCCTATTGCTGCATTTGGTGTCATAGTTGGATGCATTTATTACTTACCTTCCTCCCATTTTGTACAAGAAAACGGTAGTTGGGGCTGTTGATATTTTTCAGTGAACTCTAGGCTATGTCTCACCTCTCACCTTCCAGTGTCTGAGACCTTAAGCACTGTTTACTCATTAATTGCCCAAGTAAAATGAGCTATGTGCTACTGTCAAACATGTCCCTGCATTTACCATAACTATATTTCTGAAATGCATCCTCATTTCTAAAGCTAGCAAGTAGCCCTGAGTAAAACTGCATTTGCTCTAGGGACCAAATTAGGATTAACTTCATGTTTCCATTTATTGAGCTTGGAAAGGCACAAACCAAAATTTTCAGTCTCCAGAGCCCAACAGTAGAACAACTTAGATGGAGATTATCTTCTCTCTGCAGCGGGATTTCATCTCATGATGTAATAAGAGGATTTAAAAAGCAGGGGAAAGCAGTCCAGAATAAATCTTTGCATAAAATCTCTGCTATTTTGTTGGTTTCCATATCTGTCATACTTTGCTTTGGAGTAGCAAAGCTGCAGGGTGTTACAGCCAAGACTGAGCAAAGGAGCATCACCAGATATGCACTTTTTTCCCCCTTTTTTTGAGTTTCTGGAGTGGAAGTGAGTGTTTATGAGCAGTTTCCTAAGTTCCTTGGCTTGCAATACTGCAGTAGGTGATGGTAGAATGTAATATTGCAGCTTAAGTTATTTATTTAAGGGCATGAGGACGGGAACACTTACCCTGGTTCACATGAAAAACTTAGAGAACTCTGATAGTGGTGGTCTATAAAATCAATTTTTCCATGCTGCAGGGATCCAGGAGTGGGACATCTCTTTGCTATTAATTAAAGATTAAAAAAAGCATAATGTTATTTTATGAGACATAAGGATAATAGAAACAAGCTGATCATAAAAGGGTCTTGGTGTCTTTCAGATTTCTTCATTCCCATGTACTACATTTTGTAAGTCTAGCTGTTCTACCTTTCTTTTGTAATGTATTCGTTTCAAACCTCTTGTGAGTAAATAGTTTTTAACTTTTGATTGTCTGAGAAAAAGAACTATGCAATAAAATGATAAAAATGAACAATGAGGGATAAAATAATTGCAGGTGTTACCAAGCAATATACATTGTTAGAGTATAAGCTCTGCTGGGATGAGTCAGATTAAGGTTTACCTTGTCTGGGCCCAGTCTCCATCACTATCCAGGAGCAAGGGCTTAAGGGACAGCTTGGGACCCATATGGGAAGATCCTTCCCCTCTTACTTGCCTCTCTTTTCCCCCACACTTAGTTGTCTTTCAAGAAGTAATGGAAGAACAATTGGAGAAGTGTACCAGTTTAAATACATCAGTTCCTCACATGGACTATTAAATATCCTTTTCACATCAATTCATGGCATAAAATCCAGGAGTAGGGTTTGCTTTGTTTTACTTACGTAGGCACAGCAGCGTATTGAGAGGCCACTTGCCAGTCGGGAGGCAGGTGTACTTCCTTTGGCCATTATTGGGCACAAACCCAGGCCTACAGGTATATTCTATTTCCTCACCCACATCATACACGCTTTTGTCTACATTAATTGTGGCAAATAGCACCTCTGGTGGCCTGGAACAGACTGGAGGAAGAAGACAATTTACAAGAAACCGGGCAGAAAATTGAGGTTGTTTTTCTTTCTCAGCTGGCAGCACAGGTTTCTGTATTATCATCAGCTATAGTATGTTTCTCTAGTGAGCTAATCAGCCCTTCTGTAATGTATAGGTACATAAGTTATGTATACATAACTTCCTGAGGCAGCTGATGGTTGCTATTGGCATTAGCCAGAATAAAAGTACCTTTTTTCTCTTCTCCTCGGCAATGGCTTAAAGTAGATTTTAGGTATTCTGAAAAGTGAGTCAATTATGGTAAATTCTCTTGAAACAAAGGCTGTTGAGGGAGTCTTAGAAGCAAATATGCATTTCATTTTTTTAATCTAAATGAGTTTGATGGGGTCAGCCTGAAATGAGATTTAGGTTTTTAAATTCAATTTCTTTTTCTCTGCTTTCCCCAAATTTTCTTTTCAATAGGGCAAACACTCTGTTACATTAGACAGATCTGATTCCGAAACAGTTTTAACACGTCGACAGCATGAACTACTCATCACCCAGAGGGTGAGAAGAGGAGGGGAGCAGTGAGGGAAGAACAGAGGGTGCAGACTGTGCTCCTGCAAAGGACACGGAGAGAGGTTCCTGCTGAGCTTGTGGGGAGAGGACAGAGTGATGCAAAGCTCATACTGTAGAAATGAATGGCAAACAGAGGGAGAGAGTACATGAAACAGTACCCAGAGCCCTTGGTGTGGGAGAAAGGGGGAGGAAAGCAAGGCAAAAACCGTGCTGAGCAGCTCATGCAGTGGAGGAGAAAGCAAGGAGAGCAGGGAGCTGGGCAGAGGCATGGAGTGAGGTTAATTCTTGGCACATACAATGCCCCCTGGCACGCAGGCAACCTGGTTTCTACAACTTCTATCTATATTTCTTCTGTTTCCCTCAATTTTATGCTTTTATATACAGCAATTCACCTCACCATAGGAAGAGACAGGGGAAGGAACACGGGTGTGAGGAAAATAGCTTTCAGAGAAATTCCCCTTCAAAACACTTGTCTAAAATCCTGCTGCTTTCTCCAGCTGCCATCATTCATGCTTAAGGTAGTAGTGCCCTTAGAAAGTGGAAGATGCTTACCTTTCCCTGCAAGAGCACAGTGGCTCAGAGCAGCTACACACGTGGCCAGTGCCAGGAGGTACATTGCTGCCAGTCCACAAGCTCCCCGACTGACCCTGGGTCCAGTGTTTCTTCACTTAAAAATAAAGGCACGGCAAAAGAATGGTTACATATTAACTCTTTGTATTTATGCCCACCCTTGTAAACAGAAGATAAAAGGTTCCTTGTGTTGTTTGCAATGAGGGATGAAACAACCATCACATGTTGCAGTTGAGCATAATGCAGGAATTCAAGTAACAATCTCTGCTGGAAATGTCCCCAGTTGTTTCTGCAGAGCATCTCCTGTTGGGACCAGTGTTTTGGAAAAACAATATTAGCATCTTTAGAAGATGAGCATATTTGGAATATGAAATTGGGTCAAATAATGGAACTGTCACTAAGAAGCTTTTGTTTATCATTCAGCCTGTACATTTCTATGTACCAGAGTCCTGGGAGTTATAACAAAATCTTTTCAAGGTGAAATAATTAGTATTGGAGTGACATTGGTATTGTCACAAGTCTCTTAGGGATGATGCCAGCTTCATGCCAGTTTAGGTGATGATCTGGCTTCAGGGGCCAGTTTGATCAGATTCATGTTGTCAATAAATATCTTGCAATTAACCAATAATGAAAAGCATCAGACAGGACTCATCATGCAGTGCTGCAGGAAAAGTGAAATAATAATTCTGGACTGTGCTTGTTTGTGACAAGAGGGTCAAACTTAAATTGTACCTATGGACACTGTAAAAATTTGTTTTGGTGCTGAACTTTGGAGTCATCAAGTCAAGACTCTACAGACTTCAGCCGAGGTTCTGATCGCTGCACCTCTCCTAATTTAGTGGATTTTAACTGCAAGAGCATCTGAAGTGCAACCAAAATAACATTTGTGTAATCATTGTTCCACAGTTTGGTGTTTCTAATCTAAGTATCCTCCTCCCTTGCTGACTCACAGCCTGCGAGGGGGAGTGAGGGACATTGGAAGCTCTAACAAGAAGCTGGGTTATGTCAAACTCTTACTGCTGTGATCTTCAATAGTTTATTTTTGTTTTATAAAGTTTCTGTGTTTGCATTTGAAACACAAATTTTAGCCACTACATTAAACAGCGAGGAACATGCTATTCTTCTCAGACTGAAAATGCTGTGAATGTCCTGCTCAAAATATCTACCAAATACACAGTGCCAAAGGGCAAAGTATCATTGCTAAATCAACAGAAAAATATTGGCTTCATTTTCTGTATTTACATCAGATTGGTTTTTGCATTTGTCACAGCTTGCTTCTTCCTCTTCTCTTTCTCTACTCTTTCCCTTCCCAACACACCGCAGTGCTGTCAAGAACTCGTTTGCTTCTCGTTTAAATCCTTCCCTAGAGCTGCCTGCTTTTTTGGTTGCATTCTTTTCTATGTTTAAAATAGCACAGGAATAGATGGACACGATTTTATTCATTTCGCCTTTGACCGTATGAGCGTTTCTCTCTGTGCTCAGCAGATGGCAGAATGTACCATAGAGAGCTGGAAAGTTTTCTATACTGCTTTAAGGAAAGGGGGGAACAAATGAAAAAGGGGTTAAATTATATGCACATTCTTTTTTTTTCCATCGATTTTGTGTGTGATAACTTTACTGCTCTTAACCTTGAAAGTAAAACTCAATAATTGCATGCAAAACTGAGGGAGGAATAGATATTTAAATAAGCATTTCACACAACTGTGTGATAACTGCCAATATTGTGATTCTTTTTGAAAAGTTATTTCTCTGCAATAAGAAACATTAGCACATAGGTGACAAATAACCATATCTTTTCCAGTAAATGGAGAAGATGTGATTATTACTGTATGCATTCACCTTGGCAGAACATGAGCAAACCAGCCTAGTTCTTTCTGTATTTGGTGATAGTATGCAATTCTATATATTTAATCTGATCTTTCCATCCAATCCAACCCACTCCCCTAGCACATGAGCTATTTATTAATAGAGCTCCTCTAAACAAAATCGTGAGGCAGAATTTTGTTTTGTTAGTGACCATATAAATACAGAGCAGATGGATGGTCTCTACCACAAATAGTAGTATTTTCTAAGGGAAGAAACGGTAGCTGCAAGCAGAGAAAGTAGTGCAAGAACACCCTGAGGTGACAGCAGCTAGCATGATGTGCAGAGTATCAGTTTCACAACAATCTGTTACCTGGGTTTGTGCTAGGACAACCAAAAAGGCAAATGTGCAGGAGGGACGTGAAGGAACTGGTTTTGCAGAAGCAGTGTTGCCCAAATAAAAGTGTGAAGGCAGCACAGCAGAGATCAAGAGTGCATGCTTGAAAATATAGCAATTAAGTGGTGGAGACTGGCATCACCAACTGATCAGAGTGGTTCCAGTAAGGAATAAGACAGAGGGAGAAGATAAGCAGGCAAAAGTCTTAAAAGAAAAGGTAAAAATGTCATATGGAGAGAAAGAGGGGGAAAAAATACTTGAAGGATGCTAAAGAAAAAACGATGATGAAAACCAGTCTATGCAGCTGCATTCTTTTGACACCAGGGTTCAATTGGGGCTTTCATGACAATAGGAAAAGCCACTGTAATAATTGAGATACAAGATAATAAGAAGGCAGACAAAGACCTTCAGACAGGAATTGGTCTCTCCTAGAGATATTATGCAGAAAGTTTGCAAGAAGTAGACAGACTGAAGGTCACTGCAAGGTTCCACAGCTAATAAGCTAATGTCCTTCTTCTAATCTGAGGACAATTGAGGACAATAAGTGTTGGTTCTGCATTACCCACCATTCCCAAGTCGCTGAGTTTTCATGTGTACACCCATTCCTCCCTCTGGAGTGTGAAGAGGTTGTGGTCAGATGGCTGGCTAACGGACGTGGCTGTGTTCCTCTGCAGGAGCAGGTGAGAAGTCACAGATCCAATCATTGCCCTTCATGTTACCAAGATAGTTCTATTAATATTTGTTCAAAGTTCATTTATAGAGTACACAAACATTTTTATCACCTCTACTCAATACATCCAATATTAAAGTGAGTGCTCCATTGCACTGGAGAGATAAGAAATAAAAAGTAAGATGGTAAACTGAGTCGTTTTTAGCCTTACAGGAAAATAATTGCTTTCAGGTGTAGACAATTTGAAACCAGTCTCATTTCTTACATATCACATGCATTTAATATTTAAAGTGTAAATTATTGGGAGATGTACATTCATTATTAGCAAAATATTCAGCCAGCCAGAAGCCAAAATCCATTTGCAGTGTCTCATTTTCCAGTGAAAGCTTCTATTTTATGTATTTGGAGATGTTGGAAGTTAACACACAGTGACAGATACTGATCTGAGAGAATCTCTCTGACGTAAGAAATAAACAGTGTATACATAATTTGTAACAATATTCTTTTCGCTAAGCAGTATATTTTAGGGATAAACTGCAGCCTTGGTTACCACTGGTGTTTCAGAATGGGCTTTTTCTGAATTTAACAAAATAATGATCCTTTTACTCCTAGCCCATAAATTGCTTTAAGCACTCACCACTTTATTGGAAGTGTCGTATTAAAATACCCCATCTTGCATTAATCCAACATATTAGAGGGCTGGCACAAACCTATTTTCCAGGTGACAGCAGGCCTATATTCTCTTGCAGCGGCCTGAAGTTGTTCTAGTTTTCACATACATTAAACTCACAGTGTACAAAACCAGAGAGCATTTTAAAACTACTTCCTCCTCTCCGCCTTCTCATCTCCTGCACAGATAATCCAGAGAATCTCTTTCACAGTTCTGCTGTGACCCAAATATTGTGAAACAGTCTGTTCTTCTGATAAATTCATCAACATGCTGCCTAAAAAAATCCTGTGTTAAATTTTTGTCATCAGGAATTACGAAGCCTTGGGGGCAAATTATTCTCTATGAGAGTTTGAATCTACAGTGATCTCCAAGGGACAACCTTTGAGAAGTCAACATAAAAGCACAGTATGGAGCCACAGCCTTTCTCACCCTTTTTTGCCTTGTCCCACTTTTTTCCCCTTTACTTTCAGTGCAGCCAAATTTTTTCTCTTCTCCCATAAAGCTTGAAACAAAGCTTTCAAGATTCTCTATATCATTATTCTCTGCTTTCAATTAAAGCAGCACAGATTTTGGTGACAGCAGCATCTGGCTGCTTCTTGACTTATTTATTTATTTATTTAATGTATGTATACAAAGATGCATCACCTCAAGTTGCCATCTTGTTTACAAGCTGGGGAGAGTTCAGACCTGGTCAGGATCTGATGCAAGTTCTCCCAGGAAAGCACCCTGCTGCAAGAATGTGTTTTGCACTTTTAGTACATCAAAATTGCTGTTAGCATTTTACCACTTTCTGATCCAGCAGAGCAATCCTTTCCACCCTCGGATGGTTTCACTCCTCTCAATAAAGTATTTCTCTGGGTAAATGAGAATGATTTTAAAGTGCCTGTGCCTCTCTTGGTGCATTGCCATAATCCTATCAGAAAGCCCAGCTACCACCAGAGTTATTTACTGCCATTCTTCAGTTTGCCCAAGTGACAGATAAGAGGATCAACAATCTAGAAGCTGTTTGGTATATTCATTCACATTAAAAACTCCATTGAAAAGTGCGTGTGTGTACCATCAGCCTAGAATCGATGCTCTCTGGCTGTGTTGGAAGTGTCCATGGGTATCACCTAATAAATCAACAGCTTCAGTCTAGATATATCCTATGATCTCTATTAACCCATGGATACTATCTATTAAATTCTTTCTGGGCATAAGTCCAGCGTGTTCCAGATGAATAAATTCACTGTCTTTGTGATTCAGTTCCTGTACAGTGTAATCAAAAAGTAGATACTGATCTCCCTTATGGTCTAAACCAAAACCTTCACAAGCCAGTCCAAGTCTTGTCGTTGGCTTCATTTGAGACTTTTTAAAGAGGATTTCATCACTGTTTTTAGATGTGATTTGAATCAATTTACGTTCAATTAAGAAACTCACAAGATTAGGAAATTATTCCCAAGTCTTTCTTAATCAACACAAATAGCTGCCTATAATTTTTCCTCTTTTTTTCTTAATCTGGTACTAGCAAGTTTACTCCAAAAGGGAGAGTTCCTCACTTCACTGTTGACAAATCTGAAAAAGCTAAAAATGTAATATCAGCACTGAAAATTTCATGAAAAGTTGGATCCAGATGGAAAGCCATTGGCTTTCACAAGCTGATTTTTAAGGGTGTTGTTGACTATTCAAGCAGAAGGGGATGCTTAAGGGCTAATGTCATAGGAAAGGTTAGTTTGTCTGCAGCTAGACATTTCTCTAGAAAAATCAAGCTGCTGTTGAAGCTTCCTCATACATCTCTGTCGAATGTGGCCTATGTCTAATGCCCATGACATCACATTATTCTGCATCTGGATCCTGTTAACAAACTCATATTGTACCACAAAGTATGATACTTTTATAGTGTGGACCATTAGAGAGTAGGAAGATACCAATAAACTAATTTCACTTTCTGACAGCCTCTCATCTCCAGCAATAAATCCAGGGCGAAGCCTTTCAAAGAGGAAGCAGATTGGAAGGGGTCAGTATCAATAACTGGAATCAGATTTTCAGAAGGGCTCAAATTCTATTTAGACAACTAAATGAAGGCCATGCTTTTAGAAGTGCTCACTTTATTAAAGTAAATTTTGGGTGTATTAGGTTCTTTGGAAAATAGAGCTATCTCTCTTGGTTTCCAGGAGGTCACTCAGCTGTTTTGATGATCTCCACATGTGTGCCTATCTCTGAAACCTTTTATTCTAGTGTTGTAATCTGCATCATTATCTAGCCAGGTTTATTTTGGGGTCTTGCATTTATTTTGTAATTTGATGTAAAAAAACTCAAAAATAAATATCAGAGGTCGGTTTTCCTTTATTCATTGCACACAGAGAATTTTCATTGCACAGAGAGACACAAAGATGCTGCCAGCAACAGACAGCAACAGCTTTGGCAACAGACTGAAAGAAAATTGCAGTCGTTCCAGCATTGCCAGAACTGATATCAGTGACATTCTCGTAAATTTCAGTTTTGAAAAGAGAAGATGTCCAGATGTTTTGGAAAGAACAGATCATGAATGTTCTACAAAGTGCAAAATATTTATGATACAAGTGGAAGATGTGCAGAAGGCAAATGTAATATGCTCACTACACATTTTGTTTCTTTTTGTTTGCTTGTTTCTAGAAAAAAATAAAAACCCTAATTCTTCTCTCTCATGTCACCTAATCATATGGTCCTTAATGGAGGGTCATTATTTTCCATGGACATTAGAGTATAGTCAAGTTAAATCATAGTTTGCTATACAATTTGGCTTAACCACTTTTCCAGATTTTTTAAAACCAGCTGCCTACCTTGTACCTCACAGAGGTGACATAAAACACCTGGAACAAAATCCACTGGCACTTGCCTATGGTATGTCCTGAGATTTTATTTATTAACAGCATTGTGGGTGAGGTGTCTGACTTTTAAAGTTCTATTTTCTGGAACAAAAGTACTTTATTTACATACAAATAACAACTTGGGGTTATTAAGGTCACCATACCTTGTGAAAATGAATTGTAGCTTGAGACTTACGTAGCAGAACCTAAGGAGATATTCCCTTGTTCTGATATGTATTAGTCTGCTAATCTTTTCAGTCTTTAATCCACAATACTGGATTAAAATAACCAAAATAGTCTCTGTTGTTGTTAAAGGACATTTTCTGGGATTTTTTTTGAAAATGAAAGTTCCAGTGGGGAGTTGAATGAATGTTCTATGCCAGAATCCTTCCTTCTGTTACATCTCTGTGGCAGAGAGGATTTCCACACCTCATTTTTCAGTTAACTGTCACTTTGAGTCTTTGAAACGTTGTTTGGAAGTGAATGTCAGCTTGCTTTGTGCGTCAGTGTTTTCTCTTCTCAGTTCTTCTAAATTAAACAAATATTTTAAAGCTCTGTTTGTCCAGCCAAACTCTTGTCATTTCAATTATTAGTGTTTCCATAAGTGTAAACACTTTTGTAGAGCACAGACAGACACAGTGTAATTGGAAATCATGCCATTGAAAACAGCGTTCTGCTTTCTCTACATCGACACTTCCTAATATAATGATGGCACAGAAAATGAAGTCAATATCTTGTATATTCCAGCTTACAGGACTTTGTTGTCCTCTCACATTTATTCTCTAAAAGAAACCAAGTGCAACGTGAAAGTTGATAGTTTTTGTATATGTAAGAAATTATATTCATCCATCAAAACCAAAGGTTAGAAGTATGATATATATATATATAAAATAGCTATTTACACTTCATCTTCACATGGCAAAATTCTACTCAGCTTACTCTTGCAAAATTATCATCATTTTCAATAAAAGATTTGTGGGAATATGGTGAAGAAATTATACCACACCTTTCTGTTCACAGTGAAATGGGAAGAAATTTCACTTTGACTTCAATATCAGCAAGATGACATCACATGACCAATAACTTGCATAAAGAAGCTGAAAGTATTGTCCTGCTCTCTTAGGAGCTGCCTGATGCTAGGCAGCCTGATATGCCAAAATGAATGTTTTCCAGCAATCAAGCAGCATAAATTAATTTACCCTTTGTACCAGTTTAGGGTCATAAAAGCACACTGGAGATTCTGACAGACTATTAGAAAAAGGCTTTAGGAAAGTGCAGTGACTCTACTTTTCGAACCCATTTTTGATGGACACATTTTACTCTTCAAGGGATTGCATATAGACATACCTAGAGAGTTCCATTTACCTGTAAACTTGAGCCCTACCTGCAGAGCTTATACTTTCAATGTCAAAAGGCTAGAAAAAAAGAAGTTTCTGGGGGGTAACATTATGTCAGCTGGCAATGATAGATATGTTTTCTTCAATTAAAGCAAAAAACAAAGGCTATAGAAGTGGTGGTTCTGGCTGAGGCAGGGCCCATCTAACCCAGCTTCCTCCTAAGAGTCTCACTTTCTGAGCATTTTCCCTTCAGGGAATATTCTGAGTCAGTCTGAGTCTGTGTTCAGTAGCATCCAACGTTTGTCTCTCCCAGGCTTTCTCACTCCTCTGAGCATGCAACCTGCACCGGCACTGGCTCTTGTGTTTGGTTCTTCCAGGCAAGGAATTCCAGGGGTCAACTGTCCCTTGCAGAAACCACCTACTTTGTTTGTTACAAACTTGTGTGCCATGTTTCTGTAACTAAATAACGGCTTTCTTGTTTAGTTGGTACAAGAGGGGTTTGTTCTTTTTTCCACATGGTTTGAGTGCTTTGTTTGTGCTTCAAAGTCTGAGTCTTTCTGCATTTTTTGTGTGTTCAGTTGAAAACTGAAAATGTGCCTACACAAGAGAATTGTTCAGATTCAGTCAAAAGAATGTGAATTACTTTTTGGAAGAGATATTCAAAATTTCCCAGAGTGATTGCTGGTGGGAAGGACAAAATCTGCAAAACAACAATGATAACAAATACCAGCTGAGGCAGACATTTGTATTTATACAATCTAGAAAGAGATAAAACCCATGAACCATCCCAAAGGACTCCCATCACATTGCAGTACATAACAGCATCAAGCTCTGATTCAGCTCTTTAACTGGGAGATATTTTATCATACCCCTAATATGCCTGGAAAGAGAAAGCAATCAGTTGTCACTCAGTATTCTGATGAGAACACTGATATTAAAAGAAGCATTTTACACTCAGTGCTCTGTATATCATCAGCCATTTCTTTCCAGTTCTATGCAGAGCTGCTGTGAGGATAGACATGAGGAAGGGGTTTTGCACCACTTTTGAGGAATCACAAAATCACTTGAAATAATGGCATCGCTTACACATCACAAAGAGAAGCAGGAATTTGCTGATTAGGACATATCATCCCTGGCAAATGATTAATTATTATGATATGTCTTTCCCAGAATTTTCACATTTCTTTCTTTGACACTTAATCTCTCATAGGATTTTTTTTCTGTACTTAGTCCTCTTTTTGACTGTTGTAATATGTACATTCAAACTTCCACATTAGTAGCTGCATATGTAAATAAACTGTCACATGGAATAAATTAATAATAAAATCTGATGATCCAATGTTCCCCAACCTGCAATCTGGGCAACTTTGAGGAGAAAAGTGCAGAGAAGAGAATTGATGCAAATGCAGAAAGACACAGGTAGAGTCGTGCAGAGTGCAAACACACAGATGCAGAAAGACATGGAGAGATGCAGAAACCAGTGTTGATGCAGAGAGATGCAAAATATTTCTGCCTCCTTCTCACCACTCCTGACAGACATACAAACACACAAATGTATTTGTTTACATTACCGTGCCCTAACTTCCTCTACTGTTTTGAAACTTTTAGGTTACATTGTTGCCAAAGTGTTTGGGTAAGAACAATAAACAATGTTGTTGATGAATGGGTGGTAGGATCTAGTAAAAAACATAGTAAAAAAACCCTATTAATAGCTACTGATCAAAACATGACAGACAAACTGATGAAAGGGAGCTTCAAAACTGAATTCTGGAGGTGATTTCAAACAAAGAGAGAAACAAATAATGTGTTGGATGGAAAAAGGAAAACCTTGGTTCTGAAATGTGCCTCTGAAGTCCACGTGTTAGTGGAAAGTGATAACTGGTTTTGACTTAATCATGGCAAGTCATTATTCTACAATAGATGCTGGTAGAAATGTCTTATAAGCTGCTTAAGCTGATTGTGTGGAAGATCCTTTGGAAAATGAGAGTGGTGATTTATTTTTTTAGACACCAGATTTGCAATGATCAAGTCATCCTTCCTAAAAAGGATTTGGAAGACAGCTACTTGTTCTCATAACTCTCTAGAAAAGGAAGTGGCTGTAATTTGCTTTGAAATGTGAAGAGAAATTAGGCTGTGAACTTCCTCACATGCCTGAAGCAGGAAGTGATTCCTCTTTGTTGAATATTTCCTACAGGCAGGAAATAATAAAACAGGGAGCCACACTTGCCAAAGACTCTGATGAAGGTGTTCTCCCTGGCATTGCCTTTGAGTTGATCTGATGCAATGCAGCACATGTAAATAAAGACAAAATAATCCAGGCCCTTTTCCTTTAGGAAGGTGCCACTTTTTTAATTGGTTTTTGATCAAAAAATGATGCAGGCAGTTGCATACTGGTTTGATCCAAAAATGATGCAGGCAGTTGTGTGCTGATCCAGCAGATGAGTAAAAAGAGAAGGCATTTCACAAGCAGCAGAATGACTCTAAGAAATCTCTCAGAATGAACACAAATATAGAAAGGACTTGAGAAGTGTGCTTATTACAGCAATAATCAAGTTATTCAAAGAAAAACTCACAAGTCATCCAATGTGAATTTCTATCATGGTCAAATTCTCTAGAATATTATCCAGATGTTCCTTCTGGAGGAAATTTGTTATCAGAACATCCTGTAAATGGCACTTTGGAGTCAGGAATTCTGGAGCTGCTTGCCAGGAGATTGGAAAAGCTGGTACTCTGATTCAATACCCATGTATATTTCCTGAACACAACTGATAATGCTGACTCCTTGTCCAGATGGCCTGAATCAGAAACAAACTGCAGACCTTACCCTGAGCAGAAAAGCAAGTCATAGGCTGCAGGTGGGAATGTGTGCACTCAGGAAAAGGTGGCAGATATCTTTCCTCCAGCAATTCACAAAGGAAGGAGGAGTTTCTGTATCATCCACAGGGCCTGAGTGCAGAGTAGGAAAAACAGGTGTCCAAGCAGCTAAAAGCCTCCCAGCAAGAGGATGCTTATATTACAATAGCATCTACCTAAAGTGTCTGGTGAATGGAAAGTAGTATCACCTCACAGCATCACTGTGAGAGTATCCCAGACATGGTGACAAATCCTGACATTTGAAGGTGAATATATACACCTACACAAAAAAAACCCATTGTGGAAGTGATACGTATCCAAAATACAATGGTAAGAGGAGTTATATGTTACGTGCAACATATGACAGTTGTGTTAAAATGGTTTTAGTTGTCTGAGGATTGCTATGCACACACAATAGATTTTTTCCTGTTGCCTGATGTACATAATCACAATGTACAAATAATTGTTTAGGTTTGAGATAAAATGGTTGCTTTACAGACACAAAGTAAAGCAATCCTGACATGGGCATGTAGTGTCACAACTGGTATCATTTGGGTCTTCCCTGGGGCCTAACAAGGAACTTGGCAGATGCTGCAACTAAAAGCCTGGGGCTAGTATTTCCGTGAATGAATTCTGACCAGAGTCACTCTCAGGGAAGAAACTGGAACCCAAAATGATTCAGCAGCTTTGTGAGGTTTTAAGGAACAGCCAACCATACAGATTGCCCCAAATCTAACATAATGTGAGTTGCATTAGCTTCAGAATCTCCCATTTTGGTAGCTTTGTTTGTAATAGAGCACTAAAGGAATAGAAATAAATACGTTCCATATTTCTTGATAGAACACTTAATGAGAGTACAGAATGTTTCTCAGTGCTCCCCATGCTTTGGCATAAGTTAATTAAGGCAAGAAAAATCTATTTCCTCAGAAGAGGAATAAGGGCTTTGCAACATGTGTAGAATAGGTAGAAAGCAAATTAAAAATCTTTATATTTTGTCGAATTTCAGATCAAATTTGAAAGTAATTGCTTGCAAAATGAAAGTCCATGAAGCGAGGCCATATGGAAACAGTTTCTAGGGCATCTGGCTTGATTCTTGAAGTTTAGAAAACCAACAGGGCTATCTTTGTCATCAGTTGTTTGATGAAACAAATGGACACACTATTTCAGACAGGCTGCACCCACAAACCTAGGTTTTAAACTTATGAATAAGACATAGTGTGTCACAAGGTATTTCTGTTCTATGGTAAATGGCTGTATGCCTTTTCCCCACCAGCAGCTAAGACTTCTTTTGAGTTAATTTCACTTGCTTTCAGTCTTGTGAAATACAACATATTATTCACGTTTACACAGACTTATGAGTACGTAGATATATTAGAGGAACTTTTGATAAGCATCCATCCAAGTGAAAATTCATAGACATCACCTTTATTTTTTAGAGTATTATTAGAACTTGGGGCTTTTTGTTTAGTACATATATTGTGTTTTTACACACATGCAGTCATGCTTTATGTGGTGTTTTTCTGAATGTAAAAATTGCAATATGAGAGTATGTTTGTATGCCATAGGCAGATGATGTTTCTATGGCCAGGGACTTGTGAACACTTTGTGTGCAATGTGAACAAATGAAGATAAGCAGTTCCATCATTTTACAGGATGCTTTATTACACAGTCAGTGTGCTGCAGTAGAAGTCTTTTGTGTATGTCTTGGATGCATTAATTAGTGAAAAAGACCTGTTGTGTGTTTCCTACACTTTTTGTTGAGGATATTTGTCATGTATGGTAAATTCAAGACACACTGCAGTGAGGTAAGGCAGTGACACCACTCTTTTATGTGCAGTGGGTGTTGTATGTTGCACAGTTGTTCAGTATGGCTTCAGACAGCATCTGCATTGTGCTCTTGGGTTTCTGGGTTGCAGGAAGGGGAAAGATTTGTGAAGGAAAGCATCTGAGCTACACCTTTTTTTGTTGTGGTGGTGGAAGAAGGTGTCTCGCAGAAGGCACAGGAAGCACGTGCTGCAAAGGTGGCAAAGAGCTGCTGGGTACGGGTTAGCTGTGCTCTGTGCCATGGTTGTGCTGTGTGGCGTAGTGTAGTGAGTGATGGTAAAAAGGAGGCAGTGCTGAGGGTGACCCAGACTTGCTGCTGCCAGGTCCCTGCCCTGGTAGGACAGAAACACTGCTTGGTGCCAGGGCCCGATTTAGAGGGAATGTGTCAGCTGCCACGGCCGACACTGAGGAAACTCTTGTCTGTGGGTGAGCTGCCCTCTGTGTGTGCGGGATGGGGGGCAGCTGCCGCGTGTGAGGGACAGCCAGAAGGGAGCCGGCTGCCCTCTGCGTGCGTACGAAGGGAGCCGAGGGGGATGCGTGTGTGTGAGGAAACGTTCTGCGTGAGAGGAGCCGGGGAATGAGGGTGTATGTTAGGGAAGCCTGTGTGGGTAGAGATGTGTGAGAGAGAAACCAGCGCATGTGGGGAGAGCCGAGGGGCGAGATGTGTGTGTGCGGGAAGCCGACGCGTGTGCGAGCAGCCGGTGTGCGCTGCGTGTGTGCGAGAAGAGCCGTGTGTGCGGGGCGGGGGCCGCTGACGAGAGGCGGCAGGTGCTGACGCCCTCCGAGCCCCGCAGCCCGAGCCCTCCCCGCGGGGGGCGGCCCCGCGCCGGGCCTTCCCCGCCTGGCCCCGCCCGCGGCCGGGGGCTCGCTCACCCCGCGGGCGGAGCAGCCGGCGCGGGCCCGGACCGGGGATCCTCCTCCCGCTCCCTACGCGCCGCTCCGACGTCAGGCTCGGGAGCGGGAGGCAGCGCCCAGCGCTGCCGTTGTCACAGACTCGGCGGCTGCCGGACGGGGCGGACGTCGGGGCGGTGACTCCCGGCGCAGCCCGGCCCCGGCTCCCGGCAGTGGGGTGGAGAGGAGGGCGCTATGGCCGACGTGTTCCCGGGCTCCGAGCCCGGCGCGGCCCCGGACGCGGCGCGGCGCTTCGCTCGGAAGGGAGCCCTAAGGCAGAAGAACGTGCACGAGGTGAAGGAACACAAATTCATCGCGCGCTTCTTCAAGCAGCCCACCTTCTGCAGCCACTGCACCGACTTCATCTGGTGAGACACCCCGGCAGTGCCCTTCTCCCCTCCCTCACCTCCGCCCGGGCCCGCTCAGCTGTTGGGGATCCCCCCCCCCCTTCGAGGGCAGCCCCGAGGGCTCCGCCGAGCGCCTGTCTCTCTCTCCTTACCCTCCCACCCGCCGGTTCCCGCGGCGGGCTGCCCCTGGCCTCTTTCCCCAGGGTCGCGCAGGTGAGCCCCGGCGGGGTAGAGCCCCGTCGCCTCGCTGACCACGGCTCCGTCCTCCCGGAGGGCTGCTTGCGGCCGCCGGTGCTCCGATGGGCCCCTGCCCGAGTCTGAGCGCAGCCCGGTCTCGGAGCGGGGAAGCCGCTGAACTTGCCGGCGCTCGGAGAGCAGCGCTGGCCGGTGCCGCAGAGATCAGCAGGGTCTGGAGACCCGTGCTGGGGAAGGAGCTTCGCACGTTATCCAGATCTGTGTTTCTTCACATCTTGTCGGGGGGACCCGGGTTCTGCTTGGCTCGGCTCGCTTCACCCGCGGAGCCCTTTCTGTGTGCCCGCCTCCCCGTCGCGGAGGGGAGCTCGGGGAGCTCCAGCTGCTGCAGCAGAAACCCAGGGGTTTCTGTTTCAGACCGTGGGTGTTGCCGTGTGGCACAACTAGTGTAGCTGCCTTTAACTTTGTGCTCAGTGCCTGCTTTATTTCCTCCTGCTGCAGCTGGAGGGCAGGGAGATGAGGAAGGCAGAGGGACAGTGCTGCTACATTACACCTTGAGGGAAATGGAGGGTGTTTTTTAAAAGAAGGGTTCCTCCTAGAGAGAGAGGAGGAAGGGAGGAAAAGTTCCTACCAACACCCTCATTACTAAGCTGCCAGGGAAAAAAAATACACCTACCAGTTCCTGCCATGCCCTCTCCTGGGCAGGACCGCGGCTCCGCGCAGGCCCCGTCGCCCCCCGCTCTCCGCTGCCGAGCCCCGCGAGTGGGCGTGGGAGCCGCGGTGCCTGCCCGGGGCGAGCGGGGGCCGGGGGAGCGGTGCCTGCCCTTGCGTTCCGGTGAGCGTGTGTGTTGTACGTTCAGAGAGACTGCAACATAAACAGCTCGTGTTTCCTTCACCTGGACTGTGCCTTAGCTCAGCCTCGCTCTGCTGCTGGAGTTTTCACCTGTAGTTTTCGTGGCTGAAAAGGAGAGCTGTGATTTATTTTAGACGAAGTTGTAAAATATCTAGAGGGGTCTGCACCCGGCTGGCTCCGTGTCTGTGGCAGCTTTCTCTTTTTCATATATCTGGGCACAGACCTTTGCTGTCTGTCTTGAGTTTTCCTCCATTTGCATGCTGAAGGAAAGACTGATTGCTCCAGAACGATTGAAATCTGTTTGCAGAGTAAGGAAGGAGAGGGAAGGAAGGAAAACTGAGATGGTAGACTGCATAAGAAAGAAGGAGAAACAAACTTTTTGAGTGATTTGTCCTTTTCTTTTTAACTGTTCCTCTTTGAATTAAGAAAAAGGGGGGGGGAAAAAGAGAAAAAAAGCAAAGTTTGGTACTGCAGAAGTGAGAGACCTTCAGAAACTGCTTCAGAGTTAATCTAAACCAGAATGAGTTGGCAGGTGTGAAAAAATGCTGCAGGGTTATTGTTGGGCTGTGTTTGTGCACACAAGTAGCGCAATTAGAAACCAAATTAGAATATTACTGTGAGGTGACAGGATGGACTTGAATGTGAAAGGGGTGCCCTGTAGCTGGCAGGTTTTAAGAGTAGTTGTGCCTTTCTGTCTTGCTGGCGAGTCTAAGGAAGCCCTTCACATTCATCAGATGAGCATCTGGCAACTCAAACTTCTGTTTTATTTGCTCGTTTGAAGATGGGCAGCTCTTGAATAAGCATCCTACACCATAAAAAGCGCTTCACCTGTTTCCAAACTGAGGTGGCAATTAAGCTGTGTTTTAAGGTATAAAGAATAGTAAATACAACCTTTCAGTAAACTGTGCAAATCGATTTTTTTTCTTAGATTACATTTGACCTGGTGCTATTTACCAAGATAGTTTAGTGCCTCCTGCTTTTCTTAAACAACTTTCACCTTTCTGCTTTGTTTTTGAAGTGTTGATCTTTCGTTAAAGACCTTTTACTTCAAACACACTGAAACTGATCAGAGAGTGGAGCAAACTGCAGCTGGTCAGCGCATGCATCCAGCTCAGACGCTGAAGAATGGCTCTGCTTTTAGAGAAGATAACACAGGAGCGTTCTTTACAAATAAGTTTATCTGAAATTCAGGATGAAAAATTCTCTGAAGTCTGTTTCATGTTCTTGGTCCTGCTGTCACTTTTCCTGCAGTTGCGTTTGCACACTTCCAGTAGGTGCTTTTTACTTTTTGTGAAGACAAGAGATAACAGCAGCAGAATGACTGTGTAGTACAGTCATGAATGCTGCCAAGTAAACAAACAGTTTGATATTCCTTCTGGATTTCTTAGTTTAGGGCTACTTAGAGCAATAACAGGTAGAGACTTTTGCATAGAAGTTAATGGGAGTGCTCGAAGCTGCGTGTTTTCAGTTTCCACGTGGAATAACAGTGTAGTGAAGGTTTTGTCTCTTCTCTGCACAAATAAATAAAAACGTGGGAAAATTGTTGATATATATATTAAAAAAACTTCCACAAAGCTGATAATTAAACTGCATGTTGTTAATTGCATACAGCCTTCTGGCTGGCTTCTGCAGTTCGTAGCTTTTGTTCATTTGTCTTTGAGCGTAAGCTCCAGCTCTCCAGATGAAAAACGTTCTGCAAAGAGGAGAAATGCAGAGAAATATTTATGGGGACGATACTCAAAACATTTGTTTTTGTGGCAAGGGAATGTTGAGTGTTTGAAGATAAACAAATAAATGAAACCAACAAGGGTGCAATTTACCAGAGGTATAATACATGTTGGAACTCTGGATACCCCATACAATGCCTGTGTGATCATTGGTAAAGCCTTGTACACACATTTGTATTTTGTTATGGAAATGAAGCACGGAAGCTGGAAGAATCATTAGTATGAAATCACTGGGCCTGTCTTCTCACTTGTGTTGAAACAAGCAAAACCTTTAACCTACCTCCTTTCCATAGAACAAATGCCTGGGATCTAGCTGGGGGCATGTAACAGCATTGTCACCAATCCTAAAATTGGGATGAAAAATCAAGTCTGGTTCGGTTTATATGCCTTTGCTAGAGCTTGTTAATATCTTACGTTGATGTTAAGCATACATGTAGCATTAAATGAGTTTGAAATATCAGACAGTAATCACAGATGATGATAATTGTAGATCCAAAATAGCTTGTAAAATAATAATAAAAAAAATGTTGCCAGAAGCTGAAATTACATAGCTGGTGACAGCTATTGTTCTCTGCTTTGAAATGGGTGGGTTGTTCTGTGTTGTGTATTTTAAAATCTGTTGCTGTCCTAGCAAAATATGAAGTAATTTAATATGAAGCTATTTTTTGTGTCGTTATAGATCATTGAGAAGAAATTCTAACTAAACATACTAAGGACAGTTTTGTTTTGTTTTTTTTATGCAGGGGATTTGGGAAACAAGGATTTCAGTGCCAAGGTAAGCCACAAAAGCTTTATTGGCTAGCACACATTGTTGCACCTTGTTTTTAAAGGTAGACAAAACTTGCCTGCAGCAAGAAGGAAACAGGCTTGGACAAACTGTGCAAGGATCTCTGCCTGGCAAATTGTAAAGGAGGACAATTAATCAATTATATAACTGTTAGTATTTATATACATTGAGCAATCAAGTGATTGATCATACTCTAGTAACACACAGAGAGGTTTTTCTTTGTGTTAAATTTTGTCATAGTAAATGTCCTGTCATGTGCAGCTTCTAACTTTCCATGAAAATAATCAGTGCAATTTAGCTTTTGCAGAGACCATTTTTCACATCAGAAGCTCTTGTCTGTGTGGGCGTTTTGGAAGATGGATTCACTTTTTAGTCATATGGCTTCTTTTCATAACCCAAACTCTCTGTTTTTAATTTTCATGCTCTGTATGTTTAGGAGGACCTTTGGCTTGAACTACATTTTTGGGACAAGCAGCATCTTTCTTTCTTATGTAACACTGAATTACAAAAAAAATCTACCCCTACGAAATCATTTGGTTTCATCAATTCTACTAGCCTTGAGAAATTGAAAGCTGCTGTAGTGGAAAATAACTATACATGAAAGCCAGATCACAATATGCTATATTCTGTATTTTTGCTAAATTCTCGTTGTTATTTAGCATTTAATCATCAAATGACCACACCCAACTATTGTTCTTTTTTTTTCTGGCATGTGTTTACCTAATTAGCATGAGACTTTTTGTTGCCTCTTTCTCTTCCCTCACCTTCTTCCCTATCATTTCACCTGTACATTATGTACTTATTAGCTAGCCTTTTGGTTGCTTCTTTCATTATATTTTTTAATGGTCATTTGCTAATTCTTTAGAGCAAAATTAACTACCCTGAATGTTGCTTTTACTTAATAGTTGGCGAAATTGTGGATTCTGTGGTATTTTTATGAAAATTGATACTTCTTGGAATTAAATCTCTGAGAAACTGAATGTAAAAGATGTTTTAAAGATGTTGCAATACACGTTTTTCCTTCTGCAAGTAGAAACTTGCAGACACACATGTAGTGAAAACGTCACGTGCCTTAAAGTGAGTGTGCAACCATGATTTTACCATGAATCCTGTCTACAGTTTCCTCTGTGTCCTCAGATGTTCATATTAACTTTTATAGATATCTTCTGGGGTTTTTTTTTGCTACTCATCACATCCCCAGCAGTGCTGTAGAGCAGCCTGTAGTCCTTAGTCAGTGATGGAATGGCGTTTCCTGAATCCCACTGAGGATAGCTCAGTGGTTCTGACTTAAGTAATTATTTAGATGTTCATTACCACTGTTTTACAGAAACGATTGGGGCTGCATTTAAACTATACAGTTACCTAAAGTTTTGCAGTTTGCACAATGTTGACTTTGTTCTGTCTTCCAGCCAGGCAGGTAGTGGCTCAAATTGGACATGATCCACTGATCTGAGCTACAGATCCAGTTTATTATGGCAGTTCATTTCCAGGCTTTTGGATTATGTGGTCAATATTACTTCTACCATCATAATTCTTCTTATCTAGGAATAGTTTTGTCTGTAGTAGATCTAATCTCTATAAAGCTAGCTAAAAATTTGAATTATCTCATCTTGACTCCAAACACCATGCTTGAACACAACCAAGAGTAAAAGCAGAACAGCTTGATTTATTTTTCAGTACTTCGGAAATGTTACTTTCTAGGAATCTAAATGTGTTCAGACCTGACTTTTGTCTGCAACAGAGCAAGATTCTGCAGTTTCTCTTGCAGACTAGTGTATTCAGTATTGTCTATATTCTTACACAGTCAAAGTTTTAGGTGGTTGGTGGCAAGTTACTGTCAATGCACTAATAAGTTTAGGTGGTGGGGTCTGTTTCTCATCATTCATTAAATTTGATTGTGATTGAAATCAAATTGTTTGCACTCTTGGGATAACTTTGTACAACTTTCTGAAGTTTCCATCTGAACAAACCACTAGCTAAAGCTGAAAAGACAAATGTAATGAGAACATGAAGAATTAATTGTTTTAAGTATGAAACTAGAAGGTAGTTTGCAATCCTCCCCTAGTTTCTTTAATTAAGCGTCTGTCTTTACAGATAACTGTGACAAACGAAGAATAAAATGGAAATTTCAATATGACATGAGGGAAAGACTTAGTGACAGCTCCTAGTATAACTATAGTTCTTGGTCTGTCAGAGTTTCCTTTGTGAGAAATTTTTTTACCTCTGTTTTTAACTGTTGTAAAATCTCCTACTAGACAGAAACTCGATGTTAGGTTTCAGAGTTGAGGGGTTTTATTATCTCTAAAGTTGTTTTAAATTCCTCTGGCCTTTGCTACCAAAGGGAAGAGAAGAAGTCTATACTAGTGATGCTTCTACTCTAAGAAAATGACTATATTCATATTTTTGTTAGTAACTCTTAAGAAAAGTCCTCACTTCATGTTTATGCAATATTAAACATTGCAGCTTAATGGCACATAACGAATATACCTTTATTTATTTCTCAAACTTCATTAAAAACAATGTCACACAAAATGTGGTTCTAGTTTTATTTATAAGATATGGCCTGAAAAGGAAGGGAGTTTGTTTAAATTTTATTTAAATAAAAACTTAATGTCATATATATACTGATTTTTTTTTTGGGGGGGACCCTTAATACCTTTTTCCCTGGGGCTTGCTTTGAGCCTTGGAGCATGTTTCCGATTGCATGTAATCAATTTCCTTTTCTGATTTTGCTGCTTGTTTCGGCTTCAGTGTTAAATAAAAACATCTGAATGAGTTCTTTAAAACTGAAGAAAAATATGTTCATGTATTTTTAAAAAAGCTTTACAAAGTTCTTTTTTGTTTCCTCCCCCTCATTTGTATAGGATCCCTATGAATTTGTAAAGGCAATAAATTCAGTTTTGGTAGGGCTTTTTATGCCCTCCATGTGACAAAGGTTCAAGGTGCTATCTCATTATTACCTGTAAAACACTTTGCAAGAAGCAATCTATATCCTAAGTACTTTGTCTTGTTTAATGCATGTATTCTAATGTGGCTACCTACTGTATATCCTAGCAAACAGATACTCAGAGTGGCTGCTTCAGTTTACACCTAGGAGTTGTGATACCTTATTTCATGGAGAAGCTGCAGAATTCTGTTGCATTCTGTTCAAAGATGTTTTTCAGACAGAGGGCTCAGGGTCAAAAAGTAGCAGTGGAAAAAGTCTGGACCTGTCTTTGGTAATGTGTGAACTGGAAAATGAGCTTGAAAGAGTTCAGCTGGATTAACCTTCTGCTAAGGAATATGTTTTTACCACCTCCTGTTTTACTGTTCAATATTTGTGTTTTATTGTTGATTTATACAAACATGAGCTATTCTAAAATATTGTGCTTTTGAAACAGTTCTTTTTCAGCTATTTTGTTTTTGCTGCTTTTTTGTCTCTGAGGTAAGATTATTTAAGGGAGTTATGGCTTTATTTTGTTTTTCTTGCACTGCCAAGCAGGACAGCGAGCAGTCTGTAATGCTGAAGGCTTTTCTCTGACATGCACCTGGAAATACTGCTGCAGTGAAATACTTCTACTGTGAAAAATTGAATAATTTAAAATGCTTTTCAGTCTACCATAGGATGAAAATTCCTCTTTTAAGAAAGCAGACTTTAAATTAAGCAAGCATTTAAGTTGCATTTTGGCATCATCATTCTTTTTATACTTGCTATTATAATCCGAGTATAACCTGTTAGCTGTTTCTTTGGGTTTGGTTTGTAAGAAAAGTGTTTTCTGGTGAACAGAGCACCAGAAATATTGATTCACTGAGTTCTGAAGAATTAATTGACTTTGGATGTGTTTATGTATGTTTAGAAGTTGGTTTAAATTCAGTGCTGAAAGCTCAACAAGTTCCTTGAGGTGAAAATATTTTGAGTGACAGTAATATGAATGCAATCAACTGTTCCTGGTTAAGGGCCTATTGTAAATTTTCCCCCTCAATGGTCAAAACTTGTGGGTATTGACTACACATTTTCCCTCTTCTTTGTGATTACTGCAGTGTCTACTGAAGTGCAATGTTCTGCTGTAGTTCAGCTTCAAAATACATTTGACGTAAGGATATTAATTAGTTAAGACAATTTCACACTTGTTTTCAATTTACATAAAGAAAAAGTTGATCAATTAAAGCAGATTATTGTGTTGAGCTAATCTGTGCAGCTGCTGCTCTTTCAACTTCTTTTCCTGTATTCCCTCCATTTATTTGTAGACTTTTTCTTAATTTTATCTTAAGTCAACAGAGTAAACTTTTGGCAATATCTCATGTCATGCTGTGTACACTTCCTAACACTGCAGATCCTGGGCTAGACAGACACCTATGCTAACTCCTTCACTAACAATGCAAATGGTTGGATTTCATTCTTTCTTATTGTCCTTGCAAATATCATAACATTGGCACATGAAACCAGCATTTCATTTCCTTTGCTTTGTTTATGTTTTATCTGCTAGTTCTTGACCTCTCTTCTGCAATGAAAAGACCAGAGAACCCACTGATGTCTCCTTTTAAAATAATCTGTTTTCATTAAAAATGCTGTATTAAAGGCCTGTGTAGAGACATAGTGAAGAAACTAATTCTTAATGCTGTGTCTGATCTGAAGATTCAAACCAATGAAACCTCTGAACATCTGTGACCTGGTTGACGTGCAGTTTGTATTAATCCTCAGCTCTGCTATAACATGTTTGTAGAGGAAGCAACACAATTAATTCTTTCTTGTATATGGATCAAGGCTTAGTTCTTGGGTTTACATCCTGATAGTTGTATTTCCCCTACCAACAGTTTCTTGTTTATTTTACCATCTTAATTTTCCTTTGTAACTGAAAAAAAAAACCCTAATAAAGAAAAATCTATTACATCTGTGTTACTTCTCATCAAAATATTTTGTCTTCCTTACCTGGAAATGTTGTTGCCAAAGGGTGAATAAGATACCAAGTCAGTACCTCTCTCTATGCCAGAACTGCTTCTCTTCTATCATTACCATTTTTATGGTAAAATTGGATATTACAGACCACAGTTTGAACAATGTGTGTATCTCCCTCTGCCCTCTTTATATTACTTATTAGTCATGTGCTGCAGTTTACATAACTAATGTTTCCATAGGCCCGAGGTTGAGAAATTAATTCCACAGAAGTCGCTGAGTCTGTGACTGTTGATGCTTTCTATGTAACTTAATGGTAGGCATGAAATCTTCTGAAATGGAAACTTAGTGTGTGCACTTAAAGCAGCTGACTCATTAGTGTATTTTCATGCATATAACTTGGAGATGCCTGTTAAAAAATGGAACCTCCAGAGTAAAAACCTAACACATAAGCACACTCGAAGCAAAACAAAACAACAAACCACCTGAGTGCATAAATTATATCTGTGCAGACAGCTTCCTTCATGCCTCTTGCCAGCTTCATCCCTTCCATTGGCCTTTTGCCCTTATCCTAATCTCTGGACTCTGTTTCTATGAACTCCTTGAAGGACAGTAATGATGGGCAGATAATCTGACATACAGATTATAAGCATGCAGAAAAGATGCTTGTTGTGCAGTTGTCTTGTCAGCTTTTATTTATTCTTCCCCTCCTTCATCTGTCTCTTTCTTTCCCTGCTCAACGTATGTCCCCTATTATGAGGAAATATGGGCCCATTCATTGCCCAATACCAGCATCACTTGAAATTCTGTGCCTGTCCCCACAGTTGACCTCTGAGAGTTCTTTGAAAAATTACCCATGTTCCAAGTTTTTACTGAGAACAGCATTAGCAGGCAGATGAAACTCCTGACTCTTCAGGAGGGCAAATACTTTGTGTTGCTTCAGATCACCAAAGCCCTTTGGAAATGCATGTCCCAGTCATCCCTGCTTTCACAGGGCTTTGCTTTGCATTGTTTAGTGGTCTTGGAGCACACAGAGTAGATTTTCTTTGGGTAATACCAAAAAGAGAGTTGCCTTTCAGCAGCACATTTGATGGTGTTTGGTGCTAAAGGGTGTTTGGATCATGGGTGACACAGCATCTTACCTGGCATAAATCCCCTGAAATGTGGCCTGCTTGGGTGTCTAGTTCTTAGCACAATTTTCCTCTACAAATCTGTTCCTGTTGGAGCATTACTTGATAACATAGACATGCAGGTGATGCTTTCAGCAATTGCCTTCCATGTGGGGAAGGGAATGTGTAGTCTGAGCACCATTGCTCTGTAGACAAGACAATAGGACGTCTTTGTCAGAAGAGGGAAGTTCCACATATTCATGTTGGTGAGGACTCCTCATAACTTTGCATCACAAAAAAGATGATGTATAAAGTCGATAACGATGAGTCACTACCTCTGGAAGTATTTAAAAGGCATGTGGGTGTGGTTCTTGGGGACATGGTGTAATAGTGGACGTGGCAGTGCTGGGTTAAGGGTTGGACTTGATCTTAAAGGTCTTTTCCAACCCAAATCATTCTAAATGACTTTAGAAGCAGAATGCACGATTCACAAAGTATACAGCTCATTCAGTACAGAACATGACTGTGAAAGAGAGAAGTATGCAACGGCAGTTCTTCTAGAGAATTTCCTCTGTGATCTTGTGCTCATCAAAACTGGAGCAGAATTAAATTTCATCTTGCACCAAAAGATTTTTGTTGTTGTTGTGTTGCATTTCAAGGGCAAAACCATCTTCACCCTTCCCACACTTCTAACATGTGAAGTTTTGTTTACTTGGATCAGTTGGATATCCCAGCAGTGTGTTCCAGTTAAAAGAAACTGACTGTTCCAGTGCCCTGGATGTAATTCTGTGAAGCTCTTCAGCTTCTAATTAAACATGTGGGAGTGATAGCTCATTCTGAGTTGACAGATAAACCAGTTTGAGTCCTGGGCAAGATAAAGTTTGGCACATTTGTTATTTCCCCCTCTGCTTTGGTGTAATGCTGCACATCAACTGCTGATATGCAGCCACATATGGTGTTAATTTTATACAAGATACTTGAGGATGCCACTGACTTATGCCATGAGTAGAATTTAATGAACTGTTGGAAAGAAAGTTGCAGAAAGATGAAGAAAGCAGATTTCCCAGTTGCAATGCATTGATAATGATTTCTTTTATGTTTATTTTGTGGCTTGTTTCTCTTTCTGCTAAAAGGTAAAAATAATATTATTTAATAAAAACTTCAGGCTGAGTTGCTCAGCTTTTACATTTGCAGTAGAAAGCATGAAAGTCTGAGAGCAAAGGACTCTCTTGTGTATCATTAATAACAGGAACTACCCTTTAAGTGTTTTTAAATTCTTGTAGATGCTGAACATTATAATTCCAACTGATTTCAGCTGTGCTTGCTGAAGGCTTGCAGAGGCTGGGAGTGCTTGGGAGCTGGTTATCAGCTGTTAATTTTTCAGTTGCAGCTATTTATTCATACTGCCTTCCATAATGTGATTCATAACAGTTACCTTGTAAGTCAGGCAGTCGAACATGTGCGTACGTATCTTGCTGTGGATTTCATTGTCATTTACTCTTCATTATGTGAAGTTTTTTAGTTCCTTTCTGCAATTATATAACTTCAGACTGTAAGATATTGCAGACACATATGTCTTCTTTTTGTTCAGAATATCTTCTAGTGACTTCACGTAGACTTTGAAGTCACATTAGTGTCTTTATTAGCTGAAATCTTTTCATCAAACAGAGCATTACTAAAAGTCTGAAATATGTCCGTATAAATGTAGAAGCTGACTGGAATGATTATTTTTGTTTCTCCTCTATTGTTTACAAAATATCTTTTTAAAAATAATTTCTTTGTAGTGACATAAAAGCACTTTTTTTTTTTAACAAAAATTCAAGGTTTTCCAGAAACACCAAAAAAAAGGTCGTTGCTACTCTCTTAATTTGCTAATTTTTAGTCTTTTTAAATGAAGCTGTAGAATTCCAGTTAAAACCTGTCTTTATATGGTGGCCAGTCAATTAGGAAAAAAACATTTGCTTTTCATGTATCACCTGTATAGGGTTTGACACTGTCAGAAGTATCTATGAAGGGACAAAGATGAACACAAAGAGCTTGTAGGGCACAATTCGAGGCTTTATTTACCTCGTGTATTAAGTGTCAAGTTGTTTTCTTTTTGCTGAGAAAATATGCCATTTTCAGAAAAGCAAATGAGATTTTTTAACTAAAGTTGGAGTCATTGCCTTTTGTTTCTCTTTGGCTTCAATCAACAGAATTGTATAAAGCTATTAATATTATATGCATTGCAAGCATTTGCATATAGATAAATTAAGCTTAAAATTGCTTCTGGAAGTTGCAGCTTTTATACTGGAGCCAAGATTTATGATGTTTCTGAAATTTAGATATTTTTTCCCCTCTAAATGATCCTTGAAATGATAGTGTGATCAATACTTGTACCAACTTAATTAACCATTTAAAACCATTAAATTTATAAGAATCGGATGTTTGGAAACTGGGGTTCCCTATGCTTGGGTTTCAAATCCACTAATAATGGGCATGAGTGAGTCTCCTTAATGCATGTTAAAAAGAGATAAGTGACTCAAAAAAAGCAGATCAGATACTATCCTTCCTTATTTTACTATGGGAAAAGTACATACTATAAGGTACAGACTGAAGATAGAAATTCTTATTCCAAAGGCTGTTGAACTTGATTCCCAATGCAACTCTCTTTCCAAAACACAGATATTTCACTCTTAAGCTTCATTGAGAATGAATAGTGTTTCTAACTTCCCTGGAATGTGTGCTAAATGTGTTATTTTAAGTCCTCAGTAAACAAAACATTATTCATCTGCAAGGATGAGTTGGAATAGTTTATCTTCTTTCAACTTCTAGCCTGTGCTGGGTTATTATCTTGTTGTTTACTCAACAGGACATCAGCCAGAATCCATTTCAAAGTATTCTTGTCATCAAGAAATTGGTCATATTAATATGAAAAAAAGGTGAAGCTTTGTGGGCTGGCAGAGTGCAGGAAGAAGCCTGATCTTATGGAAAGCTGGTGGTACATTAGTGTCATAGTGTGTTGATTTTATAATTTCCTTTGTTTCCTAAGGCATTATTAGTAATCATGATCTGCTTTTTTTCCTGCAGATCAGCTGAAACAAACATTTGGAGGATGCAAACTGAGCCCCCTCCTAATTGCTTAAGTCTCTCTGCAGTGTCATTCTGCTTCTGTATCACACCATGTGTGCATTGTGGCTGCTGCTGGTTCTTAGGACCAAGAAGCATTGCCTAGTGCCTCTTCTTTAGTACCTGTTACTTGAACTAGTTCTCCACTTTTTGCATGTGAGCTTTGATGCACAGGGAATTTTGTGTGTCTGAAGATGACATCCTGCTAGGTGCTGACAGATTCTGGGCATCTTGATTTTCTCCTATTCCAGAATTTTATAAGATGAAGAGGTTTCAACCTGACAAGACCCTGGACTTGGCTCAGTGGAAAAGTTAAACAATAACCATGTTGCAATAAATATAGGAATAGACTAATGCAACAGAATTGATTATAAGAGTATGTGTTTTATTCAAGTTTTTCCATCTTGACAAGTTAGCTGATTGAATTTGTGATGTGTCAGATTTTGGATTGCTCTTACCTTGTTTGCTAACTTTTACTTGAGATGAATTAAATTTGAGAGCATTCCAAGTATGTCAGTTTTGTATCTTCCTTTCTTGTCACCAGCTTTTACAAATTACATCTGTTGGATATATTTTTATAAAATGGAACTTCTCTGTTAATGCACCAGATGCAGACACAGCAGAAAGCAACAGGCACACTCCTGTGCATGGGTGATGCAGACATAGCAGAAAGCAACAGGCACACTCCTGTGCATGGGTGATGCAGACACAGCAGAAAGCAACAGACACACTCCCGTGCATGGGTGATGCAGACACAGCAGAAAGCAACAGGCACACTCCCGTGCATGGGTGATGCAGACACAGCAGAAAGCAACAGGCACACTCCTGTGCATGGGTATTTTCCAGTTCTTCTGTTTGTGTGTGGGCCCACTGAGACACATGTGGCAAGATTAGAGAGAGAGGAAGAGAACATAGTTTTGTTTCTATTCTGTTTCAAATATTTTGATGCCTAGATATTGCTCAGAAATCCTTTTGATCTTATTGTGAGATCCTCAGGTGTGAGCCTTTAAAATGCAGTAAAGGCTCAATAAATCTAGCTGAGCAGCTTAGTTGAGCTTTTTCTTGGGGTGTCTTTGTTGCATCATATGTCCATGACAAATGAGCACAACTGGTGCAATGGTCTGAAGACCTTGGGGAATAAAAGTGTGTTTTGTTAAATATGAAAACTTATTAAAACTCCATTATTATCCCAGTGTATCACTGGGCAAAAAGGTGGTGCTTTTTGTGTCACTTTATTTCTTCGTGTTGCTATTTGCTTGTCTAAATCTGACCTAATTGTTGGTACAAGTAGTGTAGGTTCTTTAGTGTTACTTTCTGAATTACCCATGCAGTAATACCCCTGATTTACCTCTAAAAGAAGCAACATAGTTGCTGAAGAGGGTTTTAAATCCTGAGGGCTGGATATGTTTTATAGTTTTTCTTAGCAGCAGTATAACTGTATAGTCGTTATGCCAACTGCACAGCATGCTGTTGCATTAGATGATTTCCCACACTGGTGTTCTGAGTGCTATTGCCAGTTGTTTCACTAAGTAGTACTTATAAGTGTTTTGTTCTGCCTTAGATATCCAGGTGTGCCTGATAAATCTTGTAGGCTGTAAAACTGATGCCTGCCCTTGTTGACACATGCGTAGAAGTCAGCAAAGCTTAGAAATAAGATTTCTGCAAAGCTGAAGTCTCATATCAGCTTCCTGATGCTGTATAATGAGGAACAGTTCAGTTGTCAAGTTTGTATAAAGCTCTGTTCGTTTGATTAAACTCGAACTGGGGTTTCTTTGAACACTTGGCAAAGACAGAATCATGTTGTGTGTTATTAAGCCTGGTACAAGGCCAGGTTTCACTTTCGTTTCGGAATAGAAATACATTAAATTAGAGATTTTCAAGACTTGTATTTTATTCATAATTTGGTATATGCTGCATCATCATTATGTGGAGGCAAATGTCTTATATAGTTTCTATAGACTTGGATACGTGGCAACAAGTGTCCTGAAGACAAAGGCCGTTAGTTTCAGGCATAGTCCTGAAAGTCCCTTGAACAGGCTATCCTTGGGAGCCTGGCACTGCTTTAGTATCTGGGACAGATGTAATGGAGCAGATATACCCAGCTTTGACTTTTTCTCAGTGTGCCTTGTCCTAGTCCAGGTTTCTTTATAAATAGAATAGAAAATGTAATAAGAACACTGTAAAATATTCAATAATGGAGCTGATTCTATCCTGGGAAGAGGGAGAACAAAACTTTGTCACCATGCATCTCTTTCCTGACTTCTGTTCATCTTTGACTTCAGATGCTTTTGTTTCCTGCCTGTGCCTGAAACTTCTCTTTGGGTCTGTTTTTAAACAGAGCAATTTTTAAACAACCTAGTTGCCATAAAGGGTATATAAACTCCCAAGGCTTTTTACTGCTACAGTTGTCTTAAGTGCTTTTGAATCCTGATAACAATAAAATATGGGTGAGTAGGTTAATGTGACTGACAGTGACTGAGACTTCCCATTTGGACCTATTGAGTGAATGAATTTATTGATGCAAGGCCATGGACACATGATTTTGGAGTATAGATTATTAAAGTAAACATGTAGCTGAAGATTGATGAAGGGAATATAAGACCTCATCATGTATCATTAATGTATTAGGGAGATTTAATTTGGTTTAGGGAGATTTTTATAACAAGCCTTCTGTAAAAAAACATTGATGAATATGCTGGGTAAATCTCAAGTCCTAAACACTATCCACATGACTTGTTTTGTGTCATCTAAATTGATACATTAGAGAAAGTACTAGTTGTAGAGCTTACTGTAGGATTAAGTTTGTAATAAATCTTACTCTTTCTTGGCTTTTATTCAGCTTATGACAATACTGGCCTTTAAATTCTTGCAATTATCTGTGTTTTATTGCACCTTGCTTTGAAGGGGCAGGGGATGGGTGTGGCAGTGTCAGGCATTTGGATCATTTGATGCTTAACATGGTAAAATGAAAAAGAAATTGGTGATAAAATCAGTAGGATTCATTTTAGAACCCTCAAATGTGAAGTGCAGAGAACAGAAACTAGGCTGGCCAGCAGGTAGCATAACTGATGTATTTCCAGACCTTCCGTAACGCTGTTCAGATCAGTTCTGCAGTCAGGGGTGCTCTTCATCAGTGTGTATCCAAGTTGAGCTAATAAAAGTTCTTAACATTTTAAAGCCTGGATCTTGCAAGCTGCTTTGTATGAATGGATCAGTATCGCTTGCAATGAACATTGTTCTCTATGGAACCACTCTTATATCTGACCTTAATCTGTAGTTAATGGTATAGGCTTTAATACTTATTTTTGCAGTGGAGAGATCCCCTGAATAACTGAATCATAGAATCATTCAGAATTCTGCATTAATATTTAGCAAAGTGAGATGCCCTTGATACAGAAGGCTTAGTAACCTAGAGAGACTCTAGCTGTGCTGATATGTGCACATACTGTCCTATCACTTTCGAAAATTGTTTTCCTGAGCTCAGTATTTCAATTTAATTAAATTTCAATTTAATAGCATGATAATATCTCTGAAAAATTATACATAAAAACATTGTTCATGTAAATAGCTGATGTAATTTAAATTATATCCACTCATTATGACTGTAGGTAAGGACAAAGCTATAAGTGCCACCTCAAATATTCATTGGATATAATATGTACCTCATCAACAGACAGTGGCCAAGCTACAGACCATGCAAAATTTTCTCATTATACACACATCTCATAAGAGTAATTAAGAAGCAGTAGTGAGAAGATGCAACCCTAACTTCCTAGGTAACTTGGAATGGCTTCATCCCCTGTGCATGTATAATGGATAAATACACTATGTGAAGTAATTTGGATGATTTTGCCATGCTACACAGTGTTCATCCTGTTAGGAAAAGCCTACAGCACTCGATTTTTCTTAGCAACCTGAGTTCTGCCAGGCCCTAATGATCTAGAGATGTTTCTTTGTTTTCATTCCCCCTGCTTCTTATTTTAGAATATAGATATCAATGGAGCAGAATATGATGTACCGAAAATTTGTTCTCAGATAAGTCCTCATCACTTAGTATGAGAAACTTGCTTCCTGAACCAAGTTCTCTCTGTAGTTACTGTTGAGTTTCAGTGAGAATGAGTTTTTGCATTCAGGCTATTTTGCAATATGCTGTTGATTAAATTAAGAGGATAACAGAAATTGAATGGATGATGGGAAAGAGATCTTGCTTGAGAAAATAATCAAGATGTATTTTCTTTTGTGCCCAGAAATATTCATATTAAAATGTCCAATTTTGAGGGCTTTTTTCTTCCTGTTCCAGACTATTTTAAAAAAATAGAACCCTTAATTCTAGCTCTTGTTGCATGGGCAAATTATTTTTCCCTAGGTTGAGGCTTGAAAACAAAGTAATTTATTCTTCTTTCTTACATCTTTCTGCAGTTAGAAATTCATTCTGACCTGATGGTGAGATGCAGGGTAGCAGATGCAATCTTTGGATCAACCAGCTACAGCTTTTGTGTTAACCAGTCATCAGGAAATATCACTAAATTACTGGAGTACAAAACACATCTGTTGGAAATGTGTTTAAGTCTTTTGTGAAATAGGATGGGAAAAACATTACTAGAATGGGGAGTGGCTTTAGAAACAGCTGTGCCAAACAACAAAGTGTGGCCCATGTGAACGAGCTCTTTTCAGAAATCCGAGCCGACCTACTTGGAGTTGGGTTCGTGTGGCTTCTCTCCAACTGTTTTGTTTCTCTGACTATTGCATAAGAGGATTCTGTAGTTTGTTTGGGATTCCTGTCAGTTTGAAGTCTGCCTTTGTGCAAGTTGATGGGCAGTAGCCTAGATATATATGTGGTTTTCCATGGGTTAAAACTTGCAGTTTTTAGTTGCTTATAATTCCAGGCTTATTCTCAAGAGCACTAGGTGTGTTGCCTCCTTGTTTTTGCAGGAATGCTGTCTTAATTTCTGCATTCAAAAGGAAGGCATCAGGACTATGAATCAACCCTTTAACATTTGCTTAGCCCTCAACTTTGATATTTTATTAATTTGTTTTAATGGCATAATCCAGGTTGCCATGAGGATGCTTTTCAAGGCCACATGTCTGCTCTTAGAAATTGGTGTCCTACTGTGTTTTATAACAGCATGTCCTAATTCTAGAGTTGCCTATCACGTAGCCCTGATGCAAGTACTCCCAGCCTTTTCCCTTCCTCACCACCTCATGCTTTCTCTGCAAAAGTGCCACAAGCCTCACTTACCTGTTCTTAAAAGTGTAGTGGCAATTACAGCACCAGGACTTTGCAAAGCATCGATGTGGCACTTGAAGTGGGAGCCCTGAAGGAAGATAATGAGTCTGTATTACTTCTTAAGGCAGGATAAAGCATCAGTTTCTGTCAGCACTCTTGGTAATGAATCCTTCAGAAATCTCAGACTGAAAATAGAAACAAATCTTTTTGCTAATGCATATTTTGGACTTTGGTTTGAGGAGGGGTAGAACACTGGTGGTTATTTAACATGTGTAGTATCTGCATAATAGTTCTAAAATTAGTGCTGGTTATAAAATGTGAATTGCTTTCAAGTCAAGTTGGAATGTGGAAACCTCCCTCTGTAGATCTTACTTGTGAAGTTCTCTCTTGAGACCACTTTACACAAAGATTCTACTGAACGATTTCAAATGTCAAAGCTTGCTCGGCTTCAGAACAGCTGTGTCCAAATGGCTGTTGTGTTGATGGGAACCACCAAGCCTCCAGAAGAATGCACTGAAACAATGTGTTCTTTAAAATTCCATCTGTATCTCCAGATTAGTTTTCTGAAAAGAGCCCTTTGTGATGATGGTGTTTTATGCTAGGGTTGAAAAAGCTTGCATGCTGTCTCCTGAGGAAAATACCAAGATCTCCAATAACACAACTTTTTACTTGCAGATAAGTTTCTGCCTTTTATATCAGTAATCAGAGATCCAAATGTTGTGGTTTCACTTACTAACCTGTGTCTGTGCCCTTAGGCTTCTCTTCACTCATGGACTGGCAGATCATAACATGCTTTTGGTACTCTGATCTAAAAATGTCACTTTTTTTCTAAATGTTTTTAAGGCAGTAGAACTCTGTGTTTGTCATTGATTTAAGGCCCTCCAAACCAAAAAAGTCTTTGCATCGAGTCTTATCTGTATGTTAGACTATCTCCACCTGTGACACAGTGATATTTAGCAGTCCTTAGGTTACACAGATTGTCAGAATCGAGGACATGAGAAAAATGTGCAAGGACGGGTATTTTTGACAGCTTTGCAACACTGTTGTGTGGAGTCTTGTGCAAAGATGAATTTATGCTTTAAAAGCATCCTTCTCCTAAGGGATTTGAATATTAAAAGGATGTCAGCATAAGGACACAGCAGTGGTCCAGTAGCCTGTAAAGTGTTGCTTGATCAGAGCTTCCTCCTGTGTTTGCTCTTGCTCTTTCTTCTGCAGAATAAGGTTTGGGGGCTTTGGCTGGTGGAAAATTGTGTTTTTTCAGGCAGAATATTATAGAGGAGGTCATTGTCTAGGAGCAGATTCAGTTAACTTTGGCTGTCACTGAGGAATTATTTGTATAAGATGTTATACCTGAAGAATGAGTTGATGTATCTTACTCTTCCATTTAGTTTTCTGATGGGGAAGTGTATTCTGTTCTAAACCTTTTGCCTTCTGTAAGAAACTACACGACTCAAGGGTTGTTTAAATGAGAACAAGGGGATAATGGATACCTTTCTCAATGCCTGCCTGCTCCTGAGTAATCTGTTCCTAAGTTCATCCATTTAGCTGACATTAGCTCAGTTCTGTGATGAATTTCTGTAAACTGCACCAACCCTTCCCGTGCCAGGCCCAGACTTGTCACTGCTCCAGTATTGTCATTTTATCACTTGCTTGACAGGTGTGAATTTCAGTTCTGATATAGTTAAAAGATTGTATGTATTTAGGTTGACAAGTTGATGCTCTGCTTCCTCTGAGTCCATTATCAGATTTAACTTAGGAAATTCATGCAAGTCAGATTTTTTATTATGGGTATTTATGGAGTGTGCTCTCCTGGCTTTGTTAAATCACTCTGTGCAGCTGAAAGGTTATGTGAAAAGACTGAAGAGGCAAACAAATGTTAGGATTAGAGTGTGATTTTTATTTCACTTCTGAAATTTAGAATCCTCCTTCTAGACCATGGAACTGCCTTTGGGTCACGATTAACACACGACAATTTGATCCAGTCATACTAACAGAATGTCCTCCTTATTGCTGGATGCTATTTCTATAGAAGAAATGTTTTAAAAGCTTGTTGAGAACGATGTTCCATCTTTAAAGATAATATTAAAATGTGTGACAAGGGTGTCTTCAGAAAAAAATGCAGTGGTGGAGGGATACTGCCACAACCTTTGTGGAACAGGCAATGATACAGTAAATCAGCGTTTTGATTCTGGTGGAAACTTTGTACAGCTGTGTCTTAGCCTGAAAAAACTATTTATAGTAACTAATTTCTGCAGATAGCACCAATTTCAGTGTGCTCTCATATTCTTGGGGATGTTTCCTTATTTGAAGCTGATGGAATGAAACAGATGTATTAAAAATACAGCACATAACATAGGTATAAACCCTCTCAGTTCTAGAAGTATTTGCACTTATTGACATCACCCCTTTCATCCTGCCAACACCTTTTCCATCTTCAGCTCGCTTGACCTCGATTTGAGTCAGATTCTTTCTAGTTTGGCAGCTCTCAAGCTGGAGGGAGAGTACATAACTTATCTTGGAGATGGAAAACGCTTACATGCCAACCTGCTTCCTCACAGGGCTGTGCTGGAGCCCGGAGCAGCAGGCAGGAGAGCTCAGCCTGAACTGCCGTGGCTTGCCTCTGAAGCCCAGATAGTTGCAGCTTCTGGGGTGAAACTTGTGTGGGCTAATTCTATTTTCTCCCACCCTGGAAGGGATTTGTGCCTGGCAAGAGTTTACCTGCCCCAAATTTATACCATCATGATGGTTATTCATGTGAAAACATAGGAGAAGGAAATGAGAAACAGGAAGCAGAGGAGAGAGAACAGGAGGAGCGTTGGCAGAGGGCAGTTTGTTGAGGGTAATTAAAGCTAATGAATCTGATATTAAAGATGGAGGTCACATGAACCACTGCCTGCTATGCAGAGAGATGATGCCCAGGCAGGTTCCTAGCTCTCCTAGGGTGTACAGACTGCTGGGTTTACACTTTGGCTCAAGTCTTCAGTACTTTTAGACACCTTTGAATGTCAAACTTCGAGAAGGGATGGATTCCAAGAAACTGAAACTTCCACAGGATGTTGTTGTGCATGTATTTGAAAAATTTCAGGTTTTTATTTCACTGCTCTTTTGCTATTCAGATTTAATGTGAAATGAAGTATTTCCTTCTCATTCCCATGTCTTTAGGAAGACTGGGTTTTTTTAGTTACTCATATTTTATCAGTAGCAATGAGTGAAATGTAGCTTGCACTGTTTAATTTCATTAAAGCCTTGTGTGACAGTACTTGCATCAAAAATGCAATTAGTAAATGGCAGGATTTTTGGCTTCTATTATTTTCCCTGGCCAAAACAAAGCATAACAAAAAAATGTTATAAAAACATTCTGAAACTATATTTTTATTCTTTAAATGTTAAGTGTGATCATTTAATGTTAGAATTGGAAATTAATTTGTAATGAAATTCCATGTGACCTCCCTCTTTTCCTTACTTTTACATCAGATTCATTTGCTTTTATTGCTCTCAACAAATCACACTCTGAACTACAACAGTCAGCTGGTCTGGGCTAAAAATAACCCTAGAACCCCTGCCCTGTATATTGTGACCCTGTAGTCTTTTATTTGCAGATATCTTATAGGGAAGAGTAATATTAGGATGTGCAATGTAGGAAAAGTCCGGCACTGTAGGAGGGCATTTAGCATCCTGGGACATGATTTCAGTTTAATGTGCTTGAACAGCACTGTGAGTTATGTTGTTTATCAGAGTAAGGGCTCTGCTAGCAATCTGATGCTGTGTAATAAGGGCAATTTAGCTGCTGTATGTGCTAGATATATCTGAAATAATTTATAGTAGTGGAAGGTTAACGTGATATGAAAGAATGCCCCAATATATGAATTTATGATGAAAAGCTGTTCTATTATTTCCTGTTTTGCAGAGGAGAGCTGAGGCTGGGAGAGGCATGGTGTGTAAGCACTGTGTTTCCTGTGGGGATTGCAGCTTGTGTAGACACAGTTTGACCTTATCAGGTAGTACAGGTATCGGTATCAGTGTAGCTTTGGCAGCACAGCACTTGACACAAGCTGTAGAACCTGCCTGTGAAGCTGAAAAGCTCTCCAGCAGCCAGTCTATGCTGGACCTTGCTCTCTGGGTTCCTCTGCCAGGAGTACCTGCATGTGCTTGGGGTTGATCAGACCTGGACCAGAAAGATTCTAGAAAGCAGTTCTAGAGCTGCTTATGACAGTTTGAGCTGAATTGCCCCCAGCCCTCAGCTGCCTTGCTTTTCTCTTTATGAATGGATACAAATCTGAATCTTTTATTTCTCATATTTAAATCAAATACTTAACCATGTGTGAATTCAGAGCCGTGACGTTTTTACCTGGTAAGAAGAATCACTTTTCCTCATGGAGCACTTCTTCCAAGGAAAACATACTTCACATTTTAAGTGGGGTAAGACTTCAGATATCTTGCGTAGGGAGATCTGGAGCAAACCACTAAACCTCTCCCAGACATATAATTATTGCTCTTTAGAAATAATTAACTAAGGACTGTTAATACTGCCAGGCTCATCTTGGTACCAGATAAGCTTTCCTTGGGACTTGAATGTTTGTTCCTGTGCAGATAGTTCTGAATGAGCATTAACTGTGTGTGTCATCTCCCACTTCCTCCTCACTAAAAATTCCAGTGGATAATTTTACACATTCCATTTGTGAAATGATGAAAGGAATTTAAAAGGTGATTTAAATAACTGTTTCATTCTTGTTAACACTCCAAGGTGCTGGTTGTTGGAAATGATTAAATATGTGACTGGAGTATATGAGGTATTGTTTGGATAGTGCCACTTGATTTTTTTTCTCACATAAATATTTTCCTTTCTTTCCTTTTCATTATCCTCCATGTTCTATGAGTAGGTTACTTCCAAGAATATTATGACAATTAAATATTTCCTTCTCTGAGTTTAATAGCAATGGTAACAAAAGCTGTGCATTGAAGCTTTGTGTTGACCATATGTATAATGTCTGGGAGAAAAAAAAACATTGCCAAAGAGTCATTTTAAGAAACTGAAAGAAATGTAGAGCTTGCACACTGATAGGAATGAAACAAAGTGGGGTTTATTTCTGTATCGTTATCACTGCTGGTGGAAAAGTCCCCAAGGTCTGTTCCTGTTGTGATTTATTTTTCTCTTGTCATAGTCATTTCCATAAGCTTAGGTGCAAGGTGGTTGAATTCATAACTAAGGATTGTCGAAGCTCACTTTGTCTTCAGAATGTCAGAAATTGCCTGTTCACAGCTGACTTTTTTTATCGTGTGCTCAGTGTAGGAAATAAACTCTCTTTAAACTCTCTTTAAAGTTAAATTGATAAAACTAAGATGCTGTCATCTCTCACCTTTCAAAAAATCTTTCAGAGCTTACTTACATTCCAGTTATTGTATAATTATAGCATTTAAGACTGAAACAATATTAATGTGAACTCATGATGCAATCAAACTTGCAGCACATTAGAAGGACCTCCTACATTTTTCTCAAAATACTGTGTTTTTTAACATCCTGAAAGGGATGAATTTATGTATTGATTCTTTATCTTAATTTCAATGAACATCAAAGCCTTGGAAGTGTTTAAAGGTTAATATTTCCTCTGTATTTGATGTTTTTTAGTGATCTTAGCCCTCTGGAACATTGACACATTATATAACTAAGGTAACAATATAGATTCATTTAAGTTTCTCTATAAACTCATTTTTAATTGTAACTGTAATTTCTCCTCCTCTTTGATGCTCTTACTGGGTGGCCCAGAAGTGTTGTATATCACTATTTAAATGTAGCAAATTTTGAGGTGAGTGATGCCAAAAATAGTGTTCTCCTGTGAGAATGCCATGTGCCAGGGAGGAGAGGTAAATACGTAACATGGTTGATGTACTTTGTTTTCAACCTTTTCATTTTCCCACAAAATTAATTAGTCCTTTAACTTCTATTTAAAAGAAAATGTTATTCTTACTAAAAATAGGTGTGATGCTCATCCCCTTGACTGCATTTTGTTGAGTATTAGGTATCTCTCCTGGCTGTTCTGTATGATGCTTATTTTTAGGGTCTCTATTAATATCTTTAAATATATGATGTAAGAAGACTAAGACAGTGTTAAATTGGAAAACTTAATTACTGTCTTTGCAGTTTTCACTGTTAAACACAAACACTGGTATGGGTTTCCATTTAATACAGGAAGTTTTAACCAGGAGGAGATGGAGTATGTGAAACTGAAGTATGTGACGACATTTTTGGTATTGAAAAAAGCATGAATTTAAATGAGAGGAAGATGTCTATGTTTTGACCTTTCCATTATGTGTTGTATTCTCTAGTAATTAGTTACTTGGGCAGGAGCCTACATGGTCAAAGTAGTAGTTACTTCAGCCAACAAATATTGATTAACTAAACACACTCAATGGAGAGGTTTTCTACCAAATCCTCTATATAGTGCTCTCTGCATATGCAGTATGAATGCTCTTGTAACTATGGTTATTCTGAGCTGTGTGTCTCCTTGACAGTGTTACAAAACCTTAAGTCTCTTAGATGGTATGCTCTAGATTTTTCACTAGGTCCTACTATCCAACAGTAAAGGGGGGGAAAATGAGGAAAAAACCCACTTTGTCAGTGGAAAGCTTATTAGCCTCTAATTAGTTTAAATGAGAGATATAAAAGTTTTGTTCTTTCTCTTCAGCAACAATTTTAGAACCATAAATTGCCTTTTGATGGTGGTTTCACTTCCTTCTATCCTGAACTACATGTTTACTCCTTTTGTTATTGCACTCCATAACTGGAGATGCTTCTTCGTTGCATACTTGAAAACCTAAATACAGTCTGATATTTCAGCACTGATATGCTTTTTGTTTCTATCATGTACTTATTTCTTTTCAATTAAAATGCTGATAGTGCCTTTTTTATCTTGGAAGTACTGTTATCTGTGATAGTGATCATCATAGTTAATCCAAGGACAAATAACTATCTGTTTGTTGTTAATAAGTTTGGGATGAAAATTGCAGGTCTTCTACCTCTTGGAAGATAGTTTTCCTGGAATAGCTTTCCAAAGGGATCAGCAGAGCAATAAACCAAGTGATTTTAATATGACCTTGTGAAAATAATTGTGTCATGGTTGCCAGTAGGAGCAAGGAGCTGGATTCATTTACCCTTTTTGAGGTTCTTTTCGGTCCTCTGTTCATAATTAAGTAGGATTTTGCTATATTCAGCTAATAAGCCTTTTATTGAACTAGTAGGTGCTACGAATATGAGAGAAAGAAATTAATTGAAATGAAAATCCTATTATTACAATTTATAGAACCTTTTACATTAGTGAAAGTAGAAAAAATTGATGATATGAAGAGTCATGTCTGAGTAAAAAGGCTCTAAGGTTTTCACCAGATTGTGTATGGTTTTTGTTCGTACAGGCTGTCACTGTGTCAAAATCTGGTTTGGAGGATTGCTCGTGGGTTTGATGGTTTATTTTGTTTTAAATGATGCATTTCACTAATCTTCTTGTAATCCTTTGATAAACTGCTTAGTTTGATGGAGAATGGTAGGCATTATTGGTAAAATAGTTGGCCCTGTGAAGTCATTTCCATTTTATAACATGCTTTCAGAAGATGTACTCTTTAACAGCTGTGTAGCTAGCCTTGCATTAACCTAATCAACCTCTTTTTGAGAAAGGAGGTATGTCCTGGATTAAATCCTTAAAATCAGGCTGTTAGGAACAACACCAGACAGTCTGCATTATTTTAGAATGTTTTTATGTATGTTCTGCTAACTTTTCTTATTTATGCCACTTTACCTTGCCTTTCATTGTTTTCTTGCCGTGTAAACTTTTTCTGGAACGACTGCACTAGTTATTATTAGAATTTGACACTCTTGTAGGCAGGTGGAAGCTGCAGATATTTGTTTCCTTACTGATTTCTTTCAGATCTCCTAAGCAAAACAAGTACCTTCCTTAATTTGTAGAAGGACAATTTTGGGCACAAATGTGTGTCATGAGCTTGTAAAAACCATGTACAGAAGGTGTTGAAAGTCAATATTTGAAGTTATTTTGTCTTCATTAGAATACAGCACACTCCTTAATTTGGCTTTGATGTTTTCTTGATTAATTTTTTTTCAGACTTTTCATTTTCTTATATCAAATAGCCCTAAAATGAGTTATGTCCCATAGGTATAATGGAGTGCTCTCATTCCTAAATGATAGATGTGGAGGGAGGGAGGAGAGTGGTTGTATAAGGATTCTCTTACTTGTGCAGAAAAGCACAGATAGATTTTAAACAGGTTTTTTTTCCCCTCCCAATCTTATTTCCTCTGTAACTTGTTTCAAGGAATTTTTTGGATAGCTCTGCATTTAGAGAGATGCAGACACTCCCATCCATTAGCTACATTAGAAACGCAATAACAACACTCTGCACTGATTTGAAAATGCTCAGGTTACGTGGCATTTGAAAAAGAATTGCCCTGTATCATCTGCTGCACTGAAAAAGGTGTCAGGAAGTGGCAACTGAACTACCTTAATATACAGCCTGCTTTCCTAGACTAAGTTTATAAATTGTATGCCTCGTATAGTTAGCTTCAGAGGAGTGGTTGTGTTTTACTTACCTGTACTAAGGGTACTCCAATATTTGGCAGTAATTTTTAGTAGAACTGCAACATCACTTGTGTTGAGATAAAGATGCTTGAGTTCCACATTTTACAAGTGGGCTTGAATGCCCACTGTGTACTGCCAGTGTTTTAGAGAAACTCAACCTATATGAGGATTTAACCCTAATTACAGTGTTAAGCCATAGCTTTCAGTAGCTGAGATAGTTTCATTCCAAGGTTGACCTAATTTTAGGTTTATAAGCCTGTTGAGTGAAGTCCTAACATGTCTCAAACTTTCAGTAACCCCGATGTTTGGTTCTGTTTGTGGCACTCTTGGGAATATGCTTGGTGCTTTTTATAAGCAGCTTGCCTCTGTGTAATGGATAGCTGAGATAAATCTTGTTCCTAGAGCGAGGCTGGTATTGATGATGACACGAACGTATGAACAGGAGCTCAACTAAAAATCCATTTTAATTTCAGGCTCCATTAGTGATACAGAGAGAAATCATTATTTGTTAAACAGAAAATAAGAACTGATACAATTTGAATATACCTCAAAGTCAGTGCAATAGAATATAAACACGTTGATTGATTGGTTTGGGTTTTTTTCCCCATTATTTCTTTAGCTGTTTGACAAATGAGCTGAGACAAAATGAGTAGCTTTACTTGAAAATAAGAAAATGTACTGTGGATAAACACTGCAACATGAGATAGGGGAGGTTGGGAGTGTAGATTCAGTTCATTGTTCAGACTATGCACATAGTGGCATAGTCCAAATTGCTTTTGGATCTTGAAATAATTACTAATTATCATCTAGTAAAAAAAAGCTTAAGTGATCAAAAACAGTTCTTAAAAGTTTGTAGTGTTCTGCAGTCATTTATTCCTTGACTGATTGAAGTGAAATCTCTAATTATTCAAGATGATGTTGCCTGTTTAACATCAGTATTATGTGCAACCTTGGTGTAGGTTTCTCTTGTGATGTTTGGCTTTTCTGAGAAACATTCACAGATCTTCAGACTCAGCAGGTTTTTTATTGCTGCCATACTTATTTAATTTGAAAAGTATAACATTGGCTTTTCAAGCTATTGAGATAAACCAAAAGCATTTTCTCTCAAATAACTGTTTTTTCCTTGTTCAGAACAGATCTTAGGTAACAGAATCCAAAATATTTGAGTCCAAACTCTTTTGGCATAGCAAAAGTACTTAAAATGGGAACAGTCTTAATGGCAGAAGTACATTACAGTAAGGCAAGTTACCATCAAGGTGCATGGGACCGTGTCACTGATACCCAGCTTTCCATTACATATCACTTCTTTTTTTCCTTGAGAGAAATCTTTCAGGGGATGCTGTGTCCTCTCTCTTTAAATGATCTCTCTTTTTATTCACTTCTAAAACATCTGGGCTTTGCTATTCGAATCACATGGCTTTTCATGAGCTGCTAAATTCCATGTACTGAACTCAGATTTACAAGATACTGGTCACTCTGCCTATGATCTGCAAAACTGATCTGGAATGTGCCTGAGAGCAGATTTACAGAAAGTCCCACTCTTACATGACGTGTTTCTTGTATGCTGAGCATTAGAAGCATGTGGAAGTAATTGTAGTTAGTCTTCACCGAGCTTTGGGAAATGTGTTGCAGTGACTCCAAACAGTAAAAGTACCCAAAGTTTAAACTACCACTACCAATGAAATCAGGGTGACATAGGCAAGTATTTATTCAGCCCTTCAAGTAGGCTTTGCAACTTAAACTGAGTTATCCTCTACTGAAGAAACAAACTACTGCCTGCCCATGCTAGTTTAAAGGTGGATGTGGTATTGTTAAGTGAGCTGCAATCATTTAAATATGTCCTGTGGTGTATTTTGCTGAGGTTCCTTTGTAGCAGAGTTATCACAATCAATTATGGTAGCATTAACACTCTTCATACATATTAATTTTCTCTGATACAGTTTTTATAGCACAATTAAGACCTTTCATTGAGGACACAGGCATGGCAAACTGGAAACAGGAGGAAGCTGTCATGTGTAATTTGCTTTTTTAATTGCAAGCAGTTTTTACATTTGTTTTAAAAGAAAATAATTACTGTCTTTTTTATAGAGTTCCATTGTCAAGTATGTGATGTATCCTCTTATGGATACATCAGGCAGTCTTACTGTCTCACAAACCCTACCCTGGCCAAAACCAGAACATTGTACTTGAATTAAAACTGTATATATTAGCATCTCATAATATCTCTGAAATGTAAACGTTGTGGCAAAGGTAATGGGAAGCATGGATAAAAGCAAATAAAGCAATTAGGTTGCTTGCAGCCTTTGAAAACTGTGTCAAGCCATAGCATACCTGTCTGAAATGTCAGTAGTAGAGGAAGCAACATGTAATGACCCTTCTTATGTATGGAAGTTGTAATGTATAGCAATCTAGGTGGAACAAGAATAAATCCCTCAGTTGGCCGTTGCCATACAGTTGATGTTGCTGTATCATTGTGTTGTCCTTTTATAGTAAAGTTTTTGCCAGTGTTCACAAATAAATCACCTTCTTGAGTTGATTGAAACAGAGAGATCGTGCTATGAGGATATTTTCACCTTCAAGTTTTGGCAGTTCTTGTAAGTGCTGAGTATGTGACTGTTTATAGCAGCTTAAGCCTGTGGCTTATGGATGACATGCTACCCTGTTTTTCATTAACAGAAACAGAAAGGTAAAACTGAGTCCAATAATAAGAACAGAATACAACATTCTCATCTTAGTTGAGATATATTACTGCCCAAAGGTCAGACAGGCTCCCTGCTAGTGGTCTCAGACCTTGCTGCTCAGAGGTCTATCAACTTCTTGCTTAGTCCAGGTATCCACAAAGATAATACACCACAACATTTCTGTGATAATCTATGAAAATCAGCTGTAGCAATATGAACTTTTCACCATATCCAGTCACTACTTTTTTCTGACACTTCTAGACGTTTTGTGACATGCTCGTTGGCAGTACTAACACACACTGGCAATACTATAAAAAAGGGAGATCCTGAATGATTTAAGATTACAACTGAAATGTATTATTGTGTTATTACCATCTTCTCTAATTAATAGATAAGCAAGTAGTACAGGCAACAGTGTCAGACAAAGCTCAAGTCTTCATACTCTTCATATTCTTTGTGACTGTCAGTCAACTGTAAAGTTACAGTGGGCGGTAATGAAAGTAGAACGTGACATTTCTTTCCTTTCCCCAACTAATAATCTGACCTTTTACATCACTCTACTTCAAAGCTGCAGAGTATTTTGAGAGTAAACTGTTTCTCCCCACCCCCATGTTTCACTTTTCCATAAAACTGTGATACGGGACAGAAACACAGAATAGATGGAGGTGGAAGGGACCTCTGGAAGTCATTTGCTCTGGGCTTCTTCTCAATCAGGGCCAACCTCAAACTGAGATCCAGATTCCAAGCTTTATTGGTTTGCTCAAGGTCATATCTGTTTGGAGTTGGAATATCCTCAAGGACAGGTATTTCTCAGTCTCTCTGGGCAGCAGAGCATTGCTGTTCCGCTGTTTGACCACCATCGTCATGAAAATGTTTTTCCTAATATCTGTTGGCATTTCCCTTGTTGCAACATATATATGCCTTGGGCTGTCTTTCTTGCTTGGCTGCCAGACGCTGGCTGGATCTAAGCCTGCTACTTCTCATTCAGTCAAACCAGATTGCTGGTGTGGGTTGCAGGTGGTACCGTGACGCTGTAGATGTTAGTTCTGGAAATGATGCGGTGTGTTTGCTTTGTTACTTGGAAAGACTTCATCTGTTTCAATGGTGTGTGTTGCCTGTGTCCTTGGGTGGTATGCAAAGATACAGTGCCTAGTTTTGGGGAAATTATTTGCATGAGGAGGTGTCCAGAATGCATGATTTGGATCTTTATTGCCTTTACAGACCCAGATATATACAGTCAAGCAAGTAACCAATATGATTTCCTGGATGATGTACCTGGAAAAAAGAGCAGATGATAAATAAATCTTAGTCCTAGTTGTGTTTATCTACAGAAATAAATGTAAAAGTATGTTTGAATTCCTCATGTCCTTTCTGTTTTCTGTACCCTGTTGTTTTCACTTTTTTTCTTATAAAAGCATTATTTTTATCATATTACTCTTTCTTGTTGCTCTAAATAATGACTTTTTCTTCTGTAGACCTCCAACTTTCTAGTTGCAAAAATCAGGAAAGCTCTTGCTTATTAGAACTAGTTAGCTTGTGAACTCTTTTTCTGACAGTTTAAATAGGGATATGACATGATATTCTTGGGTCCATGTTCCATGTATTCCCCTCCACCGCCACCCTCACTTATGTTGCATTCTTCGGAAAGTTTAGAGTTGCTGGGAGTTTTGATATTGACCTTGTGGTTGAATTTTACTGGGTTGTTGACAAGAACATCACATCCTTTGGCCACTTGGTTGCAATAAAAATTAAACAGTGTAGTTTAACTAGAAATTTGTTTTTTATAGGAAGGAAGAAATTTCCTAGGAGATGGTGTAAGCAAAGTGTTAAAACTCATCAGAACTTGTATAAAGCTGTCAGGCTCCTGGTTTCTCTTGGGAGTTTAATTATCTGAAAATTTTAAGCAACAGATTTCATAAATCTATGGTCTTTCTGTATAGTAACCCTGAAGAAGTGTGTTGGTAGTGTTTCTTTTTATGTTAGCTATTGTTTCCTATGAAACTGAACAAAGAATATAACAGGTATAGTGAGTTAGGCCAGAGATTTAGGTTGCTGTTCAATTAAAAATACTGCCTAAGCTCTGTAAGCTGCTTTTGCAGCCGCACCCTTACTTCTTGAAACTGCTTTTATATGCAGCATTTCTCAGAGGATGTTGTGAAAACATTCCCTTACAGCTGTTTACTTGTACACTAAATTTCAAAGTGCAAAAGTCCTTGCATTCAGCATCATAATTTCTCTCTTACAATGCACGAGTTATAGAAGACAAAGGAGCTACCTACTTGTAAGTAAGGTGACTCATGGTGCAGTGTTTGGGTTCAAAATACTAGGTAGAGACGCTGTCTTTGGTGGATCCATTAAAAACATAAGTTCATAATTAAAACTGTATTCAGTCATGCTTCAAGAAATGGCAGAATTTGCAAATGAAACTTAGCACAAGATCAGGGTTTTTGTGTTTGTTTGTTGGAAATGTATCAAGATTTCAATAAGTTCCTTTGTTCTCCTTTCTTTCCTGCTTTTTATTTTAAATTGCTTCATTGCTACCACTCATCTCAGTCTTTCATATTGCACAATGTCAGTTGAGATTTTTGATGCCCTAAGTAATGAATACACTTTGCATTTGCAAAATTTACGTCTTTAATGAAATTAGACACACTTTCTTCCATCTCTTGAGCACGTACTTGAAGCGATACATTGGAGCTGAAATTGGTAGAAATTGTAAGTCATGAAATTGATATTCACATTTTCCAGGTAGGAGGTACTTAAGATAATTTATGTTGTCTTTTGTCTTGATGGTTAAAAATCTATGATTAAAAGTTTTTGGCTAAAAATACCATGGATTATTATTTCCAAAATATCTCTTCCTTAAGAGAAAAAAAGCCTGAAATGTTGAGCTGACTTAAAATCAAGGCAGCATAAAATCCTTATTGCCCATTGGCCACCCTTATTGCCTTATGGTATGTTGTGCTTACGTGTTGGAATGTGCTGCTGAAGTACTAGTGTTATTTCCAGTGCAGAGACATGCTCTTTTTTATTCACAGCTGTTTTTTCTTCTTTTTCAATTTATTGTAGGTGAGCACCAGTGCTTGTCCCTCCCTGTGCTGGGCAGGGATAATTCCATTTTGTGTCCTGTAGGAGTTTGTATATTACAGTTCAGGAAAAATTTACTTATTAATTCACATACATATTAAATATTTACAAGGATGTAATTATAGCTATTCATTAATTTATTAATATTAAAATTTAGTGTCATAATAATTAAACTAGCAACAATGTATTAGCTGAACTGTGATTAATCTGCCAACACTTAGATTAAGAAGGAGAAAGTTTTTGTTTTAGTACATTCCAACTAAACTTTGTAGGATTAATTGGTAGTGAAGAAATGCTTATCCTGTTGCTTAGCAGATGACTTTGCACTTGTATGCATGTCTCTTTCTGGTTCCATCCTTTCCATTTAATTACATTGAAGCGACTCCAGATACCAAGTCTGGGGGGCTTTTTAAAGAACACATGGTGCTGCGGCTTCTGCCTTTTTCTGCAATGATAACCTCACTATCATCTTGATAGCTCAGCCTACTTCTTTTTGTTTCATTTTTGAAAATACAAAGCAGAGAAAAACAACGTTCTTAAGAAGCAAAGTAGGTACAGCAATGATCCACATTACAGAAGTAACGACTATGGGAAATGTAGTTGAAGTTAGTGTTGGCATTAGGCATATTAAAGGATAATGTTCTTTGGCACCAAACATGTCAGTAGAATTTTGGCAAAGTAAGCTGTCTGCATGTTTGTCAGCACATTTTTGCTGTGTATTGGTTGTGACCAAGATGCAGTGTATAAATCACAAGAAAGGTTATTTATCATGGAGTACAAATACTTCTCCATATTAAAAACCCAAATATGCTGAAGCTGTATCCTCGTGGTTCTTGTTCTGTTGAGCTAAAAGCCTTGGCAGAACTATTTCTAGAAAATTCACATTACTGATTTTCACATACAGACATGCTTGCTGTTCACTTACAGCTCTCTTTAATGACAAACACTATTTGGAAATGGCTTAATTGGATTGTCTGCTTTAATAGCATTAGGATTGTTGTGCTAGTTTAGCTGAGCTCTAATGGTCCTTTGCTGGTTAAGAGATCAGTAAAGCAGCAAAATGGAAAGAGAAACTTCAGATTTTAGAGAGGAGTTTTTGTTCCTCCAAATCCTGTTACTCTTAAAAGAAAAGGAGAGGGGGCTGTTGAAGAAAATGCTTAATACATTACCTGTATTGTTTGACTAAATTTAGTCAGAATGTTTTATTATTCCTTTCGAACTGGTCCAACAACTGCCCACCTTTCAGTTTCTCATCAGCCCTGGGACTTGGCATAGAGAATAATGCCAGCAAAGAAAAAGGCTTTGTGGTTCTGTTTGCTGTCTTGGTCCTACATCTTACAGAAGGAGACCTCTTGGATAGTTACAAACCCCTGGGAAGTGAGAAAATTAACTCCTTATTGCTCTTTGACACAAGTAATTTCTGGAGATACAAATTTTGCATGATTTGATGTTCCAAGTGCTTCAAGTCCTCATGTTTGGAGAGAGGAATCCAAAGTAATTAAATAAGTTTCATAGTGAAGTGAAGGATTAATGAAAGCATTAAGCCATGATATATGGACATTTTGTGTTGAGTAGAAACTATGGGGTTGGGCTTGTGTGGGTGGTTGTTTTGTTTAATATTTCTTCCTGCCTTGCAAGAAGTTCTTGCAAATTATTTGAGACGTCTGGTTTCCCATTAGCTCTGTGTACAGAGAAAACTTTATTGGTCATGTGCTTTAATAGTATTAGAGAAGACTGCATGGGTTTATAAAATCATCTATTGTTAGAAGAGTATAATGCATATTGAACAAAATTTCAAGAAGCAGATGGCTAATTAGGTAGTTTGGTGATCCTAAGCTGATCATATGTTCTAGCTCTAAATAAAAATGTAACAAAACTTCATTTGAATGTTTTAAACAGTCTTACATAATATTTTTTTCAGTTAGTTTTAAATAAAGTGAGTGCTGTTGGGATTGTCCATAATAAAGTGAAAAGTCAAAATCAATATTCAGCTTCCTGTTGAACTGGCTTTATCTGCCATTGGCCATGATTCTGTTTCTTGAGGCAACACAGACTGAATGGGATGTTGTGGCTGTGGCTTCAGTCTGTACAATTTTCAAAACCACATTCAGAATGCAATTAAGTAAATACTAAACATACATGGAAAAATGAGTTCTTTTTAGTAACATTTCTATCTGATGAAATTCTAAGGTATTACATCATTAGAATGACATTTTTGTATGGTGCCTTTCTAGCTGTATGGCAAGTTGTTTATACAATTAAATAAAGGGAAAGAGAATACTACCAGAAGGCTGAATAAAAATACTTCATTTCAAATTTAATTAGGGAGGGTATAGAGGTAATTACAAAAAAGTTTTCAATTCTATTTTGAAAGCAAAGTGAATATGAGAGAGTTCACTATGGAAATCCAGCAAAGACAGTGATTTCCCAGTAGTGACAGTGTTGTGGGAAAGATGAAATGGTCATATAGCAGATGTATGTGAAAGGGAAGAAAGAAAATCCAGTTAGATAAATAAGGAAAAGGAGTTATAAAAGTAAGGGATGGCAGAATATTAACTGGATCTGGGAATGGAGATGATGTTCAACTGCTCATAATCTTATTCCTCTGAGGAACTTTGCTTCCAGAAACTGATCATGGGTTACATGCTGCTGTATTTGTTAGACAAATGAAACCGAGAACGCTTCCTACACAGTATCATGTACATGTGTGTTTCTTTATGCAGGCCAGAATTTGGAGATAGATGAGAAAACTATGTAGTGTGCAAAATAGGCAATTTTTTTTCTCCTCCCTTTCCCTTCTCAATTGTGCCTTTTCTTTTAGTCTCAGATTTGGTAAGCTAAATGAAAGTGATGATTTGCATTGTTTCCAGTCTGCACAGAGACAAAGATATAAAATACTTGGTGCTCTCACTGTGTTCTTTGGCTTGATGCAGAATTTTTAAAGGCTTTTTAGAAGATGAGTTAAAATTGAAACTTCTAAAGCGACCTCAGAGCAAACCCAAGTTTCTGTAGGCTTGCAATCCACTTGTCTGCTTTTCTACAGACTTTTTTTTCCCTAAATTCCAGTCTTGAAAGAACTGAGCACTGTTGGCAGACAAATTAGTGCTGTATTAACATTTTGTTTTTATTTAAAGTAGACTATCTAGGCAGGGTCAGGAGTGTTATTTGCAATAACCTTTCAGCTTTGCTTTTTGGTGCCAGATGACTAAACATGGCTGTTGCTGTAACGTACAGTGTGGCATGGCTCTTCTGAATGATAGAAGAGGAGGACAAGATATTTGCCTATCTCTTTTAATTGATTTCCTCTATGCTCCAACAAGCTGTCAAATTTGAATGTTTGCCCCAGTTTTCTTTGTCATATGTAGAGATAGTGGGTTGGTTGTTCAAAGCTGGCAAGAATCAGCAGATATTCTGCCAGTAAGGAGAATTTAGATGCGATAGATGCCTTAGAACATTGAGGGAAGCAGTGGGATTGATGAAATGAGTTGCAGTTATAGGGCTGTCACCACCAAAGTACCTGACCACCAAAGAACGTGGTTTCCCATATGGAACTTTTTGCAGCATTGTTCTTTGTAAATTTGGAACCATTGGTTCTGTAGCTCATTCTATTTCAGTTTTAGTTCACTCTCTCATTGACTTTGATTTTAGCTATCACCTGGGAACGATTGAAATAAATTCCCTTACCATTTAAAGAGACTCTTGTATCCTAAGTCTATATGAACTCAACACTAGTATTTTTACACAAAAGAACAGATTGGAGTTAGAGGAATAAGGAGAGTCCATACAAAACACAAGGTTGGCTCAGCACTCCTTCCTGTTTGCTCCCGCTACCTTGGAAACAAAGGATGGCATGACAACAAAAGCAATTCAGGAAGAAAGGTTAAACCTCCCAAACATTTGAAATGTGTTCTGCAGGGAAACTCTTTCTTATTATTTCAGAATGGAGTTTCAAGTTTTACCATACATGAGAATTGTGTTTCTTTGAACCTCATATTTGGTTGACATCAAATCTGGTAGCTGAAAGATATAAAAATGTCATTTTAATATAACAACACTATAAATGTTACATTTTTAAGAATAAAAGAAAACTTGTCTTAAGTCTATCTGCAACTAAAAAGAGTTTTTAGTCTGAGCCATTCAAGTTTTTTAGAGAAGTTCAAAATTGTTGTTAAAACCATGCCAGGAGTGTTTCTTGTATGTATGGAATTCAAGGTAAGGACCATAAAAGTTAGATTTGAATGTACAGCAACCCTCTTAGCTAAGTTACTACAATTTTTTTAGCCCTGCAGTGCTCTGTAGATTGACATAGTAGAGCAGTGAATGTATCTCGTGGTTTGTGCATCATCTCATAAAACATTGTGGAAACTGTCATGATCCTTCCAGTCCTTCTTCTTTGTGCTGATGGATCTTCGAACTGAAGTTGGGGACAGCAACCCTCACCATGAGCAACACCATTAATGGTCTTCTAAGTGCAATTATTTAAAAAAATGGTTTTGTTGTTGCTTATACTATTCCTTATATTGTTTTTTACCTGTCTACTCAGCAATTTTCTCTGTCCTGGTTTCCCTAATAACCCAGTTGAGCCAGGATGAGGATATTAAAGGCAAATGTCAACACATGTCAAAAGTAGTATACTTGAGCTCCCATTAACGAGTTCTCTGTAGAAGGGTGACCAGCAACGTAATCCCATTTCAGAGCAATGTGTTTTGAAATATTTCTTTTCATAAGAAGCTAACTTACATAGGTGTAAGATCTCAAATTTATCAGTACTATGTTTTACTTTGAGTAAGTTGTTCAAAAGCTCTGCTAAAAAAAGAAGATATTTATTTTTTGGGTAAACATGTCTGGTGTAGTTTGAAGGTCTCTTTATTCATGCTGAGGCAGCAGTGAGGTGAACAAATAGTGTTTGCTTCTCTTTTCAGTTCATTTTCAAGAAGGGCTTTTCTTATTTGGTTAGACTCTTCAGTTCAGTCACCTAGCAACTTCTGAGGGCTTTTGATTCAAACGTTAATCTGTAAATGCAAAGCCAGTAAGAAAACAAGGAACCTCAGAAAAGCTAAACTGAACAACTATGGGTCTTGAATTTAGCTGCCACAACTCAGTAGCAAGCCATCAGAGATATACTGTAGTTCTTAAGTACACTTTTCCAATAAAGACAATGTATTTTAGGATTTTTAAGGCTATTTGCAAGTTGCCATGCTGGCAAGTGTAGTTTGGGAAACACGAGGATGTTATATTCTTATGTCTATCCTTGTGTTCATCCTTTCCCTGAATCAGGATAATCTGGTACCAAAATACATGTTTAAACTTAAGTCCAAGCTAGGAAAACTTTCCAGCAAGTATTTAAATATTTGTACTGTCTTGTACATATTCAGAAATACTTGCATTAGTTGGATTCAGATTTTACCAACTGCATCTTCATATTCAAACAAACTTTTATACAATTCTAAGAACGAATTTTTCCTCTTTCTTGCTATACAACAGTGAAGTACTGTAATTAAGCAGATAACATAATGTATGGCAAATTAGTTTTAACAGACCTCAACCTATATTTAGAAAAACATAGGAAGAGAAAAGATAGGACACAATGTTGAAAGTTGAAGAGAAAAATAAAAGAACTAGTATGGTATTTTGAAATTCTCACATTATGCATTCCACCAGTGATAGTTCATTTTAAGAATTAGACATGAGCATCACTTGGACAGTATTGTCAATTATTTAAATAACCACAGTAATTGTGCCTATGCTGTCCATTTGTCTATATTTCAGAACACTTGAATGTTATACTAATAAGTGCTATAACACATGTAATAAAAAAGGGGTTTCATTATCATCTCAGTGTAAATTTGAAACTACAAATTGCTAAAGAAAATGAGACAAAATTTTATTTAAGTCGTCCAATTTGTGTCAAGGGATTTCTCATATAGACTTCCAGTCTAAGAAGCTTTTCTTTGTCTTTCATGGTTGTACTTGTCACAGCAACTCGGCATGTTGTTCTGAACTAATGATGAAAATGGCATACCGCTGGAATCTGTCTGCTCAACTCAGCAGAAACGTCCATTGCTTCAAGTTCATTGCTTCAAGTGCTCCTCTGTTTTTTAAAAATTAAACCCACACACATAGTCTTCTGCAGTGGAGTAAGTGATAAACTGTGGGGTTTTTTTCTCCTGCTGTCAATGCTAGAAAACGTCACAATTTGGAGAGATGACAGCGGTTTCATCCCCTTACCCAACAAAATTCACTTTATTAACATCCTCTGTGAAGTGATGGCTTTGCAGCCAGAAATAAGAAAATGCTTAAAATGTTCCTTAGTAAAACTTCTTACAATTGTCTGTGTTCCCTACAAATCACTGAAGGGTTTTATGTATTAGCAAAAGGGGAGGGAACGTGACTTCTTTCAGCCTGTTCTTCCCAATGACATCACACCATTTCTTATTTTTGTCTCTCTGTAGGCCCTTCTTATTGAGCTATTGAAACATTCCAACATCTCCTATTTCTGATGCAGCAGCTTTAGATGATGTTTAGAACAAATTTATTACTGGAAAAAAAAAACAGTACTGTGCTTATGATAGTATGAAGTATTCATTTATAATTTAAACTGGAGACTAGTTGAAAGGATACAAAATGAGTGATTCATATAACTATATTTTACCCAAGAAATTCTTACCATTTTAATAGCTCTGTTAAAATACCTTAAAATGAATATCTTAGAATATAGTTTCCTTAAACTTAAATCAAGGCTCCCTTGAAAACTTCTTTACTATGTAACTCCTAGAACCTGGCTTATGTACTTGTTACTTAGAAACTTCCTGCCACCTGACATTGAACTGAAGTGGATGAATATTCTGCATCTAGATAGATCCGTGCAGGATAGAGCTGTCAGCAGAAGTCATTCTTGAATTGTATTGGGTGACAAGATTCAGACTGGCACATTAAAGTGGTACAGGTCAACTCTGTTGGAAACCACAGGGAAGTCTTCTTGAGCTCCAATTACAGACTTTCAGTTGTTTATGTTTTCCCTGGATCAGTTTAGGAAGCCAGATATTGTTCAGCAGATAAACAAATTACCTGAACAGTATAGATATAAGCTGAGATATAGAACCTGCTTTGGTATAATCCTTTTGTAGATAAACCAATATGAAAGGAGCTGTGATCGGCCACACCAAGAAAGGATTTGCTGCCTTGGTATTGAAAACATTTTTCAGGACATGGTAAGGGAAAAAAAGAAAACCCAAACATGAAGAGCCAAAGGATTGTAGTCATCATATTTTTCCAGGAAATTATTTAAACTAGTGTAAAAGAGTATTATTCATTATGGGACTCGGGTGAAGGAAAATATGCGACTGTTTTCTGCTGTAAAATTCTTTTTCAGGCTATCAAAGGCCATGAATGAAACATTCATACTTTCAATGAACACAGTGTCCCTGAAGACAGTCATGTTTGGAGCAGAATAAAAATAGTTGAAAGAATGGAAAAGAGTAAGTGTATTAAGTAAAGGAACAAGAATTTCATTTTACAAAACACGGTTTATTTCAAGCTTTTATTATAACACAGCTTTGGGATATTGCTTTGTTGCATTGTCTGTGTGCGTGTATGTGCTAGAATGGACCAATAAAGTCCCGAAATGTCATCTCTGGATTGAAGGTCTGAAGAATATTTTGGCAGCAAAGTCATCCTGCTCCCACAAATCAGACAGTGAATAATTCCTCCTGTGAGCTGCACCTTAAATTGGGGTGATCTGTATCCATCCATCCTGGATGCCTTCCTCCCAGACATTGCAACGGTCAAGTCCTCGTGCTTTATTTTAGTTTCTAAACCTGGGAACCTTTAGGAAAGCAGTTTTCAATTACTGTTTCTCTTGGGTATTACACAGCGATGGGATTGGAATAAAAGAGGTTAAAGTTACAAACTGATGACCTGTTTTGAATAAAAACCTATTATTCAGACTGGAATTTCCACAGAGATAAACTCATCCTGTAAGTAACCCATAATATACAGTGTACACTAGGTCTCGTTATTACATTCTTCATATAAATGATACATTAGTAGTTTAAATTATTTAATCAAAATTTCCTTAGCAGGAAGTAATCAGTGAAATGCAACCTTGCTTAAATCTGCTAAACCTTCTAATACTTTCTGGCTTTTAGTACTCAGTGACGCAGCAGTGTAAATTTGATGCAGCATTCAGTCCAAAAGCTTCTTAGAGTCTTTTAATCTTAAAATCATGAAGCGATGCATCTACCCAATGTATTGCTTCATTTGCTACAGATGAAGACTTGTCATGTGAACACAGATTTCTTTTACCTTGAGATTCAAATTTTTTATCAGTTAATCTAAAAATTGCATTGCTAATCCTGTGTGGTGACTGGCTGCACCTGGGTGTTTGCAAGCCACACAAGGAGAAAATAATACTCTGTTTGAAAATAATCCTAGCAAAAGATATACCACAACCTCTGATTCAATTTTATTTTCATCCTGTCATTTCTATGCAGTGTCCTGGGAGGGTACAGATTGGTTTGTAAACTTGTAAATTCAGGGGCAATTTGTACAGTTAGACACATCTGAAAAATTGTTGAACTTTTCCATACCACGATGTTAAATGCTGATAAAAACATATCTATAAATTGAAGTTCTTACTCATTCTAACCTATTATATTGTAAAAGGTAGTAAGATTCATAGGTGGTGACCACTAACTTGCCTAGTAGCCAAGAGTCCTGAAAAAACCCAATATTGAAATGGACAGAGGTTTCCTGTGGCTCATATAAAGCTTGTGATAAGTGCTCCACATAACTCACTCTCAGAGAACATGGACTATAACTGCTTTTCATTAAATTCAGCAATTTCAGTTAGAAAACTTAATGACAAAGGTTGCAGCTAGGAAAAGTTAGAGTGTATTTTCCCCATCAGATAGAAAAGAGGCAATTAAGAAATCATCTAGGTCAATGAATGAGTCTAGACACACTAATAGCCACTGGGGAATTTACATCTATTCTTCCAGCTTGCATAATATATACAGAAATTAGTCCAAAAATGGAAGGAGTGAACTGAAAGTGATGAAAGGCAATGTGTTCTATTTATAGGGGACTTTGGTTCAATTGTCCTTACACACATGCTGCTTGGTCCCAAATGAGCCTTCTGCTGCGTTTTCCGTATCTGGAGCGAGACATAAAAGTTGACATGATCAAATGCTGAAGCACTCAGTATGTGGAAGGAGGGCAGCACTTAGACACCAGAATAAAGATAAAACAATTTTTAACCTGAAATCCCTAGGAAAGAAATCTTCAGTAAGTGTCCTACTAATGGAAACCAGAAGGCATGGGGCAGTGCATTAGTTCTTGTTTGGTCACACCAGCGCAGGGAATTCTCATCATTTGATGCAGTGTGCTCAAAGAAGTGAGTCAGGGCATTAGCTGCAGCCAAGCTGCAATAGCTGGCTCTAAACACAATGCATACACAGATTATCCTATTAATTTAAACCTCATTTTACTTTAGATGACATATAGGATGAGATTAATCCGTTCACATTTTGAAAGCCAACATTGTAAATTTTAAACTGAGATGTCCTGAATCCCTTTGCAGACTATGGAGGGAAATGGACTCTCCTCAGCTGTGATTAATCTCATCCTAAAGCATTTTTTTAGAAGGGTAGTATCTGTCTTCTATGGGAACCTTTCCATGTGGTGCAGGCAATTTAGATCAGGATGTGATAAAGCACTTCTTTTTAACAGAAGTGCCTGCTTCCTTCCATTGATTATAAAGCAATGGGCTCAAACAGATTTGATCTCTGTAAATGTCTAAACATGCAGATGAGAGAAATCCCACCGGTGTTCATTTATAAATCTGTAATTATCAGGAAACCCAAGACAATCTCTACCTCCTACCTTAACTTGATGAATCATAATGCTTCAGCCGGGAAAATGGATAACATTTTTATTTACAAAGAAAAGTCCACTGTAAACCAGGAGAGAAACTAAGTCAGGTGTCTCAGCAAAAGTGAAGACCTGGATTTCTTTTTTAGCAACAGTGTCCCTTAGCTTAACAGGTAGAAGAGCTCTGCTGACTTCATGTTTGGAGGATGCCAGGAGGGCAATGACATGAAGGTAATAACACGTGTAAGCGCTGTGCAAAGGAAGTTGTCACATGAATGTAAATGCTTTTTCCCCTTAAAGCAAGTCAGACTTTATTGTAAATTCCTCACTAACAGAATGATAAATGTGTACAGCATTACTGGAAGCAGAATTTAAGTGGAGAAAGTATGCCTGAGAGGAGAGTTGTTCACTGAAAGCCTTTTGAGTATGCTGAGGTTTTAATAATTCTTACATCAAATTGAATACCCTGAAGTAGGAATAATTTTCCACATTAAAGAGATGACATGGGTTTTTTTGGGGTTTTTTTTTCTTCTTTTACCATAGGCCACTTTTAAAACCATTTAACAAAGCCTCACATGTAAGATCCTAAAATGAAGAGGCCAACATAAAGCATGGCAGGCCAATTTGTATTGTACAAAAGCTCCTGAAAACAAGCTAAAATATGCATCACTGTAAAACAGAACAGCATGTGCCAGCTACTGTCAAAACACCGTAAGTATGATGGAAGTTCATCAGGTTTTGGTTGCATCTTAGTCCAAAGAGATGGAGATAGTTAGTGCAAAACATAGACTTATGGAGTTTTGTTACATTATTACAAATGTATTAGTTCTGTCATTTAAAAAGAATCTGGTTAGTTTACACTGAGTGACTAATTTCTAAATGCTATTGCTGTCAGGGGCAGTATTTTGATCCACAGAAGGTTTTTGGAAGGTGGAGGTCTGAGCCTTTTTATGAAAAGCATTATTTTCCTTTAGTAACCACACCAGTGAATCCACATTACCTGATTTGTTGCTAATCAATAGATATCAGCCTCCTTTTTTGCCTCTGTAAGATTCAGTGATTCACTGTCTCCTTTCAAGGAAGCAAAACCACAGTAGGCAATGTCTTATTTCGGAAAACCATTAGTCTAGTCAATATTCTTCCATGTTCCTTATGTTCAACATGTTTTGCATTTATAAAAACTGTTAATAGCATCACCAAATGAATTTCATGATGCTGCCACGTTAAACAGTCCAGCTGAATGATGGTCCATCTTCCCTGTTAGGATTTGGTGAATGCTAACTTTTCAATGCAACATTTTGGCATAGAGGGCAACAGTTGAGTCCATGCAGTGATGATTTTTCAGTCAGTAGCTATGTTCTCTTCTGCATTGAAGTAAGCAGTGGAGTATGTGCCATAGAATCATAGAATGGTAGGGGATGGAAGGGACTGAGAGAGCTGTGGAAAGGCTTTCCTTCCTCTGCTAAACTTGATGAGTGTGCATTGAGATGAAGGTTTGTTTTCTGCAGCCCAAGTAAGAACTTGAAGGTGTTATAAACATCCTGCCAGTAAAATAGCTTTTTTTTGTTTGCTTATTCATGACAGCAAAAGTAAAATTTATGAAAGAACTGAAGAAGAGCTGAATAAGAGATTCAGAAATAAGAATTTCTTACTGATGTGAGATCTTCTTATTAAAGAATAATAAAAAAAGAAATGCTGAGAGATTTGCATATTCTTTTAATGGATTATTTTGAGCTTCCATTGAAGCAGATACACTTTTAGCAGATTGACTTCAATGCCAATTGGGTAATAGAGCAAGAAGAAAAGCCATAATGTCTTTCTTTAGAGCAGAGTCATTTAAAGCCAAAATATGACTAATTATCACAATTGAATTTGTGAAACCCCTTGCATTTGTTAATAGACTTACTGTGTTAATGTCTCTGTGAATGGATGGAAAATCCAAACTAAGAAAAACCCAAAACCTTTGTGTACTTTTAAGAAACAAATATGTTCTTTTATTTTCTCACACAAACAAAGGAAAAATCAGGAAATACCAGTTTCTACTATGTAGCAGTAGTTTAAAAGGATATTTAAAGATTTTTATGGCTTTTCTACAAAAGCTTAAACCAATTTTACAGAAATATGAAAGTTGTGTGAGAAGAATGAGATCCATTATGCAGCAGGGAAATTACTGTGAATTCCTGATTACAGTAATATCTGGTATTACTAGTAGTAGTAGTGGAGTTTAGCTGTTGCTTAGCAGAAGTCTGTCCAAGAAGGAAATATGGGGTTTTTTTTACTCAATTAGTGAAGGATTTGTGTACCCTACAGTGTGCAGCGTCAAAAGGCATAAAATGATTGAAAATACAAACTATTTTGGCTGAAATAATGGAATATTCACAATGAGAAATATGAAACAGCATTTAAGAAGTGTGGGTCAGATGGAATGAATGAGCTGTTCTATATAAAAGGGTGTTATTGAGACAATTGATTATAAGGACTTAAATCCAAATCTCACAAGGGGAAAATTGGCATTTTTTTACCTATGGAGTAATCTTTGCTAGTGAACTGAAACCTAAGTACCAACATTGATCCATTAGAACTTAGACATTCAGCCAGTATCATTGACAATCTTAGTTACACTACTTGGGAAGCCAGAGATGCATAAATAAGAGACTGTGGTAAGCTGTTGAAGTGAGGTGACTTGTTACAGACTTTCTGGGTTGGATACTTTGTGCAGTAAACCTTGAGGTTTTGTCATCTGTTCTCAGCTTTTACTGTATGAGCTTCATAGCACAACAAAGAAACCTTGTCCTGTTGAAGTGCTTTCATTTGATATCCATGTCGTATCTCTGTATGGACCCATGGAAACTACTCAGCAGCACTGTATACCATGATTATGTCTGGATTGTTTTGCATTCATTGTGCACTTGCATCTGTGAACACATGCAGTTTCATTATTGTACCAGTGTGGTTTGGAAATCTGGGACCTGATTGCAACCAACTACTGGGCTATGCTGCCTGGTAGAATGCAGATCTGTATTTCATGCATTATGTATCTAGTGACTAACTCTCCACAGATGTCATTTTGGCCCTGGATGCCAGACTGTTTTTTCTTGGTTGGGTTTTTTTCTTTTCTCCCTCCTGACTCACTGGAAGAGTGCTGCAGTTAAGCAGTGAGTCTAATGATACTTACATTTCTGACCTATACTTAATTCTTCCTGGGGAAAAATAAAATAGGTCCATTACAGTCCAGATCTCTCACGAGGTGATTTATACTATGTCTCTTGCAATAACTTCCCTTTTAGAATGGATAGATCCACTAGTAGTTTTATTAGCTTTGGAATAATTCAGCACCTGCATTGGGGAGACTTTGTAAAAGGATCATTTCTAACGGTGTTAACTGCATATCGTAAAAGGCTGAATTGCTTTGTTGCCCTGTGTGTAAGAAGGAAGATAGTTAAGTTAGTGAGGGAAAATAGTTATTATTTATGTTAGAAAAACTTTAAAGCTCAAAAGAAATATTCATTTAAAAATATTTTATAAAATAGATGAAAAATAGAGAGATTTCTTATTTTACCTGTCAGTAATCTGTGCTTTTAAAGTCTGTCACCTGAAAGCTCAGCTGTTGCTTATTGTCCTTGTGACCAAGTTATAGATTTGCTCTGCAATTACAGAATACTTTGTTTTTTTCCAGTGGTCTGTATGATCTCTTCTAAAGTGCTAATATGTCATATAGTAAAACCTTGGATAAAAATAGTCTGAAAAGACAGTGATGACAGCAAATAATTTGCTTCCCTTTTGGACTGTAGACCCTTTATGCATGTTCTGTGGTGAGTAGGAACTAGTTGCAATCTCTTCTCTTTTTTTGAAGGGATTGAGTCATGGCTTAGTGAATTCCAGTTCTTTTTTGCTGCTTGAAAATTCTTGGCCTATTGTAATCAATATTCTCAGACAAACATCAGCTAACATATCACTGACATTCATGGCTTGTATTTTAATGATATGTTGCTTTTAGTAAACATATGTTATAGGAAATAGCATTTACCTTTCCATATCGTCAGAATGCTACTCACTCTGTCTGAATTAATCTAAGAAATACTGTTTATATTGCTGCTTCAGTGAGCCAGGAAAAACTGCACAAATGTGTCCTGACCATCCAGTGAAATATGCTTGTATACTGTTTTCACAGTCAAGGTTCTATTTGAGTTGCTAACAAGAAGAGCCATTATTCTTTCTAAGAACTAAGAGCTCAGACATAGGCTAAATTTTGAGATAAAGATCAAATTCTAGGAATGATGTCTGTACTTGGAAAATGTTTTGAATGTTTGTCAACCATCTAGACAAATTGAAGAAATCCAGTCAATTATTTAACTTAATGATGCAGGATGGATGTTAATGCATGGTTGCTTTATCTAGTATAAATGTAGCATAAATCCAGGCTACTACGGTGGTCTTGTAGTTCTATTTTTGTGCTACGTGAACTTTCTTGTCTGTGTGTTGAGCTAGCTCGGGGAACTGGTCCAGCTAAAACATAACCTTGCCAAAAAAAATTGACTGCATAAATATTAAGACATAGGAGCAAGGAGACAGGGCCACTGGTTTTGACAGCAATGTTCCATATGTCAAATTAAAGTGGTCACTTAACCATGACTTAAGAAATCATCACTATGTCAACTCTGCGTGCTGATGCAGTGTTTCTCTGAGAGATGTGTAAACTAAGAAGGGCTTTACCTGAAAGACTAGTACTGAATTAGTAGACTGATGGGTACAATTAGTTCAGTTTTCCTGAATTAATGCTCAAAATGTACCTTTAAAAGTTACAGTGACTGTGTGGTGACAGATTCCACTTTTGCCTCGATGGTTTTCTTTTCCCATCTCAGTTACTTTCTTTTGATTTTTTTTTTCTTTAAATGTTTTACAGCAAATGTAAATGATTCATTTGTAATTAAATGCTGTGTTTCCATGGTTTCATATTTTATTATATATGTACTACCTCCATCTGAACCCACAGGTATTTCCTATCAATACCACTTTTGCTATTTGGAATGAATTACTGTAACTTACGTCATTCACTGAACCGTGTAATTTTGATAATTACCAAACCTAAGAAATTAATCCACTTGGTATGAGTAAATAACATACCCTTCATACTAAGGGAAAAAGAAAATCTTCCACTTGTTGAGGGTGAACTCTGTAGTTGGTTTCTCAATATGTTTGTATGTCTATGTATTGTCTTCCATTGGCAATGGATTTCTAACTGAAATGGGTCTAACGCAGAGGGTGGGTTATTTTGTGTGTGTTATTTTATTTCCTGAGGATTTTCAGTTACTTTGGGATGAAACAATGTTTTCAGTGACTGATGAGAACAGAAAAGGGATACTGAAGTTTCTAGCAGACGATTCTTTAATGATATGTGTAATTGGATAAGACTTGCCACAAATATTGGGTATCCTGAAGCAAAGTAAACAACGTCTTTTGGCAATAGTGGAATTTGAGTGTGGACTGTGTTTACTGGCAAGTAAGGTTCATGAATTTTCTTAGTGTGTTATAAGGTTTCTCAAAGACAAATGAAAGCCTAAACTTAAATTCAAAATATACTGAAATACTGAGTGTTCAGCTCTTGGAATTCCAATCCAGCGTTTCACTTGTTATATTTGTGTCCATTAAAGTCATACTGAAAGAAGGAAATGTTTTAGTTTACAGCCATCAATAGCTCGATATAATTGAATTCTGACCTTATATAGATTATAACATTAAAATATTCGAAAGTATTTCTGAAACCCTCATGGTAAAACCTTACAGCTGTACTTGCATGCTTTTCCTGTTTCATCAGTTTTCCATTCTTCGAGCTGTGAACGGATTCAGACATGACCGTGAAGCGTGGCATAGACCCTGCTAAATTGACCGTGTGGGTGATTTAACGTGAGATGAAAGATTAAGAAATCACATAAGTCTTTCAGACACTTGTCTTCAGTGCATTAGGCATCTCATGACTGAACAATAAAGTTTTCAGCTTGGTTGGCAGTGAGGAGCAGCTCTGCCCACGGCAGCTTCCAGAGCTGGGGCTCTGTTGAGCTAGTCCTGGGTTCAATGGTCAAAGGCAGAACTGGAAGAACATGACATGTGATGGTGGCTGGGCTTGTAAGAGCAAAGCCATTGTGATTGCTCTTAGTTTTAGAGAGAGTTTATTTATTGAGGATGTCCTTTTATTTTTATGCTAGATGATGTGACTGGGATTCAGTGAGACATTGTCTTGTAGCACTGGTAGAAGCAGTTACTGTGATTTTCCAAAAGCTCTTTGATTTCTTTTGGTGTCCAGGATTCCATCTGTATTACAAAACAAAATAATATCCAACAGCTGCATTCTGGAGATCGGTTTCATCTTGTATCCTGTCATTTCATACAGTCTTTAAATATGTCCAGCCTGTACTGCTTGGGACTGCTGTGGTTCTGAGACTTTTCTTTTTGCTTTAGGTAATACATCAAACTGGAGGCAGCTGCTTCGTTTAAGTCATCCCATATCTGCAGTTAAGGTCACTGCTGAATTAGTTGAAAAACCTGAAGAACTTGTGACCAGTGTTCATTTGTGGACTTTCATATCATGTCAGTTCTTTAGTTGAAGAGCTGTGCTGTTCTTTGCTGATGTGCTTGTACACAGGTACAAAGCAGGTTATAGCAGATGCCCAGAGTGTCTTTGTTGCTGGCATACAATGTGTTAAGATCAGCAGAATTTAAAACCAAGTGAATTCAGACTACAGGAGTGGTAAAAATTGTCTGAGATTGTGGGTCATCTTTTTTGCTGTTACAAGTTCTTGAAATAGCTTTTCCAGCACCATTTTTGATAGATGATTTCTGGGTTATTATTCATTTATAAAATGGGACACCTTAAAGGAGAGAGATTAATAGCTCTGTGAAATTTTAGCAAGGACTTTACATAGAAACAGTGCTCTCTGTCTCTTAAAAAGTACATCATTAACAAGTAGATTGAAACAGTGTTGAATATTTCATGTTCTGTTAAATACTTTGATATTTTGAAATTCTTGCTCAGTTTTGCAAACATTGTGTTACAGTTCTAGGGGAAAAAACCAGTATCACTTGCCTTCTTGCCCCTGTAATGGAAGACAGAAATGATAACTCTGGTGTAGTGTGTGTCTGAATATAGTATTCCTGCAAATCTAAATATATTAAAATGTGAGGTGTGTAACTGGTTTCAAAATATGTTACATATATAGTTGCAAGTATATACTTTTAATTTTTTTCCCACAGTACTACCAGGTCAGCTGAAGTTGTTTGAGTAAATGAAGATGTAAATGTGTTCTCTGCCTGGCATACAGACTGTATTTGTAGATCCTGCAAAGCCAGCTTACCAGTGACATCCATCTGTTTTATACTTAGTGTAAAGGAGTTAATGACCTGAGTAGTTAAGACTGTCCAGACAATCTGTATAATCCTTTCACACAAATGAGATACTGTTGCAGTTCACCATTAGTTTCTCTTAAATTTTTAAAACTATATTGTAGAGATCTTATTTCTGTCCTTCCTTCCCCAACTTCTTTAGTTTAATTGAACTTGACAAAGTTGAAAATCAGTGCAGCAAGGTCAGATGTATGAACTTGAGGATATAAAAATCATTATTGACTAGTAAACTTGGAGCTTAGAAATAGGAGTCAGCCCTAATTTATCAATATTGATTTCATGTAGCCTCTATACTTTGACTTCAGGGTAGACTTTTGATGCTGCTTTGAGAAGGTAGTTTGAATTTTGCAC